>NC_083768.1:27613979-28813979 GCF_963514075.1 Conger conger
TAAGGACCGCATATGTTAAATATTTATTCTTAGCGACTATGAAGACCATTTCGTCCATCTGTTGTTGCTTGAATGAGTGTTGGATGTGCAAGCATATAGATCTATGCGTTCACCTCATAATTAGTCTGTCCTATCCTTCGTCTTCCATCAAAAATATAGAATCAGCTCTTAATAGTGTATTCATACCAGCCTTTCTCAAAGAGCGTCTTTACGTGGAAAGGTTCTTTTTTTGGATGTGTATTAAGCTCAACCACATTTGAAAATATCACGTTTCTTTGTGTGTGAAATTATTTTCTCAGTTGCAAAGGGCTGAGGCGGAGGTGTGCAGTAATAGTATTAGTCTTTAACTCTATGTATTCCCTTCTGTGCGGAGGCAATGCATGGTCCCCGGGGTGTTAGCTATGCCTTTCTGCTTACAGCTAATATCTGCACAGCAGGGGATCCAATCTCTCATCAAATCCATGCACTTCTTTAAGTAATTATGGGCAGTGTTGGTGTGAATTTTTGGAACCCTGCAGTTGGATACTGCAAGTGCAGATATTGCAGTCCTAGTGTGCAGCAGTAAAAGACATTTAAGATCTTTCTAGAATCAGATTAGTGGATCTGAGCTATCCTCTCCCAGTTGAGGTCTGCTTTTAGCAAGTGCAGAAGCTATGTAATGGCATTCTTGTTGGCCTAAAAACAGGTGGGGGAATAGCTTTTATCTGTTGTGTCTTTTTATTTTTAATTCTATGTCCAGCCACTACAGAGGCCACATGTCTATGCTGCACAATACCTATGTTACTATTGCAGGAGAATATATTTGAATAGTCTTGCATTATAAATCATATAATAATAAGGGAAACTATTATTATTAATAATAATAAGGGGGTTAACTATGTATGGTATAATACATTGAAATTCATATTTATTTGAAGATCCTAAAACTATCCCATCATCTTCCTCTTCCAGTTTGGAACGGAGTTTGGCGACTCAAATATTGAAATTACTGAATTAATAGAAAATTGCATTTCCATAGGGTCAGTGTTTTTATTTTTTTTATTATGTGCATAGGCATTTTACTTGTGATTCATTATTTTGTTATGTGATTCAGTATTTTACTTTGTGTATGAGTGGCATTTACATGACCAAATAGTTTATTTTTACAGTAGGTCTATAGGTTTAATTACAGTAAGCAGCCTTGTGTTCTTTATTTTCACCTGTATGGAAGCGTTAATTCCTGGGGGCATATTGTAATTCTGATGGCTTTATTCCAGTAAAGAAAGCATGTTTTTCAACCAGCTCAATCATCCCATTGGCTCAACCATGTCTGCGCTGTGGTTGGTGGAGCACATTCTGTTGGTTGCATCCAGCCCAGGCAGTTATTACTCATATTGTTACTGTTAGAAATTTTGATCTTATGTGAGTGCATTGTCTGCATTATCTACTGCATACAATTATAGAAATGATTCATACTGCATGGTGATTGTTTCTGAGAAATTATAGGTATCCACATTATGAAAATGTTTTAGAAAGTTTCTCATTGTTCATCGATGTCTAACTGCCCTTGCTGGTTGATTGGTGTCCATGGACTGCATGCTAAAGCCTCATAAGAAACGGCACTGGGGTTTGCGTGTGAATATAGCTACGGTTGCAGACAATTGGCTAAATTGGGGTGGGAATTGACATGCTCAGCCATGGACTGGGTGCCAGATTTATAAAACTATTACATTTTTACTAATCTGATTCTAGAAAGGTCTTGAATGACTTTTGCCATGGGTGATATATGTAGGTGTGCTCATATTTGTGTAATTGGGATGCTAGACAGATTAATTGAGTCATGGTTTTTAAGAAGGCATGATTTGATCATTTGATGGCAGTATGCCATCGTAGTGTTTCAGCTGACTCCAACAAATCACATTGATGCTGAATTTACTGAAATGCTGGTGTTACTCTTTTTAATTATAGACATGGTTTAAAAAAAAAAAAAAAAAAAGAATTCTTCCCTTTTATGTATTCTCATTTCTCCTAATTTGGGAGAGATGCCTTCTTCAGCTCGTAGGACTACAACATCGCAGCGTTCTTCTTGACAAGCACACAACACTCTCCTCTGAAGTGCATGCTGGTAGCCCCTGGCACTGTTCACTTGGAGTCATTGAACCTTTGTGTTGGAGAACCACTCTTCATGCCCGCTCGGTACAGGTAGAATACAGTGTACCTCCTCAACTCCTGTGCAACAAGCCAGGGACGAAAAACCTGAAACCCTCTTTACCTGGGCAAAACTATGTCCAGTGATTTGCTGCCGTGGTGGGCTGAATCTTGATACCTTCATGTGACCTCTGGTGCATTTGGGTGTCATTTAATTTTCCCTTCAGGTGAGTATGGCAGAAGTGCCAGCTTTCAAGAAGAATGATTCATTCACTGAAGTGTGCCTCTTTAATTTCCTGTCTGTGTCAGCTTCAGCTTATTCAATGCAGAAATCGTAAAAGGCCACATCATGGAACATTCCGGCACTGGGTAATGAAGAACATGACAGTGTGGCTTTTCAGGCGCAAAAGCCTACCCTGCTCAAGGCAGTGGTGGAGGACCCTTGAGACTGTCGTTAGCCTAAAATGTCAAATGCTAAAGGTAATGCCTTTCTCTTCTCCACACAGTGGTAATAGGATCTATTACCTGACCACTTTATGGTCAGGGGAGGCATCTTGTAGCCTGGCCATTCTTATCTTGTTAGAGGCTCATTGTCACATTTCAGAACCAGTAATTCCCTCCCATCCCTCTGGACAAAGTAGTTGAAGCCCTCATTCTGCAGTAGTCTTAGAGCAATGAGAACCAGCCTTTGGTGGTTACTAACTCTTGCTCAACTTCCTCAGGTGTTGCATTATACTTGTTGTGATTTTTTTGTGGTATTCTTTCCACATCTTAAAGGATAATGTTTTTTTGACTGGCTAATGCAAAACAAAAGTTTTTTGTTTAAATTTAGTTCTGATTTTTTTTTCTTCTGTTTTTCCGTCGTGGATACATGTTTTTGTTTCTTATTTTGATTTCAACAGCAAGTCATTCCTGACACTTGTTGTAAAACCTTATGCTGTCATTATGGACGGGTTTGTCAAGTATGCATGACTGAACTGCTTGATTTGTCAGAAAGAAGAAGCAGCCATGTCATTTTATGTTGTTTACATACTTGGCGAGTTTCACTGTCCCCCATATTTTTTCATGGTGCAGATAGGATCTTATTATGAGCATCTGAAATGCATAAGCTCGCGCATGTACTGCACATTATTAACATGACTAGCCTGTGAGTGATGGCCATTTCTGGTAATCTGTTCCAGTGTTCATAAATCAGACGTGAAGAAGTGAAGAGTAACCATCTATTGCTCTACTGACCTAAGGGTGACTTATACTACCACAGAGCGAGAGAGAGAGGGGAGGGAGAGAGAGACTTCTCTGAGACCAATTTTTTATAACAGCCAGAAATAATGATATGACAGGGTGATGATTGACGTTGCAGTATACTGCGAGAGAAAGGGAGGTGGGGACCATAAGAATAGAATGAGTTCTCACTGCAGATCAGTCATAATTACCTGATTGCCTCCGTGGTGGCTGTGGGGTTGAGGATTAGACTAATCATCTGAAATACCTCCGGAAGGGATCTGGGCCACAGCACCCAGGGATTATACAGGGAGGATATGACTGCTCACACCTGACGCTTCCCCCTCCTCCCCCCTCCTCGTCTTACTCCCTTTGACCAGTTAGGTGAGAGCTGCAACCTGCGTTGTGTGTCACTAACATTCCTGAGCTGCCGCTAAAGCTTAGGGAAGGTTTCCTTGCATTTCAGCCGACAGCATAATAGGAATAATACGGCAAACAAACTGAACAAATGCACATGATTTGGAGTCGAACTGAAAGATTTGAACAGATTTTGGGGCAAAAAAAGACAAAGACAGTCTGGTATCTTGGGATGTTTCAGTTTGTTGAGTGGGCAGAACCCTATAGAAGGGACGGACCATAATGCAGTGCTTTGGGTGCCGCAGTCGACTCAGGCAACAGGACCAATATAGCGAGGAGGATCATCTGATCACCAAAGACCTGCATGCCATCCCCAACCCCTACTACATAGCCACAGGTAACAATGGGCCATTGACTTCTGTAGCTTTGCTCTTTTCCATCATAGAACAGTTGACTGGGTGTTAAGTTGTGTTTGAAATGTTACACAATCACAAAGCTGTAGTTCAAACATGCTATACTGGTTTATCCGACTTGGATTTTGTTGTGGCTAGAATTAGAAGTTATGATATTAAATGTGTAATTAAAATTGCCTGGTGCTTTCAATAAAGGTATGTCCACTTCTTCTGTACTTTACATACAGTAGGCCTGGGCCATATAGCCATCGAGGTATAACATTTTATTTGTAAGCGCAGTAACAACTATCATCGGCATGTGGTGTTAGTTTTCTTTGAGTCTTTTTTCACTTAATCATACCTGATGCGGAAGCACACCTCAAATTTTCTGAGCCAAGGTGAAATGCTTTCGTTGGAAAAGAAACATCCCTCGCATCTTTTTTTGTTGACATGACAGTAACAGGGCCATGCTGTTTCCATGGGGTAGATAAAAACATGACTACAAGGATAAACAGCAAAAATAATGTGTTTTAAAAAAACAAAAAGGTAAGTTAACAGAACAATGAATAGGTACAAGTGATTTTTCTCCCCTGGAAGCATTTCACTGAAGTTTGGTGATGCATTACCATATGAAGTGTGATTAAAGATGAAAAGAAGGAAAGAAAACTACCGCCACCTTCCGAAGACTAAAAACAAACTATTCAATGTACCGCGATAGCTATATCACGCAGCCCTAACACACAGTATGTATACAGCATTGAACCAAGGTCCAAGGCCTAATTTCTTCTCATTCCTCTGACCGTAAAGAAGGCATGGTTATAAAAACAGTTCAATAGATTCTGCTGTATTATACTTCCTTGGGGAGCCAATACTGGAGTACAAAGGCGGAGTGCTTGGCTGCACAGCTGGCATGTCACTACCGTCACCTTGGCCTCAGCTCCATGCTTTACACAATGGCAGCATGCCCAGGTCCTCCGAGCCTGCCTGACCCAGCAGTGACCGTGGGCTACTGCCCCACCTCTGGGCCATATGCTGGTCAGCATCTAGCCTGACCTCCAGCCTGACCTATACAATATGCCACTGGTAACAGTCCTGTACTAACTTTGTAAATACATTGTTTATCATGCAGGTTTTTAAACTGTCAAAGAGCATTAGTAGAATATAAATGTATAAAGTAAAGCTCAATTAAAACACAAACAAGTGCCAAAGTGTATAAAGGAAATGGCAGAAATGGTATACAGTTCTCAGCGTAAATGAGTACACCCCCTTCAAAAAGTAACATTTTAAACAATATCTCAATGAACACAAAAACAATTTCCAAAATGTTGACAAGACTAAGTTTTATTTAAAATCTGTTTAACTTATAACATGAAAGTAAGGTTAATAATATAACTTAGAGAACAAAATTTTCAGTTTTACTCAAATTAGGGCAATGCAAAAATGAATACACCCCACTGAAAGTCTCTGGAGCAAAGCTAAATTTTAGACTACACTAATTTAACAATAATCAACCACAGGTGAGTCTAATTATTCATTACACAGGTGTCCAGCAGACTGTTGACTATAAAAGGGTGTTACTTCCCTTCCCATTTCATGTTGTTAGTAATGGCACCACATGGAAGAGAAATGTCGAGAGACCTGAGAAAGAAAATAATTTCTTTACACCGCAAAGGTGAAGGCTACAAGAAGATCAGCAAAGCTTTACTTATCAGTCAGAATACTATAGCAAAAGTGATACAAAAAAAAAGAACTGCAACCATCTCACAGAGACGTCCAGGCCGTCCATGGAAGTCAGCAGTGTCTTCTGATGAGAAGGGTCGAAGAAAATCGGCATGCAAGTTCACTGCGGTTATCTAAGGAAGAAGAAAGCCAAACTGGGGTGACTATTTCTCGTGACACAATACGGCGTACACTGCAGAGGAATGGCATGCGTGGTTGCCGTCCACGAAGGAAGCCTCTCCTAAAGCCCAGGCACAAAAAAAGCCCGCCTAGAGTTTGCCAGGGCCCATGCTGACAAAGATGAAGACTACTGGGACTCTATACTCTGGAATGATGAGACCAAGATAAATGTTTTTGGAACTGATGGCTTCAAAACTGTATGGCGTCGCAAAGGTGAGGAATACAAAGAAAAATGCATGGTGCCTACAGTGAAACATGGTGGTGGCATGAACAGGGTGAAAGTGAATCAGTGGCCAAGTATGTCTCCTGATCTGAACCCAATTGAACACCTGTGGGGAATTCTGAAGAGACATGTTGAGCAAAATGTTGTCAACTTGTTCATTCCATGCCTAGAAGACTTGGTGCTGTCATTAAAAATCATGGGGGCCATAAAAGTACTAGATGTATTAGTTTTTGTTGTGGGGTGTACTCATTTTTGCATCGCACTTATTTGAGTAAAACTGAAAAATGTGGAATCTAAGTTATATTATTAACCTTACTTTCATGTTATATTAAACTTGGTCTTGTCAACATTTTGGAAATTGTTTTTGTGTTCATTGAGATATTGTTTAAAATGTTACTTTTCAAAGGGGGTGTACTCATTTACGCTGAGCACTATATATCTTCCGACAAGCAATCAGGAATAAATCGATAATTGCAAGGAATAAAATGCAAGTTTAAAAGAGATTTGTTTTTAAATGAGATTGAGAAGTAGTTTATGAAATATTGATACTGTCTGAGCAAACTGTGGAGGCCTGCAGTGGAAGTGTCTGGAAATCATTTCTTCTTCAGTGGGTTGTGAGGGCACTAAGAAAACCATTTTTGGAAGATCTGCGGATAGTGTTGTGGTAAATTCTTTGCCTTTAAATTAATCCATACAACTGTAAAATGCATTCTAAAAACAACTGGGGGCATGTATAGTCAATCTAAGACTAATATCTATGTAATGTATTTTCATTAATAGTCTTGCTGTGACATTCTGAATCTTTTGGATATTAAATAATAATTCAACAAGTCATTGAGAACATGGGTTATATATATATATATTTCATTCAAAATATGGAATAAAATGGAAATGGGATATCTCCTGGACGTCTTAATATTTTCCTCAAAACCCGACTTTCAAATATGATGCAAATGTTCTGTGCCTTAGGCTTTCTGTTGGGGATTAATGTACCCTGTTACATGTTACACAGTAAAAAGGTTCATAATTAAGTTGGAATATGTACAAAGAATACTTTTTTCACTGTTGAGACCAAGTACAGTTGCAAATGATCTGCATTAAAAACTATAAAGCTGCATTAAAAGCTGAAAATAAAACCTAATAAAATGGCCACATATAAATGCATAGGATGTAAGAGGCAGCATATAAATAGAAAATACACTTGGCCCCAATGTGGATCCCTGGAGGACCCCACAGGCAGCAGGAGAAGAGGAAAACGAATTCCTAGATCTCTGCAAAAAGCCAGATAGAAGAGAACTCAACCAACTCCATTAAAATAACATGATCAGCAATATGAAATACTGTGCTAAGGTCTATAAAAGTGAAAGAGAAGTTAAATTTTATTAATTCAAGTAAGAATTCTTAAACAGCCCATTTGCTGAGGGTGGTTTCAGTACGGTCATTTGATCAGAAACTGGATTAAGGTTCAAAGTCTGTTCTTAATTTTTAAGATTCACTTAAAATTTTTGGGATTAATGATGTTGAAAGCCTTTGTTCAACTTTCCTGCATTGTCTTTATTCATTTGATATTTCCTTCAGTTATCTGGATATAATTGTATTGGACATAAACACTTTTCCTTGACTGGGCAACAAAATGTAATATGGATATACACAGTGACAGGCTGAAACTTGATGGCAATTGTTTTAAATATAAAAAAATATATTGTTAGAATATGGATGGGGATGCATGGATTAGATGTTGTTTTCCAGAAATCCAGCCTCAAGACCATTTTAATTGACGTAATCATAATATCATTAAAACTGTTGAAAATCGCACTTATATTAAATGAGCAAACGTTGTCAAGTGGCAAACATTAAATGAGTAGATGAAATTTGTCTTAAATGAATAGTTATCTTTAAACAAAATTGGGTGTCTTTGGAAATGCCCTGAAAGTTCAGTTGGTGATGAGGTCTCCCACATAACATTAGCCTAGCTGAATCCACTCCTTATATTTCTGAAAATGTCTCTTAAACCTGGGAAAAGGAAAGAAATGCAATGCCTTCCACGTGATCGGGTCACTATTACAAGTGTAACACTATTACATTTGATTGGCGCTGAACTGGACCCAGGTTGAATGAGGTTGTGGGCTTGCATAGATTGGCAAGCTGTGATTGGACGGAAAATGGGGCGGGCTTAGGATCTGTGAATTCCTCTTAGTTCTGTGACCTGTGAGAATAAGATTTGCTTGTTCAATGTGAAGGGTTAACTCAACATACAGTAGAAGAATGAAAAGAGGGAAGCCTTGAAGTGAAGTGTGAGCTTACTTTTGGCATTATTATTATTATCCTCATCAACACAATGATAGATGGCATTTTAGATTAGTCATCTCCATTGCTGAATTTAACATGCTGGGATCCTTTTACTTATTTTACCGTGACATTCTGACAACAGACACAAAGACATGTATAATGGTTAATATTACAAAACATTTGCTTAATTAGTAAGGTTATTCTGAGATAGATGCATTGTAAAAATAAATATTGTGTCTGCACATGTATGTCTATTCTGTTTGCTTTGTCTGCTTTGTATTGAAAATGATGAATTACATTTAAAACTGAATGTTCCAGTGCACACCTGTAATTGTATGAATCAACTCATTTATTTAGATATCAAGCAAAGGTGATAAAACAAATGACAGTTGAAAGGATGAATTCTGCACTTCTTAATTTTGCTTGCCACTTATTACTTGATAAGTAATCACATTTTGTAATTACTTGCTGAGATGTCCTCATAAGATACTAACCCAAATTTTTATTTTTTCAGCCAAAAGCCTAATTCTAGCTCCACACAGACATTTGTAGTCTGTTCAAATAAAGTTGATTCTGTACTTGTAAGAACATCATTGAATACCTGCAATTAATCTGGTGATACACTCTGGAGTAAGGATGTAAATAGCAATTAGCAGTTCAGACATGTTAACAGGATATTCAGTAGCTCACTAAGAACAAACTGCTTTCATTGCTTACATAATTATCTTACAACTCAATCGAAACTATATAGTCTTGGTCATTGAAGCTTTCTTGATCAATCATGACATTGAAAAAAAAAAAAAAACAGACCATTTCATTACAGCCAGAGGTTAAAAAAAGAAAATCCAAAAGCATGATTTTGCCTGCAGAATTTCTTCCCAAGGTATGCAGGAAAAACAAGGCTCAACCAATAACCGTTGGAATTAAGGCCTTTTGAGTTTGTGTTGTTTTGACATTCTCAGACATTGACATGCACACTTTTTATGCAGGCAGTTTTTTAAATTGTAATGTAGCCAAGTATGCAGCATGCGTATTCTGTGTACAGCCGGGGGCTCCATTGCTCAGAACCATCTCATTGCATGTTTCCAGATGTGAAGTTATATTTTGTGGTGCTCCATCAGAATGAAATTATAGGAAACCCTTACTTCATACTCCCTTGCAATCCATGTGCTGTCCTTTCTGGACAGGGTCATGCCTTTGTTACAGTATAGGGCTCCCACCTCTATTGAAATCATTGAAGGGTTTGCATTTTGTATTATTGGGTTGAGATGCTCATGGTGGCTCCACATGCTGGTGGTTCTCCTGCTGTTTCAGTGTCTTACACTCTGTATATGACCGTGTGGTCTTTTGTTGTTCTTAAATTATTCTACACAGAGCTGCACCATGACCTCCGCATGTTAGCTAGTGTTAAGTCCTGCAATGTTGGTGTAAAACATGAAGAATTGTGTTGGAAGACTGTCGATTATTTTACACACTTTTTTGAAGTACTAATGTTCGCAGAATGGGCAGAAATGTTTGGACGTAGCATGAGTTGATATTTTTATTGAGTTAAAATACATTTCAAATATTTCCTATGCTTTACTCTTTCAAAAGGATATTCTTCTCTATTTGCCCTAATGTGAATCCGCTGTGGCCACTAGGCCGCACTGCTCCCCACATTAATGCTCACTCCATCGGGCTTTGTTAGCTCACAGAGATGGGGATAGGAAATTAAATTTGACCCATTTGCTGTGTTGTAAACCTACAGAATGTTCTTGAAGAGTACTGATCAGCTTGAAGACCACTTATCAGAAAGGAAGCTGTCTCAGTGCTGCATTAGTAGATCCAGATTTAGACATCTGTGCAGGTGTCTGGCTGTATCTGGCTTCTGCAGTGCCTAGGAGGACAAGTGAAGCTGGGGAAGTCTCCTCACGAGGGGGAAGGATAAGCTGCAAGCTCCCTGGTTTCTTCCGTCAGCATACCTGCTGGAAATATGCAGGGAGCTTATACACCACCGCATCTCGCTTATGTCGTGGGCGGATGAGTTTGCAATCTTTGCGTCACCGTGGCAACTGGCTACAGTGCTACCACCTCCTGCAATCCAAGGCAAAAATTTAGCAGAAGGGGGATGAGGGATTCGCTCACAGGACTGGGTTCTGTAGATTTACAGTGTCAGGAGCAGAACAGGTAGCCTAATGAGCCTGCTCATTACACAAGCCATGGCTATGCCTGAGGTAAGAGTGGCTTTTCCTGTTTTAGGTCTTTGTATAATTGGATCATTACTTTTTTCAAGATTTTGTCTGCAGTTTGATTTTTTTTTTCTGGCTGGGCGTGTCAGGTGAAGATCCACAATTAATACTATGACAGAATCCCACTGGAGATGAAGACATGTGCGCAACCATAGTACATTGCTCTAATTGCGCATAACAGAGGCTGCCCTTGTGACTGTACCAGATCATTTGGACTCCGTTTCTAGCTCACAGATCACTCCACAGTCTTTTCTGCTAATGCCTCATTTTCATTTATTAGCACTCTGCCACCATCACCGTTTAACACTTTTGTTAATACCCTGCACACTAGAAACAAAAGCATTGAGTGCTCCTAAATGAATCTCAAGTTCCTGTTAATAGGCAATACCTATAGTCAGTTAGTCGATTTAGGGTTGCCATAGTTACTTTACAGACAAATGAACCATTTCCTTGGCCTCTCTAATTCTGTCACATTTTTAGTTGAAATCATCTCATCCTGTCTTTATCTGTCAGAAGCGATTAAAGAAAGTATTAAAAGTGGATTCATTTTAAAATAGCCATTCTATACTCTGTCTGATTTAGGCTATCATGCTATTCTATAATTTGCCTCTTTGTAATCCCCACACAGATTGTGGGTTCTGGGGATTGATACAGTCTATTTGAAAGCCTTGACTGTCGGGTTTCAGGGTAGAAGGATCATGCTGATTCCATGAGGTCTGCGAGTCTTTTTTTATAGGTGGACATTATGTACTGAACAAACAGTGAGTGTGTATAAACCAGTCACAGTCATTGGTTTGCCTGGTCTCTGTCGGCGGTATTGACTTTGGCTTGCTGCACGTTGGACAAGCCGGAACCCATCGGGCTCAGCCGGTGAGCATCGATTCCCAACGCTCTCTTAAGAGCAGTGGGACAGGGCTATAAGGTTTGGGGGCGCTGTGCGCCAAGTCGAAACCAGAGGGTGGAGCTTTGTTTTCTGTGGGTGTAACCACAGGTTTGTGGCTTGAGCCACCGAATGGGGTGGGGCAGGTCTGCTGTCATTTTGGGGAACTGCAATTTGAAGTCGTGTGGTAAAGCAACATTTTCTGAGAGGGTTCATATTTTATTAAGTAAAACTTTGACTTGTGCATTCAGTAATGGCTTCTGTGTTTGTCTCTCCATGAAAATTTTTAATGAATACACATTTAACCCTGCTGCTTGAAACATCTGTAAATGTTGTTAATCTCTCCAAAAATGGCTGTGATAAAACGCTCATAGACTGTAAACATTCCCTTTTAACTGCCAAGAAGGAATTATGGCCTCTTTCACATTTCCACTCACCTGGTTTGAAGCACATTTAGAACTGAAGCACAACTTGTGTGTGTGTGTGTCTTTCAGAGAGGGAGGGACTTTTGCTAAGAGGAATTTCTTGTGAAGGAGCACCTGTAGACAAAGATAATTCCTTCCTCTCATCTGGAAGTAAATCATTGTTTTGAGAGAGAGAGAGAGGAGAGAGAGGAGAGAGAGAGAGAGAGAGAGAGAGAGAGAGAGAGAGAGAGAGAGAGAGAGAGAGAGAGAGAGAGAGAGAGAGAGAGAGAGAGAGAGAGAGAGAGAGAGAGAGAGAGAGAGAGAGAGAGAGAGAGAGAGAGAGAGAGAGAGAGAGAGAGAGAGAGAGAGGTTTGATGGGATCAGAGATGAAGGGAGCTCCCTGAGCTTATATTCCGGTCTCTTCTTTGGGTTGCAGCATGGGAAAGCATTCCATTTTAGTTCTCCTTTTTTTATTGTTGGGTTGGAAGAGAATGCTTGCTGGCTGAAAAAGAATCGGAGAGAGAGACCGAGAGAAGGGGGAGAGGAAAAAGGGCCCCTGGGACACAAAGTGCTCTTTCATAGCGGACTCTCCCTGGGATCCTGCTCCCATCTCGCCAGAGGGACGCGCTCTCCTCTCTCCAGGCATAGCCATCTCTTTGGGGGCAGCGATTAGCCGGCTGAGGCAGGCCACCCGCGGGGGGTGTGCACAGAGGAGATTCAGCGCCTTGTTTTCCCCCCATCCCAGGGCAGGGGAGAAGCACGCTCTCTCTCGCGCCGCACCTCGTCCACCGGAGGAGTCGCGAGCCAAAGTTTCAAAGGGCTCAAAGTCGCTCCAGGCTACGGCAGTGCTCGGTCTGTCTCTCTCCCGACAAGCCGAGACACGGGGAATGCTTCATCACTTTTCACCTTCTTTTAATTCCGAGCAAGCTCTCCAGGCAGGTTTTTACACATTTCACTTCTGGAAAGCTAAACTTTTTTCGTTAGTTTCTATTGCCTAGGTTAAACATAGCGAGTTGTGCTACTTTGAAGAAGTCACTCGGGAAATTTACCTACTCGGAGACCAAAGCTGCAGAGGGCTGTGGCTGGAATCCAACCACCGCCTTCTAAGTGCCTCAGTAAATAAAAGCCAAGAGGGGGGGTGGAGGTGGGGGGCGGGGGAGCTGAAGTTGTGCTCCGGCTTATTAGAAGATTTGGGTGTCATGGGATTTGAGAGGTGAGGGATTATGCTTTGTTTTGGAGAGCAGTCTCGGACGGGAAGACTGTGAAGGCGGACTGGACAAGCGCGTGTGTGCACCTGTTTGCGTGCGCGGCGTGCCATGCTGGTGCTGAGCGGCGGACCCACCGAGGCCAGCTTTGCGGGACCGGATAGGTATAGTAGTCGGACAGTGTACCGCATGTCCGTTGTCCTGAGCGGGGCGGAGCAGGACTTGGGGACGTGGCCCGCCCCAGCGGTGCGAGGCTGGGACCGGCGGCAGAGAGAGAGCCCGGGGCAGGGGAGGTCTTCTCCCGAACTCGGCAGGCGGCCCCCACCCAGCCACGGGGGCGGAGAGGGGAGGGATCGGGAAGAAATGAGGACAGACCGGTTTGCAGAGAGCCTCTCCGGTGGCCCCGCTGGAGTTTCCCAGGCACATGGGGAAGAGACTACGCTGCAGCAGACCCAGAGGCAGGACCCGCTTCCCGATGATGCTCGCCCTCCAGCCGAGAGCGCCGTGCCCCAAGTGGTGCTGCGACGGCCCCTGCTGGGCCAGCCTGCAGGAGGCAGGAGGGTGGTGAGCATGTTTGGCTCACCGGCTAAACCGGAGCTAGCTTTGCAGAGCGCCCAGGAGAGACTCAGGAGGCCCAGGAGCGTGTGTGTTCCTGCTGGCCTCAACCCCCTTCCACCCGTGCCCGTCCCCTTGACCCAGCGTGGACTCCCGGATGCCCTACAGCAGAGGAGGAGGGCAGAGATGCGGGCCTGCGACGGCCTCAAGCTTGAGGCTTCCCGGACAATCCCCCCCGTGGTGCGTCCCAGGTCCCAGCCCCGGGGGGCCAAGCCGCGGCCCGTCAGCATGACTGTGCTGGAGCTGAAGAAGCGGGGGTCGCGGGACAACCTGCTCTCCGACGGAGCCCCTGCCCACGGCTTCTCCCGCACCTCCAGCGATGGTGCCAGCTGGAGGCTCTTCAGCAAGCTGTTCGGAAGGTCCTCCAGGGACGCCCAACCGGCCCCCGAACCCACCGTGAAGCTCGACGCCCCCAAGCCTGAAGCCCCTAAGAGGACCCTTGCTTCCCTGCGCAGGAGCCTGAGTTTCCGGATCAGGAGGGGCAGGGACAGGGACAGGGGGGAGACAGAGGAGCCGGCCCGGGACAGGAGCCGCACCATGAGCAACGGAGAGGACACGGGGAGCTCCACGCAACCGTTTTCCTACCTGACGGGAAGAGTGCTGTCCCCTCCGCAGGAACGGGATGCAGACAAAGGGGTGCAGTATGTGAAGTACCAGAGCCGGGGGAAGGTCAAGGTAATGGAAGTGCCTAACTGCCCGGCCAAACTGTCTCGAGCCAGCCCGGAGGAGCCCAGTGTGTGGCGTCTGCTGACCAGCCGCTTTAAGAAAAAGGACCCGCCGCCAAGCAGCAAATGCGAGCTGCACTCTCAGACCTCGGGGTTTGGCAAACATCCCCTGGCTGAGCATAAAAAGCCTCAGCCCGTTACCATGGAAACGCGCGCCAGCATGAAATTCAGCAAAGGTCAAGGTAAGCTCTTTTTCAGAACGGGCTTATTTTTAAACTCCATTTATATTCTAGCCTAAAGTTCCCTTAACCTCCAAACAAAGAAAATAAAAGGTTTTTCACTCTGATGAATGCTATCACGGAATGCATATTCTCGTTGCATCGCTAAGGGCTGTGGGAGTGCTGTTGATGTTGAAATGGTGCAAATTAATCAAAAGCACGTTTTAGGACTGGGTACATGCCTCCATCAAAGGTTTCCTTTCCCAGCAGCTAGACGCAGATAAAGTACAAGCATAAAATGCTTTGTTGATTCACTTTCCCACGATGCATGCTTTTTTGGGGGTAAAAACTGCTTTCCAGATTTATCCGGCTGAGAGTGGGGGAGGGGAGTGGTTAATGTGCGGTTAATGACAGACTTTGGGGTTGAGCGGGGCTGGGGTGCAGACTGTGTGGGGTGTTCTGAAATGGAGCACCCTTCCTTTTCCTCACTTTTGCGCAAGTAGAATGCCGGTTACAGCCGGCCCGGCCTTGTTCAGAGCGTCCGGCTGTGTGAATCCCAAAAGATGGGAGTTGTGGGTTCTTGTGGAAAGGGGGTTGACGGGTAGCGGTGGCTGCTTCATGGCCTTTAAAACCGGCACCCTTTGAAGCTCCCCCCTCTAATAAAAAGGCTTTGGAGAGGTTCCCACATTCCTATGTCTCTGATGAGGGTTGCATTATTCCTCCTTGCACCAGCGCAGGCTCAGCTCTCCTGCTCAGAGGAGACACGTGTGGGTTCATTTACTGCTCTGGAGAAACATGGTGTTGGAGCTCTGTAGCCACATCCCGAATACAGCTTCAGTAATTCAGTGTTGCTCAGATATATATTTCAAAAGTTAGATGCTAAAGAGAAAGTTTAAATGCAGCCACACAGTCTGAAAACAGCACTGCTGTCATGTGATCCAGAGCATAGCTGTGTCAACTGCACATTATGCAGTGGGTACAGAGTGGAACTTAAGAGTAAATGCAACATCAGGTCATAAGAGGCTGTTGTAGATGTGTGTTGCCTCTCAGCTGCCAACAATCGGTGCCGTCTTCTACGTGTATGGGCTAGCACTTTAATAGGCTTACCTTAAGGCAGCTTAGCATTTCACTTTAGGTGGCTTTTTGATTTTCCCTCCGGGAGAAAAAAGAATAACAGCTCTGTTATTCCGGATACCAGCTCCTCGCCCTCGATGGCTATGGCAACCCTTTGATGTTTCTGTTTGAGTTTCTTATTCTGGGTTCGACAGCCTTAACCGCAGTTGTTTGACCACAGTTTCACGACCCAGCAGGCCAGGCCAAGCGGAATGTCCAGCTTTCGCCAGCTGAAGTGGGTGGCGGATGTGACTTTTCCCAAGCGCACTCGTCATCCTGCCATAAAGTGCTTTTGGTAGCATCGCCTGCTCAAGCTTGCTGCTTAATCGCAGCAATTAAAGCTGGTCTACAGCATCATTATCAGAGCAGGGGCTCGACATTGATACTAAATTAAGAGGGTTTACCCGCTGTGAGATGACTGAGAACTTGGTCTATAATTGCATCTACTGAGGATGTTGTGTTGTGCTGTCCTGTAATTCGTATGACATGTGTAGCTATTGGAACATTTGTGTGCAGGATATTTTTTTGGCTGAAGACTAGCATGCATTTGATTTTGAGATCCCTCTTTGTTATGGAGTTATTGTTCCTTTTTTTTAGCAATGCTGAATGAAAGTAGTAAAATATCAAGGTAAAGTTGATATTTCTCCAGCCAATAAGAAAAAAAAAACAATGTACCCTTCAATCAGCACATTCCTGGGCATTGTCAACAAAGCATTCCTTCACGTTTGTGTAGGATTACATAAGTCACCCTGTGCATGCTGATTTTTAATCAGTAACCGTGATAAGCTGTTATTCCTGTGTTGCCAGCTGCACTTAGTAGATGCCTGTTTTAAGTTTTCTCCTCAGCTATGAATAATGGGTGCGTCAGAGCGCTTAAAGTTAGTCGTTACTTAGTGACGGTTTAGTGTTATTAACAGTGGAGACTCCTATTGCAGCTGTATGTGTGTTTTTAATATTCCTCTCTTTGTGAGAATAGCTGAGGGAGCAGGACTCAGGCAATGCGGAATGTGGGTGTGGGTGTGGCGAGTTAACTGGAGGGCTCTCTGACTAAACGGAGGCGTTCCATGCCGAGGGCGGGCCTCCTCACCTGCTGCTACCTGCCCGAGTGTTTGACAGCTGGGCTGTAATGAGTCGCCTTGCGTCTGAATGCCCCCCCCCCCCCTCCATTTCTCTCCATTCCTGCTCTGCTGTAAACACGGCGGGTGTTGAGGTGTTCAGCCCCTATCACCTTGGCCTCCTGTCCCCGCCCCCACCCCCGTCAGGCACCGAACAATGGTTTCACATGAGGTGTGCTGGTGGGTGATTTCAGGGGAGGAGGGTAGGGGTCAATGAGGGTAGAAGAGTTTTGAAGAGAAATTTTGTGCTTGAAAATCCCCAACTCTTTGTAATATGAAAAGCAGTGTTACATTGGCACTGAAGTCTTGTTTTTTCCATTTTACTGATGGATATGCCCAAGTTTCTGTAAGGAAGCCCATATTGCCCGAATTTCTAACAGATTTACTTTGTCATAGGTTGTTGCCCTATTTTGGTTCTGTGCAATTCTCTGTAATTGTCCTCCCTTTTAGCTTAATTTCGGTAGATTTTTCTCCTTTCCATGACCTTCAGGCCATTGCACCCATAAAGTCCCCTGTCCCTTGTGATCATCGTCCTTTTAGATGGTCCAAAGGGAATGGTATACCCAACTGAAGCAATCAATCGCCCACTTTTGTTTTTCTTTCTCTAAGTAAACACCAACAAGCTAAAGAACAACCGGGTTATGGATTTGCCATTTGTTCTCTCGAGTGCAGAGGCATCTACATCCTTGAAGTTTGCACATAAATCTTGAACAACAATGCAATGGGGTGGTGCAATGCAATGTTCCAGATCTGTTTGTGTGGATGGTTTTTTATTTTGTATTTTTTTGACACACCTAAGCTGTGGTAACTGGAGGGTGTTGACACTCGTTAGGTGCACACCCTTGGCCGTTATTGCGTCTTCATGGTGTCGGTGTGCAAGTCTTACTGGATGAAAGCATTGCACTGGTCCTAGTCCATGAATAGCATTGAATGGGCACTTACTTAGGACAGTTATATATGAAACTAGGCCCCTGTGTGTTTCATATAATAATTTAATGCACAAATTTAACAAGTTAGTGGGAACTTAAAATTAGTTTACTGGGGGGGGGGGGGGTTAGTGCCAAAAATCTTTCAAACAAAAAGATTACAAACATTAGTTTACGGCAAAAACAGTGCATGAAGCTAAGTGCAAACTGCATTTTTTAATGAACTCATGAAAATAATAATTACTCACAGCTTCTGTAGGCTACCGGCATTAGCTAAAATATATGTGAAAACATGAGTTCTTCACCACTGATTTCAGATTACTGAATTCTGACTTTGAAACCGCTTTTTGAGTGCATGAAAAGGCGTAAAATATATTTTCACAGAAAGTATGATGGCAAACAAGACTCTGCCAGGCTCTCCATTAGCTCAACGCAAACCAAGGTCTCAATGCTGGAGACACTGGGGAAAAAGTGCATAATGTTTAGTCCATAGTCCACCAGAAAAGAAGCTCTTTAGCAGCTAGGTATGGAGATTTTTTTGGCTGGGATTTTTTACCTCCTAACCGTGAACAAACAGGGCTGATTCTCTTGAAGAATCTGGGACTGAAGAAAACTGAGACTGATTCTGTTTGCTTGTGGTTAGAACCTGCAGGAGCCCCTATGTATCTTATCACAAATACGACCTTTACGGAAAAGCACACATCTACATTTCCAACTGAAAGCTAATAGTGATTAAGGTAACAATGCGATGTCTGGAACTCGGGTTCAGTACTGTCCAAGGTTTTTTGCATAAAATCTTGTTTTTCCTCATTTACTTGTGTCTTACATTATTCCAAACACCGCAGTAAATGTACGTATAATCTTGTTTTTTTTGCTGATAAAGTGTGCCTTGGAGATGGGCTTGACATACTGTCCAAAAAACATTGAGAGAGCAACTAGCCTGCAGCACTAATTTAATGGCACCTAGTGTGGGAAAATAAAAGGAAAATCTGGATTCTCCGTTCTTCTCCGTCTCCCAGTCTGGAAGTAGGCAGTGTAAATAATTGAATATGAGTCCTTATTTATTTTTACTGAGTGTCTGGAGGTACAAATCTCTGCTCCAGTGTTTTCTTCTCCAGTGGCATGTATTATTAAAACTGAACCTGAGACATCTCTGCATGCTCCGTCTGTCACTCCTGTGCTATATTGACTAGCCAGTGCTATATGAAATACTTATGCTCATTGAAAGAAAGAATGTATGGTATTTTCAGAACTAAAATAAAAACCAATGAGGCTCTGAATGAGCAGGTAGCCATTCCCTGTGTATATCTATGTCTGTCAGGGGTTGACATTGTGGGTATGATGGCCAGTGACCAGTCGTCAGTTGATTCTGCTAATGTACTGGTGTTATTTTTTTTTATATTTGAGCTGTGTTATTGATGGTGAAAGTATCCAACTTTCAGCAACAGCAGGAAGATCTCCAATGCAAATGATAGTTTGCCAACCTTGATTGAGAATCATTGGGAGTTGTATCCCTGTTATAAAACTTTGGACAAATCTGGTGATTTTATATTCATAGCCGTGACTTGCAGCCTGTTAAGTATTCTGCAGCTCTCTCTCTGGCTGCGATTGAAGCAGCTCATTGGGGCAAGAGAGTGACTGAAAGACGATCCCGTCAGCCAGAAAGAGGGCGTGCATAGCCATCCCCAGGAGTCCTCTATCAGCGCTTGTCAAGGCTGGTCCATTTGAATATGAATATCCACCCCCCCCCCCCCCCCCCCCCCCCCACCAAAAAAAAAGTTTTAGGTAGAAGGTCTCCCTTAAGCCCTTCCTGTTTTTTGTTTTTTTTTGCATATCATGAACCGAGCAAGCAGTACCTGTAGGCCTGTCACATAGAGTGCAGTAATCCTTGCACCAAGGGTCATTTCAGTTCAAAGCAAGGCGGATGTCGAGCAGCATCTGTGCCAGGGTTCGGGTTCAGGGACCACCCCGCCACAGTCCCAGCTATTCTGAAAACACAACATCTCTTACCTGTCAAAGCCTGATTGAGCACACAGGAATTGAGCTTTCTATCTTCACTTAGCTTGAAGCACGGATATGGAAATGCCTAAAGGGGCTTTTCACATTGGCTTAAAGGTCAGTTTCTGAGGTAAAAGCTTGTCATTTGTCATAATTCTAATTCATTCCAAGTTAACAAATGATAGATGAAAAAACATTTGAAAAATACATTTTTTAAAAAAATGTAGATCATCGGCTTATTCTCCATCACCTGCTGCCTCAGAATAAAAGCTGAAGCTCCTCTTGCTCTTGTGATCTATCAGCAGGATGGAAAAGCACAAGCCTTTGTGAACTTGACTCATCTCCCGATGCTTTGACTGCCTCTGACATCTGAACAGAGTGGCCCTTGATCCATAATTCACGGCTGCTTGTTGCTGCCTCTCGTGCGTAGAGGGGCTCCGGCGCCACAGACAGAGGGAGCGGCTTCATTAGACCTGAAACCCTGCTAAGAGCCTTTGGCTTTGTTCATGCTCTCCATTTTTATTATGGCTCAGGCTCACTCCTGGGAAAGCATAGTGCCATCTTCAGAGATAAACATCGTTTGAGCATGTCTCAAGGTCTTTGTATTTATTTGTTTTTGGACTCGTGACGTTAAGGTGAAGAACATAGTGCTTTAACTCGAATGTACACCTACTGTCCCAAGTTTTAACATGAGAACAAGTGCTTAAGTATTAGCATATCTTGGCGTTTAAGCACCTGCTGCATCGGGGTTACAAGTCTGCGGGAATCGCTTTGTGGCAGAACCCCCTCCGGGGGTCAGGAGTAACAGTTTGGCGCACCGCATGCCTGCCCCAGCACTTTGTGGAGTCGCACAGCTCGCTTGGGAAAGGGAGGGGGGTGGGGAGTTGGGGCTGATGGGGAGGGGCCTGTGGAATCACCTGGAAGCTGCCATCTGCAGCTGGAGGACTTTGAGCCAACAGAGTGCAAACATTCCTCTGCTCCTCAGGAGCATGCAGAAACTTTGGCCCGCACCGCGAATCTTCACTCATGTCCCTATGTGATTGTTCTGTTATATAGTGCACAGCATTCTGACGTGGTGTTACCTCGTTTGTATCCCTGCTCTTTGGCATTAAGCTGAAGTGTCTTATCCACAAGCTAAAATCATCACCAGTTTAGAGTGGCTAGTGTTACTTAAAATGCTTCCATCATTTGCAGTAAATGAATGCATATGGTATATTTTGCGGTGTTGGAAGATTGTATCTACTTTATTTCTTGTGAAAACACACTCAATATATCCCAAATTAATAACTAAGGACACACTCCAGCCAAGAAGCATTAAAGTCCACATCCAATGTCAGGAAACGTACAAGGGAGGCCAAAACATTGCTGTTAGTAACACTGAAACTCATGCTCAGCCAAATTGGGAGGGTCCGGAGGATTAGGAATTCTGGAGCTATGCACATCTGTCATATTCAATCTTCAGGGGTGGTTCAGAATGAATGCTTTGAGTTGCTGATTCCCCCCCCCCCCTTTTTCTCTGAGATTATGTCTGTTCCCTTTGCACTTGGCCTGAGGACACTTAAAAGTGGCTGTCTGGTCTCAACTCCTGTAGGACCGGTAGCTTTGAAATGTCTTAGAGACCATGTCTTTTCTTCAGTTTTTAAAATGTACATTCCTGTTTTCAGCTCAAGAAATATATTTTTCTTTCCCTGTTTTAAGCACATCCTCCAGCTTACTTGATGTATTTACATGATACAAAAAACAATACATAAAGTACACCTCCACAGTGATGTACTTGACCTACCTGTAATAAAAGCAAAATGCAGCAGTCAAACTGAGGCAGTCATCCTTATTTCAATAACGTTGTGTTGTAGCTGAAGAGGTACTTAATGAACTCGCAATGAACAGCGTCTTGGGGGGGAAAAGCGTCAGGTTGTCCAGCAGGCAGAGAAGGCTCGCTGCTCATTTCTGCTCCACTGTCTCTTCTTATCACCATTAAGTAATCAGTCATTTGGAAAATGAAAGCCGGACAGATTTTTATGTGCGTGTTTCTGCAATGCCCGGTAATCGCTTCAGTTATCAATCGGTCCAGGTGGGTTTGCACGCACCACTGAAAATCGGGCCGGACAAGTTACAATTGATAATTCCTGCCTCCTACTTATTGCATTGTGTTAGCAGGAGCACCAAATACCCCTTATTCTATTGGCAGGGCTCACATTTTCTAACTCTCATTACACAAAGTTCATGAGTAATGGATTTGCTTTTTGAGCTTGAGGGACTGTCTTGGAATACAGAAATCTTCTAGAAATGTTGCAAATATTACATTGTCATTGACTTGGCTTTGGTCAAGTCTTGGGTTCTTAAACTGGATTCCACAAAGGAAGTTGTGGGTGATGGGCCTATGGGGGAAGATATTATTTTTAATATTATTGAAAAATATATTGCTTTTGTTTTCATTTTACGCTCTCGGATAATAGAGATCTTATGCAGATTTATTCATCCATGGTGATATTGTGATCATTCTAACTGCTAATTAAATATTGTGCAGAAAAGCTGAATGTCAGAATTTCAGCAGTGTATTAATAGCCTCTGCTTTGTGGCCTTTGTCTGAGTAAAGGTATCAGCAGCTAACCACCTGGAAATCATTAGTCACAGATGGGTCACTTTAGGGGGGGTTTAAGATGGCAACCTCTGCAGTAGTATTTTCTTTTGGTGTCATGGCAACCTTCTAATTTCTCATTACTCCCCTGCTTATTCTGCTGAATGTAAGGCTTTGACACTGTTGGCCTGTTCTTGTGCAAACGGCGTGCTAGCCAGGCATTTCATCGGACATGCGAGGGGCCGTGGAGGGGAGGAAGCCCGCTCTGTCCTGTGACACAGGCAGTCGGGGTAATTTCACTTTCTGTACTCCTTCACTTTGCTTCACAAGTACAAGTAGACCGTGTAAAATTCTAAAAGAAGCTGTTTGCTGGCACCCTTTATGAAGATAATGCTGGGTTTGTCATGTCCTCCAGTGGCTGCTTTTGCAAAGGGACTGAAAACTGACACCGACCAGAAATGGATGCCAGAAAACGGAAAGACCAAAACCATTGCACCGGCCCCCTGTAATTTTGTTGTGAGACTCCAGGATATATCTGCCTTAAACCAACTTAAACCAAGCAACTCTTAAGATATTCCCCTACTTGCCAAGCGTGCTCAGGAAGACGGTATGTGAAAGCAGTAAACATCACTCCTTTCTTCTTTGTATATCTCTTGTTGTAGAACAATGCAAGAATCTGACAGCCCTTTGACCTTTGGTCCATGTTTAGGTGTCCGAGTTCTTGTTGAGGCTCGGTGGGGGGAGGGCAGTGGAGAGGTCTCCACTCCATCGAACACTGACGGTTTCATCACAGACATTGTTTACCCAGCCTGCCCTGGGGCCCCAACCCTTAGATTAAATATGTGACAATCTTCTGGTATAGATATGGGAAATCCATGCGAACCACTCTCAATCACACCCTCACCCATTTCAGTGATGGCAAACTAAGAACAGCGTAATGGGAACTGCCTCGGGTGCCATTTCCTTATTCATGAGCTGTTTCAATAAAAGGCGGGGGAATCTATAATCTTGTTCATCACCCGATAGACGCACCTTTCACAGAAAGGACGTAATGCGGAGGACTTTTAGGCCTGCGGCGTCGTCCGATACGATGGAGCAGCAGGGTCCCCTTTCAAGTCGGTTAGCCCACACGCCCGCTTGTGCCACAGTCTCCGGGGAGCGGTTTTAACAGTGCCCATTCACAGATAAGATGGGGCCTGCCGTGCGTATCCGAGACTGATCGCGATAAGGCACTCCAGAGAGCCGACAGCTCTTTGTATGGTCTCCGGGGCAGTTAGGGATGTGGAGATAGGCAAGGATGATTATGTCAGTGGCCTATGTAAGCATCCAATTAGTCAAAGAGGAGGGTAAAGAAGGCTGGTACAGTTTGATAAATGGTAGTCATGGAGGGAGTGTACTGTAAGTGTATACAAATGTTGCCTCATTCCTAGGGTGGGTCTTCTGATAAAATCTGGAAACCTCAGAGGCAAAAATATAAACAAACTCAGATAATCTGTTTGCAGGAAATGCATTGTTGCTCCACAAGACTATATATATAACCGTTGAATGAAGGGCATAGGGCATATGGACATATGAGCAAATAATGAGATTGAAATTTAAAGTGGTTGAAATATGTCATTCTTGAAGCGGTTCATGAATCTTGTCTTCAGTTCAGTGTCTCTCACACAAATGGAAGCAGCTAATTTGAACCAAACACATTTCCAATTAAAAGAGAAGCCAGTCCAATGTCACCTGCCACCTACAGCACATTATCCTTGAATGATCCTCAGCAAATCGCTAAGGCTTTAGAGTAATAATACCAGACAGACTTTCTAAAAAGCAGTCTTCCCTCTAGAACCCTGCCATTGGAGTGTAATACACACTGACTTAATGTTAAAACACTCTCTAGAACTAGCCGCACAACACAACGTGATGTTGATTTCTCAATCCTCTTGGCCACCTATTTTAGTTCACTCTAGCCCTCTCGGTCAGTTAAAACTAATACGAACTGCAGCATGCTCAAAGATGTTTGGTGCATTCGTTTATTAGCTCTCAGAGCGTCCAGTGCTCTGAATTTCCCAAAGACCAGATAGCACTCTGAGTGCGCTCGCACCCTTCTTAAGTGACTGAGATGCACTTGCTTCTTGAGTTAAACACCGCGTTCATACAACAGTTATTATATATTACACCTATTTTCTGCTAGATAATTTTGCTTGTTTTTTTGTAAACTTGCCGTTATCTGAACCAGAACTAGTCAAATGAGAACATAGCCTAAAGCCTGGTTCACACAAAATAGAAGCCCAAGCAAGTGCTGGGCAGCAGTCTCTGGCTTTGTTAAAAAAGAGAAACATGTTTGTTTACTGCTGAGAATGTGAGCAACACAAAAAAAATGTGTTGTTCATATTCAGAGTCAACATATCTCAGCTATATCAACATAGCTTATGAAATATGTAGTTATATACACATATGTATAGCCTTTTAAGCTTGATCTCTCTCAATTTTGTAGCATAATGTGGTCTTTAGCTATCTTCATTTTTATTGGAAGGTAGAGTAGCGAAAATATTTAAACATTGTAGACTTCATTGAACACTTATTGAAATTGTTTATTGTTATAGAGTGAGGATCACTTTGATCATCCAGATCCACAGATGGCAAATAGGTCAGTCCGTCTCAGATGTGTCAGCATCTCACAAGATGATGTAGGCCTAGAGACACAGGCATCACAGCGAGTAAAATCAGCTGACGAGCTTAATTTTACTGAACTTGATGAAAACTAAGCTCCTTACACTGTCAATTAAGTTGATGGGGCAGCCTGTAACCTTGTGGTTAAGGTAAATGACTGGGACCCGGAACATTGGTGGTTCAAGCCCTGGTGTAGCCACAAGATCTGCACAGCTGTTTTGAAGTCATTTTCAGGAAAGATAAATGTCAGAAACATTCAGGCCTTTGATATACACTTCTTTACACAGTACATTACAGTACATGGATGTACTATTTCAAAGGTTTTGTGAGCCTAGGTATTTGGTTTGGTAGGGTATTTGGCTGCATCATAATTAACCTTAACCCGAAAGTGCCACATCCCTGTCAGATAAACTAAAAAATGCAATGTATGCTAAAGTATCTGCATACATTTCCCATTGTCCTCACCGGATGACATTTCCCTTGTCCTCATCACATGCACTCGCAAACATGCGCAAACCGGTTTTTGTCAGCGAGTACTTACAGTAAATGTATAATTTGCTAAACGCTAATGAGGAGAACTGCAGCTGCACCCTTGGCCTCTGACTGAATTAAGCCTGCAGTGATTTTTATAGGAATAGAAATGAGCAGTGGACCGGAAGGGAAGACAATCACCCGGCAAGATATTTTTCCACCAGCAAAACAAAGGCGCCTGTGTACGCTAACGCCGTCCCTGCAGCGGAGAACCACTCTGCTCCTCTGTCAGATTTGTTTTTATTTTTTCGTCTTCTAGGGATTGCCGGTTATCGCTGCAGTGATTTTACTTTCCTTGGCGAGAGCAGATAACCTCCAAACTGTGCTGAAGTTTACTTTCTATAAACTTAGTTTTGAATTTTCTTTTTGTTTTGACCGGTGAAAAGGCTGCCTGTTATCACTAATGTTGGCAGGGCACAGGTCCACCTGCCATCATATAGCACCCTGAACCTGTATCTCTTCTGAGACCATTTGTACCGGCCTCAACAGCAATGGGACCTCAGTGCATTCAGACAAAAAAGGATGCCAGAAAACAGAAAGTCTACCTGCCCCCTGTAATTATGTCAAGAGACACGAAGATTTATCTGCCTTGCAACTTTACTAAGATATTCTCCAGCTTTAACTTGCTAAAGTGCTCCAGTACCCTTGAAGTATTTGGGCCCCCTTAGAAGTGGTGGGGGATCCATCCATCAAATAGCACATAAATATACAGTATCTGAACTATAGGGACTTGCCCCCACAAGCATTTGAGTGGCATTTGAGTGTATGGTTATTGGTAGGTGGCGATTGGCTTTGGATTTTAAGTAATCTGGCATCACCAGTAGAGACACATGAACATTCCTCCTCTGTGACCCCTGACTCTCTAGCTCCTAATCTCAGTGGAATCCAGCGGACACCATTGCGAGCGTGTGTGCCAGGGTGACTGTCCAGTCGTCTCTGAAGTCATCTGGAAGCGCTCAATAGTTCTTTTGAGTTGTCTGTTCCAGATTTTTCCACGATCTCTCAGCCCATGGGACTAACTCTCTGGGGGCATCATGGACACCCACTTTCTTAAGATGGCTATTTCGGGGTCTTCCTCTTGTTTATGTCCTTGTGGAGTTTGGAGGACAGTGGAAACTGTTGTTCCTCAGTATGGAACAGCAAGGGGCGGGATGTTCTGTTAATGCGCCCTTAAAGTTTTTTAATGGTTGCACTTTAGATTCTGGCAGTGTTGTGGCCTGGGACCCTTAAGGAGTTCAAGAGGTTGTGTAGTTGTGTGTTACTTTTGTGAATGTGCTGTGGCCCAGACCACTACAGATCAACCTCTCCATCAGCTTGGGCTTGTGTACACAAACCACCATTAGGATCGACATTAGCTCAGGACGTAAGAGCAGACATCTGACAGCCATTTGCCATTCATTGAGAGTTGTAGTAAGAATCACTTGACGTTCACATCATTTTGAATAAGTGGTCACCCTTTCTTGGTCTTTCTTAAAGAAAGGAAATAACTGAACTTATGGTATTGACGTTCTTGTATTGTTATTTAATGAAATAGTACTTCTCAAATGTTACATCTTTGATGTAACTGTCCAGAACTCAGCTACGACTGTTGTGTATGAAATATGTGCCACCTCTTCGGTTTAAAAATTTTATAGACATAATAAAAACTCAGCGTTTCCTTTTTTTTTTTTTTTTTTTTTTCCAGCCGTTCAGCTAAATAATTAAAGTCGTCATTAGAAGTGTGGTCACGCACACGTTTCCTGTGTACGGTACAGAAGTGTCGGGATTTGAGATTCTGGACTGCTGAGTGATTAGCATGGTAATGGATAAGCAGCTGTTCCTTGACCTCGCAAATTGAAGTTGGTCCCTGCAACTTGGTTTGCATTTGCTACACCCACAGCATAGAAAGCGATGTTATCAAGTTTTTTTACCTTCTAAATTCAATATGTCTGAATGTCATCCATTTGCAGGCACTTTTTTTCGCAGACGGATGGTACACCGCATTCTTTGAATTAAATATTTTGTTTTTTGAAATTGATTTTGACGCATTAGATGCTGCGGATGTATGATTGCTTCTCTCAGACAAAATGCCAGGCAGTAATGGTGGGGAAATTAACTAGCAGTAATTACAGGTATTAGACCTTCATGTTGGTTCCTGTTTTCCTTGCTTCAAGTCAAAAAGCACTGGTGAGAACTCCTTTGAACAATGTCCTCCCAAGACAAGAAACCAAATAAAATGGCAGTAGCTGTATGATGAAAAGGTATTTAGACCACCTACCTGTAGCCTGTATTTTACTGTGTTTGGGATTGGCTGAAATCGCTGTGATGTTTGTTTCTACACTGATTTAGGGAAAATGACCTGGTCGTTACTCACATCCTGTGATGCAGGTGATTTATTCCAATTCTCTTCTGCTTTGCTTTTGGATAAAAGGATGCCTGCTGAATGCAGATGCAGTACCCACTCTGACAGTGATAATAAGAAGGCCGCATCTTCTGTGCTCAAAGCCAGAAATCCAGGATTTCTGGCTTTGATACATTGTAATCAAGCGTTAAATCAGTTGATGTGGATTTTATGTGAAAATGCATATTGATTGTTTTTGAATTTGAAGTCCTGCCAAACCCATATTGGATCATCAGTCAGATTACAGTTGTATCTTTGCCACAAGATGATAAATCTTGAGATGGAACTTGTACAAATAACTTGAATGCTGTGGAATTTCTATTCCAGTTAAACAAGTCTGGAACATTTTAATCTATTTTCTTTTTTCTTTTTTTTCTTTTTTGGGGGGGGGGGGGGGGTCTCATACAGTCTCATACACCCTTGTACACACAAAAATACATACAAATTCACTAAACTATATCTCCCTCGCACATTCGCACACAAACAAAATCGCCATCTCTCTCTTATACACACACAGGTGCACACGCACACACACATTTTAATGGAAGTGTTTAATGTGAGTGTTTCTGTTCTTGCCTGGGCATGTTGTGAGGTGTGAAGAGCAGGTAATTCAGGCAGAGAGGAGAGCCCAACACAGAGGCATTAACGTTCCACTGGCTGCCTGAACACAATATGACCTGTGTGGGTAACGCAGCCAGACACGCTGATTTCACGATAAGATAGTCTAAGCATTATTTTTCTCTTTTTTTGAGAGTGAGAGAGTCGAGGGTATTGGGTGGCTGCCGACTGATTTTCCTCATTTAAATACGAGTAACATATTCGATCTTTTACCCTCAAAATTCCCGATTGCTCTATAAAGCTCTGGGCCTGCATGATGGGTGTGATCTTCATTGCTGAAAGATCTTGTGTTAGTCATCCATTTCAGTTGCCCTCCCCTGCCTGACTGCATTGTTTGCGGTACAGACGAGGTGTCTGCATGGAGGCACTATCTCCGGTGGATTAGACACCAGCACAAGGCTAATGTTCTGTGATGACATATTAGCAGCTGCTGTTGCTACGAATGCACCAGCAAGCTGTGGGAATTGAACGTAGTGCCAGTCTGGGTGCCATGACAGAGTGAGGCTTCAAAGCCTTCATGAGTCCTGTAGTAGGTCAATCTGCCTGTTTCATATCAGTATTGGTTCATATCTGTCAGCTATGAGGTAGGTTTTCTGTGGTCACAGCAAGTCAAGTTTGTTCATTAACAAGGCGTTTCTGGCCGCAGAACTGCTGCTCACTTTTTTTGGGGGGGTTTTTCACACCATTCACCGCAAACTGAGTTTCAGGGACACTCAAACCAATCTGACTGCGGAATGATTGTTGGTGCCAGACAAAGTCACTTATATCACATTTTTCCCCATTCTGATGGTTGATGTGAACCTTAACTGAATCGCCTGGCACATATAAAGATTATTGCTACTTTCAGGAATTGAAATGTATAATCACACATGCGATTAAGAGGCATAGTTTGACTATTTCTGAGTTTGGAGAAATTGTTCTCCAGTTCGTTTTTTGTTGTTGTCTCTTTGAATACCTCTATCTCGCGATCTAGCTTTGCCCTGCAAAGTATTTTACACATGGGTGGTGTGCATGTGTGAGAGGGTAGTTGTTTCACTTGAACATGATGCATATGAACATGAGCAAGCAGCTAAATTCCATCAACACATTATGTGTGGTGCAGTACCCTGCTGTAGCAGACCATTTTGGAAGGACATTTTGAGCAAGATTGTGTTCATTGTTCCCATCACAGTTCTTTCATATTTACTTTTGAAGAGTAGTAAGTGGAATAATGCAGAAGAAGACCGGATTCAATTTAATTCAAATCTGCCAACTTAATTTAAAATTTCATTTTGAAGCAGCTGCCGGTGTTGTGACTGCACTGCAAAATCCTGAAAGGTGGGAGGGGAATCATTAAAAACAGATCTGAATCGTCGTTTGTTGATACTTTTCTTCCAATCCATCTCCTGTTGTAACGCTTGCTTATTTGAGTTAGTGCCTTCCTCTCAGCTTGAACCAGTCTGACCCTTCTCCTCTGACCTCTCTCATTAAGACGCATTTTCGCCTGCAGAACTGCCGCTCACTGGATATTTTTTGTTTGTTTTTCACATCGTTCTCTGCAGACAACTGTTGTGCGTGAAAATCCCAGGATACTCAAACCACCCCCATCTGTCATCAATAAGCATTCCATGGTCAAAGTCACTGAGATTTATTCCTCATTCTGATGTTTGGTCTGAACCTATTGACCATCTCTGCATGCTTGTATGAATTTAGTTACCACATGATAGCTAAATAAATAAATAAACAAGCAAGCTGGTGCACAGGTTACCTAATAAAGTGGTATATACTGGACATAAACCCAGTACTTAAAGAATACCTATTGCATACCTATGTTCAGGTTTGAAATATAATGCTAATAAATAATAGTATAAACGATAAAGAAGGGCATGGGGCCCCAGTGTCTGCTTTCAGGCCGATATTAGTTTGTCTTCTGTGATGGTCCATGTACAATGGTGGAATTGTGTTGTGTAATTTGTCATAACATTCAGACACTGCTGCTTCCACTTCATTTGGATGTGTTCCTCTCATGCAATGCAAGTCCAGTACTTGCTGTCGGCAGCAGTCTTTGGTTTTAGATTAGGGTTATTTTTACCCTGGGCCTTTTTTTGAGCCTTCATTAAAATCTGTGGTTTGTGCACGCGAGGAAACACGGCAGGCTCTAATGAAACAGGACGTGCTCAGACACGGCCACCAGACCCAGAGAGGCTCACCGCCACACTAGTTCGATTCTCCGAGCCTGCGTCTGACCGCCTCTTAAAAAACTACACACAGCTCCCTTCCCCCCGGCCGGTTTTGGCTGAGATAGTGGTGGAGGTGGGGGTGTTGACCCAGGTCCAGTCTGCCAGCGTCCGTGGCTGAGCGCCTCGTCTCCGGTTACGCGGGGTCAGGAAGCTGATGACGAGCCTGCTGGCTGCGAGCGCACGAGCGCTTCCTGTCGACGGCCCGCTGCTCATCTGGCAGCTCCAGGCAGTGACGCATCTCAGGAAGCGACGGGATGCAAGCGCGACTTCTCTAATGCCCTTCTCCTCACCGCCCTCCTCCAAAAAAAGGCTTATCTGGTCTCGGTGGTGTGCTGTTGTCTGACAACTCCCCCCTTGAGGGTGTTTGAGATGAATTCCATTATGACTTTAGTTCTGAAAGCCACCACACCTTGCTTTTTCCTGTCCTTCCGAAAGAAACATATTTTCCCCAAATATTGCTTTTGCCCAAAATACCCCATCATCCCTTCCCAGCTGCTTCTGTGTTTCCAGAGGGTTCTGTGTGATGCGTTGCATTGCGGTGATAATGAGGAATGTGTCCACTCACCCATGGGCCGTCTCACTAGCTTCGCCCTAAACTTCATCTCCTGTCTCTTTCAGACTCCTTCGTCAACAGTCAGGAGTGGACGCTGAGCCGATCGGTGCCAGAGCTCAAAGTGGTGAGTATTTTTCCCACAAGCCTCTTATCGATCCTGATTTTGCTGCTCTCGCCTTTCCGTAGAGGGATGTTTTCTTTTACAGTGCTATGTAAAAAGGCAGGCCTTCCAGTCGAGGGAATGGGGGGCTGCATAATGAGGTTTTAAAAAATTGATTTAGGCTCTGCGGCCTTACTTCCACCGTCTCAACGAGGAGAAAGAAATGCAGAAATTGGCAGCAACAGGTCATTTTAATGAGGCGGACTGCCGTGTGGGTGCGGTGAGACTGCACCGGGGACTCTGACGGTGAGTGACAGTTTCGGGCCAGTCTTGTGACGGGCCCTGGGAGTAATTCATCAGGCCGACCAGCGGGCGGGATCCTGAAAATACGTGCGGAACTTAGGAGGGATCCGCTCGTAATTACAGCCTCGCGCCACATGGCTCCAGGTACGTCACGCGGGCGATGGTCTGCACTGGCTGGGGCCTTGCCGAGGCAGCCCTGCTGCCACTCGTCTCCACAGCCCTGCTCCTTCTGCCGGGGAGGCGGGAGGCTAATTGCGTTTTTGACTGCTCACGAGCGAACCCTGAGAAAGCCGGACAGCCTTTTCTCATGGCAGCATGCAGTGACGGAGGAGTCCCCTCAACCCTGTCTGTGCAGATTTTGGTTACCACGTGCCAGTTTGTCGCCGTGTTGATGTCACACGATTCGGACGTGTGAAGCGCCGTTCCGCTTTAATCCGTGAAACCGAGAAATTACAAGAAGCGAGGATCAGCACGTTTTAGAGCGAAGGAGTGTTATCTTGGAATCCTCTCACCGCCTACTGTCCTACTGTCCTGTCAAATCTGCTTAGAGAAGAACAAAAGCTTTTAACTGACATGATATCCTTTCGCCATTGGTAAAGGTGGGATCCTCAACCAGGAAAAGGAGTGGTTGCTGGGTTGAGTGTGGCAGGCCTACTTAATTCTCCACCCCCCTTCCCTTGCAGTATTTGTTTACATAGAGACTCGGGATGGGCATTTTCCGTATTTTCATGTTTCGGTTAACTGCCGGCATTTAACCCAGAAACTTTTTTTCTTTTCTTTTTTTACCCCCGTAATAGTCAAAACAATGAAAGTCAGTCATTAATTAGATATTACTGCATAACAGGAACCTTATTTCAGGAAAAAAGTTGGGGAAAAGAAGAAGAATTTATTGTTGCAAAAAAGACAGCATGTCTATATTACCACAGGTAATATTTCCAAACTCCAAATATTTTGCACACTTGACAAGGGGTGTTTGCATGAAAATGGCAGCTATAAACATCAATACCAAGATATTAAGCAATAGGCTACTCACTGAACAACAGATTTTGTAACAATATGACATATGGATACCTGTAGACAAAGTGGAAAAAAAGTCACAGTTTTCGACTGGTTGGCTGTTTGCATAGAAATGTAACAAACAACCAGTTCTTCCTGGCTGGTCCAATATTGTTCAAGGACACTAGCTTGCATTTTAATTTTACAATTGATTAGGTATTAAACTACCAGCCACAGTTTGCAATCGCTAAATCCTATCCAGTTGTTTGGGCTTCAAAGCTGGCAACCACGTCAAACTTATTTATTTATTTCTACTTTATTTAGCCAGGTGAGTCCAATTGAGATTCTTATCTGAACTTAAGTTGTCAAACCCTTGAAGTGTAATTTGTCATTTTTCCTTTAAAACCCATCTCATTCTTTTTTTTCGTTAAATTTTGTTTTAAATGTACCGTAAATCCTCAAATTGTGGCCGGGGTCTTTTATTTACTGCACAAAGCACAGGCCTTTATTTGGGGCAGGCTTGTATTTGAGGCAGGCTTTTATTTCTTATTAGGCTTCTGTTGTAGAATTTTATTCTTAGAAATAAAGTAAAAGGCTACACTTAAAGTGGGCCAACACTGTTCAACACTTCCTGTAACAGTTCAGAAATCAATTTGTGTAGGCTAATTAGGAACACCGTTTGGTAAGTCATAGTGTCAGTCTTAACAGACTTAGTTTATTGCAAATATTTTCAAACACAATAAATCACATGCAAGTCCAGAATCCATAAAATAACAACTTGCCAGACACGCCTTCATGAACAATAACAAATTGGCGTAGATTACAGCAAATTAGGGATCTTTTTTTTCTAAAGTGCGTTTTATTGTGAGACATGCGTTTCGTTTCGAGCAGCATACCGGTAGGCTATCAAAAGATTTTCGCTTTGGTTTGGGATTTCATTTACTTTTGGACTGTTTGATTCTATTGCTAAATGTTGGGACTGATGGGCACTGAAATCTGGGGGGTATTTGATCACTGTTAAGTTTTATGTAGTTGGAAGAGTGTCGGGATTTCCACCCGTCTGTTTATTGCGAGCCAAGGCAGCCGCTTTCATTCATTCATTGAACGTACGCTGTGCTGTAAATACATGGAAACCTTATTGCGTAACCAAGTAGCCTAAATTGAGTTAATTTTTAATTTTACCTGATTTACTTTTTATTAAATTTGTAGGCTGGAATGCCTTGCGGCAACAATTGTGTTTAAATGTATACTGCTTCAGTCTTTGGCAAGCTACTGAGAAGGGGGCGGCAAGCGACTGGTAGCTTGAGAGCAACGTGTTGGAGACCCATGGTCTAGGACAACGACTTTTCATTGGCAACAGTATTAAACCAACCAACAGTATAAAATATTAAGAAGAGCTCTTTTATTTCATTGAGTTAAATCGAAACAATGTTTTCTAGTGCTCATGGACTGATAGCCCTACTGGTAGGCAGTATTACCCCGGCTTGTATTTGGGGGCCGGCCTTTATTTGTCCGAATCGACCACGCCACCGGCTATTATCCGAGGCCCGGCTTCAAATAGAATCCCGGACACAATTTGAGGATTTACGGTAATAAAAATACAACTGACGTTTCTGATTCTAATCAAATCTAAGCTGAGCAAGCAACGTGAAAGTAGTCTAAAGTTACAGACTCCAAAAAGGTCGGATTTTATCTTTCCAACTTTATTTTCGCGATAGTCTGTTCCTTTTGAACCTGCGATGTAATGATCTTGATTGAAAAAATTATAAAATGATATAATTAGTATAGCTACCGCTATAATGCAGAATTTTATTTTATTTATTTATTTATTTTAAAGCGTTAACCGGTTAAGACATTGGCCATTTCAGTCAAGTGTCCATTTCGTTTAACCGGTTAATCGATTAAACGTGCCCATCCCTAATGGAGACCAGGTTTGTTTTGACACTGATCTCCCAAACCCCTCTCCACACACGTCGCAGCAAACCCACACATAATGGATTCCAAATCCCAACGCCTCCGAGTCTGGTCATGGCACATAAACATAGCGCTACCTGCTTTAATCTAGTTAATTTGTGGGTTCCGCAGGCTTTTAGCAGCGGGCCGCTGGCAGAATGGTGTTTAGCCCATATACTCTAACAGCAGCACCCCCCCACCTCCCTCTGTCTCCGTTTGCGGTTGTCTCGTGTTGCAGCGACCTTGTCTCGGCTCGGAAACAATGGCACATTGTGCCTCTCCCCCCTCCCTGTGCGCGGCGACCGCTAACCTCGCCCTGCGATGCTGCTTGGAACGGAAGAGCCCGTCTGCCCCCCGTGCACCTCCTTTCAAAGCACCGCGGGGGGAGACACGTTCGCGGATGCTTTGCCCACGACAAAACCCAAAACACGGATGTACCACCTGCCGGTTGTTTGAAGGAGAGGAGAGACGCAGCCACGCCGACATCCTCATGCCTCAGCTTTGAGTCGTGCACATGTTTGGTGCCCCCTGGTGGCAGCCATTAGATTGTTTTTACTGCAGGGTTTATTTTTACATTTGGTGTTCTTGCCCTTTATATTATGATGCACTAGACCTGTGACAATTTTATCCAACTGAATACATATACACATCTTGATTCTGAAGGTTTTCTGTATTTATCTGTTTTGCCTTCTACTAACTCAGACAGGTGCTCCCTGCAAATGGAGGCTGGGCCCAATGGTTACATGATGAACCTGGTGCTATTGCCTGGATTGGCTTTCCCAGTCGAAACATTTTCCCTCATCCCTCCATTGGCAGGCTGGCTTTAAGATGGCCAGGCTACTGCATTTGTTCCTGTCAAGTATCTTTCAGCCATCCATAGACTATTAGCTGTCAGTGACTGAGAGGCCTCTTTAAATCATGCTGTGAAGCTTGGAGAAAATAAACCGACACAGTCAAGTGAGTCGGTGAAGTGAACATGCTCCTCGCACAGGAGGAGTGGCACTACGGTGGCTCAAAAGGCACAAATAGCGATTGGGAGAGAAAACGAATTAAAAATAGACTAACGACCACCCTATATCTCCCCCCATGCTTTTTGTCTGATCTTCTGATCTCTACTTCTACTACCAGCAGTTTTTTTTCTGCTTATGAAGCTATGCATGTATCCTTGTTTACCCTTTTTTATTTTAATTCTTTTATTTTGTTTTGGTATAGGCATCTTTCAATAAAGTTTTTTACAAAAACACCTTGCTCCTGGGACTATAGCCTGTTAGCATGCCCCTGCCTTCCGGTAAAAAAAGGAAAATTCATCAAAAAAGCAAAACACAGAAGAATTGCCAAGATTTCTTTGGGGATTCATTCTGCCTACCTCACAAATTACATTTCTAGCACAAAAGATTTACGGAATCATTTCACAACTGCATAACAATAGCTCTTTCCTGAATGCAGAGCCACTCTGGGAGTTCCTGGGAATATAGAAGCGCTAGGAGGATTTTTGGGAAACGGGAATATGTGATTGCCAAACCTCACTTCCTGTGCCCTTCGGGCCAGAAAGCGGAGCTGGCGGTCTTGACGGGGGATTGAGGCATGCATGTGGCAGCAGGACATCATTAGAGGAAGGTGGCGAGAATGGAATCGGCAGGCTCGGAGAATAGCGGCTCTGCGCCACAGAAGCAAACAACATCACAGCCGCCCTCAGGCGCCCTGAGTGTGGGGCTCCACCACCTGCCGAGCCGCGCAGGTGTTCATCAAACAGCAACCGGCTTATTCAATGCTGTTTCTCACCCAATTACATTTGGGGAAAACAGAATCAAAATATCTCATTAGCCCTTTTTTGCAAAAGCAACAGTGCCTGCAATGTGTGCATGGTTTAATTAACTTGGAGAAGGATGAATGTATGAAATTGATTTGCAGAAACTCCATTCACAGTTTACAAATATGGGAGTGGCAGTGTTCATTGTGAGAGAATGCTTTTTTAATCAAATTATTTTCCCATTTTGGGAGAAAATATATAGTGTCAGTTTGTGTTGTTTGGTAATTCGGTGGTAAGGGATTTCCAAGTTGTGGTTGTTGTCAGTAGCCCATTAAGATCGGCCTTAAGATGATAAAGGTCAGTAAATTAAGACCCAACTATTTTTATCCCACCCCTTCTCTGTGAGCGCACTGCCATTGAAACGCCATTGGCAGTGGCTATTAGAACCAATTTTCGACCAATGAGTTTGAATTATTGTATAGCTGTACAATGTTTTGGTCCCAGCCCGTCAACTGCATATTTTGAAACCTGAATTTAAGGACACAGGCTGGGTGTGTCAACATGTCAGTGAGCCTTTTTCAATGATAGGGATTTATGGTGGTCTTGTAACAATGTTTTATCACAAAAATCTTACCTATTGTACCTTTATTGACTGTAATTGTGTTAAAACTGTTGTTCATGGGTCGGTGAGCCTGGTCCTGGAGAGCCGCAGGGTGTGCTGGCTTTCGTTGTTACTCAGCACTTAATTGATGAATTAAAGCAGTCGATTACACAGTTAACTCGCCTCACCTGATTTCTTGGGTCTGAATCGGTTGCTGGTATTAAGGCGAAAACAAAACCCAGCACGCCCTGCGGCTCTCCAGGACCAGGGTTGCTGACCCCTGCCTTAAGTGGTAGCCACTTACCTAAGGCCTCCGTGTTGCTATCTAAAAGAATGCATTGAAAGATTGTTTGTGTGATTTTGTTTTATTTTGTCTGCTTGCTGTCGGACAGGGCATTGTGGGTAACCTGTCCAGCGGGAAGTCTGCCCTGGTCCACCGGTACCTGACAGGCACATACGTCCAGGAGGAATCCCCTGAAGGTAACACGGAGCATGCGATTAGAGATAGGGCAGCCAGACCTTAGAGGCTTGGCCTTACACAAATGAGCCTGCCTGAGCGGGTATGAGGAACACAGAGAGTGGCTGGGGGATTGGTCAAGTGAATGGCTGGGGGATTGGTCAAGTGAATGGCTGGGGGATTGGTGAAGTAGTAGTAGGAGATAGTTAGACAAGAAAACATTTTGTATTTGTTTTCTGTAAACACCTAGACTTTTTTTTCTTTAACATTTTTCCACTTGAACATTATACTTACATGTTATTACATGTTATCAAAATTAATTGAATACTTGATCGAGGCTTTCAGTTTAAAATCCAAATACACTTAATTTGCCTGGATGATTGCTGCATTTTCATTGGGATTTTGTTTTTGAATGATTCATATTTCCGTGGTTGTTATTACAAGGTCAAAAACTATTGGAGTGTGCGAGTTGCTACATCAATCAAAAGGTATCAGAGCTGTGCTGATGAATTGATTTGCTATGATTTTTTTTGCCAATTACTGCACAAATGTATCCTAACAAACCCAACAGGAGAGACCATGCTGTGTATGCAGAAATAAATCAGAAGGCTTCAATCTAGCAGCAGAACATATTCTCAAAAATATGAGATGTGACTTGTATTTAAATGGGAATAGTAGCATCGGATTCAAAAATACGCTTTATCCAATCCTTTACTGTTCATAATAATTGTGCTTTAAACAAATGGACATCATTTATTAAAGGTCTTACTAGTCCATTTGGTCCTAAATAAACAACCAACATGAACAGTTAGCAGAATAATCTACATTTCATAATCTTGCTCTTTTGTTGTGAACAGTAGGCTCTGTTGTGATTTATTCCAAACCTTTACCATTATTCTTCTTTACTACTTCTTTACTAATAGTTCTTAGGTATCACTCTAACACAGTATCTCCCAAACATTGGTTTACAGTGAGAATCTACAAGAGTCTAAAGGAATAATTTTGTTTACTCTTTATTATGTTAATGGTCTCAGCAGATATACCTCGAAGCCCGTCGGGGGTTAAATAGCCAAGCGTTTTTTATTTATTTATTATTTATTTATATACATTTTTTTTGTCTAATTATAGTACAGATGCAACATGAAATGCATAATTAGTTGCTGGCATTTTGTTACCCTTGAGAAAAGGAAAGGGAATAAAGCTACTAGCTTAATTAGTGCTCTGCAAATGGATGACAGAACCCTGAAAAGCAGAACCGGAATGTTTCTCATCTCGGGTAAATTATTTCCGAAAGAATTTTCTTTGAGAGTGTCCCTTCAATTATCAGCTTAATGCCATGTAACATTTGCAGGTATCTGTGATGACACACACCGCTTTCATGTATGAATGCCAGTTCTCTTTCCTCTGGTTTTGTGACTTGTTCCTCGCCTACTATCGAGCTAGTGTTTCCTCTCCCATTAAAACTGAACCTAGAATGTCATCAGTGTTCTGTAGGCTGATGAACCCCATCCCCCTTTTCATTTTGTCCCTATTAAGTCTCTGCCACTGTTCTCTTCCCCCATACCATATTTGGTAATCTCGTCAGTGCCAAGAACTGGGTGCAGGTACTATGTTGCTGTTGCTTTAGCAACGGTGGATTGGTGTCAAAGCGGTCTTGCCAACTTGGCAATTTTGTTGGCAGATTTGTAAGAGACTTTTGTAATATCCTAGTGGTTTGTGCACAGAAGTTGCTAGGTTTTTCTTCTTCTTGAATCCAGTGAAAACGCACCATACATTCAGAAAATGAGCTGAATATCTGTTTGTGGAATCTAGAGCCACCTGATCGAGCAGACTGCAGTCCAGTGAGACGGTGTGCTTTGGCAAGTCAGGGGCTTCTGTTGTACTTGGAGGGTTGCTGGTTCATCCAGGTGGAGCTTTGCCACTTGTGCCCCCAAAATGACTGCAGTAAAACCCCAGCTGTATAAATGAGCCATGTAGGCCCAATGCTATATAAGCCAGGCTGGATAATCGTGAGCAGTTATGCAAAGAAACCGTGTTATGCGACTCGTGGATCCAGACAAGCTCATTTGACTTTAATATGCTGCAGTGTAGAAACAGTTTCAGCTAATCACAGCTGGTGCAGCCTTCCACATATTAGAGTAATAGATTAAACTCATCCTTCACCATTCAAAGGATCCGTGCTTATAAACCCGCAGTGAGCGGGAGAGTGCATTTCCATTCTGTTCGTGATCGGTTTTCTCTTTGCTCATAAGTTGGCTGTTATAATTCAGCAACTGCGGCGGTATCTCCATAGAATGACGCACATTTGCCGTTTGTGTCACCCAGATTATGGGGGTGTTCATTTCTCTCTAGTGACCCCTGCTGGTTCATCAGACAGCTGTAGACTACAGGTCAAACCTGCATGTGAAAGGTCTTCCTCCGACTCCACTCTATGCATAGCTGTAGTCTGTGAGGTCACGAGAAGCAGCTGGTGACACCATGTGTTTCGGAGGAGAACCACATTCGCTACACTCTCCTGAATTGGCAGTGGGGTTTGCACATGAATGCAGTTGCAGTTGGAGATAATTTAACATTCCAAGTTAGGGTGGGAATTGGAGTTGGAGAATTGGAATATCCAGTCCAACTTTCAGCACCAAATGTAAATAATAATAATAATAATTATAATAATACATTAAAAAAAATAATGTGTTAACATACCATTGAAGGCTAAAGACTTAACATGTAATAGATGAAAAGTAGTTTTTCTGCTACTGCTTTAGAGCTAGCCTTTAATCATCATAATTTGGCCCCACCCGCACAATTAGGGAGATATTGCATCCAATGGATACGCATCCCCCTTGAGGCAAAGCTATCTTTATATCTGACTCTTTGCAATTAAAGAGCCTTATAATTACAAGAAATGGAAGCACTTCATAAAAGTTCTGAGCATGTGCTCTTTCATTGCATAGTAATATCACATGGGGCAATTGTTAAAACAGCAGACAGAGCTCTCTTGGTTATACATACTTTCACTCTTCATAAAGTAAAAGTTGAATCTGGGTATGAATCTGTCCTGGGGCCTGTATACAATTAGGTTTGCCCAAGGCATCTGTTTTTCATAAGCATTTGCATTCTTATTTCAGAAATAATCTCTCCTCTGCCTTAAAGAAGATTTAATTAGAATGAATAGCATGTATTCCAAAACTCAATGGTGTAAGCCATGGATAATTCCTGACAGATTCTGTGTATCTAATGTTTACAGGTTTGTGTGGAGACTGCTTACAAACGCAAATTGGCTAGCTAAGAATTACTCTGTTGGTTGTTGATGTAAATATTTAATACAGGTTTAAAATATTGTATTTTAATGCCTTCAGTTGTTTTATGCACTGTGTATTTATAGTCTACTAGTCAATAACAAGGTGTGGACATGAAAAGGGACCTATAGCAGGGCTTGGCAAGGACCCTATCTACATTATCTCGATTTCATACAAAAGTCCGTTTTTGATTATTTCATTAAGCCGGACATTTATATTTTCCGACATTTTAAGTAAGCTAAATTTATTTTTCACGGCAAAAGTCTGTTTTAATAAGTGTTTTACAGTTATAATGAGACCTGAAATCTTTTCTTTCTCGGAAGTTGAAAGTATTAGTTGGTTTTCTTGCCGAGTGAAATTCTCTGACAACATTGGCTAATCTTGAAATGGGTCAAACTATCTCACCTGATTGGCAATATTTGTGTCCTATTCAGCAAAAAATAACAGAAATAGGTTTTCTAAATATAAGGCTAAAATCCTTGCTGAGATTTCATTTATTTTTGGCTCATGAACTGCAGCTGAAGTCTGTCCACTGAAGCAGTTTACTTTAATCAGTGATCAGCAGTGCTGTGTTCAGCTAGTTGCTAAATACAATCAAGGAAAGACTTGCATGTATTCCAGCTCTCCGGATATAGAGTTGCCTATCCCTGATCTACGGCATGGTACTGCAGAAACATGTCCATCCGTCCATCCATCCTTTCCTATATGCACTGGTTGAGAGGCAGAAACACACCCTGGACAAGTCACCAGTCCACCGCAGCAGAAGGTTGTGTCTGCCACAAAAGTATTATATGTTGTTTTGTGAATGGCAAAGGTTTTGAAGCTGTAAGTGGCGGCTCAAGGTGTGTGTCACCCTGACAGGACTGCAATTTACTGTCAACCAATCAACCAATCTCAATCAATCAAATTAAAACATTTTTGCATAGGATTTGTTACAATATGCTACACAGTTTCCCTTTCCCTAAACCCCCACAGAGCGAGCCAGAGGCAAGAGTGGCGAGAAGGGGGGGGGGGGCGGGGCGGGCATCATCCTTTGTTTGGGTTCACAAATATAAAATCAGCCAGTCATCTTAACTTGCTGTCACACCGCCACCAGACAGCACCTTTTAATACATGTACAATGTATTTATGCATTTCTATTTGCTTTTAAATGGTATTTTTACAAAGCTGCCCATAGGACGCTAATGTAATTCTGTATTTTGCAGATGCAAGTCCAAATTTAATTGATAGCACTGCATATTGGATAAGGCTGTCTCTGGAGAAAGCTGCAATGCCAATAATCTCACACCTACAAGATGAGAAACCTTAAACTCGGTGGCCTGCAGGCTCAGAGGATGAAGGTTTCTGATTTATGTCATCTGGAGTCAAGGATGTATATTTTAAAAAAGGTTTTGGGCACAATAACAAAGAGAACAGAGCGATAAAATTCAGGGCTAAGTGTGGTTTGATTGCATTTTTTCATGAATGTTTCATGAGTGGAGCCCTGCCCCCAGCCTTCCTTCGAATATGGCTTTGTAATTTGTTATTAAGTGCGGATCAGACTAAGATTTTTCTTTCCATTTTTTGGCGAGGCCAAGTCATAGCTCTGCATAATAGCGTGCACTTAGCCTGCGACACAATTAAATTAACAGCACTTTCCCAGCGTACCAAGTTCAATGGATTTGATGATTGATGTGGAATTGCCTTAAATTTCAGCTGCATTTTTAAAATATTATTGTTCAGTTTAGATGATTCAAAAGTCATTATATGCACAGAACTTGAATTGGAAAAATTAAGATATGGGGAAAAATATCAAACATTAAACAGCCAGTGTGTGTGCGTCAGCACATTGTAGATTTAATTTAACATTAAACAGTGGTCAGGGAGAAGTCTGCTAAGTTTCTCTATAATATTAAAGTTGACTGCATTAACAATATTGATGGTATAGGTCAAGGTATACAGTGTATACATATATAAGTCAGTGGTATCGTCAAAGCTCCCAAGAATCCAAGCATTTGCACATCTTTTGTGTGTGACACTGGTATTTACATGATATTTAAAACACCTGCTTATACAGGCAGGCAACATTTTAATATAATCAAGGTAAATTTATCCTTTAATTATCTCAATAATCTCTTAATTGTCTTGTTTTTGATGTAGCAGTGTAGATTTTTGTGTTGTCTGTCTCATCCAAGGCAATAAAGGTTCATGTCCTTGGTTTGCGATGGTCTAAAGAAAGTAAATGCGAATGAACAGACATCAAAACATTTTGAAAATAAGTATTAAAATGTGCAGGCAGAGGTGTGAATAAAGCGTGTAAATTGAACTTTTGGATTTTGTTGGAAAAGTGAAAATAAAGTAAGGGGCAGTGAGGTCATTTTCCTGGACCTCTTTCACCTTTCAATATTGCCTGTGGCTCTTGCGTAATCTCCCAGCCATAATCCCTTTCTTAATTTGGTTTATCCGCGATCTGTTAAGCAGTTTTGGCATTTAAGAAGCCAGTATAAACCTATTCTACCTATCTTTTTGCATATGCTAGATAAAATTGTTGCTTTTCCTTTTCAATCTCTGAAAACATTTTGGCTTCATGCAACCTCTGGGCCTGGGTGAGAGATTTAATTTAACTCCTTTTTCCTGGCCATCAGGAAAATGAACACAGCAAAAAAGGAAAATAAACAGCAGAACCCATGTTTTCTTGTTTTCCCCTTCTTGCATATACATCTCAGCACAGCTGCAGGTCTGTCTGTATTATCATTTCCCTACAGGGCGCCCAGGTTTAAGTTTAGTGCCACGTTGGTTCATCTTGCGCCGAGCGCTGTGTTTCCCTGGCTGTTCTGGAAAATTCTGGGATGCTCAGGAGAGTGAACTGCCGTTCGGTGGCGGACCTTCTAACTGACAGCTCCCCACAACCGATACACAACTCAGCTCTGAAGTCTGTGTTTTGTGGTGCATATGATCAGGGCACAAGAAAGAGAGCCTACAAATAACATGGTCGATAAATTGGTTGTCTGTGTTTAAGCTGTGGTTTTAGCTTTTTTAAATTTGTTAGTAAGCACTTTGCATAAGCTGGCTTTTGTTTGGGTTTGTTTGGATGTGTTAAGTTTGTTGCCTTTTCTGATTATGGAAATGTTGATGGTAAAGTTTAGAGGATGAGATCTTGTGGTTAGAGGCAGCAGATATGTTGCTGGCAGCCGATATGTTACGGTGTGCGATCGCACAGAATTAGCCGTAATTGCCGAAGGTCTCTGAAAGAGGCATCTGCTGATCTCCTGCTGCCCTCTTTAGGAAATCCTGTGACCTGCACCCAGATGCAGGGTGAGGGAGGTTGCAAAGGGTCACAACCTGAACCGTGAGTGGTTTGAGGTCAGGAGTGGGTGAAATGCTTGGCTGCTGCTGGCGGTGATCAACTTCATGGTGCAATTATCAAAAGCCAAGAAAGGAGATGAATCATGTTACCTGCTTAGTCGTTGACAACTTTTCAAACCTCGCCCAATTTCTCTTGGTCGTCTCTTGATGTGTTGAAGTGAACAATGGGGTCCTTTTTATATATTTTAATCATATTACAGTGATTTGTGTCTGGTAGAAGCTTATTTGTCCCCTTGTAGCTGCTCCCTCTGATTAATCTCTAACTTTGATTTAAATAAATTTCCACAATTTTAAATGTGCGGTTAGGACTGAAGAGCATTTCCATCGCTGCAGAACCCTCTATCAGGTTTATGAGGGCCGACACTGGCACGTCAGCTCTGGCACGTCAGCACTGGCACTGGCACGTTTTTAGAAGCAATCCTTTTCCAGAGAGACATGCAGTGAATATAGCTTATTTCATCTTAGTCATCAAGTAAATGGAACATAACTAAATGGAATAGTTCTTTAGATATGTTTTTTGTTTACATAGATTTTAGTTCCACGGTTGTGGAAGAGTTTCATACATAGTGTATGGCAACATTACGCTTTCAGGGATCCCAAGGCCAGTGTTCTGACCACTCCCTCACTGAAGGTCCCAGTCCAGTTCAGTTCCTCCACCGTTGAGGTCTAACACTAATCAAAATGTTCCTCTTCCAGGCGGGCGGTTCAAAAAGGAGATTGTCGTGGATGGACAGAGCTACCTGCTCCTCATCCGGGACGAAGGCGGGCCCCCTGAGCTTCAGGTAAGGCCCCAAAGTCTGCTTTAAGTAGCCGGCCATTCTCTGCTTCTCTGCTTACTTTTTGAATAATTAGTGAAATGACACCATCATAAATATTCATAGCCTATAATACATTGGCCTACCTGAGCTGAATCTGAATTATGCCTCCTGCAGCTATTTGGAATATACTCCTGTCCCTCTGGACATTGGGCAGCTTTTGCTGCAGTAAATGCATCTTGAAACAGCCACATTCACACTGAAGTCATGGGGGATTTCTCTACTGAAGGCTGTGTGTTGCCAAGCAATCAGAACAGCTGCCAGAAAATGGGCTAATATTAAGCCAAAATACTTTTAATAGGATTGATTCCTTTCAATTGTACCTTTGTGAATGCTATGATATAAAGCTATTATTTATTCTTAGAAAATAAATACTTGTAAGTGTAATATTTCTGTCTAAAGTATAGTTTAAGTAATTAAGAATGTAAACATGTGAATATCAGCTGTGCCTGCAATTAGTTAACAATAAAAGCAGCAACATTGGCGAAAATGGAAATGCACTTACTGGTATGAGGCCAATTTCTGAAGTTGCTTCCATAAACTCCTTATTGGAGAAGGCTGCTGAAATATCAACATTGCATATTGGACATGCATTTTTACTGTGTGTGGTGAATTGGCTTCTGTGGCTAACAATTTTAGACGGTGCTGTTGGAGTTTTTGTACAATGTCATTGTAAAAACAAATTGGAGGTGTGACACACCGCACTTTCCCCAACACTAGCCCCTCTTTGTTTCTCCCTGGAAGTGCATATGCACCTGGCTGAAATGGGCACCAACATCCTGGGTTTTAACTCCAGTGGAACCCGATGTGGATGGGTGGGATTTTCTTCCAGTTGGTCACTCTGCTGTAAAAATTATGCCATATTATATAGGCTAAAACAGTAATATTTGGAGACTGTAAATGCACTTTCCCCATTTACCCGTTTCCCCGTTTACTAGTTTACTAGCAGCTTCTCTGTGTTCATGTGATTGGCTGTGGCTCTGTTCATACTCCAACCCTGCATGTTTTCCCCTCCCTGATAGCACCGTTGGTGAGACGAGACCTTTTAGAATGTGTTTCAGTGGCCGTGCTGTCCTCGTCTCTCGGTTGTAGCGTGAATGCGGGTTCTCTCGGTGCGTTGCACTGACGTAAAAACGTGACGCAGCGTCTCCTTCAACTTTCAGGCGGCCAGTCTGGCATTTTTCTCGTGCGTAACCAGCTCCCACCTGCGCGAGTTTGGGCGCTAGAGAATGTGAAATTGTCGGCATTAGCTCCCGGCAGCAGGACGCAGTTAGTCTGGAATAAATAAATAAATTCCTCGGCAGCGTTGCGCTTCCAGGTGGCTGTGCTCCACGGAGAGCGGAGGGAGAGAAAGCAGCCTCCGTCTCCCCGCGGTCGACGGCGTGTCTGATTTGCCTGCCGCCCAGCCGTGCCAGCCTCCCCACAGCCCCGGGGAGCCGGGCTGACGTACGAGTACGAGCGCCTCGGGTCACCTGACCCTCCGTTGCCTCGGGCGATGACGGCCAGCGGCGTTGGGCTGCGTTACGGGAGACGTGACCGGCATTCCTCCCTTTCAATGCCGCGCTCCTGGGAGGCGTGTGCTCCAGAGCAGCATCACTCTGCAGCGAATGCGCACATCCACTTATTTTTACATTGCCTGGATTGACTGATCAAAAATAAATGAATATGTGTATCTGTTGTGGGTCTATGATCCCCTGACATACCCTGCGGTCTGCAAAACACGCACGCACACTTATTTCATTAATAATTTGTGAAGTTTGTTCACCTTTTAAATCATTACGCAATTTCAAACAGAACTCTGATTCCATTGGACATGCCGTAGCTCACTGCAAACATAAATTATAGCATGGTTGTAAATTTTCCTGTGTATTCCAGTGACATTTATGTAACAAGTCATAATGAAGGAATGTACTACCACTGACGTGGATGATGTGAATTAAAGTGCCTGGTAGGTTTTTTTAAATGAATTCACTCATGACTGTAGTATATTCACACTCTACAATACTGCCAGAGCCTTTAAAAGGCCAGTGCTGTCGAGAAGGATGGCTGTCTGTAATTTATGACACCAGAAAGAATACATTTTTGCTACATTGCTGCCATCTTCTGGATAGGTGTTGAAATGCAGCTCTCAATGAAAATCGCCACTTCCCCAGAGATTTGGTGCATAGCAACAGAGACAAAGATCAGCACAATTCTGAATAATTAAGATTGTGTGCGAATTTAAAATTCTAATTCACTTACACCAGCCTTGTTCCTCTGCCAATTAAAGCGTGGAAATGAATGGCACGGTCCTTGCCAGCATTGGGGTGGCCATTAGAATGCAAGGGCAGGATTGGAGTCCCTTTGTCCTGCGTCTCCACTGACACATCTGCCCTTCCCTCCAGTTCGCTGCCTGGGTGGACGCAGTGGTCTTTGTCTTCAGCCTGGAGGACGAGATCAGCTTCCAGACCGTCTATAACTACTTCCTGCGCCTCTGCAGCTACAGAAACACCGCTGATGTGCCCATGGTGCTGGTGGGCACACAAGGTAAGGGAACAGTTCTCTCAAGCCCTAACCCCTCCCTAACCTGAAGCCATCCTCAGTACCCTAACTCTTCCCCAATACTCACCCACCTAACTGTAGACCATCTCCAGCTCAAACTCTACTCCTAACCCACCCTAACCCTAGACCCTCTACAGCTCTAACTCTGCTCCTGACCACCCTAACCCTAGACCCTCTACAGCTCTAACTCTACTCCCAACCCACCCTAACCCTGGACCCTCTACAGCTCTAACTCTGCTCCTGACCCACCCTAACCCTGGACCCTCTACAGCTCTAACTCTGCTCCTGACCCACCCTAACCCTGGACCCTCTACAGCTCTAACTCTGCTCCTGACCCACCCAAACACCCCCACCCTTTACTCTGAACATACATTACTGCCACACAGTGTTGTTTGGGGTTCTGTTTCACCTTCTGTAAATTCTCCCTCTCCTGCTGATCTGAAGATGCCATCAGCGCCGCAAACCCCAGAGTCATCGACGACTCGCGTGCCAGGAAGCTGTCCAACGACCTGAAGCGCTCCACGTACTACGAGACCTGCTCCACTTACGGCCTGAATGTGGAGAGAGTCTTCCAGGATGGTGAGTGCACCCACTCAATCCCATGGGCCTGGGGTGCTCTTTTAGGGGGGTTATTAAATCCAGATCTAGCTTTTTGGTTGTTACGGTTTCTTGTTACAACTTCAACTTTACTTTTGGGATATATTTGCAGTTTATCTGTTGAACATAATTTCATAACAGCTCGTGATTATTTCAGTGGAGCATTGGACTGACTTGAAGTGTTCAGGATATGCAGTGTTGCGGATCTTAGAGAGCAGATGTAGCTATTTTTGTACTTCCCTGCAATGCAGTCGTCCAATATATTGTAAGCAATTACAATGTTGCACTCTCCCTGAAGTTATGTGGACCCGTTTGCACTATTATGACGTTTCATTTTACCACTGAGATCCTGGGTAGATTTTTTTCCTGTCTTAATTGCTTTCTGAGCTCTTGTTGAAATAATTAAAAGATGTAATCCTGTTTGGAGACTGAAGAAAGCATTAATTTGACATGCTACTGCATTCAGAGATGCATTAATGTGCTTCAGGCTAGCAGGAAGTAGCTGGTATCTCTCAAATAGGCCAAGCTTATTCTGCCTGGCTCTCTATCTTTTTCTTCCTCTCTCATGCTTTCTTTCTCATTGTCTCCTTGTTCTCTCTTTTTCTCTTAAATCCTTTATTGGCATGACATATTTCAGAATACTATTGCCAAAGCCTAGGGAAAGTAACCAATCATAGTCACAATTCCAAAAAACTACTCTGTCTGTGTGTGTGTGTTCAACTCTGTACTTCATGCAAAATCTCTCTGTGTACTGTAGGAAACTGGACTAATGTATGGCCCTGAACCAGTACAACTGTAGTGATCTTATACTGGATTTCAGAGACACGGCCTAGACTGCATTAAACTATCAACAACACCTCAGTAAAAAGGATTTGAAAAACGCATTCTATTACTCTCGTTGTTCTGGGGATCTTTCATATTGAACCAGTTTTGAGACCATAGATGACTTGAGAAGAATACATTTCCATAAGTAGTATGAAACTCCAGAAGTTGTCAAGAAAGGAACCGCAAAATGCTAACTTTAGGATAGTGAATTCCCAGAAGTGGCATTTAACTTGAGTGCTTGTCAAAAAAGCAATTGCATAATGCAAATTTCTGAAAATCTCTGAATCCCATTAAGCAGTGAGAAAATTGTGGGGAAGAATAGAATTGCGTAATAATGCTGCATTCAGAAAATCTCTGAATGGCTCTAAGTGGCATAAACATATTTCCTGGTTCGCGCTTAGTCGATGTAAGAGGAAAGTTTGTCTTAGCCATCGTTCCAGAGTATGAGACGAATGTTTGACGGGGTTCTGGTGACTGAAAAGGCTGTGATGTGCACATAATGTCAGTGTCATGCTCATCCTACCACTGGATGACTACCCACGCTCTGTGGACGACAGTACTGTCATCGTGAAAGACAACCCTTCCGCAGAAAAGAAATGCTGTAGCACGATGCAGAGATAGGCACTCGGTTCCGGTATTTTATGGTTGGCATCAACCTTGCCTTCTCATCCTACTTATACATACAAACCACACCAGACAAAATCCCACATCAATGCAGAGCTAGCTGACCCCCCTTTACTAATTAAGTATTGCCTGTGGATTGAATGGATTATGGGTAAACGGCCATTTTGTGTGTGCGTCTTTGTGTTCCTTCTCTCTGCAGTTGCCCAGAAGGTGGTGGCCCTGAGGAAAAAACAGCAGCTGTCCATCGGCCCGTGCAAGTCCTTGCCCAACTCCCCCAGCCACTCCTCTGTCCCCTCCGCATCAATCCCCTCCGTTCACATCAATCAGGTGAGGCCCCACAGGAGCCCACTGCCAATCAGACTGCAGGGGGAGGGGCCAAGTAACACCAGCTTAGGCAACTGCTTCGTTCCTTCTGATTGTGTAAAGAGTCAAGGTGGGGCCAAAATGGACCAATAATAGGCTGAGGCATTTGCATGTGCTAAAACAATGGGTAGAGTTAGGATATAATGAACAAGTGCATTCAAAGGAATGGTTGCCTTAAAGGTGTTTGAAAATGTGTTCGTTTTACAGTTAGCTATTCTGCCCAAGTTTCTCATGGAGTAACTGACACACATCCAGGCAGACACTCCATCTGTCCTGCTTTGAGTGAGGCCAGGGGGTTCTAAGGCTCAATTGCGCCAAGGCTAATTGCCTCATTGCCTGTGTCTCAGGACAAAAGCTCCTTTGGCTTTCCACTGTGGAACTAATGTGCTACGGCCAAACGAGAGTTTACTGGCTCCTGAAGTCACATTAAATCCTGTGTGTGTGTGCGTGTGTGTGCGTGTGTGTGCGTGTGTGTGCGTGTGCGTGCGTGCGTGTGTGTGCGTCCGTGTGCGTGCGTGTGCGTGCGTGTGTGTGCGTGTGCGTGCGTGTGCGTGCGCGTGCGTGCGTGTGCGTGTGTGTTTGTGTGTGTGCTGTGGGAGGTTCAAGTCACAGTAAGTGTGCATGTTTTTAATACTTTTCTAATTAGGCCTGTGTTTTCATGTGTTGTGTTGATGAGCGGGTGTATGAGCTTGCTGGTGTGCCAGTATGAAGGTTTATTCTTCCTTCTCTCAGGCTGTCTTGGACATTTGACTGCCACTAGAGGGCAGTATCATTGCTTGTGAAAGCTGTTGTCACATTCCAAACTGGTCCCTCATACCCTACGTCCCTGATCCTTGTAGATCAACACTCAGTGGGCTCACTCTGGGCTCTGAACTGAGATCAGTGTAGCCTCAGTGTAGTTGTGCAGAGGGAACGGTCCTTTTCCCCTGCTGATCTGAGATCAGTGGAGCCACACAGAACGGACTCCCTCTCTGGTCACCGATCTGAGATCAGCAGGGCCTGAGAGAACGCTGAGTGAAGGGGTGTTTGGAGTGTGGCACCTCTGTGTCTCTGACAGCTTCTGTCCTCTCTGTCTTGTCTCTCTCTCCTCTTCTCTCCCCCCTCAGCAGGCGGCTAACGGCGGGGGCGCGTTCAGCGACTACTCGTCCTCCGTCCCGTCCACCCCCAGCATCAGCCAGCGGGAGATGCGCATCGAGACCATCGCCGCCTCCAACACGCCCACGCCCATCCGCAAGCAGTCCAAGCGCCGCTCCAACATCTTCACAGTAAGTATGCGGCAGCTGATGCAGGGCAGCACCCACTCACATTACTGAGAGCGGCCTCGGCGCGCAGAGCCTCCATTTCTCCACCAGAGGGAGCCAGAGAGCTCAACCTAACCAAGGCCTTCTTCTCCCGCCTCGGAAAGGAAGTAACCCTTTGGCTTCTCTTTCGGCCGAACAACCCAACCTAATCCACCAGAAAAAGAAAAAGAAAGAAACAAAGAAAAAAAAAAAAAACTGGTTCCGAGAATATACTGTGGCGAGGGCCTGGGTTATTTTGAAACCCGTAATAAGCGCTTAATTTTTTTCCCTTAACCATTAATTTTTTTCTAAACAAAAGGACAAAACAAAATGCAATGACGAATAAAAGTTTTTTTAGAAAAAAGAAACGCAGCTCTTGTATTGTAGTCTGTCGGTGACACTTCCCCCCGTACCTGTAAGTTATATGTTCATCTCTCATTAGCCCTCCCTTGCCCCAATGTCTGAACCTTGGCCTCCCTTCCCTCTTGTTTTTAGCAGATCTCTACTTTGCTTCACAGTGGCTCCCCACTGGGGAAGAGACGGGGCGGGACTACCCCCCAGCAATTCCCCACCCGCCACCACTCCCGTCATACCCAATCAGAACCAAGATCCAGCCACAGCTCTTTTTGAAGCAGCAGCTGACAGTGCATGCTTCCCCAACCCCCCCCCCCCTCCCCCTTTCCCGCTAAAGCCCCCCCCACCCCACCTCCCCGGCTTATCCCAGAGTACCAGGGGCTTATTGGCGGCTCGGCGGCTGTGTGCTAGCTCCCCTGTTTTTCCCTCCCCCCGATAGGTAGTGACTAACCCCGCCCGGCAGAGAAACGCGCCGCTGCCCCTGCGCGTGGTGGAGATGCCGAAACACGCCACGTATCCCGTGTGGGTGCCGGAGTGGCAGGCCGAGCGGGAGTTTCAGCTAATGACCTTCTGAGGAGCAGCAGGGAGGGGCGGGGCTGGGGGCGGGCCGGGCGGGGGAAGGGAGGGGCGGTAGGAGCTGGGCGGGGAGGCCTTTCCTTTCCCCCCTCCCCCGAGAGAAAAAAAAAAAAACCCGGGCGAACAGTTGCTCGAGGCACAGGAGGTGCGCCGCTTTAAAAAAAGAACAGAGAGAAAGAGAAAAGAGTGAGTCTCCACGCACTCGTCGCAGGACTTTTCCCTTCTTTCTTTGACCGATGGCAGACTTTTCCCTTTTGCTCATCAAACGCTTTTCCCTTTTCGGAGAACTGCTCGAACTGACGAAGTGTTATATACCCAAAACACAAGACGCTCAGAAGTCGACAGACGATGTTGATAGTAGTCCTCGAAATCTGTTGTGGCCCCAATCTCTCCTACTTGTTGTGTTTGTAAGACCTTGGCTATACTGGAGAAGTTTGTAGTCCCAAGATCTGCGCTGTTCTCCCACATGTTGTTATTCTTTAACCACACTTTATTTTTGTGAGTTTGGTTGAGACTCTGTATTCTCTTTGTAGAAATTTGTTTTTCACCTCGGGGAAAAATTGCATTTTTAAGTTGAGAGTTTCTCTCAGTTTGTGTTTAGGAGTGGCCTTATAGTGTTCATTAGCTAAGTGACAGATAGCGTGCCAGTCACAGCTCTCAGAAGATGAAAAGCCAACTTGTTTCTTGTCCCAGCCTCCTTACTTTCAGCACAGCCGGCTGCTGCGCTCCTGTCCGTCGAGCGCTGAACCATCCGTGCGACCTGTGACACAAACTCAACCCAGGCTTTTACCCCTCTGGTGTTCGGCCATCGAAACGACATGTTCAGTCGTTCACTCCCGAGAGGCAGGCTAGTAATTCTGACACAAAGCGGTTTTCAGTTCTGTGCTTGTTCATCGTTGCAGATAGTGGAATATATTAACAAATCTGAGTCATAGCTTGAGGCTGGGGATGCAGTGGGCTGCTTGAAAGACCTGGTAAAATGGTGGCCTTTTTAATAAAAGGAGAAGCATTGGTGTTTTTTTTTTTTAATTGTCCAAAATATTCTGTAGCACACTCAATTTGTGAAGTGAGGATTGTTTTGCTAGAATCTAAAGTCTCTGCCTTTTTATCAGAAGGGCATATTTCTGGGAAAAGAATCAGACCGGCATCACAAAGCAGTTTTTGTGAAAATAATTAGCGCCTCTCAGAGATTAAAAAGCAGTCTGTATCCCTTACAGAAGAATGAGGAATGAGGCAGAGTTGACTAGTCCAGATCTACAGTGTTCTTCCCTGCCACCAATTTTCAGCTTTTAGGTAGCTCTGACCAAGAGAAACCAAGAGATAAAAAGATTAGATTTTAGCTGGGTGAGATATGTGTCCCCTGCATTTTGGACTGTAATATTGTTAACTGCAATGAGTTGGAACCCACAGCGGCACAGGAAAAAAACTACTGCTCAAACGCTGCTCAAGTTTACGTTGTGCAATAAATTTATCTGAATATACGGAACGCTTCTGTACATATTAGCTTGATAGGGCCCAGTTGCTTTAAAAAGCCATAAGTTGGCACCATTAAGATTCTTCCATTCCCTGAAAACAACACACCATTCAAATTTGAGACAATTGAGCCTTATGGTGCCAAACCTAGCTTGTCAATCATTTTTTTCCAAAGTGATTAGGGTGCCTGTTTCTTTGGATTTTGAAGAAATAGATGTAGAAAAAGCTCTATTCAGGAAGGGTACACTGCGTCTGCAGGCAGGCATTGGTCAGTCACCCTGTGTCCTCACCTCCTCCGTCCACCACCAGCACCATAAGCATCAAACACGTCTCTGCCACTGGCTGTACTTACAACCAACTGTCAATAGATGTCAGTAGTGTGCAAAAATCGGTTCTTTCCAAGAGCTTCCATTGTACCTTTTTGTTAACCACCTCAGAGCAGTGAGCTGGTTTTAAGTTCTGTGAGAGAGATTATTGGGAGGTATTTTTTTGTTTCTTTTTATGTCTTCAGAGCTATACTTTTTCTATGTATAAAAGCACAGTTTTGGGAGGGAGGGTAGGTGTTTCTCACCATTCCTTTTCCTGTCCGCCCAACCATTCCCATCTCTCGTCTCATCTGCAGTGACCCTCATGTATAAGTGTCCTTGGTGACGTCTCCATCCTCTTTTGTTCCTTTTCTATGATCTTTATTTAGTGTCCAGTGAGGAAGTAAAGCATAAATGGTTTAACGTTTGCCAACTGTTTTTCAATATTTACAGATATGCGCTTCTGTTTCCAACCTTGCTTCAACAAAAAGGGCTTTCCAACTCCTTCCGAATTAGAAGAGCACGGTGGTGAACGCAAAACAAAAAAAAAGCGAAACACAAAAAAAGGCAGCGAACCCGTACTTCGGCCCTCGGCCCTCGGAGCGCGAGCCTCCCTCTGCTCTGGGCTGTTCCGAGAGTCGGGCGGGGCGTGGAGGCGCTAGCGCGGCGCGTGCCTCGTGCTCTCCCGGGTCATACGCTGTATCACTCCAGGAAGTGCACGCTGGCCGAGAGAATAATACCCCTGAGGGACAAAAGCGAGAGAGAGAGAACCGCCAGTGTTCAGTAGGAAACACTGTCAAATTGGAATCAGCCAGTTCATGCTCAAGGTAACCCTTAAAAATGCTGTACACCACGCACTGGAGTGCGGCACAATGTGTGAACTCCGCACTGCTGGAAATGCTACTGCCCGCAGCCAACACCCCCAACCTTCTCGCACATCCCACCCCACCACCCTTCGCCAGCCCCCCAAACCCATACCCCCCCCACCTCCCCCACGCACTCTTTCATATATCCTCTCCTTTGGACCTTTTCTGACCACTACATGGACAACCCCTAACATACCATCACTTATTTTGTCATAAACATGGACTCATGGACTTAAAGGTTCCAAGTTGCTGTTATAAATTTGTTTCTTTCTTCCTTTTTCCCTTTTTGTTGATTATTATTATTATTTTATATTTTTTGTTTGTGTTTATGTTTCCAGCTCAAATCTTGAACGGTTGTGGAATGCAGAGAAACAGAAGAGTTTATATTTGATATTGGTCAAAGGGAGCGTTATGAAGGCCTTCATAACACATAGGCTTAGGCGAGAGGTATAAAGTGTAGTACTGTACGTGCTGAATGGTATTATAAATGGTTATGGATTGCACTGACTTGTATGAATGTAGTTTATATTTATTATTTTCTATTTATTTTATTTATTTTAGTTTGGTATGATGATTCAAAAACTGTTACAAAAGCACTTTTACTGATTGCCAATTCATAGACTGCTGTACATCTTGTATTGTATTTTATTTACAATGGTATTCTATAGAAAATATATTATATACCGTAAATATATATATGAAAATATAAATATATATATAAATAAATATAATTATATCACCTTTCTTGTCCATCCTATATTTTGTGGGGAACTGCAATGTTTGACCTGTTGAATATTTGGAAGTGAACCTGTGATTTGATTTGTATGGTGTCTGTATAAAAAAAAAAAACACGAAAAAGAAAAAAATGAATAAACTGTTGAAAATGATATCCTAGAGTGGGTTTACTTTAAATCGCCTCTACCTCTTTCCATTTGCGACTGGGCATTCCACACCATGTGACGAGTGAGACCATCTCTGTGGCGTACGTCACGTGTGAGTGTTGTACGTAAATGAGAACCAAAGACCGGTCAGTTCATGTGGCCGGTGTTATTTTTTATTTTATTTATTTTTGATTATTATTTTAATTGTTGTTTTTTTTGTGTGTGTGTGTAGCAATTTCTGTTGCTACCAGAAATTGAAGTGATCACCTTGTGGGTTTTAACTAATTTTCCTATAGCTTTTACTGCAATTGCAGGTGTATGCGACGGACCCTGGCGCTTGGGCAATGTCACAAAATGTTCTTATTCCCAAATGTAGCCTTTCTCTCCTATTATTTCAGTCATGGTTTGATTTAATCAACTGTTTTGCTATTGTATTGCCTTCTTCCTTCTTCTTAGGTACCCACCATGTCTGTGGGATTGTGCCTCTGGCATTTTTACTCTTTACCCTAACTGTTAACCTCTTCCTTCCCTCTGCACTTTAGAAAGGACTTGTCAGTGTATCTATGCAAAAGGGCACGCTAAGCTGGGTTAGCTTGGTTGTGCCACTGATGCGGACCGCCCCACTCCGGAGTGTTTGGAGTGGGGGTGAAGGTGGCAATTGGTTCAGGCCCGAGTCATGACTCTTTGGGGTAGTTTTGTCCTAATGTTTGTTGGGATGGTGTTCTGTGTCTGTTTCTTGTAAATTGTTTTTCTGTCTATGGTTTTACTTTTTTTATGCTGCACGTCAATGTAATGTTGTTTGTTTTTGCTGTTTTGCTTGTTGATTTTAAGCTTTTTAAATTTTTTTATTTGCAAAGTTTAATTTAATCCCCTCCCACTCCCCCACAACACCCACTTCTAACAATGCCCTCACCCAACTCAAAGCACATACACACACACACCCCCTAGCTCACCCCTGTCAGTCACTAATGGTTTCTTCCAGTGACTGATTGGCTCTCTTGTTTTCTTGCAGTCTCGGAAAGCCAGTGAGCAAGCAAAGAGCAGTGACTGTAAAACAGACAACATAGGCAGTGGGAGGGCCATACCAATCAAACAGGTGAGTCACTTTCTGTCTGTTTATTTTACATAAGTCATGGCATTCACTTTGCACAGGTAGGTAAAGGTCCCGTTGTCATTGGCCAGGAACATTTTAAATTGAGTCCCATGGAGTGAATCTTTGTATAATTAAAATGTAATTACTGATGCTTTTTATAGCGTGGCCACTATTAATATGTCGTAGACATGAACAGCCATCTTATCTTCCGGTTCTTACGGTATCATAGATATATGTCCCTTACCAACATACACCGATGAGCCAAAACATTATGACCACCTGCCTTGGTCCTCTGCGTGCTGCCGAAACATCTCTGACTTGCCGAGGCACGGACTCCACAGGATCTCTGAAGGTGCCCAGTGGTATCTGGCACCAAGACGTTAGCAGCAGATCCTTTCAGTCCTGTAAGTTGCGAGGTGGAGCCGTCGTGGATCATACTTGTTGTTCCAGCACATCCCACAGATGCTCAATCGGATTGAGATCTGGGGAATTTGGAGACAAAGGCAACACCTTGAACTTTTCATCATGTTCCTCAAACCATTCCCAAACTATGTGCACTGTGGCAGGACGCATTATCCTGCTGAAAGAAGGCACTGCCATCAGGGAATACCATTAACATGAAGGGGTGCACCTGGCCCACAACAATATTTAGGTAGGTGGCACACATGAAATTGATGTCCACGTGAATGCCCGGACCCGGACCCAGAGTTTCCCAGCAGAACACTGCCCAGAGCATCACACTCCCTCCACCGGCTTGTCTTCTTCCCACAGTGCATCCTGGTGCTGTCTCTTCCCCAGGTAAACGGTGAACACGTACCCGGCCATCCACAAGGTGTAAAAGAAGACGGGACTCATCAGAACAGGCCACCTTCTTCCATTGCTCCACGGTCCAACAGGGGTTAGCATCCACAGGCAGCAGGGTGCGATGCACTATGTGTCGAGACACATTCCTCCCAACCTTTGTTGCCCTCACGCACCCCACAAGCCTTGTTCTTTTGGAGATGCACCAACCCAGTCATCTGCCCATAACTATTTGGCCCTTCTGAAAGTCGTTCTTCCACCTGCCTATTTCTCCCACATCCGCCTCGTCGACTCTGAGAGAACTGTTCGCTTAATGTAAATGGTAAATGGCAGGCATTTATCCAAAGCACTGTACAATTGATGCTTCTCCATTCACCCATTCATACACACACACACACCGACGCCGATTGGCTGCCCCCCCCCCCCCCCCCCCAATGTCTAATATATCCCAGACCTTGTCATGCACCATTGTTATGAGATAATCAATGTTATTCGCTTCATCTGTGAGTGGTCGTTTTGCTTTGGCTCATTGGTTTATGCTACAATTGTTTGTAGTCTTAACATTCGTATTTCAGCTAGGAAGAATAGTTCTTGAAACTGTAGTTCCAGTTTTATACCAGCAGAGGGATACATTGTGCTTTTCATAGCCGATTCCATAAAGAACACTGATGACAACTGAACATAGATGACTGAACTTTTCACTGCTTGTTTTACGGACTAAACATGGCTCAAATGCTGTGGAATGGTGTTGCAAGCTGTCACATAATACCAAGGCACAAAGCAACAGCAACGTTATGTTTTTCTACATATCAACAGGACTACTGCTATGGGGGGTCGAATGGGGCAATTGCACAGGGCCAGACAGGGATTTCTATAAATGTCATTTTTATATACACTAGCGTTCAAATGTTTGTCTTTTTCAGCTTTTTATGATTTTTTATTTTATTTTCTCTGTAATGAAACGATTCATACATGGTCAAAGCGAAGACTCAGAGCTTCTTTAAAGAGTATTTTTATACATTTTGCTTTCATCATGTAGTAATTACAGCACTTTTTTTTTTAATTTGTCGTCCCCCATTTTAATGTTTGAGACTAATTAACATAATGTGATATAAAAGAGTTAGGTTTTAGGCTTTTATCCTTTGCATGCCACGAGTTTCTGATGTCTGTGACCTATCAACATCATCGGAGTCAACATATCTTATTTTCAGGTTGTCCTACAAGCGATACTAAAACTCTTTGCGTTTGGGGGGTGGGATTTAAGTTCAGCTGTGAATTATCCTGACACATTTTCCTGTTGAAGTCAATGGAAAAGATATTCAGGATAATTCAGTAGTGTATACTGTACATCTGGCTGCTTCACAGTGGTTTGAGGCTCATCTGACACGTTGCACCCTTGATGATTTAAAACCGACAACAGACAGCCCTGCACTGTCAGCTATACAGTTTTTTGTTTGCTTCTGCAGCAAAATTGTGTACTGGTTAAACTACCACTACAAAATTGTGTAGTGGTTCTATTCAGAATGCAAAATGTCACCGAGATGTTCAAGTTGAATCAGTCTGAGTTTTAGCCACTAGATGGCGATGTAACATAAACTTATGAGCAATGGAGAGAAATAGACTTTCTAAACCAATAAATCTGTTGGTTTCTGCTTACAAGTCCAATATAATGAAGTGATGGGTATAATAATGATTAAGAAAATGTATAACACAAGGACTTCACACAATGATATTTCAAAGAGAAATGATTGCCCAGTGGTAACATCTTGGACAGGAGCACTTACTGAACCTACCAATAAAACATAAATTTAAAGAAATGTATTTCCATAAGAATTAGTCATTGTGAAGCAAATTAAAAATATACACATTAATTCCATTAATGTTGTTGCAACATCTGCCGAGAGTGACATCCAGACATTAAAACACACTGTCCGGAATGTACTGTTAAAGTACTGGACTCTGAGGGAAGTGAGGCAGGGATCATTATTATAATTATCTAGCAAAATCACAATTATAAATGATAATTATGTGAAACATGGTTATACAATGATGTTTCCCCCATTAACCATTGTAATACAGCAAACCCTAGGAAACATAATCCCCAAAAACCACATACTTAATGCATAGCAGCTTGATCAGATACAAGCTTAAACAAATTAAAAACATTGAATGCAAGTTATTCTCGGATTAAAAATTATTACTGAAATTATTATAACTGTGGAAGTCATTTGGACAGTTATTTATAAATATATACATTTATTTTGACATGTGTGATATGAAAAGGGGCATGATGTGTCCAAGAACGGGACACTACTATCACACTGCTGAATCAGTTTGGCTTCCGGTGGGTAGTTTGTATTTTGAAGGATTGATATCAGAAGGCAGAGGGATTGTTAAGAATCTCCTGGAACTGAATCCAAGGCCGGTTTGGGCAAAATGAAAATAAAAACCTGTTTTTCCTTTCTGTTTTTTTCCAATCTAACTTCCGTTTCCTAGATGCTCTGTATCCCTTGTAGAAGAGGTGAATGTTTTTTTTTTTCACCCCATGTACAGAAAGACTACTGCAAGCCATTTTTATGAATAAACATTGGCCTTTATTGTATTTGTTAGTCTAAAATATTATTTAAAAAAGAGACTGTAGTTTTAGGTGGGAAGTCAAGTAAATGCAAATGCACTAACGAAAGCGGGCTTGGTAAACACCAGTGTGTTTCAAGCGCCGATGTTTAAAAAAAGAGCACATATACATACAAAGCCCCCTCATTTGACCATCACTAACACACTGTTTGCCTAATCTGCTCAGACCCCTGCCTCTGCCTTCTAAAAACTCCTGGCAGCTTAAAAGGTCACGTCCAGTGCAGTGTAACTGAGATCCCCACCTCGCCTTTTGAATGCGGAGGTTCTGATCTATTTAACTAATCTAACCCGGAGGATTAAACATGCGCCGGCCGGCCGTAATCCCCACAGAGCCCGGCGGAGGCCCCGCACTCCGCGGCCGGGTTTAAACCAACGCGGGCGGGCAGGGAAGGTGAGGCGGAGGTCGTCGCCCTGAAGTCTTTATCATTGAGATCCCCCGTCCTAAACAAACCGCGGTCCCCCCATTGTTCCTCCCGCCATTATGCGCCTCAGTTCAAAGGGCGCTTCCCCATATCATTGGAGCTGGAGATGGCGGGAGGCGGTACAGTAGGAGCTGAGGGAGAGATAAGGAGTCTGGGGGGGGCGCTACAATCCAATTAGGGCCAGGCGAGGGAGGGAGGGGGGGGGGCAGGGGACGCACGGTGAAAAGGCCTGATTGCTCCAAACCTGCCCAGTCATAGGCACAATCACCAATATCAAAGGGCTGGGGTGAGCGTAATTACACCCCGCTGGGCAAATTACAGCCCTCTGTCCCCCTCCTGTAAAAATGGTAAGTAAGGAAAACAATGCACTCACTTCTGAAGAGCAGTTGACACTAAGCCTATGGGCCTCTGCTCTCCACGCACCCCCCCCCCAGAAACCCGACGGTTCTGTCAAAGAACAAAGGGCCGTCATTCAGAGAGAGGCAGGAGCCGGGCCCCCCCAGCAGCCCTGCCCAGTGACAGGAAGATGTTTCAGGGATGGCGGAAATACGGAAGCTGTCACCCTCTACGGAGAGGGTTTGTGTGGACGCAGAGTCTGCCTGACTGCGGGGAGAGAACGTGTCCTTTAGATCCCCGCACTGCCTGTCTGAGTTTGTCCACGCGTGGTGAAAATCTGGAGAACTTTTTGCAGTTGAAAAGTGTTACCTATTGTTACCTATTTTTGTGTAATTGTTTGCAAAATAGCACAATGTGAACATGGGACTCTTATTCTTTGTGGCATGCATATGCCGTTTCTGACATAATGTGGCTTAAGTGTGTAAATACTCCCTCCCAACATGTAAAGCACCTAATTAAGAAAAATTAACAGCTTGTTAAAATTCTGGGATTGTAGCGGTGGTTGGAATTAAAACTAGCGTACGCAGGGGGGCCCTAGGACCGAGGTTGGGAACCACTGAACTAAAATGAGTTTAAGGGTATTTCTGCCTGTCATTTCAGGATCAACAAAACACATTGATCAGCTCTTATTAGTGTCTTCACTGTTTCTATTGATTTTTAAATGTTGCCAACATTAAGAATGGTACATTTTCACATATTTTATAGATCTGAGAATAAGTCCATAAGGATGCAACATCTGTAAAACAGACCACTTGCTGTCACCATGTGACCAAAGTGCACTAATCAATTAAGACCTGTGTACAAATAAGGGAACCGTCATTAAATCAGCAGCCTTCGTTAACCCTTTAGGGTGTGCGATCACTAATATGTGATTAGAATGTTCTTAAAGGGACATTCCACATTTCACTTTGGTACAACACAAGAAATTCTGAGGAGCTTACATTTTATTTGAGTGAAAATTTTATTTTGAGTGAATATTAACAGCATCAGCTGTCCCTGCTGATCATTAAAGGTTGCCATGTCTTCATTTTTGTGACCTCTCCTAAATTAATAGTCTTAAAGCTCACACTAACTCTCGAGGATAATAGCTTGATAAAAGCGAGTACTAACATCAAATTGTCTGTTTTCTCTCTAATGCTCATCTAACACTCATGACTGGCAAGTGTAAGCAAACAGGTTTTAGGACACAGAATTTTGTTTAAAAAAAAAAAAACTTCTAAAAAACCTGCTCTTCAAAGGGTGAGGGTCACTTCCCCACCGTTTATGTCTCACCCATTGCATTCAGCCCACTTTGCAAATGTCCCTTTGTGACTTTGATGTAAAGCCCATTGCCATATCTTTCTCTTTATCAAACCACAGAGATGTCCTTCCACCTTGATGAATAGAGATTAAGCTGGGGGGTGTTACCACTGATTTTACCTAAGAGTGTGGGGCAGCCAAACCCCCCTCCATTTTTATTTCCGGGTGTGGTATTGATTCCACACCCACTCTTAACAGCCCTGATGAATCAAATGTATCACAACACCTCAAAAGCCCAAAGGTCCTTTTGAACTATTTTTATTTTATTTTTATTTTTTCTCAAGTCTTTTAGTAGCTTACCTTGTTTATATACAACAACAGGAGCTTGGAATTAATTAACTTGATCCATAAATTGATCCATTGTACTCTTAAAAATTTATATTTAGTTTGGTTTACTGCACAAAGTAAACAGCTAACCATACAACTGCCCTGTGATTTATTTGCTTTATTTGTGATTTATTTGCTATTTATTTGATTTATTATGAACACAGGACTATACATTCTCAAGTGCCCAGGAAGCAGTTTGACAGAACACAGCAAATGCACACACACACACACACACACACACACACACACACACATACACACACACACACACACACAAAACCAAGATTGTGCTGTTAAAATGATTGGGTACTTCCTTGGAAGTTAGGTTAGAACATTGACATTAACACATTTTAAATCTTGGACTCCCTTGAATTCATGTTATGAATGGGCTAGTGATCTGACAGCATACTGCAGCAAGTCGATCAGTGATATGTTCTTAAACACCCCCCTTTAATTGCAGTTATAATGATGATATCATTTATTTAATTGATGTTGGTAGACCGCAGCAGTACCCCCCCCCCCCCCCCCCAGTATAATTTGCAGTGTATTTTGGATATGATACCCTAATTCAATTATAATAAAACAATAGATGTATTTTGTACTATGATGACCTGGAAATTTGACCATAATATCAAATAACTGTAATGGGACTTTCTTCATTCTTAATAGCTTCTTAAGTACTTAATTTACAGAAAATAATCATATTTATCATTTTGGTACATGGAATGATACTAAAATGAAACCTTCTAAAGCAAATGCATAAGTGTGTTTAACATTTTTTATTTATCCAAATGTGGTTCTTAGGAGCCATTGGTTTACATCAGTCATTTTCTGCAAAAAAAAAAGATAAAAGTTGCTCTTGAATTCAATAAAACTTTCTTTGTTTCAGATTGATTAAACACCATTTGCATTGGTGTCTAAATCAAAGGCTCCAACACTTCAGCCTCTCTCTCTGCTACCAATTAGGGTGGGAGGAGATTAAATGTCTGTGCAATCTTTGTTCGTTTGAGCTACCTGTTCTTCTGTAAGCACCCTGCTTAACTGCAATTTTCTACTGCAGAAGTTTGGGCTTTTCATTTTTATTTTATTTTTTTCATAAATTTAGTAGCCATTCCAGATTATTAAAGAATTCCCTGGTACAAATTTGAATCATATAGATAACTAGATACATTGTTTCAAGCGATTGCTGATCTACTAAACAATGTGCTACAAAATTAAATTGGTTTAAAACATCAACATGATTTACAACATGCCAGTTTAACTAACTTCTGGCTACGTTTAAGGCTGTGAAATGCGGTTTATGTGCCTGTTACAAGAATATTACCCAATATTAATAGAACGATAATCACCCTCCACATAATTTCTCGTATTTACTCATATTGGTTGTTTTAATGCAGAAAGATGCATCCACTTTGGATTTATGGTTTGTATGGCATTCATCATTAGATATTGCCATTACATTTGTAGTCACTAATTATGACCATATAATTCAGTTTTGTTAGCCTTTCACCTTTGTCCTAATTAGTACACAAAATTGATGGGATAATTGATTGATCATCAATAAATATCTTTCAGGAAGTTTGGGGTTTTTAAAATGTCTGCTTTTAAATTTTAAGGGCAATTAAGGGAAACCTTCTTTGAAAAAAAATACACCTTTCTATAGTACATACTGTAGGCAAGGGGTTGGTTTAAAAAGTGCTGAGACCCGCCCCTTTCCTTGGAGCCAATGGCTAAAGTGAAGCGTGGCAGGATTAGGGTGATCGTCGGCATGCAGCCGAGAGCTCGGGGTCACGGAGGGTCAGCTCCTGATGTGTTAATAAGGATTAATCCCTGCCAGGAAAGGGCTCAAGCAATGAAAAACATCCCACCCCTCCTGCCCAACAAGACTGGAAAAGCACAAAATTCCCCTAATCCTCTAATTGACACCCCTCTACCCCCCTCCCCCCCTCCAATCTCACTGCTCCCAGACCTGGCTGTTTCCCTGTTTATAGTGGAAAGGCTGCATTGTTTGCAGTGGGATTACTCAGGAGATAAGAGAGTAATCTGAACACTCGAGAAGGCAGGAGAGATGAGCGGGCGAGGCGGTGTTTCTGAAGTTCAGGAGGCCAGGAAAGAGGCTACACGGGTCAGAATTAGTTTAGCTTCAGGAAGCAGCTGGGCTTTTATAATGTCGCGTTTTTCACATTAAGCGCAAAAAACTGCTCACACTGCAACTTTACTGCCAGAATCCTGTCAAGTTGTCTCATCCTGACGTCAAAGATTTGCATGGTAGTAAATTCTATTCCAAGAATGCGCCTGCCCAGAAAAGCTGCTTCCCGATGATTTTGCCACTTCAGTTGCATTAAGAAAAGTGTGAAATTAGACTTCTCAGAGCTTTTATGTAAATGCGCGTTCCCCCTTTCCAATGATTTTTTATTTCTTTTGAGAACCTCCCCCCCCCCCATGTTAACCAATCAGTGCAGTCTTGTGAGATTTTACATCTCTGTACACGAGTAGCCGAATACATGGCAGTGGCTCACCATTCTCTCTGCCTACCGGTGAAAGCTGCCATCATTGTTATTTTGTTTATTACATGTAAATACAGAAGTCTCTTTTCACAGTAGACCTCTCGGTTGAGTAAGTGATACTGAGATTCACTGCAGCAATCGTGAATATGCAGTTACCTTGGACCCAGGTTGCTTACATTTGCTGCTTTTAATGAGGATAAAAGGTTTATTTTCGCACTGACAAAACCACAGGTCCACAAAGTCAGCTGCACCAGTGAGCTGTCTTGAATTAACATTTAAAAATAGCTAATATGCAAAAATTGTGCCAAAGCTACAGCAATAAAAATCTTAGGCTTGGATGCACCATACAGTACTAAATGGGATATCAAATCATGGACTCCCTGTGAACCTTAATTGTTGTCTTTGTGATTTACGTTGTGTTTCGGTATTTTAAGTTGGCTAGGTAAGCAGTATTTGGATAGTTAAGTTTGGTCACTTTTGCTTTGTTGTTTGTTTGTTTATTTGTTGTTTAAAAAAATAAAAATAAAATGAAAAATAGGCCCTGGTCCTTATCTTTGTTGTACAAGTAGCAATTGAAATTGTACTTCCCTCTAGGGTCTTTCACCGCACTTATCCCTGGTTATGGGTATGCACTTTGTTGTACGTCGCTCTGGATAAGAGCGTCTGCCAAATGCCAATAATGTAATGTAATGTAACATGATGCACAAAACCGTACACAATAATCTGATATGCCAAATCACTGGTATAACTGAAGGGTTAGGAATAGGTGCAGTGACCTGATATCAGTCACCTCCAAAGCTGTCATGTGAGATTCCACTGATGGCTTTCTGTCTACTGTATGACAACTCAACAGCATGCCTGTCCAAATTGCCTTGTGCCATTTATTTGTTCCGAACCAAAATTACTGCCTTCTCTATCCATACACGTGTAACAGTGATAGCTTCTTGTGCAGTTTCACATTTATCACTGCGACTAAGCAGAGTAGCTTTGTACATATAAACTGCCTAACTCTTAACAAGAATAAGTGCAAGATATGCCTAATGATCGTTTTTATTATTCATGTTCCTCAGCCAACACACTGTCTGTGACAGTAAATTAAATGAATATGAATCTGTTGCTATCCCGGTGGTGCATTAGGCCCCATTTTTCTCTGCATTAACAAATTATCCTTATTGGCCCAGCTCAGCTCCATCAGTGCTACAGGGCTACCAGGATGCTTTATTTACATCCAAACGGACATCTCTTTGGGAAACGGGGATAGGGTTTCCGTGTAAGGAAGAGGCAGATTTTGAAAGGGGGAAGCCTCAGATAGCGGCTCCACTTGTATCCACTGGAGGCTCAAGTTAGGGAAAGGGAGATGATCTCCTTCAGAGAAAGGAGTGGGGAATGATATTCTTTCAGAGCCAAGAGAACAATCTGCTCTCCTGGGTGTGCAAGCATAGATATTCACCTGCGTTAACCCATGTGACCACCCTTTAGTGTTTCTGTGTTTTTGAAGTCCACACCTGCCTGTGAGAATGGTTAGCATTGCCGATTTGTGAACTAGTTCACTTGCAGAGTCTGAGTCATGATAAGGACCGACCCGTCACTCACCCTGCATCTCTCTCTCTCTCTCTCTCTCTCTCTCTCTCTCTCTCTCAGGGCATCCTGCTGAAGAGAAGTGGGAAGTCCCTGAACAAGGAGTGGAAGAAGAAGTATGTCACCCTGTGTGACAACGGCCTACTGACCTACCACCCTAGTTTACACGTGAGTCTCTTACAGTCCTACTACAAAGTTTACATGCAAGTCTCTTACAGTCCTACCGCCCAAGTTTACATGCAAGTCTCTTACAGTCCTACGACCCTAGTTTACACATGAGTCTCTTACTGTCCTACCACAAAGTTTACACATGAGTCTTACTGTTCTTCTACCCTAGTTTACATGTGAGTCTCTTAGTGTCCTACCACCCTAGTTTACACATGAGTCTCTTACTGACCTAGCTTTCCTGAAAATACATCAAGCATTTAAAAATAGGACCTCAAAATAGGACCTCATTCTTGTATCTAATCCAACACAAGATTCTTTGAAAATCCCAAAAAACATGAATTTCTCTTTCAGCTGTGGGCTGTTGAGAGAGGGTAAATTCTCCCCAAAGAGTTATGTAATAATTTTTAAACTAGTGCCAAACCACACTGATACCTCATGGTGTTTAACAGCATCTTCTGCTGCCTTTATTGTCTTATAAGTACAGTTGTAAACTGAAGTTCAAATGTGTTTCGCAAAGCGTGTGTGAATGATCTCATTAGAAGCAGTGCGATTCAGTCTACAGGAAAAGGGCTTTATGAAGACGATTTATGAAGGCGTTTGGTGACGGGCGAGCCGGCGGCCAGAGGGCCAGGCCTCTTGTCGGCCGTTGGCGGTAATGGCGGCCCAGCTCTGCGTGCCCGCGGAGGCCCGATGCCACGCTGGCTTGTATTTATTATGGCGCTCTCCACACGGCGGCAGCGACCGGGCTGCTTCGGCCATCCATCTCTGTCACATCCCCACTGTGCCACTAATGCCTCTTAAACACTCGGCTGCAGAACGACAGCACCCCTCTGCTCTCTCTCTCTTTCTCCTTTTTGCTCTCACTCACACCATCTTTCTCTCTCCCTTTCTCACACTCTCGAGTACTCTCACACTTTCACACTCTCTCTCTTTCTCTGTCATTCTCTCTCCATCTCCCTGTTTATCACCAACCTCTCTTTCATTCTCTCTCCATCTCTTATCTATTTCCCCGTCTCCTTGTCCTTCCCTCACCAATTCTGTCCATCTCCCTCTCTCCTATCTACCACATCTCCCTCTTTCTTTACCTCCCATCTTTTCATTTCCATCTCTCCTCGCCTTCATGTCTCCTTCTCTACTTATCTCCCTCCTTTCTGTTGTCCTCTCTCATGATCACTCACTGCCCATGTCACTGTGTCTCTCTCCCTCCCTCTGTTTCTCTGTCGGGCTCAGCGTTCCTCCTCATTCCCTCTCTCTCTAAAGAGGAAGGAAGACTGTAGAGTTTAATCACCCACTGCATTAATGTGCTCTTTTAAAGGCTTTAATATGGACATTTGGGCCATAATGGCCGTCTCTCGCAGTCCGCTGTTACCAGAGCTTTAATGAATTGGTCAACAGCTTTTTTCAGCCTGTTTATTGGGGCTCTGGACAGTAACAGCCTGCTGAACGGACATTAATGGGTTTCATTTATGTCAGTGATACGCACGTATAAATGAGATGAACACGCAGATCTCACCACATCAACAGCGCACTTTTCCTGCCAATCAAAATGTGGGACAAATGCATGCGGCACATTGGAAGCCATTTTTGACAGATCTTTGCAGCTGTTATCAATTATCGTTGTTTCTTCGATCTAGTAAAATTACTACCCTCTAAAGTTGCACAGTTGATCCTTAAAGCTTTCTTAAAATGCAGACTTTTCCACCTCTGTCCTCTACACTGAGTCATTAGGAGGTGTAATAAGACACTGGCATTTTCAGCAGAGCTGCTTTTAGCAAAGTCTCCCGTGGGACACATTCCCATAAGCATCTTAAGAGGGAGAGAACACTTTTGCCCCCCTCGTGAAATTTCGAGATAATTAGAAATACCTCCGGTGAGAGGATAGTTTCCTCACTGCAGAACTGGTCTCTTAAAAACGATCAGGAGCTTAACTTATAATTGCTTTTAACGTGCGATTCTAAATAGAGCTTGAAATAAATTAGCATCCCCCCCAACCAAAAAAAAAAAAAAAGGTACACTTTTTGTTGTTCCCAAAAGTGAAGCAATGTATACGTGCCATTTACACATCCAATCACGTGTCCTCTCTGTATGTCACTTATTTTCTAAAAGAACGAAAGCAGAAACGATAGCCTACGACCGAGCAGGAAATGGCGCTAACAAAGGGGTCTGATGAGGGAAGAAAGGCTGTTGATAATTGTGCTGGAGTAGTTATGATAGGATTGTGCGCATGACGCTGGGCGTGCGGAGTTCATTAAAGCCAGGTTGCTCTAATCACCGGGCCCCGGCTCATTGATTGGGATTGGAGCCGCTTGCTACTCGGTCCGAGCGGAGGGGTGCGTCCGGCCCGCTCCGACTCGCTGCGCCCGCTCGGTCGAAGAACTGTTGCTGTTCCGCTTCTGAGCGGGGAGTGAGGGAGAGAGAGAGAGGGGCCGAGGAAGAGAGATACCGAGCAAGAGAGAGAGAAAGTGAGTGGAGGAGAGAGAGTTGGTGGGGGGGGGGCGAGAGAGAGATTCCCTTTCATTTCGCAGTCAGTCGAGCCACACAATCCCCTTCTGTTAATTCTATCTGCTACATCAATTAAATTGTTTGTAGAAACTAATTGAATGTGGCTTAATCACACATCTTAATAGCTTTCCACGCTCTGAACTGGCTGTTAATTCCAGCAATAAAATGAAATGAGAGCGCTCACTGGGTAATTAGCGAGGAGGCTTGCGAAGAAATTAGGGCTTTATGGCGTGTAATAAAAGGAGAGGAGTTGGAGGGGGATTCGACGGCCGAGCTCTCGCGCTTTTTTTTCTGCTGATCGCAGTGATTTCCGCCCTCACTTACTCACTCGCTCAAAGTCGCCAAACCCATTTGCTTTTGTGACACTTTGGCCTCAATCAAACTAGCGGATTCTGTGTAAATGGGACTGCTCGGATCCATTAAGCGGCGTCTCAGCGATCGCGCCGGCGCGGGGTGCAGGTGAGGTTAAACGCTGTCGTAGCGCCGCTTGTTGCCGTCGTGCGTGTTGCATTTGCTCAGGTCTCAAGCACCCCAGGTAACCGCCGTTTTTCCCCCAACTTTCCGATTGTGAATATTACGATCGTCAAAGGTCTGCCTAGCGTTGCTTTGTAGCACTCTGTTACACTCATTCTGATTACCAGCCATATTCTCAGGGTTATGAATTTCGGATTGGTACACAGAACTAACTGAGCGAATCCTCCAGGAGTTGTGCGTAGTTAACAAACAACAGCGCTTCATCATTCCCTTCAGAAGCTCACGATAAGCAAAGGGTGAAAATAAAAAATAAAGAATTATGCAATTGTATGCAAAAGTTAATGTCAGTCCTCTCAAATTGAAATGAGTGACTTCAATGGTTTGTGGCAGTGTTGCGTATGTGCTCTGTTCTGATCTCTAACCATGCGTGGTGCATATGTGATTTTCAGGACTACATGCAGAATGTGCACGGGAAAGAGATCGACCTGTTGAGGACCACGGTCAAGGTCCCGGGCAAGAGGCCCCCTCGAGCCGTCGCCACCATAGCCCCCACAGCCAGCCCCAAGACCAACGGTTTGGCCAAGGAGCGCAGCACCCTGCAGCTAGGGACCGGGACTGCAGGTAAGAAGGGGGCCCCCCAAAACGACACAGTCTCCTCATAAACATTCATCAGAGGAGCTAACATAGAGCATTTAAGGCAACTGACCATTTCCACAGTGTAAGCCCTGTGTTGGCTTTGAATTTACAGATCAGTTTAAGTATTAAGACCACCCTCCCATCTCTACACTGACAAAATTGTGGATTGTAAGCAGATTGTGATATTTGCAAGGTCCATTAAAGTTAATTACAAATGTTCACTGAAAATAAAAAACATATGGCATGTAGCTTTTAAATAATGAAATGAAGTGGGCTAGGACAGAAGTGCTAACTGGGTTTACTGATGTGTGTGTACACCTTTGCAATCAATTCAAGTCACAGGGAAAGATATGACCTCACATCACACAGAAAGAAAGGTACATTTGCCATTTACATTGGCTTCATGGCATGCAAGAAAAGTACAACAGTGTATTTTAAAAGCAGGAAAATCATTTATCAATACCATGTTCCTCTCTCAATTATGGAACCACAGTCCTCAGTGAACTGAGCATATTGTGTATGATGGTTGTTGTAATTATTTATTTCAGTTCAGTTGAAACTATACTCTGTGACATCGGCGGTGTTTTACGTTTGTTACACATCACACTGTACGAAGTAGCCCTGTCTTTCATTGCTATCACATTTCGGGATGTGGAACAGTTTGAGAGCGGTAGCAAAAGAGATACCATTTCAAAGGTGGATTAATTATGCTACTTTTACTTTAATATTTAGTATCGAAGGTGTCATTGAAATAGCAGTTGAATTAATTAATTTTTGAATTTGGCTACTGCTGTGGGATAGCAACAAGGTTTTGTTGTTTTGTAGAGGAACACTAATAAGCTAAAGTTGCTGCTTGCGTTGGCCGTAGCCAACAGTGTGACGCGATGTTTGCTGTATTTGAAATGATTCACCTGCTTCTGTCAAATTTTGTCCTGGTCATTTTTACAGCAAAAGCGGTACTTTCCTACTTTGCTATTTTTAAGCAACAGCAGTTAAGCTTACTCCCTTGTCTAATTTTCATATAATTTAAAAACAATTAACAATTAAAAGTAGACCCCATTTGCATTTTGCAGTCGTCAACTTCCAATTCCATACCTTGTTCGATTGACTGGACCTGTTCGGTTTTCTGATACTAATTACTTGTATCGCTTTTAAGAACAGTAGAATAGATTTAGCAGCAGTCAGTTTTAAATGTCTGTATTCGGGTTGCTTGGTTTGAGAAACCTTTCAGTGGAAAGTGTGGTACATTTGTTTCAAATGAGCAATGAATATCAAATGATCCACCTTAATTATCCCCTCTGCACAGTGCATTTGGAGTTCAGCATATGTTTAGATTCCAGGAGAGAGGTGCGGGTGGAAGAGTTCATAGGCAATGCTGAACAGAGTTAGAAGTAGAAAACAACATTGCATTTCGGTACAGAAGTGGCAGAGATTTTGTTGAAAACATGGAATTAATTTCAATTTCAATGAACATGTTTCCTTTTTTGTCATAAACATGGAATTTACGCCATGTCTCACATGTCCTGAACGAGAACCACTGATGTAATGTTTCAGCGAAACTCTAAAATGGGGGAATGAGGTTTCTTTGTTTAGAACGATTGGTATGGAGGAACAGCCTGGATGCTGTTGTTGTCCAGACTGCTCTTCCTCAAGGTTACCTGGTTGGCTTCTCTGCAGTGGGCCTTAAAAATAGAGCTCCGGAGCCACTGGAGACCGGAGCGGCGACCTGGGAAGACATGAGCCGGATATGGGGGCACGCATTCAGAGTAATTAATACAAATGAAGAGCACGGTCCCGCGTGGTTTCTGCCGTGGCTATTGGAGCAGTTTTTCCTCCACTCTCACCCACGGGCTGGCCCCCTCGGTCATTTCGGGGGTAATTACAGTCGGAGCGGATTCGGAGACAGGGGCCGCCATTAATTTGCGACAGTGAGCTAGCCGGGGCGACGTGGGGCGAGGAAGCCGAGGCGTGTGCCGGTCGACGAGGCCAAGCCGGTAAGGACCGCGCGCGGCCCACCTCGACGACTCGTGTCCTAATAACAGCCCCCCACCCCCACTGTGGGCCAAGCCTCATCTGTCCTGGCCTGGGTCCAGCTCCGGCAGCCCTTCTAAAGAGGTTAATTAGCCTAAAGGAGAGCAGAAGATGCCCAAACGCCACACACGGGGGGCGGGGATCGCATTCCAGCCCACAAACAATTAACCTTCAGGAGAGTGTGGAGGAGAAGCAGCACAGTCCTCAGGGTAGAGGAGGGGACTGAGGGGTGAGGAGAGGCACGCTTCTTTCAGCCCAAAATGGAGGCCCAATTACGAGCCTGCGCTGGGACGTACGTTTGTATTTTTTTACTTTCTTTTTTTATGTTGAGTTTGCTCTCTTGCCACCTCTTCAAACTGTTTTTTTGCACCATTCCATTAACGCTTATTTTTTATTTATGTCAGTTTTCATCCTCAGCTGTATAAATGACTTAGGAGTTAACACCAGAGGCGCCGCCAAATTTTCACAAATGGCGTCACACATTTCCGCGGTGTATCTGGAAAAAGAGGAGCCTTTTTATCAGGGTGTCTGAGACCCCCTTTTGCACATTACAAATCAATCTGCACAGAAAATGGTGTTAATCTCTGCACAAGAGAAAAGGTTACAAATCACAGCATGTCTCCTCTGAGTGGAGGGCCCGCACTTGATTATGCAATCTGATTTTGATTTCATTAGGCATGCAATTGATGAACAGAACAAAGGGGTAATTTTTCATTCAGGGAAGGTGAAGCAGGGACCTGTCTTTTCTTTTACCAATTCATTCACTTCTTACATCTCCAGACCCTTTTACGACCAGTGAGGAAAACGCTCCGTAAGAGAGGGAGAGAATCGGGAAGTTAATGGAAAAATACAAAATTTAAATATCGGCAAAATAGAGAGAGGAAGACTCTGCATGAGCCTTCAAATTAATTTCTTCAGCAAGTACAGTCCCTGGCTGATTTTAAATATTATTATCCTGTTAACGTGCACTCGGTTGTGTCACCGGTGACAGATTCATTATATCAAAGTATTAATGACCTCCATCGCTTTTGGCAATTGTGCGTGCTTGCGTGCGTGCGTGGTGGGGGTGTTTAGGTGTTTTACTGTGCTCAGTTGCCAGGTACGACTTGGTTTACTGTGGTGTGGCACCCTGACCCATCGCTATGATTGCCATACCAATAACTGAAAGAGAGAGCGAGAGAGAGAGAGGGAGGCAGAGAGAGCAGGCCCCCAATAGCTTGTGGCGGGGGGTGGGGTTGGGTGGCCGGGGGGGAGGGGGGGTGGTATTACATGGCCTCAGTTCAGATGATCTTCTCCCACATTAGCATTAATGCTTCATTATCCCCTACTTGTACATAATGGAAACAACTCCACGGAGGGGTCAGGCTGCGACACGGCTCATCAGCTTCTGACGGGAGGCGGAGAGAGGAGCAGGCTCCGCGGCTCCCCGCTAATCCTCCCCCATTCAGCCGCTCCGCTGTCCCCGTCTGCACAAACACACCGCTCCTGCTACACCGTTTCACTCCCGTTCCCCATTCAGCCACACAAACACACCGTTTCACTCCCGTTCCCCATTCAGCCACACAAACACACCGTTTCACTCCCGTTCCCCATTCAGCCACACAAACACACCGCTCCTGCTACACCGTTTCACTCCTGTTCCCCATTCAGCCACACAAACACACCGTTTCACTCCCGTTCCCCATTCAGCCACACAAACACACCGCTCCTGCTACACCGTTTCACTCCCGTTCCCCATTCTGACTCCATCCTCAACGCTGCATTTATCGTGTTTCTGCGTTTCAGAATAACCTCTCGTCGGTTTCGTTTTTTGTCGTCGGCACTCTTCGTCGGTGGCCGCTTTTCGAGGCTTGCTGGGGTGACGAGACGACGCGCCCGTAAATTGATCAAAGGTTGTGTTGCGTTGCTTTATTTAATCAAGAGCGATCACAGACTGCAAAGTGGCATTAACATTGAAAACCAAACAGTGTTAATAATACTGTTCGCTCCAAGCCTGCGTTTTTAATTGCTCCAGGTGTTCCTCTCTCAGTTTAATTTGTAACATCTTTGTTTAATTATGATCATGACTTGAATGATGAGATCATTGCATTGCTACAGCAAGGCTTTTTCTCAGCTGCAAAAGTGGATCAGTCTGTTAAGGAATTAAGGGTTTGCACCAATATCAAATATAACAAAGCACACACAAAACTCAGATCCCATAGAAATAAGAGGGTGCCTATTCTGACACTGAGGGGCAGTCTTGGAGCTTTCTAGGACTGCGGTGCCATGTTTTAAGCTTACTGCTACAAAATCTACAAAATAGGACTTGATTTATGCATTTATGTATTTTTGAATGTATTTTCATAGATTTTATTATTTCTGTTTGAGTAGCACATGGAATACATAGATGTATTTTCTACATATGTTCTGTGTCTGTTGCCAGCTGTGTTGACTGACATTGTCTGAGCAGTTGCAGCTCTTCAGCCCCGGATAGAAGGGCATGTAGCAGCTCCGCAGTCAGCCAGTGCTCGGCTGATGTTAACAGCTGATTATTTCAGCCCTTGTAATTACATTATCTGCTCTTTTATGCAGAATAGTTCTCCAGAGACTAATTGATGGATCCATGTTTAATTCATTAATCATTAGCATCAGGTCTGACGATTAGGATAGGAGGTGATTGCAGAATTTTAAATGTAGCTCAATCTTTTCTTTTTCCGTTGTTGTTATTTTCCTCTATTTAGTTTTAATGTTACAAAAAGTGCAAATAACAGAATGCAACAGTCAATTACTCAAGGGCAGAGAAACATTATTGTAAATATTTTTAATTATGAAGTAAGATTCTGCAAAAAAATAAAATGTATATATATATATAAAAAATCTATAAAAATAATGGAGGAAAGATTAAACTAATGTAGTGCGACATGGCTTAGGTCTGCTGTTAGACCCAGGGTTCCTTCACTTTCATTTGTTGTTTACAATCCATTTGGGAACCAACATCTCCAAGGATAAAGTCTCCAGTCCACTTGTATTCATTATCTAAAATACAGGCCCTCTAACAGCCACCTATGAGGACCATCTGCTGTAGCAATAGTGTAATATATTTGAGTCCTCTCAATAGCACAGAAACAAAGCACACATAAAACTCTGATTCTGATACTGAAGGGCAGTCTGGGAGGTTTCTAGGACTGCAGTGCTCACTGCAATCTACAAAATATGACTTGATTTTATACATTGATGCATTTTTTAATTTATTTTCATTGATTTTATTATTTATGTTCAAGTAGCACATGGAATATATAGATTTATTTTGTTCTGTTGCCAGCTGTGTTGACTGATATTGTCTGAGCAGTCGCAGCACTCCTAAAGCTGCTATGTAGTTGTTGTCTGTACTAGTCTGTAGTTTGACACGGGGCATTTCATGGCTCTCAGAGGATTTTTGGATGTTAGACAGTGTTCCTCCCAAACACACTTCAGTGTCATGGTGGGATGTGCCTTGTCATATTGTACCAGGCAAGTCTCTCCTTTGTGCCTTTTGGATCATAACTTTGGCAAATGCAAATATATTAATTAAATGCATTGTATAGGCATAACCTTTTTATTTGATCCAAGTCTCTTTAGTTGTAGGCGCTGGTGCCTATTCAACCACCACCAACACCTGAAATTACTTTGAGTAGTGATTCAGCTGCTCAGCAGGTAGACTATTGGTACTGAAAGCTTGTCATGTTTTTCTTTCTGTTGTTTGGACTTTTCATATGCACATATAAAAATACAGAAAATAGTATTGCATTCAAATAAAAATGCATATTTAATTAACATTTAAACTAGTGAGTATTATAAATGTATTGTATTGGAACTGGCAAGTAAAGGCAACAGAAAATATTTAGCAAAATAAAAAGTGAAATTTTACTAAACTCTACTCATTAATGTGCATCATGTTGTAGAGGGCTTAGCTAATAACATATTTTCTGCAGATGGCCCAGACATAACAAACAAATTAAATACAAAACATAATAACTGGTAAACTGATTATATTTAGTTGTTGCAAATGGGAAAGAAATCAATGTCTATTTTCTGATGAAAAAAATAAATATCCATATCCAATCCATATATATATATATATTACACAATATTTAACCAAACGGTTAAATCAAGCTAAATTTAATTTAATTCCCATATGAAAATAAATACTTTCACAATAGATGCACATTTGGGTAAATAAAATAATAATTTTATCGAAAGTTGTTCATAACCTAGCGGTGCGTTGGGTGTGAAATGTGTGTGAGGCACATTCTGCAGTGCTGTAAAACTTTCAGTGCTGTTCAGCTTGAGACTGTGCATTATTTTCAGCAGCCCGAACGTCACTGGTAATGCTTTGCAGAATGAATGGGGGTGTGGTGGTGGCGGTGGGAGCTGTAGTGATTGCTGTGTTTTGAATTCCTTCACAGTTGCACAGCTCTGTGAAATAGCTTTCAAAAATGTCACTTTGGTAATATAAAAATTGGTGCTATTGCCTTTTAATTTATTTTCCTGTTGAAAATGTATTATGAATGACTTGCATGTGGCTTTCTCTTACTCTACCCTGAACAGCCAGCTTGCGGCGTGTTACAGTGTATGTGCACTGCTGGTTCATCTAGAACTGAGCCAACTGTCTTTTCCAGGGAGTGAATACACTTTTAGCCATGTTTTTCCTTATTATTTTTTTTAGCTGATATTAAAATAGTCTTACTATGTATTTATGTTTTTACTGAATATATCCAATAGAATTTATTAGAATTTATTGGACTAACTGCTACTGCTACCTCTTTACATTGCATTACATTATTGGCATTTAGCAGAAGCTTTATCCAGACCCCTAGTATGAGAAATAGCATAATAAGGGTATACGTCAAGATATCGATATCCGATATCCATTCCAAATGTGTTATGGAGCAGTAGTTTCATGGAGCAAATTTTGGGAAGGCTTTGGAGAGTTCCATAGTTCTAGTCATGTCCTTTGTCCTGATATTTTATTCGGCAGACTTCTATTCTGTTAGAAATAGCTATCCCCCACCCACCCGCTCCCCTCCCCGCAGACATGGGGCGGTACAGGAGGTCACTGATTTGGCGAGCGTGTTCTCAGCACGGCTTCTCAGCCCCCCCTCCCTCTCTGCGAGAGAGCACCTCCCCCAATGGGAGTGAAAGATTAATTTTCCTGGGCCCAACAGGATAATTACTGATACTAATTAGACGTAATTATGTGAATTTGATACACTTATTACTCCCGGTAGTGGGGAGGAGGTTTTATAATAGAGAACAGGCGCGGCTTAGTTACAGGGTTACTTTATACGTTGTGCTGTTTTTAAGTGTTGTCATTATTTCAGTTGGAAATTGATTTTGAAGTGTTAGAAAAGAAATGAGGTAAGGCGCGTCCTTAGTGCAGGTCGGCGGGTGTATTTTATATTACAATTTTATAACTTAAATTCAGTGTCAGTTTATGGAGTATCACCTCCTGTGTTGTTGTGACATTCAACCTTGCTTCGTCAATGGGGATACGTAAAAGAAAATGAGTCTGTGGGACAATTAATACCAAAATAAATACCATTAAATCTTGGAGTGTATCCAACAGGAATTACCATTAATTACTCTATTTTCTTACAAAGGGGGCTATTATTAAACACCCCGAGGATGGGATCTATCTGTCTGGACCAGAGAATAAACAAAAGGAGTTTTTATTCCTCCGTCTTACACTTCTTTGAAGCTCTGAGGCGATAATGGAACTAAAGTGAATTTTACCTTGTGCTGTTGTCTTTCACACATTTATGTATTTTTAATGGATTTAAGTGATTGTTAAAATCTATTAAACACAGTCATACGCTGTTCTGCCTCTACATGTTATTGGTTCATTAGTCATATGCTGTCCTTATTGCAGAAACGCTATTCTCTCGGCTAATAAGCTTTTTCTGCTTGTATCCCAAAGAGGTCATAATCTGTCATTTTGAATTTGCTCAGACTATAGAACACCCACTCATTAGATTATGTTCTTATACCCTTGCTTGTATATACATTCACTGGTTTTTTCAACTGAAAAAAATGATGTTTGTTTTCTGGGTGCCATTTGCTGGTTGGGTTATTTCAGAAACAAATAACCCAACTTTGCCAGAAACTTTGCATTGGAAGAAGGGCCAGAGCCATAACAATGTGATCCGTACTGTAGCGACTCTGCCATTGGATTCCTGTATTCATGCCTCAATGGCAGGAGTACATTCAGGGTTGTCTTCATCCGGAGCCTTCCGCAGGTGTTTACATCATCACGGTTGTGCTGTGGCAGCTTGGTTGTCTAAATGAAAGCACCTTTCCCAGCAGGCAGCAGTTTGATTTGATACAGGCTTGTTGGGGACTTCAGGTTAGGAAGCCTGGGGATCTCTGCAGTGCTTTTTACCCTTATTGAAACATCTCCCCTGCCTTATGGTACTTCAAACAATGAAAAAAGTCCTAATATATGTATAGGAGTAGTTTGACACATTTTATTTATGTCATACATTCTGGTATGTTTATCAAAAAATCTGTCTGATCAGGGACATGGATCTCCTTTGCAGATATTTTTCAGCCAATTTCATGAAACTTAAAAGGTTTTTATGCATGAGTTTTATGATCATCTATCGCTCCCATATAAGAGCCCAGGCTCTGACAAAAATTTTGTATGGGTCCTAACAGGCTGGTTTAGTGTGGGTCCTAACAGGCTGGTTGGGTCAGAGGGAAAAACCTTTGATGTGTTTCACAGAGGCGAGACTCCCCCACTGCAGACCAACTCCACGTGGAAGAACAAGGCTCATGAATTAATAAAGGCTGCCAGGGAGGGAGGGGGGAAGGTGTCCGTGGAGCGCCTGATTGGGAAGTGCCGAGACCGACAGTCAACGGCAGGAGAGATGGATGTGCCAGTCAGAGGGCTGAGGCGAGATAATTACCGTTCGGAGTGTATCTTGTTAATTAAGGGCTAATTAGAAGCAGAGGGAGCGGGAGCCTTACACATGTAACGGGGAGAGGAAACAGGAAAGGGGCGGTGGCAGCATCGTACCGCACAGAGAGAGAGCGAGTGAGAAAGAGAGACCTTGCAGAACTCATGTACACTGTCCTCCACCACTCGTTTATAAATGTCTCAACTATATCACTCAGTTTGGGCCTACCTCATGCCATACAGCTGTTTAGTCCAATGTTTTCTCCTAGAATCCAGCAGCTAGAAATCTCCTCTTTCAAATACCATCCCATTTCAACAAATATCTTCACTAAAGTGTCACTTTCTGATGCATTATTTTGAGAGTGTGCACAGTTAGCATATGAAAATGGACCAGACCAGTATTACTGTGGAACTAAATCTTACATTAGGCACTCCCCAGCTGACCCATGAGGCAGCTATACTATGTACCAATCCCAATAGAGTTTTTTATAGTGCTGTGAAATCAATGTTGTGTGTTGGTGTATGATAGATAAAATGAGCCACTAATCAAATTGTGTGATTTTGATTCTACTTTGTTCTACTTAAACTTATTTTTTAGACTTAAGTCTTCTGCTGCTATACCTTATCCACTTAGAGGTTTGATGCATTGTGTCTTCAGAGATGATCTTCAGCATACCACTGTTGTAATGTGTGGTTATTTGGGTTGCTGTCACCTTCCTGTCAGCTTTTATCCATCTGGCTCTTCTCCTCTGACCTCTCTCATTAACAACACTTTCTGCCTGTAGAACTGCTGCTCACTGGATTTTTTGTTTTTCGCACCATTCTCTGCAAACTCTAGAGATGGTTGTGAGATACTCAGACCACCGTGTCTGGCACCAACAATCATTCCACAGTCAAAGTCACTTAGATCACATTTTGTCCTCATTCTGACATTTTGTCTGAAAAACAGCTAAACCACTTGACCACATCTGCAAGCTTGTATGCATTGATTAAATGTTTACATTAACACGCTGGTTTACAGGTGTACCTAATAAAGTGATCACTGAGTGTAGTGATGCTATATTCAGTAAAATCAAGTGCCGTGCATAATGTATATAACTATTCATATAATGTATTTGTGTTTATATCTTTTTAAACAGAAAAACTGGTGAACATTTGGCGGACATTGGAGATATAATATAATAAACATTACTTATATAATATGATAATACAGGCTAGAAAAGAGTTAGTTATTCCCCCTAATTTCGGTCTTACAATGACAGCTCAAAAATGCACTCGCATCACAATCAATAATTGGCAGCTTTAATGGATTTAAAGTAAATGGGAACCAATCAATTAAATGGAGAACATAACAAAGTAATTTATTCTTTCAGAAAACTACTTAGAATTACTGATGCTTCACTGTAACCCTAGGTCCTTTGTAAAAGTACTGTCCTCCTCTCTCATTCGCTGGAACAGTCATGTCATCCTGTACCTATTTTAAATGCTTAAAGCTATCCCAGCAATTGTGAGTGGTGCTGAAGATATGTTCACCACGTGAAAATGAAAAACACAATTTATAATTTACGATTATTTAAATGAATGCTTAATTTAACTAAAGATCTGAATGCAGGCATCCATACACCCCTTTTTTTATCCAATGTTTCTGTAGAACGGGGAAATACCTGCATTTTTTGCATTGAAATGATATGAATCAAGTTACTATGTCTTATGATACAGTTGTATTCACGACTGTGAAAATGACTGTACCCAAACATCCTGTAGGAGAAGTAGTGTAGTCCTTTTCTCTGGTGAATACGGCGTTGTGAATCGCTGACAGCTAGCTCATGTGACAGCGTCGAAGTGAGGTTATGGAGCATCACTGGGGCTCCAAAGAGTTTTTTTTCCTCTCTCTTTTGGGGGGGGGGCATGGGGCAAGGAACAGCATGACATCACATTAAACTGAACATCATAGCCTCTTAACAAGGGAGGTGTGAAGGAGGTAATCAGACTCACCCAGACACCTTTGTCATCGTTGTGTCTGGTGTTCTACAAGCACATCTAGGGAGGCCCCTCTGCATAAATTTCAGTTTTAAGGAGAATTTTCTGTTTTCTATCTTACCGGATTGGTTACTCGTTTTTCTACAGATGGGCTAAATGGGTAGATGAGCCCTGTGCTCTAACCTCTCTCTTTTTTATCTCTTCCCTCAGGTGCCCCCCATTCCAACAGCAGTGGTTCGCTCCAGTCAGACCGCTCGGTCAGCGGGATCAACCTGGTGGGTTTTGGCGGGAAGCCGGACGGCATGCACCAGCGCTCCTTCTCCGTGTCGAGCGCTGACCAGTGGAGCGAGGCGGCCGTCGCCAGCACTGGGGCAGGTGAGAGAGGCACGCGCCCTTCCATCAGCTGCTCCTCCTCCTCTGCTTCCCACTGCTCATTCTCTACCCTCCTACTCTTCTTCTCCCTAATTCACCCCTTTCTTCTCAATCTTCCACTTCTTCTTTTGACTCCTCTTCTTCAGAGTGGCCTCTTCCCCCTCCTCCTCCTCCTCCTCACCAGCATCGGTGGAAGGAGAAGGGTTCTCAGAGTAACAGCTCATGGTCATGTTAAAACCCTGCAAACGACCGGTCAAACGAGCTCATTCGCATGATATCATCGACACCCACCTATGTTTTCACAGAAGTGTTCAGCTCCTCTGCAGCCATCGCTGATGAGGAAGAGCTTGACCAGGCCCACTTAGAAAGTTCAACCCAGTCACGCTGCAGATCATCTCAGGAGTTTGTCATTTACTTAAGTGTCTTGAGTTATAAAATATTATCAAAGGTGGTGGTTTGAAGTCCATTTCTATGAAGGCCAGTGCACATTGCATTACTCTTTTATCACCAAGTATGAGACTAAGCAGGTCAAGAACAATTAGACTATAGATTAACCACCAGCCGGGGAACCTATTTATCTATCACATAATCGCTGGTTAATATAAAGCTAATTACTTGAAATTGATAATTACAGTTATGATGATGTAGATGTTGATGATGATTGTTCTTGTAGATATCATTAGCGCATTAATGCAGTGGCCTTGTGGGTTGGGGTTGTTGTGGCTGAGGCTGGGCTGAGAGGGGGCGTCGGGTGGCGTAGGTTATTTGTTGTCCAGGCGCCTCCGTGCTCCTCAGTCGGCCGCCGTCTCGTCAGCGCACTTGAGTGAAGTAAAATAATGCATTCGCCGTGCGTGACGACTCCTCTCCCCGAATTGGAAAATGAATGCTTTTCGAGGGCAACATTCATCACCCGTTATTTCACTCTCTTTGTAGTTGGCAGTAAAAAAGCACTTAAATGAACATCAACGGAATAACAGTCATTTCCATGCATGTTTGCACCCTCGTAGTTCTCATTAGCGCAGTGCTCCCTCTCTCTCCCCCCCCCGCCCCTCCCTGCCGGGTCCCAGGGGCCCCGGCGGTTTAAAGAGCGCTCTTTACGAGCGCCGCTGGAGTCCGGCCCCGCGGTTCTGCAGACAACGGCGGGCCTTCATTTGTAACCGCGAAGCTATCAATTTCGCCAAGCTGAGGCAGGCATCTCCATCACCACCCCCCCTCCCTCTCTCTCTCTCTCTCTCTCTCCCCACCTCCCCCTCCCACTCCCACTCCCTCCCCTCAGCTCTCCGCCCAAAGCGGAATTACTCCCGATTGTAGGTGGTCTCAACGAGCGAAAGGGCGGGGGGGCTCGGTGTGTACACACGCCCGCGCATCGGCGAACTCCCGGACCGCACCTGGGACGGGGGGGGGGGCTTGCAGGGGCCAAATGGTTTTTGCGTCGTTCCGACCAAGCAGCAGAACAAAGCACCGCGGAGATTTACCCTGGATAATCTCACTTGGTGTAGCCTCGGTCACGGGCAGGAGGACCGGAAGCCAAGCAGATAGCGGCTCGTCACATGAGGCCAAGTTAACGGCAGAGCGCCATTGGTGGGATTCGGAGGGGACAAGGCCATGGGCTTAAGATTCCCTTGCAGAGGAATGGGTTCAGCTAGCCGTGTACGAATATCTGCTGATTCCCCAGCCATCCAGGCCACCATATGATACTACCTTAAAACTGATGTCTGGTCCTCATAATGTTCTGCTGGTTCAGTAAGGATCTGTTTGGACTGCCTGCAATTCCGATGATAAAATGTCTATTTATTCAAAAAGAGTCAAATATGTGTAAAGATATCATGCCTTTACTGCTTGTTTTAACAGATATTAATACATTGAAAGATATCCCAATTCACTGCCAGCTAATACAACTAATTTGATCTTTATGCATTTTATTTCTCTAAAAGCCAATTTTTAAATGTGATTATGCCCAATAAAGAGGGCTTATATTCCTTATTTTGATCCTTTTAGTCTACACATTAAGGTGAGCACAGAAAAACATAATAATAATAAAGAATTAAATTATTATTATTACCAAGCCTGTTTGTACCTGCACGAATTTCTGAATACTGAAGTGGCAATATTCTGGTCAGTTGACATCGCAGTGCCATACAGCTGCAAAATATGAATCAGTTTTTACCTTGGATAACCTGTACGGAAGACTCGCAACATCTTTTTCTGGCCCTTAACTGGCGGAACTGAGAGTGATTTCACTGATTCAACACAAACTACCTCACACTCAGACAGCATGTGCTGCACAGAATTTTTATAACATAGTATATAATTGCAGCAGGCATTATTCCCCTGGTGAGAAACCAAAAGTATAGTCTGTCAAATTATGGTGTGAATTACCAATAATCTGAATGTCATAACACTCACTCAAGGCTGGTCAGGGAAAGGTTCGCTTGTTGGAAGTCTGGTCGATTCGTTTTTATCGACTTATTGAAATCCAGCCTCACGTATTCCCAACACCTCTACCAGATGCGTAAATTTGATATGAAATTTTGATGTCGTATGAATATGATAATCCGTATGATGAAGCGATGCTTTTTTGGCATTCAGACCTCCACCAAGCTCAATTACAGTATGATCCTTGGTGAAGGTTAACATACAGTGCCATACTCTAATGCAGAAAGCTGATTGATGAGGGTCTCCGGAATAAATGCGTCTTAGCCAGGTAACCATTTCCATATTATTTAAGGAATGCCTTCATTTATAAAACGTGTGCTGAAAACGAGAAGCGGGATAACTACAGCAAGTGAATATTGAATACCCCGGGATTTGATTAAATCACCACTCAGCAGCGACGTACGTGCATTTACCAGCAGTTCTGCAATCTGGAGCCCCGCTAAACACGTCTGCAAACAGGTCTCCCTCACAGTCTTTTTCTGTACTGTAAAATACCCGCACATACCGGGTTTAAACGCATCCACGCGCTTTCGTCCCTTTTGAGAGGAAGCGCTGATCTTTCCGACATTAGACGTGAATATCCGTCCTCAGCGGTTTAACGTACAGAGCGTTCCCGTTCTCAATCACCATGCCGTGGCGGTGCGAGCCGTAATGAGAGGGATCGGCGGTTCCTGCGTTCCGCTTCCCGTGCGGAGTGCGGCGCCGAGGGAGTTTGATTTCCTCACGGGGCCGTAATGAAGTTTGACATTTAGTTTGGCGAGAGCAGCAGTGCGCGATCAGGCCTTGATTAGCACACTCTAATTGACGATAATAAGAGGGAGGCGGTGATTGTTTCTAATTTCGCCATTAATTGCAGCCGTTGGCTTTGATTGAGGACGGGTTCGGCTGCCGCCTCGAGGGGGCGGCGAAATCACCGCGCGCCGCACCCGGCACCTCTTGAATTACGGCAGAGTGGAGTCTCTCTCCAAAGGAGGGGGAGGAAAAAAACGTCTGCCTGGAACCTGTTAGCATTCAGCCCCCCTCCCCCCCCCCTTCTCGCCCACAATCTTCATCACGGAACGTGTTTAAACTGACATCGCCCGGCAGGGCTGTAATGTGCTGTAATCACAGGTTAGGCTGATACCTATTCCACTGCCCAGGAGAGCCCGCACTCAACTGAGTGCAAAATGGCTCCAGATCCAAACGTGCTTCATTACGCGCCGCTTTCCTGGCGGCTTCACATAACCGTGAGCTAATAACAGCTCCCGATCTCCAGCCGTCAAGAGAACGCTCCCTCATTCATTTCCGAGGCAGACAGTTGCGCGTGTATCTTTCCGAGCGTTACGGAATTACCTGGCGTCGTCTAGCCACAGACTAAACACTATATCCCAACATCTTTGACCCCAGCAGTTACTCATGAGTCCCACTGCAGTGTGTCCATGTGCTTTATCTGTCACAGGTCTCCTTATTTCAATATTCTCACACCCTTGAGGGGCATTACCCCAAATGATGCTGTGGTCCTCTTGCCGCGCATTTGAATATGTGTTAAGTGCCACACTGCCACCAGAATACTGTTGTTATATTGTGTGGAGCGATATTCAGTTTATGTTGTATGCTTTTATTTAGTGTGCAGTATTCAGAAATTATTGAGTGTACAGTAATATTTAGGATACATTAGCTTACTTAAATGTATTTAGTGTGCAGTAGTATATCTTGTATGCAGTTATTTAGACTTGAGTGTCCAGCCATTATGTAGTGTTCAGATTTATCTTTCGTGTGTTATTTAGTGTGCAGTGCCCCACCCTTATGTACTGTGTTGTCAAGTGTGCAGTGCTATTTACTGTGCATTGTGCTGTATTTAGCCGTTGTCTAGTGCGTAGTTGACAGGAAGCAGGCATGCATAGGGAGGGTCAAATTGTGACGGAGAGCAGGCACTTCATTTTATCGCTCCCTATGTCACTAAAGTACTTGTTACAGTTGGTTTGCTTCAAAGCCACTGTGTGGAAATATAAAGGAGCGTAATTAATTTTGCTTACATATAGTATTTAAGGGGTCCTCTGAATGATTGTGTTATGATCAGTTTCTGCCCAGCTCACCTGCTGCTTCAAATCAGAGACCAGGGTTTCGTTATTAGTTTAAAAAAAAGAAAAGAAAAATCAGCTAAAGCGAGAAACAAAGGTCCGCGCACTTGAAGTGGGGCGCGGCGAAAGAGACAGGGCTCCATATGTGTGGTCCTGTGGTACAGGTGGAGGGAGACAGGGGTCATTTTCCAGACCATTAAGGGCAGAAATTGATAATTAAAAGTGTTTATGACATAGTGCTCCCCTGAGGAATCCCTCCCCTTTAACCCCAAGCCACATTAAATAAATGTCGCTTGACACGGGACAAGCCTCCGCAGCCATACGCAGCCATACGGAGCAGGCGGGACAGACGCTGAGGGGGGGGGGCTGAGGGGGGCTCATTGGACCCGCGTGCCCCCAGCTGTCTCCGCCAGCTAATGGTGCGTCTCGGGGGAGCTGTTGTGGGGGAGCCTGGGAAATTGAAGCAGACGCCCCGCTCGCTGTTTTGCCGGAGAGGTGGACGTGCGAACATGTTCAGCGCTGAAAACGGCTCATTATTACGCTCCTCATTACATCTGTTATGAATATAGAGATTACATATTTTAATCATTCATGTGAGTGTTAATTAAACAGATTGTGGATCCCCAATGTCAGACACACGTGTACAGCTTTGAATGCGCTTGGATGGCGTAAAACGTGTGAAAGCATAACCTCCATACACACCAAGCTGTGGGCTCACTCCAAAATGTCCAGCTTACTGGAGTCTATATTTCTTAATCTCCCCAACAGATTGATAAAACTGATCCAATATGTATATATATATATATATATATATATATATATATATATATATTGTTCTTTTTTGTTAAAATGAAATAATTATCATTTTCTATTATTCTATGACTGATGGGTGTTTATTTGTTCATTTTTATACATAATCCAGTCTTATGTTGTGCAACCTGGAATTGTGTTTCCTTAGTTGAGGCAAAAAAATACTATTCACACACATCAAATCTGTCACTTTATTCTTGTCTGTATCTGCACAGTATCAACACACATCCCACGAGAGATAAATATGGAGTCCCTAAGCATATGTTCCGAAACCATCTACTTCATTCACAGTAAATTTATTGTTTTAAAAATAGTGTGGAAAATACCGAGGTGTACCGTTAAAAACATAAGTATATAAAGTTTCGGTCCGGTTTTGTGTGAAATAAAGTAAAGGGACGGGCCGGCACGGGCATCTCTCCGGCCGCCCTCCTGGTGCAGGTACCCTGGAGCGGTGAGAGAACTTGGGCGTCCTCCACCCCGCGATGCTACGCTGTCCCGCTGTGCCCATGCTGCTCCCCAAAGATGACTCCGCCTCCCCTGTCAGAATAAATAATGACCGAATTAGGCCCGATATTATACGCCGGCTAATGGCGATCAGGGCGGTAATTATGAAAGCGCGCGGCCGATGACGGGAGCCCCCTGTCCCGCGCCGCTCCTCCTGGGGGAAGGGGAGGGAGGATAAATGTAGTTTGCCACACTAGGATGAGTCTTTTATGTGAGACAATGGAGGAGGCTAGCGATCCTGCGTGGGATGAGAGTGGAGCAATATGGGGCTGCTGAACGGGCGCTCCTGCCCCCCAGCTGTCTTCATGACCCTAATGGTGTCCAGGGGGGGCGGTGGGGGTTGGAGGGGGACAGGCAAGTAATGGCTTCCAATGTTCTGTCAAGTGTCAGGAACCAGGAAAGATGGCCAGCCCCCCTCTCCCCCTCACTACCACCTCCACCCCCCTGGTCTGACAGAGTAGCAGGTTAATATCACATTTGTAAAATCACTTACAAGAAACAACACCTGCATTCAGACCTCTGCCACTCACGGACATTCATATCGAAAGCTCGCCCCTCGGCTAGGCTAAATAGCCATTCATTACCCTGGCCCGGGCGTACCTAGCCTGTCACCTGCTTCCTTTTTACGGTCGCAGCTGTTCCACTGCTTTTATGGCTGCCTCTCTTCGTCCTTGGATATGGCTGCCTCACTAACTGATGCCTCACATCTTATTTTTAGTGACATATCTATATCAGTTGGTCAAGTACATTAAATATGTTGCCTATGTATTACAAGTACAATTTGCACTTAATAGGCACAATAACAATGGACACAACACAAATGTATTTTAACTGGTGACAATCCAGAACATGCTATTGTCATCCTTTATTTTGCACACTTGATATTAATTCAGAGTCTTTGAATATTTTAGAGGTTTTTCCTTGAGATATTATTTGTGTTCATTTATTCAGTAGTTTATAGCCGTATCGACATAGTTGAGAGGAATTTGCTTTGTGCATCTCGTTAGGAACACACCCATGCATCAAGCTTCTTTTTTTTTTTTTTTAAACACATGAAGTTGATAAATCTAACATGTACATTATACACTAAACAAAAAAATGCATTCTCACACAGAAGACACATCGAAACATGAATTCTCACTATAAAGTGCTCATCTACTCAACACTCACACATTGGTCCTCATTTATCAATATTTTCATAACTCCACTGGATTTATCAAACAGAAGTCGTCATCAATTGCCATACATTGACGCCTGTAAAATAGCCACAGAATAATTATAATGAAGTTGAACTTGCACATGGACTCACCGTTATTGTTCATTGTTTATTCTGATCAAGAAATTCTTCAAATATTCTTCTAATGTTCAAAGGTCAGTCCAGACATTGAAGTTGAAGAGAGGTTGGGTATTCCAGCAAGACAATGACCCAAAACATAGCTCAAAATGAAGTACCTCCATGAAAGATGGATGAAGGTTTTGGAATGGCCACCACAGTCCCCTGACTTCAATTATTGAAACTATGTAGAGATCTCAAATACATGCAAGGAGGCCAAAGAATGTTTCTGAGCTACAGGTCTGCAGCCAGGATGAATGGGAAAAATTTGCTTTGCTGGCTACAGAAAGCATTTACAAGTTCTTATAGGAGTTACAGAGTACTAATTGACAGGGTTCCCAAACTTTTGCACAGGGCCTTTTTCCTTTTTTTTTATTATTTATAAACTATAAAAAACGTCATCTTCCTTTAAAATCTGAAAAAGTGTCATGTTTAACCATTTAGAGGTCAGGTTTGCTTCTGTTCACTTAGATATGCATCGTAAAAGGCTTTTTGACCAGGGGTACCCACTGTACCCCTGGTCAAAAAGTACTCTCTTACTGGTGACCAGTTTTACAGCTTTCACGTTCCCAATATAGTGCTGTGATTGTGATCCCAAACAATGACGCAGTATAATGGCCAACTGTTGTCTAATTCAAGTATTTTTTGTCCAATGTAGAATCAGTGAAAGACGCAGTCTATGAAAGATGGTCTAAAGAGAATCAAATGCACATTTCCAGGCAATTATGTAAGACAAATTATAGCCGCCAAATTTGCAATTGTTAATGACAGTGCTGTCTTTCTACTGGGAGTTTTCAGCGATCTTTCAATAACTTCCGTATGCTCCTCTCTCCCCCCAGCCAACGGAACTGCAGATGCCCTCTGCTCCAGTCCCAGTGTGTCCAGTGCCACCAGCCCCAAACTGGAGCCCCCGCCCTCGCCACACGCCAACCGCAAGAAACACAGACGGAAAAAGAGCACAGGGATCACCAAACCGGACGGTCCGTCCGCCGGAAACGAAGGTAGGGCTAGCCCAAAAGCAACACCCCTCGGACACTACCCTGAATTTGTTCAATAAAGATCCAGAACATTAACGGGCATGTGATATTCAAGTATAGCTCATTGCATCTTCTCTTAAATTAATAGGTTTTAAGAAATGGAACAGATGCAAGGAAAGACCAATCTTGTTAAAGCCAGAATTGGTCTTTCATTGGATGTACCCAGTATTCACATGTGGTCATTCAATACCAGATCTCAATCGAAGGTTTAATTTTCTAGCGATGGGGGACTTTTCTTCAATTTCATCTTATATTCCAATTGGCAGTTAAAACTATAAATGTGTTAGCTTGTGTAATTTGATTAATCAGCAACAAGGTTATGCCCTTCCCAATTCAATTTGACTGCCAAGAACACTGGTTGGGGCTGGTGAGGGACTCCTTGAAAATTTGCAGTTGGAATTTCAGCATCATTAGTCAGTTGAACCAATATTTGCTTAGAAGTAATCAGTGATGCTTCTGACTGACCAAGTTGCACCCAGCACCCAGTAATGATCCAGAACCAACACCCACCCAGCTCTAGTGATGATCACAACCAATACCCACCCAGCTCTAGTGATGATCACAACCAACACCCACCCAGCTCTAGTGATGATCACAACCAACACTCACCCAGCCCTAGTGATGTTCAGAACCAACACTCACCCAGGCTTGTGATGTTCAGAACCAACACTCACCCAGCCCTAGTGATGATCAGAACCAACACTCACCCAGCCCTAGTGATGTTCAGAACCAACAGTCCACCAAGCAGAAACCCAATTGTCACCTAATCATGACCCAGTCTGAGTAATGTCCAGAATTAGGCCCAGGGTTCCCACCACACTGCTGAGAAGCTTCATCAGCCTGCCCCCCCCAGGCCCCATCCTGTTCCCCTCACCCCCTGTATGCTTGTTCAGACACCCCACCCCGAAAAGACCCGGCAGAACAATCCTACCCATCAGTCACGGATAGGGGAGGGAGAGGGGTCGTTTGTTTCTGTGAGTGATACCAGAAGCCCTGACGGATGGTAAATGGGGCAAACTGAATAAGATGGGTTGTACCAATGCTGATGAGATCAGATTGGATGGTTTTTGTTAGAAGGCAAGTCCTTGGGGCCATAAAGCAACATAATTGACTTTTCATATATATATTATTATGTGTGTGTGTGTGTGTGTTTGTGTGTATGTACACACGTGTTTTAAGTGATTGGAAGAGTTGACCATGCTTAAAAAGTGGGAAAATTCAACTAAGAGAGAAGCTCAGACCACACCAGAATAATATTGTATATATTGTGTTCTAAAATGCTATTGCCTTCAATTACCAGTCGTGATCATAACACCAGCATGATAATGTACAATTAAGAACATTGTAGTCATATATTTGCGATTCAGCCAGCCCTCTCAGTCCCTATCCCTTCAAGTTGATGTCCACTTGCTGGGTGTGATTCCCCTTGCTGCATGTGATTCCACTTGGTCTTTATTGAGGAACACAAACCCAAAGCCCTGTCAGAAGTGCTTACTGCCTGCATGGGCAGCCCTGACCTGTACACTGAGAGAAGGAGAACTCCACAATATCTGGTGTCAAGAACACAGGTCAACGGCATAATCTGAGTGCAGTCCAACTATGCTTTCCTGCCCTCTTATCTCCTGCCCAGCCAAACAACACTTTTAGAGTCCTTGATCCAAAAATCTAATTATTCCACACTTGTTGGTGAGTGGCCAAGTAAAACAGGAGCTTTGCAGAGAGGGGGCGAGCACAGCCCTGCGGATCCTGGATGAGGAAGGCTTTCGCTATCCCGCGACGGCCCGGCCCGGCCCCTCTCCTCCCCGAGATGGCGGCTGGAGGAGCTGTTGATTCCGTTCACAGCGGGGGAGCCACAATAAATCCTGTAGCCAATTAATTCTGATTCTTTTCTGAGATGATGAATGGTGCCCTTTAATGGAGGTGCAGTGTAGAAACACTGCAGAGCACTTTAGAGGCCATAAAAGGGATGTCGGCAGTGATCAATCAATAAGATTTACACCCTGTATAAACGTATTTATAACGTTAGCGTAAATACATCCTAAATGATTTACGCCCTGTGTAAATGTATTAATAATGTTAGCGTAAACGCTTCCTAAATGTGAGCATTTAAAATCATCATGGCTTTTTATGAGATCCATGTGTACCCTCTTATCTGTTTATGTTTGTTCCGAGTATCATCCTGTTGGCTGTTCACACTTTAAAGTGTACGAACATTAAGCACATTTAGCGATGGATTATTTGGATTATTTATATGTTAATTTCAGTAGAATTCCCTGATTTTGCAGGCAGCATTCATTTGTTTCCACTGTGCAGTGAGGGGCTGTTTATACACTAAAACACTAACAGCCAAAAGTTAGATTGAGATGTCTGTGGTTGTTTTTGATACTGTGAGCAGCACACTGAGCTCAGTGGTCCCTCAGTGGATACTCCACTTATCTTCACATTTTGTGATTTAGCAGTACTTGGCTTTAGTGCCAACCTCTTAGATAAATAAATTAAAATTACATGTTTTGTATGTGTTTTGAAATTAATAATTGTGTTGGTTAAATTGTATTTGTATTGGTAGGGCTGCAGAGAGCTAAGTCCTTCTTATGATGGTAGGGTGCCTTCTTTGATTGCATGGAATAATGGTGTGCATGCATCGTATAATGGTGTATATGCTGTTATTTGCTCTGGATAAGAGCTTCTGCTAAATGGATTCTTACGGTAGCTTATAACAACGTAGCATTAATGCCATTTTACTTGGCTGCAGGCGTTCCATACCTGCTGGACATTAAGAGATGTAGAAAATGGCGTTTTGTATTCACCACCCCCTGTATGAACATCTGCTGACTGACAGCAGCCTGACAATGGCTGTCCTATCACTCTGTTAATGGTGTTAATGGCTGGAATGACTGATTGCGAACATTAGAGGCTTAGGGGTCTGGGCGGGCCCGCTTGCCCGCATTGTATTGATGAGTCATTACGTTTTCCTTTAGTCCTTTTCAACATTTGTTCTGTCCCATTTAGTTTGGAATAATTTAGGCCAGCCTAGAACTAAGTGATTTGGAGAGGAGTTGGCTACCAGCTTCAGGGCGGGAACTACACGGTAACGGTGGCAATCCTGCATCTCACGTCCAGGAAAATGCACTATAAGACGCAGACAGCCGGACGTTACATTACAGGCATTTGGCAGACACTCTTATAGAGGGCGACATACAACAAAGTGCATAACCATAACCAGGGACAAGTGCGGTGAAATCCCTTGAGGGAAATTCAGTTCCAAGTGCCGGACGTACAGTATAGAACCTCAAAGTTTTGTTCTCTGTCAGAGGGGATCTCATTCTTTCCCTAAGATTTCCTATTAGCATCAGCTTGTCTGTTCTAGTGAGCGCTTCTGGAATACAGACATATTGCTTAAATATCAGAGTCATTCATGTAGAGAGCCCAGGTTGCGTCTCTGGAAAGGGGGAGAAAAGGGAAGAGGGGTTGGATCTTTGAATGAATTGCCATCAGTTTATCTCATTTACGGGGCAATCAGAGACTTAGAATGCAGGCAGAAATTGAATTTTAGTTGTTGGGAAGTATCATAAATCAAAGGAGCCGTAGCTTTTTAAGAAGGCGAACAATCTCAGCGGGCAGGGATGGGAATAACGGCTTGCGTAAGGGAGCCTCTGAAAAGTGACGCAGAAGTGTTACCTGTGATGGTGCGCAGGGCTAAGCTGTTCACAGAGTTTTATGAGATTCTTCAAGAAATTACATTAATGCCGTGATAAAAATATACAATTTTGCATGGGATGTTTAACAAATTATGAATTTTTACAGCACACAAATCGGATGCATTGTTTATTTTATAGCTTATCCCTAGTGTTTTTATATAATTTGAAAAAAAAAATATATATAGTGTTTTTTATCAAATAGAGGTAACCTTCAATCTTTTTGTTGGTCTTTTGCTCGCTGATCAGTTTGCCTCTTTATATTATTTCCAGTAATGTGTCCATCCACATGAGTTTACTGTTATATTTGGCTTTAGTACAAGAATTTAAGAGATGCATTTCTGTTGCTTGAATAGTTGAGATTACTTTGTCCCTAATTAAAAATATAGAATGGACTGAAGATTAATTTTGCTGTGTTGTCTCTGTTGTGGGTTCATTTCCCCCCCATTGTTCCTCCAGCTGATATTGGCCAGGCATGTGTTTGCTCAGTTATATCAGTCCCACAAGTGTCCAAGTATAATAGACATGAGGTAGGACACAGCTGTGAAAGTTCTCGCAAGTTGAAGCTTTAGAACAGCACACTGAATTTGAAGGCAATTTTGTTGGTCACATCCAGCTTACTGTCAAGAGTGAGAGTGCTTGAAGAACTTGTCCCTAAAAAGAACTGTAGATTTGGCCTCTGGCTATTATTGTCAATTGAATTGCCTTTGATTGCGTTCACTCCTGAGTGCCGGACCTCGGGGCATTTGTAGCAAGAGTTAATTTGGTTTAATTAATGCTAATTAATTAATGGGTTAATTTACTAAGTGCTAATGTGGGCCTTATATGGTTTCGGTGACACCTCATGCCGACTCAGAATCAGCCGGTCTGCTTTGATTAGCTGAGGCGTGGCACACCCTCTGCCCTTTCTCTCTCCTTCACTGCGCTACGCTTCCGCGGCAGCGCAGCACGATGCAGACGGCCCCTAATCCCCCAGCCCTCTCTTTGCCAGAGCTCCTCGGGATAATGAACTTCTCATGTGCTTAAAGAATGATGCAGGATGCATGGCGAGACGACTGACAGCCCCTTAATGTGTTTCTCAGCAGTGGCCTGCGACCGGCTCTTTGTGCGCGTTCTTCAGCTTTAAAACCCACGGGAAAATTGATGGGCGATAAAGAGTTGTGTTCTGGGGGCGGCCCCCGTGATTAATGCAGTCTGTCAGGGACTGTCATTAATGTATATCTTTTAAAAAGTGTGTAAAATGTTCATTGTTTTCTGCTTTTTACAGTGCCAGGTCAGAATAGAGAGGCACACAGAGAGAAATAGAGTAAGAGAGACAAGAAAAGGAAAGAAAGAAATAAAGGAAGAGCGGAAGGGAAGACATTGGAGTCTTGTTTTACATCTGAGAGCTGAGATTCTTCCGACTTAAATGTGAATACATTCCCCAAGGGGCGCGACTCCAGTTTAAGTTGTGGAATTAGTATCATAAAGCCTTGATTGGTGCCTTGGGGGAGAACTTTTTAGAAAATTGGTTTTAAAGTTGTGTTACATACAAATGCAGTCTGATGGAGAGCTGGAGCCTCAGACTCCATTTGTAATCATGTCAGATTTGTAATCATGTAATTGTGCCCGAATCTTGGCACTGTTGGTGGTTATTGTTTTTACACAAACTGTTAGGGCAGACATTGTATTATAGATTATATGAAGTGCATTACATTTTTAAATCTATTTGAATATTTTTAAATGAAATGAAGTTTGCTCAACTTGTTTTTGTTCAGCTCTACTTAGCTTTGCACAACGCAATAATTGTTAGCATTGAAAAACAGACTAGTCCCTAGTTAGCTATTCAGCAGAAGTCAATAAATGTTCTTGTATGGTGTATAATTTTGACATTCAGCAACAATTACAGTGACTGGTTTTTTTTGACTGGTTTATTGACAGATTACTAAATTACTGTTGCAGATGAATGTGATAGCTGCTTGTATTCTTAACCCACGTCCACAACGCCGCATTTCGTACATGCATACATTGCTGATATGTACATTGTGCTCATAGCTATAGGTCATGTCCAATATTTGAATTGCTTAATAACATTTTTATTCAGATAAACTTCATGTTTAGCTTAGCTTAGAAGCACATACTCATGCAGATAAAGCAGTATCTGCGTCAAATGGCTCAAGCAATTAGAGCAGTCGTCTGGCAGTCGGAGGGTTGCCAGTTCGATCCCCCGCCTGGGATGTGTCGAAGTGTCCCTGAGCAAGACACCTAACCCCCAAATTCTCCTGACGAGCTGGTCGGCGCCTTGCATGGCAGCCAATTGCCGTCGGTGTGTGAGTGTGTGTATGAATGGGTGAATGAGAAGCATCAATTGTACAGCGCTTTGGATAAAGGCGCTATATAAATTCCAACCATTTACCATTTCTCAAACACATCTGTCTTTTTGGTCATCCCTCAAAGTTTTCAGGTTTTTACCTTGAAGGCGTTGGAGGTTTATTGGCAGGTTTATTGGCAGGTTAAGTTATCCACAGTAATGCATTGGTCTTTTCTGAGTGTGATATACAAATACTGTTGCTCCTGCTGTTCTCCAGGTAGTCCATTCTTTCCAGTAGTGTAGGCAATGGTAGAACATGGGTAAAAAATATATTGAATGGAACTGTTTAAATTTTAATCTGACATTGTTCGCCAACTTTAAAAATGTCTCAAAATGAATCAGTGTTGCTGAGCTGATACGTCTGGGGCAGGAGAAACTTTGGATAGACAAATGCTGTGGAAAGAAAACCTACCATGTCAAGGTGGCCCTCTGCTTGCGCCCAGGAGAACAGATTATGGACATCAGACGAAGGTATAGGGCTAATGCCCCCCCTCAATCTCAGCGCAGCAAGAGTTAAAGACCCCCGGTGTCCAGCTCAGGATTAGAAAATGAAGGTTTAACTGCCTGCGCTAATGGTGGGTGTTTATCTCAATACAATGTATTGTCGTTCTCCCATTCGGTCTCATTTCACAAATCTGTCCCTGGAGCCTCCGCTGTCGTAATGGGCGCAGCTCTGATTGCAGCACTTCAGGAGTGGAATAACAAGATCCACCCTCACCCACTGCACGTGCTGCCCACAGACACGCTTACAACTGTTGTGGCTATCATACTGCTTCTTTTAATTCTCATACTAATTGGCATTATGTCACAGGAATGTGCGTGTGTGTTTGTGCATTGTTGTGTCTTTGTGGGGAGAGGTTTTTTTTTTTGTATGTGTGTCTCTGCACATGCCTGTGTGTATGTATGTATGTCCATGAGTGTTTGTCGTTTGGATCTTTGTGTGTGTGTGTGTGTGTGTGTGTGTGTGTGTGTGTGTGTGTGTGTGTGTGTGTGTGTGAGGGAGAGAAAGAGAGTGGTGTAGTGTTGTCTCCTCTTGTAGTTTTGGTGCTCCCCTGAGGCCGGTGTCTCGGTAATGGCTCAGTTCTGATTGCTCTAATACAGGTTAGGAATATTGGCTTTAATGATGTGTAAAATGAGCAGGCAGGGCTCTGACAGTAACGAATGGTGCCAGCTTTACTTGTTCTTCCCAGCCGGCTGTTAATTCGGCAGGATCGGGAACACCTCTCTCCGTAAACCGCCCGATACGTGCCCCCGAACAGAAATCGTAAATAACCGTCACTCCCGTCCGAGGTGCAGCCCCCCCCCCCCCCACCTCCTCCATTTACACCTTTCCGCAAGGCATGCAAACAAATAAACACACACGCCCCTCGCAAACGATGTCCTGCTGTGCTCTTTATCCCACTCCGTTCCTCGGGACCCAGATATGGAGGCTCGGGCACCAGCACCTGAACACAGGCACGGCTGCACTGCCTTATCCCCGCAGGTGCTGATATAGTGTCCGGACATTCTGCCGTGGCCCACTGTTGCTAAATTAGCAAGCAGCAGGTGGACTCCCAGAGGAGGGCAGGCTAGCCTTCCTGAAGCTTCAAACATGCCGCTGTTCTCTTCTACACTGCCAGTTGTGGGCCTCACAATTCTGGCCCTTGTACCATCTGTTCACAATTGGTGGCATTTGTATTGATTACTATGTTGTCTGCTTTTATGGTTGGTTCAGACAAGACCCTTTGCCTAGTTGAATTTGACACCAAGAAATCAAATCATACGGAATCATCACCACCAATAGACAAACCCTTGTCAATCCACACAGTGAACCAACTTTATATAGTGCCATGTGACTTCTGGACCCAGTGAGTTTTTCCTGTGTCCCCCCCCCCCCCTACATTTGTACTATGGCAATAGAATTGGCCCTTAAATTAATGGAACCGTTTACTCCATCTCCGCTTCAAAGAACCTAATTGTTGGAGTTTAAGTTTGAGGGTAGGTTTGCATGGTATGGACTGGATGTTTGTACTTTCAGGGGTCATGCTGGTACAGCAAAGAAATCCAGGTTTTGAAAGCAAAGAAACAGGAGATGCTGGTTCAAAGTGAGTACATTTCACTGATGACTGGGTTTCAGTTGAAGGCCCCTTCCAAATGTTTCTATCTGCTGGAAAGAACCAGTGCAGTGTGCTGGAAACGAATGCTCCCTGTCTTCTCTGGAGTTTACAGGGTCTGGTGACGGTGGTGGAATGCGATTAAGACCACCTCCATTTTATTGCATCACAGTGGAATTCAATAGGTTTGGCCTTAACTTAGAATAACAAGCATAGGGAAATGTTGCTTATCCGTATCAACAATGCGGCGCTTTTCCATTATCAAATAAAATTGTGTTGTTCGCTTGGGGGGAAAACTGCACATTGCACACTTCCTTAAATTGTGTTGTTCAAAGTAAAGGCCAGACTACATAATGAGAGTGATGGTATTTTAAAGGAATTGTCTGTGTTGTTTGTTGCCAGTCGTCATTGAAATGTCCGGCCCATCCATGCGCAGCCAATAAAGCTGCTCCGAGGGAGGTCCAGAACCAGTAAAGATTCCAGCACCAAAAAAACAATGCCTGGGCCCTCTGGAGCGTGCCTGGGGATGTGCGTCACACCCGGTGCAAATGATCCAGAGGAACGCGGACGTGAAAACCACGTTCCATATATAATGTGACCAAAACTTCATACTGACATTTCTTGATGAAGAACCATGAATGTACAGTAGCATTGTTACTGTGTTTCTGTGTCTATATTCTGAGAAGCTATGACAAAGACTGCCAGACTCTTTAACCTTTTTCACACATTTAGCCTTGTACTGGCTCAAGTAGAGAATTCTGAAGAAGCTGCCCTGGCAATGTGTAAGCTGAAAAGCTAGTAATATTAACATTAACATGATGTTAATTAGTGTTAATTAGTGTGAACAAAGCCATATAATTAAGTATGAAAATGTCAACTTGTTCTACATGTTGTTCAGCTACTGTAAAATGAGAAGGTAGACTAAACGGAGCATGTAAATCAATGATCCAACCGTACACAACTCAGTTGTAGTAGTTGCAGTATAAAAGTGCAAACGTTTCTAATGTTCCTGTCGGTGTACGTGCATATGCGGCAGGATGTTAGCAGTTATGATTCACTTTTCATTAACAATTAGGAAAGTGTACAAAATCATACCTCTCCAGGACTGCATGCATCTTGCTTATGCTCTTGACCTTCTTCCATTCCACTGTTCGCTCTTGTCAAGTATTTGACAGGTGCTTGCTGAGACGGGCACCGTCGTCTGCGAATGCCGTTAACCTGTTAAAATAATGGGCAGCTGTTGGTTGTGTGAACAAGCGGAGCCGCTCGCATTGCCAGAAAAGTTAGTGCACCAATGTTCCATGTCCCATGATGTGCAAAAGTGGCTTTTGGGTTCCCGAAGTACCGAGGGGCCGTTCCAGAGTAGGGGAGAAGGCAGGCTCCGCCGCAGAACACTGACACGGTTACATTGTAATTTCTATTGCGCCGTGTTAATTAAGGCAAATCATATTTGCCCTATTCGCCACGCTTCCGCTTCATATTGGATTTAAATTGCATTCCTTCATGCGTGCCGGCCGCCCCGGCGATGTTAATTTAGCTCTAATTTGAAAGGACTTGTTGCTTGCATAGTGTGCGGAATGGGGTTGCAGGGTTAACATGCATCATGAGCGGCGCATTCTGAAGATCTGTACTCTGTCTTCGGATCCGGGGATGAGCTGGGCTTTTCAGTGGTCATCGGTAAGCGTTGATGGTCCTGTTCGTGGTCGGACTGCTATTACAGGTCCAATTAGACTTGTCATTAGTCCGCCGTTATCGTTGTCATTGCTTTGGCGCTGCACATCAGTGCTAATAAGATGTTTACATGCATCAGTTGTTGTCCTGGAGGACTGACTGACCCGCTTCTGGCCCCCTGCTGGGTTGTCCTGACCCCTAAGTGCTTGTCAAGTTTGATGCTTTCATTTCCACAATTGTTGCCTTTTTGTGCTCTGTTATTACAGAGGTAGGCTAAATTGTGCCTGGAATGGATTTGAACACAACATTTCAACTTAATGGACCTTCGGATGTTCTGGCATTTTATCAAAAAACCGATTAAGTGCTGGTGGTTCTACCGGAATTTAGTCTTCAAATGTACTTCAAAAAGCGTTATCAATTCAAGACTGGAGCATGTGCAAACCAAATACTCAAGGGGAGTGGGCTGACCAGATCCATACAACATCCACAACATGTGTTTCAGGTTCCCAGCAGAACCTAATGTCATCTGTGTTGGCCCAGCTGGGCTACTACATACAGAAATGTTCATTTGCTCATCATATACCTTACCATTCCTCTGCCCCTGCTCAAACAATCAACATTAAACCTTAGGTCAGCTGCAACTTAATATGGCAATTACCACACGCTTTTACATAGCTGATACTAAGGTCATGTAAAACTGCGGCCATGCATTTCTAACATTAAAAAGTGATAATCACAACAATATACAGAAATGCTGTAATTATCGCAGTCATTGAGGTAAATGGGCCACTGCTGGATTGGAGATGGATCCGGCGATAAGCATTAAGCTTGACAACAGGCAGTGTTAATTATTCTTTTGCTAAACACATGTAAATGAATGACTTTTGCCATTTCCGCTGCATTTACGTGATCTGGCATTGACCATGTGCACGCAGTCCGCAGCATACATAGTTGTGACATCATTGTACCTTGCCATGTTTTTATCTGCACATGATACCTGTCACTGTGTATCAGTGGGCATACGGTTTTACACATTGGTGGTGCTGACAGATCATTTTCACTTTGCAAAATAGTTTTATTTTATATTGACTAAACAGCTGATGGGGTGCTAGTTCTACAAGCAGGTCGACTTATTTTCTTCTATGGCATGTGTGGATAGACACCATCATTAGGAGGGAATCACATTTTATTCACATTGCCTTCGCTGGGAGTATGTCCATTATTGGAGGGAGCTGGATTGGTCGTGGACTGGGTATGTGTCTGTATGGGCTTGCTTACCTATATGGAAGACTGTGGAAGTTTTCTTACTTGAAGTAGGTTGTGATATGGTCCCCCTCAGCTCCCTCCCCCATCTCTTTCTTCTTCCCATTCTCTCTTTCCCTCTCTCTCTCCCTGGTCCCTAGTCAAATTACCTGTTTTAATGCCTGTAATTTATCGCCCGGTCAGCCAACAAAATAATTTGTTTTCTTCCGATTGTTATTAGCAGCAGTTAGGAGCATATAATCTCCAGGCCCTGTGGAATGCCACCTCATAATGAAGGAACCAGTCTAACTTGGAGCAGATATTGGATGGAGGGGGAGGTCGCTTATAAAATGCTTCCTTCCTCATACTTAGGCGTACGAGTGTCAGGTTAATTTACACCTGACCCGAATTAGCTTCTGACAGGAGCCAGAATGAAGCTGGAATTCAGCAGCAAGCAGACGTGAGCAGTGGACTGTTACCTCTCAAAACCAAGTCCTCTGTTTCTGCCTTTGACATACTCAAGATATTTCATGAAAGACCAAAAGAGAGGCCAAAGAGAAGAAAAAGTGTAATGATGGATTAAATCATTTGATTCATTTATTGATTTGACTTATTGTCTACAGGAAGATTTATTCAGTGAACAGGCAAGGCCCAGGCTATATCTCGTTGAGAATTCCAAATGATAATATGTTAAGTACTGATTGGTACTTGTGTGCATTAATCATTGTTATTAAGGCTGATAAGGGTGGTATTTATTTGTTCAGAAGTAGAGTCTAAGACCTTGTGTTGTGCTGTATGCTGTCTGTGATTGGCACACCAGGGCATCAGTGCCACGCATTTAGTATTTGATTTGATTTTCTTGCTGGAGTGGCAGCTAGAAGCCAATTGCTATAGGCATTTTTCTTTATACATTTCTAATGTATTTCTTTGTATATACAAATAAATATGTGTTCAGGTAACGCATGCTCAGATTTGCTCCTACTTTGTACCCTAGAAATATTCATTATTCTTCAAAGAATAAATGTATTATTTTTCCCCACAGTCATAAGTGTGGCCATCAACTGCATTTCCAGTCAGTATCAACTTGTGAGTTATTCACGTTTTCATGACATATGGCAAATGTGCCTGATAATGTCTGAAAATTGCTGTTCATTGTATTACTGGTCAGAATATTTTCATTCGGCATTGGCTAACCCCTGGCATGTGAAATTCCACACCGCAAAGTATAAATTTCTGCCTGTGGCCAATATCTATTTCAGACATAATTGTTTCATTGGTGGATGCCACAATAAACAACACAGTATGAAAAAGACTTGGGCATGAGAGCTGACCCAAGTATATCGGGCTGTGGACATGGTGCCAAAACCAGAAAAGAGTTCAGAGGAATTGCTTTGGCTTATTGTCCATTATTGGACCGTGTCTAGAATGCTGTGTTCACTGTTGGGCATCATACTCCTCTGAAGACTGAAAATGCAAATGCATTAATTGATAATTGACTAGTTCTGCATTTCAAACCAGAGAATCAGAGAAGGTTGAAACATGTAATTGACCCAATTGTGGGGGCTAGGTACTAGGTACCTCAGCACAGGAACTTTAGTAGAAACTAGGAGTCCAGGCTTGGCACATTGCTAGATACTCTCTAGGCAGAGTGTGCTGAATGTACTCTTCTCACCATTATATTTACATATTTTATTATTCTTAGGCATTGAGTAAATATTTCCACCTTGCAACTCTGCAATTGACTGCAGGTTCTAATTTCCTTTTCTGACTTTGTTTTCACTGACATTGATGCTAAAGGGAAAATACCCGCTCTTAAGTTTATCCTAAATTAACTTAATAATAATGGAATTAGCGGCCTCTCACCCATATGAGAAGCTTTGCAAACCAATCACCACCCCCCAACCCACCAGGCTTTTATTCAAATACATGACTCCGGGCTTTGTATTGATCCTGTGACCTGAAGTCACTTTCAGTATCTAAATCAGATAATTGAAGATGCTGTAGACCTAATTGGATTATTGCTTTCCGCCCTAAGAGATACCCTTCCACTGGAGCATCGCGCCGGCAACATTAATGTCACACATCTGTCGTTCTGAAGCCTGCCTGCTCCTGTGCCTGGCTGTAGTTCCAGTCTAAGCTCAGAGAACTTTTATCAGTTTTTCATGGAATTATTATTATTATTATTTTTTTTTTTTATTCAAATACACACTGCTGGGGTTGGTTATATGGGGTATACAAGGTGTTTTTTAATCAAACACATTTTTTAAATATTTGATATGAGCTACATTACATCATTTAAGAGTGCAATAGAATTCAAGCAGTTAAATGTAATTGCACCTAAATATGCCTAGTACAATTAAAACCATATTACTGTATTGATGACTTTGCATAATCACAGCATGTGACTATGATCATATCCCTTTTGTATTACTCTGTATTATTCTGATGTATTCTATTGTATTATTGTGCTGTTACTCTGCCTAAATTAAATGCTGCCGTCTTTGTGGTTTGCATATTTTAACGTAACACACAAATACTAAGTTGCTAGTGCATAAAAATCAATCCGCACGTGATTTTCTTGGGATTGAAATTTTTTTTTTTTTCCAAAGAGTTTCACTTGGCTAAAGTGCCTGCTAAGCATCAAGGAGGTTCAGTTCTATTTCATCATCATTTATTGCCATCATAATGTATTTTATTTTCATTCAATTATTTTATTTTATTTATTTATTTTTATCTGGAGGCCTCCATTCTCTGTGAGAGTGAGACATTGTGGCTGCCTCGGGTTGGACTGAAGCCTTTTCCCTGGAAGTAATTTGCACACAGACCCTGTGTCTGCCCTACGCTAACAGAGCCCCATTTTGCCCACAATGACAGCCGGCAACATCAAATGAGTAATGATTGCTCTCGTTAGCTCTTCCCTTTTTCCAGTTGATTGTAACCCTGTCTGATTAACAACATGCTGACAAATACGGAATCTGATTTATTTATTTTTTAAATAATCTTCTCGATGTCGGCGCTAACAATGATCCTGACCTGCAGCCATTAACCTCCCTTTTCGGCATCTTCGGCCCTAGTGGGTGCGGTATTGTCGGGGAACTCATATTCTGCAGGCCCTTAACTACGTGCACAGCAGTAAGTAGCAGGCTATTTTGCAGTCGGAACATTTGAAGTGGGAAAAAATGTTGCTTCAGGTGAGCCGCAAGGCAGGTTTAGTGTAGAACAGGACAAGAGCAAGAGGACTTCTCCAGAAATCTCCCGAGTATAACATCGCTCCTACACTGTTGACTGGATGCCGCGACAGCGTTTAATGTCCAGAGAAAGGAGAGCTCTGTACATTTCTGTGTTATGCCTCCGTGTCCAATTTACAGGGAAACGATACGGCATCAGATCACGCCGCTCCCCTCTGTGTAAACACGCTTCGCCATGCCTAGGCTCGCGGGAACTCTGCATTATGCAAATGAGCGCATTATTTGCATAGCCCTAATTAGGTAATTACAAATCATTTTACTACGAGATGGAGCATGTGCTGGGAGGAGAAGGCTGGCATTACTCACTCGGGCCAGGGTTGCCTCAGTCGTCTGCCGGCAGATCTGTGCGCAGGCCACAACTTTTGTTTCCCCACATAATCAGGACTTGCTAAGGAAGCAGAGGGATGTTTTTCAATACCTTGATTTTCAGCCAGTTGGAAGTAGTTATGACATTAAATCAAGACACAGAACATTTTCTCGAAGACAAGGAGAATTTGTGTATCAATTAAGCAGGCGCTAGGTATAACAGTTGCAGAAAATACAGTGGGTGTGGGATGGGGGTGGGTGTTGTAGAGAAGGTTTGGATTGGGCAATACCAAATGTCCAAATTTGGATGTTGGGTAAACCACCTTGAAGTTTTGGATACCGATGTCAACTAGGCCAGAGCCTATTTATACAGAGATGCAGTCCGTATGGAGCATGCACTTCAGATGACTGGTGGGGTAGTATGGTAACGTGTGCGCCCTCTCACCTTTGTCTTCCAGAGCAAGAGGAGTCGTTTGAGTTCAACATCGTCTCATTGACGGGGCAGATGTGGCACTTCGAGGCCTCCACGTATGAGGAGCGGGAGCTGTGGGTGCAGGCCATCGAGAGCCAGATCTTCGCCAGCCTACAGTCCTGTGAGAGCAGCAAGAATAAGGTGAGGGTTATCCACCAGCTGAGGGTTCTCCACCAGCTGAAGCTCATGCAGCCTTTACAAGTGTTAAGTGATCTGCGTATGTTTGTATCTTTGTGGGTTGCATTGCTCGAGCCTTGTCTTAGACTAGTGTAAGGGGCTACCGAGCAGAAATGTTTTCTGACAATAATATTTCCTGTTCCGTGCATATTGGTAAATTGTTACCTGTTATGTAAAAATTATCTTTATGTTATGGATAGTCAAGTCCTGGAATGCTTGGCTTTAAAATAAGCTTGAAATATGCTAAATGAAATGTGAAGCCATACTGAAGCCAGATATGTGCTCCAGATTTCTTACAATTCTGTATCGATCACCAATTTGTTTGTTCAATGATATGCATATTTGTAGCGGATTTGGTAAGTTTCATGAACAGTCTTTTGCAACATTGGTTTTGCACCATGTTTCTTCATTGATGTCAATGTTTTTTAACCAGTATTAATCCAGGAAGTCCCTTGAGATAAAAATGCAGATAGAAGCCTGGCCAAATCATTAGCCACAATAAGTAATCTGTAAAATGAAGCTGTTTTGACTGCATTTTCTCGAGAGCTGCATAATCAACAGCACATTTACCCATCTACATAGAATCCCATCAGGTCCTATCAAAGTTTTCAGGTAAGATGACCAGGTCACAGCACACCTGTATGTACTGTATTCACGCTACAAATCACTCACAATCACTGCTAATTAAGACAATATACATTCGCATTTCAGATCAATTTATGCACCGACTGGGTTAAGATAACAAGCCTTAAATTGAGAATAATTACAGTTCCATACTTAATTACACATTAGTAGAATACACATGATTTTGTAATTCAGCAGTGTGCATTTAACAGGTACAACAGTCTGCTGCTCACTCCTGGTAAAACGTGTTAGTATGCATAGAACAGACTCAAAGGTTATCCATTAACGAGAGTGCAGCAGACTCATTATAACAGGGTCAAACAATAATGATCACCTGATAATCTGTCTGATAATTCCTCCTAAACAATCTATTAATCTACTGCACACAGATCTTGAACACGACACACATAATGGTTCGACAAACTTGTTAATGTAAAAAAAATAATAATACTAAAGACATTACTAAATATAAGGCAAGGTAATGTAAAATAAAAGTAAAAATCAAATCTAATTACAGTTTTTATAAAGCATCTGATTGGCTCATGGTTTTTTATACTCTAAAATCTAGAATCAATGAAGACTAGGATTTTTTAGGAATTCAACATCAACAGTTTCCCAAAAATGGCCTTGCTCTTTTCAGCAGTTGAGCAAGCATTCCAGACAGAGCAGCCAAATGCTTGCCATGCATTATATGACATCACTCTTGCCCTCTGAGAGAACACCCTTGAGAAACCAGGAAGTCATACCATCCAGCTAGTTCAGCACTGTGTGTTTTTCCAGTAGCTCATCGGGCAGTGATGTTCATAAATGCTATTCACATGTAAGTGATGAGGGCCTTGTAAAATTAAAATGCATCGCGACTCACCAACAGAAATGTATACCGAAGGCTTTATGTATGCGTGTGAAATTACATTTTCTGGGTGAGGCAGCCGATGGCCAGCTCAGGCCATGGAACTGAACAGGTGAGTTAGTTTTTACTTGCACTTCTTATTTTTAGCATGCGTGGATGTTGGACTGCTTTAAGCTGTGCTTCTCTTGCAGAGATGTGCTTTATATGCCCACTTGATGTCCGTCATATAAGTGAATCAGAATGCATTTAGGGAGTCGTTATACTATAGCATTAGGCTGTGATGTTTGTGTCATTCAATTCTCTTTTCAGAAGAACTTCAGATTAGGAACATTAGCAGTAATATCACACTTGAGATCTAATAATTAATCGTACCTGTGGCCAAATGAGCAATAATATCTGCAGTAATATCTCCTCTTCCTTGGTCTCTCTCATCCTCCATCCCAGTTCCTCTCTCCTTCCCTTTCTCCCACTCCCTTTCCCTCCCCTCCCTTTCTCTCTCCCTTCACCTGTTATTCTTTGTATCTCTCTTCCTCCCTCATCCCTCTCCTTGTTCCTACCTGCGTGACAGAGGCAGACAGGATCAGTGCAGCGTGGGAACCCCTTATTAAAGCTGACAGGCATCAGGATAGGAACACGGCCCATGTCAGCATGCGGGCGAGAACCTCATATTCATATCAGTCAGCCCCCCTCCCCTTCCTCCTCTCCCTCCTCCTCTCCCAGCTGAACCCCCTCTCCAGCTCTCCTCTGGTCTCTAACAAGTGGCCTCTACTTCATTGTGTGTGGAACGGGGCTCCTCTAGTTTCTAATGAAGGGCTCTTCTCTGATCTCTTCCTAAAGTCTTTCCTCCAGTCTCTGGAAAAGGGCCCTTTTCTGGTCTGGACAGAAGGGCTCTCCTCTGACCTCAAAGGAAAGCCCACTCTTAACGAAAGTCTTTCCTCGCCTCGCAGTCTCGCCTGGGCAGTCAGAGCGACGCGGTGGCCATTCAGTCCATCCGGAACGTGAGAGGGAACAGCTTTTGTGTGGACTGTGAAGCGGCCAGTGAGTACCATCACATCAGTCCTTTATTAGCACAGTTACCGTATAACGCACTTAGCATTAACGTGAACACGCTCACTGGCAATTTTCACTTTTGCCAAAAAACATTCGTAATTGAGCTTACCTGACTAAATGGAGCATACCCCAGAGTGTACCTCTCACCCACGGGTGGGATCTTAAGTGACATCACCGTTTTGTTCCGAGTGTAGGTTGAATTCCCTTTGTAGGTTCTGTTGCCTACTCATCGGTTAAAATGGGGAACTAAGCTTGCAGTTTGTTATAAGTTGAGATAGAAAAAATAGATATAAAGGATGCGTTTCATCCTAAAAGTAATTTGTCGCTGAGATTTGCCACTTCATTTTTCCTCTGGGATAAACTCTGGCGTTTATGGAGTTGTTTTGCTGACACTTTAATCGAAGCTCTGTCATTATCTGCTTACATTTCCTAAATAAATAATGCATTGACTTACATAGGTGCTGAGGATAAGATGTGAACACCTGTCTCGATGGGAAAGAATACAATTTTGCTCCAATACCAAACGAGATAGTGACACCCGAACTGTACTCCGTTTATGACTGGTATCTAGGTACCTGGGCCAGCAATGTAGATGGTGAAATTCATTGTTAGCTAGCTAGGCTAGTCTAAGCGAACCAGATGATATAATCACCGAGCCCCCATATAGGTAGGCTACATAGCCTACTGTACAGCATCACAAAACGCAAAAAACGAAACAAACTTAACCGTTAAAAATACTCCTTACTCTTTGTATCCCCCAGAAACAACCCACAAACACACACTGCAATTAACGTTAGCTAACTGTAGATCACACACGAGTCAAACGGACGTAAGAAAATGTCCATTAAATATAAGTTGTCGTGCTTCCTCATTGGAGATCAGTATTTAGTGTACTCACGGCTTATGCATGGAGAACGGAGGTCTTCAGCGTTGAAAGTAATTTCCATCCCACGTAGTTTCTCACACCCATTACAGTCTCACAAATGGTTCCCGTTCTGGAAATTAAAAAACTACTTCAGCTGCGTACTAGCTCGCCGTTAAAAATCTCAACACGATTTCCCCTTCCTCTAAATTCTAGAACTTTCTGTTGCGAGCTAGCCCGCAGTTATGCATGTGCATTGACTCTGCCATGGTCAAAAAAACGAAATCCCAGACGTTTGGTTTAAAACAAAGTAACACAATCAAATGTACAGCCAATTACATTAAAGGTCACAATAAAAACAAGCCTGATCACCACTAATTAACCAATCGCTAAACTGAAAAGCAGACATCACCAGTGGGGTTAACCAAAGTTCAGTTAAACATTTGGAAATGTAAAATAAAATGAAAAATTAACCCCTTGCATTTGGAACAATTTGCAATCTCTTTTCGTTTAAATTCTCTGCTGATCTTGAATAATTTTGTTGTACAACATACTGAGAGAAGCAGCAATAGCACCGACTGACCACTGTCCCATCCCACAGAGCCTAGATACAATATAGCATTGTAAGATGTAAAGACATGATGATTGGAATCAGCCATATAAAATTTCACATTTAATGCAGTAGAAGAGGGATTGGAAGCCTGGTGGCCAGGTTGGACTGGAATGCTGTTCTAAATGTTGAAGTAGTCGTTTACTGTATGATGCGATCTCAAACCAAGTAACTGTACTCTGGTGTAGAAGGGCTGTGGTGACTGAAGGGTGACCAATCAGGGGATTGACCACTTCATCCCACCAATAATTACCCTGAATGATGGAGCTTTAGCTGCTCTTTTGAAGTAAGGGTTTTACAGAGTGCTTTCAGCAAAAGCACAAAAAAAAAGCAAACTGTCTGGAGATGATTATGAGGTTGTCCTACGTATATTCAAAACAAGGGTTAGGGATAGGCGTAGGGTTAGCGGTCGCTAAACCTGAACCCTAACCCAGTGGTCACGTTTCCCTCCCCACAGACCCTGACTGGGCCAGTCTGAATCTGGGGGCACTGATCTGCATCGAGTGCTCGGGGATCCACCGCAACCTGGGCACACACCTGTCGCGCGTGCGCTCCCTGGACCTGGACGACTGGCCTGTGGAGCTCAGCATGGTGATGACCGCTATCGGCAACACCATGGCCAACAGCGTGTGGGAGGGAGCGCTCGAGGGCTACACCAAGCCTGCCGCTGACTGCACCAGGTCAGTCTGTCTGTCTGCACTATCCAAGAACTTATCATTTTGTCACCTATCATTATCAGTTTTGAAAAGGGTAATACGTGTCGGTTTATATGGATGTAGTTTAATGCTACGTTACGTTTGTTACGTTTTTAATTTAACATATTTAATTTGTTGCACATATAAGGATGAAATGGAGTTGTTAAGTTCAGGCAGTATTCATCAGTAGTAGTGTTTTTGTGTTATAATAGGAACATGCCATGACTATGAATTTATTGTCTCGGATTGTTAATGTTTGAGGTGTTTTTTGTATTTTTTCTCTTTCATTTACGGTCCAGGGGATCCAGTGTTTTTCTTAGTATTGTTCTTCATAGTAAAGTATTTCTGAAACCAGCATCATCTAACTTTGCTTTCATGTTGTGGTTCCAACATCTTGCTAAATGTATGCCCAAATCACTGAAGAACTTTTCATGTGCCAAGTACCAGCATTAGTGACCGATGGGTGAAGCAGGTGCTTACCTGCGTATCCATTTCTCTGGCTTATGCTTTTCAAGGCAGTTGATCTAATTGCTGGAGCCCAGTGGGATTTCACAGAGAGGGGCCCCATGTTCCTGGCAGTCCCTCTCTGGGGCCCACTGTCCTCCTCCTACAGGGTGCAGGACATTACTGCGATTTTACAGCTTACTGACATTACAGCTTGCTGCGCTGAGCGTGCATATGCGGATGTATGTCACATCTGTGTGTATGTATCTATGCGATGGTTGAGAGAGACATATGCAGTGCATGAGTGTAAGTGCATGAACAATGCACACACACTGCACATAGCACACGTGTGGGCATTGTTCATGCAAGTTCACCCTTTTCAGTCTTGAGTCAGTGGCCAGTGTTCAATAAACATTTGTACAATAAGCCTAAACCTTTACTCATGATTCAATGTAAATAGTAGCTTTTCTGCCAGTTTTGGCAAGTTTGCAGAGTTTGTGAAATGGAATCTTCTATTAACGTGGTTGGCATTTATATAGCGCCTTTATCCAAAGCGCTGTACAATTGATGCTTCTCATTCACACATTCATACACACACCGACGGCGATTGGCTGCCATGCAAGGTGCCGGCCAGCTCATCAGGAGCATTTGGGTGTCTTGCTCAGGGACACTTCGACACAGCCCGGGCGGGGGATCGAACCGGCAACCCTCCGACTGCCAGATCACTGCTCTTACTGCCTGAGCCATGTCGCCCAGAATTAAGAATTAAGTGAAATATCCCTTCATTTTGCGCTCAATGCATTACTGAGTGGCTCCTCAGTTCGGTATCAGGTGTGTGAGTTCTCCCTCTAAAAGCCCGGATTCTGTTTATTCACGCCCCATCCCTTTACGTTAGTAACTCTTAATCTAAGAGAGGAAAAGGCGAGCACCATTAATCTCCCCTGACACCAATCGATTTATGTCGTTAAGAGCCCTGGGTGTGCTTTCAGGGGGGCGGGGGTGGGGGGGGATCATACTCGCGCGCCGTTACGCTGCTCCTCCTTCGGGTCCTTTTGCTCATTCCAGGAACCCTGAGATTTAACATGCTAATACCAGCAGTGGAACGTTGTGGGCTCGAAGCCATTGGATTCTGATAAATCTCACTCCAAACTTTGTTAACTGTGCAGTTTGTACATTTACATTGAAAACCAAAGGAAATGGCAGAGAGTCATGAGCGGAAATGTACAATTTAGGAAATGAAGTCGTCTCTTGTGCAGCCACTTCACAAGGATATGTCGTATGGATCTCATCCAGCTCTTGTGCACGTCTTATTGCAGAGGTGAAAACTAAAGTTGGGGCAGGCCAGCAAGTTCTGGGATCTTGATTATCACAGGCAATGCATTAGCAGACATTACATGACATTACATTATTGGCATTTGGCAGACGCTCTTATCCAGAGCAACGTACAGTTGATTAGACTAAGCAGGAGACAATCCTCCCCTGGAGCAATGCAGGGTTAAGGGCCTTGCTCAAGGGCCCAATGGCTGTGCGGATCTTATTGTGGCTACACCGGGGATCGAACCACCATCGAACCAGTCATTTACTTTAACCACTTAATCAGGCTGCCCCACCTGTATTAGTTTATGTGTATGACCTTTTAGTTTATGACCAGCAATATCAACCCAGAATCATTTTACAGGTGTAATGTCTTTGTCCATTGTATGTAGGCAGATATTTGATGTATTCTGGTTCTTAATGGCCAGAGACTTCATGTGGCAACTGTTTCAGTGCGTAGGGTGTCCACAGCACTCCTAAAAGGTGGCCGCGTAGTGTAGCTTTCAAGGGTCACCAATTGGGTCTTTCTATCAGGCCCATCCTAAAGCATGTGGGGATTTGTTGAAGGATGACACCTCACACACACACACACACACACACACACACACACACACGCGTACACACGTGCGCACCGCCTCGCTCCTCACCATCTTCGCGTCCGAGTGGGCGCCCTGATTGTTTTCGCTGGCTGAAGGATGGGGGCCAGATGAGTCCACCTGACTGACGGCCTGATCGGCGGAGTCCGCTCGTAATTAACGAGACTATTATTGTGCTAAAGCTGACCCCGGGGGCAGTGCCCGGGGACCCGGCCGCCCCAGCCCCGTATCCATCACGCGGGCCCAGGCCATCGCTCTCGCTGTCTGCCGCATCGTCGACGCTCGCCCCGAATGCGCAGCACTGATCCACACACAATCCCCTCCCTCTCTCCCCATCTCTTATTCTGCCCATTAGGCGATTACGTAGTCATTTACTTTAGTTTCTTTCTCCAGCGAGACGGGTGTGGGTGGACAGAATAGAGGAACCCCAGGAGAACATGGGAGCCTATGTTAGGGTCTTTATGAAACTGTTCAACATGCTATGGGCAGAAGATTCTGAGAGCGAGATTTCCAACTTGTTTCAAAGCTCTGTGATAGAACATTCACTGACCTAATGAATGAAAGTAGAAAATTCATGCTTTTCCTCAAAGAGCTCCGATGCTCTCACACGTCGACTTTTGACCTTTTAGCATTCCCGCCAATCTATCCGAAGGCTTATCATTGCATCGGTAAATGAGGGGTTTCACAGTACAGTTATCTGTTTCCATAAAAGGAGACCTTTCGTCTTCCATTCAATCCATTTTTCCACTTTAGGTTCAGCTCTAAAGCGGAAGACGGCCTACAGACATCTATTGAGTGTGCGCTGGTATACAGTCTACCAGCTTTTGACCTCAGAGATTATTGAGGCCGATTTCTCTCTCTCCCTTCTGTCAGGTCTTAAGGTGTTGCCTGGGGAGGGGTTGTTTTTCACTGTCAAGAATATCAGATTGCATTGAATTTAGAGGAGGAATTCATTTATTTCACTGGAAAGGAGAAATTGGTCAAATATTTATTTAGCTAAATGGCCCAAGCCAAATGGCATAATTCATGTAATGATTTTCATACCAAAGTAATCATGTAGATGCACGATATTAGTAATGTTTTTTAAATCAGTTTTTGTCAAGACAAGAGAAGCTTTGTTGGTATGATCAAGATAAGATAAGATACAGATTTATTTTCCTGCCAGCTTGAGGTTCTGTGTTTGAGGCTTTTTTTGTGGCAGCATATTCGGCTAATGGATGGCAAAAAAAGCAAATAGGTCTTCAATGGCGTGGATTTGCTTGACTAAAATACCTACGTCTGTGTTATAAATCTTGTTTCATTGTCTTGTCACTCTGTGATCCCGTTGCGTTACAGGCATACTTAATTTTAATATTAGGGGAGCATTTGTGACATGTGACAGACTCATGGTGGCATCAGGGATGCTCACACACAAAGCGGCAGCCTAGCCTAGCTTTGCAATTTTTAACTGATTTTCATTTTTTCATTTTTTTTTTTTTAACTTCTGTGACACACAATCTAAACGATTCAGCAAGTACTTGAAAATGATCCAGGAATTGATTTGAATTGAATTTCCTCTGCTAGACTGGCCATGACTCCATGATTTCATGCATTAGTAGTTTAGCAGCCAGAGAAATTCAGGTTTTTCCATTAAATTAACAGATAAAGTACACAATTTACACCAATGCTAGTTTACAGTGCCCTAAATGGACCAATACATAGGTAAATAAAAGCAAAGATGCAGAATGTCACTTCTCTAAATTACAGCTGCAAGCTGTACTTGTTCTCTGGTACAGCCCAAATGAATCGCGCTGTCTCCTGAAAGAGTGAGTTGTATTTGGGCCTAGGCCTTCACATAGAATATGTACTGTCCCTCATTGGCATGGTCCTTAAGGTAATGGTGGCATGGGGTGCGCAAAAATGAATTGAGATTGCCAAGTTTAAATCATTACATTACATGTCAATGTTTAAGTTAAGAATTTTTATATTGCCAGGAAGACACTGGCTTTGTAGCTTTTTTGTAGGTGTGTTGTACTCAGTTGCTGGTATTCCTTTGTAAAACAAATTTGTAGTTGGTTTCAAGATGCTGTAACTGTACTATATATCTAGTGAGTATTCACATTAATTTTATGTTAACATAATATAACACAAAACGCAGCAGAGCAATTGCACTGTTCTTTGATTCTGAAGTGAAAGGGTTTTAACTGCGGCCATAATGACTGACCGTGCATTCCTTTATCATTATTAAGCTACGCATGGGACTCAATCCTGTGGTTGAAGCACAAGGTCCTGAACTTATTTCCCAGGAAAAATGGAAGTGACTTACTGGCCGATGATTCTTTTGAAGTTGCATGTTGAATAGCACGTTAGGTAAACAAATGCTAAGAAAAATGTTAAAAAATATTCTTGTAGCATAGAATATTTGTCAGGTTTAATGGCAGTGACTTCATGCTCCAAAATAAAATGTCAATGGGGCGCAATTACACACATGCCTTGACAGCTGAGTGACGGCTGCACCCATAAATCAGCAGCTGCACAGACAAAACAGGAAGCAGTTGTACAGATCCGCACACTATACACTCCGTGTCAGTAAGCTCACCAGAGCCATAAATCTCTGGGGAGAAAATGCTGCCACACAACTCTTGAAGTCAGCATATTGGAGGGGAGTTGTTCTTTTAATTAGCATGTGGCAGTTGTTGTGTTTTGCGTGCCACCTCTAATTGCCTGGCACGCCGGTGAGAGAAAGCAGGGGGGATTTTTGACTGGCGACAGCATCCGCCCACCACCCCCTGCCCCCCTCCCTCCTTCTCCACATGCACCCCTCCTCTTTTCGAGGATGTCCTGAAGCCAGGCTGGATGTTGATGGCTATCCCTCATCACAGGAGCGCTTGCTACCACTGTCCCCTTCCAGAACGTTCTGCCTTGGGCCAGAGCAGCGCAGGTAATAGCTCTGACGAGCACCTCCACTTTGTTTCAGAAATAATTTGCCGTTCCCGCGGCCTGCGGGGGCCAAGCGGTAATAAAAATGAATCACGCCACTAACCCCCCCACTCACAGCCCCCCCATATCCCACTCCATTTTAACTCCTCCATTTCCTCTTTCAGTGGAGTGGAGTGGAGTGGAGTGGAGGGCAATTTCTCAAATCTTCCAGAAATTACATCCCCAATTGGTCATTTTTAGATATCTCACACATGCACACTTAAAAACACATCTGCACTGGCATACTGTCTTCTCGCTTCTCATAGTGCACAAACATTAGGAATTTGGTTTCAGAAGGGCCATAGATTAATCTTAATTAAAATAGGATGACTTGAAAGGTAATTAGCAAGTATTGTTTTATTTACAGTACCTACAAGTTACTGCTTAATCACGCTGTATTCTCATGCATTATATTTCACTTTTGCCCAAACTCCCGTAAGACAGTTACTCTTTTCAAGTGACATTCCTTGCCAAGCATCAGCCTGGATATCAAATGCCTATATCAAATTGTGGACACTGCACCCCCAAAATGATATGTAGTTATGTCCACACAGACGTTTTGATTTATTTGATCTCTCTCAAAATATTAGTCTGCCAGCATATACTATGTGCCAAGCTTGCTAGAATCGCAAAGTACATGTATACATAAGAAATAACTTACATTTACAGGTTTTTTTCCATGCCTGGCTGTCATCTTATCTAGCCACCATTGCCAGTGTTTAAACTAGCTGAATAGTGAGGTATACACCATTGTGCTTTTTTTCTCTAAATAATTGGTTGCTGACACCAAACTTACATAGTCCAGCACCTGAAGCCCTGGTCCAGTTTATGTAACAGGACAGCAGTCTAAAGGCTTAGCATCATGCACGGCTGGCTTAGCCAAACAGAAAAGTGCTGAAGAGCCCCCATTCCAGAACTTTCTGGCTGTATCTGCTTTTGTATCCTGTAGTGCTCTTATATTAGGCAATGTAGATGTACAGCTATCACCAGTACCTTCACACCTACATTCACATATTTAAGATGACAAAGCAGCCCTAAGCACACAAAGCCTGGCTCTTCCTGGTGCTAATCTCAACCTGAGTCTCTATTACCGCGACGGGTTGCACAGCTGCAGTTGCCATCGTTTAAATAGAACGACACCGGTTAGCGAGGAGAGCCCCCACCCCTTCTGGAGAGACTGTTCTCAGTGGAGGCAGCAGAACAGCCAGCCTTGCCAGAAGCCAGCGTGGAGGGCTGAGTAATTAATTTAGACAAATTAATTACAGCGGCCGTGCCGTCCGGCACACTTTGTTAATGGCACCTACAGGTCACTTTATATTAGCTCCGACTGCGAGAGGAGACACCGAGGCCGCTCAGTGTGGACTCGTCTCTGTGGCCATTAATATAAGAGAAAGGATGTGTTTGTGTAATAAGCGATGAGGTGAATGTTCAGTTCTACATGTATACATGTGTCGTGTAATACGTTTAGCTTTCTTCAACGTTGCTTAGAAATGCAGATAAACGAGGGTATCAATGAGTTGGGTGTGTGTGTGCGTGTCTGTGTGTGCGTGTAGGTGTGTGTGTGTGTGTGTATATTCACAGTGCTTTTCAAGCTTGCATGGACAGAGCTTGGAATAAAGGGCCGTATAAAGGTTTACAATGAGAGTTAAGAGACATTTATTGTGTTGCCAGCAACACGATCTATCCAGGGGACCCAGACAACCATATTAATGTCACAATAAATTCCACTCTTCCATCACAAGCACAGAGAAGCCCTTGTGGCTGACCAGGGAAACTACACCCTGTCACAAACCGCAGTCTTCAACGTACAGAAAAAACTGTAATAATCCACAATGTCCAATACATCATTTGCCTGGACTAAATAAATGTAGCTTCTGGAAAAATACCAAAGATCAATGGAAGACTAATAGACTTTTGTTTTTCTTTCTAAAATTGAATTTCCTTACTAACAGCTTGGTGTAGTTAACATGAATAGTGATGGGGGAAGGGTGCACTGTACATTTTACAGTTTTGTTGCTTTGTTTCTATTTGGCTGTGCTCTTCAGAGATCGTATCGGTCCACTGACCGCAGTTTTTTTTTTTTTGTTGCCAGAGAGATGACTGTTTGCCAATTTCAATGAAGTGGACATACCGTCTTGCACTATATATGCGATACCTAAACCATTATACTAATACGCTTACACTCTTTTTATTTTACAAGGCGTGATACAATCACAGGCATTGCATACTTTACGGGTAACAACTTGTTTAAAAGAGGAAAATAGCTCTTTTTCTAATTGTGTGACTACAAATGATTTATGTATTTTGAAATGAATTCTTATTCACTGACCAAGGTTGGGCTTCTACATTATCACTACATGTGTTGCATTAGATTGGAGTGATTATCAATTGTACCTGCTTGGTTTTAGAGGTTTCATACTTGAAAAGACTAGCCGTTACACATCATGTGAACATGGATCAGGCAAAATTAAAAAAAATGGTAAGATAAATAAAAAATTTTAAAAATTAAAAAAAAAAAACGGTACTTCAGACATGCACTAGAGCAGCAGGGAAGACGGACATATTGACAAACAGGCAGAGAAAGGCAGGCAACAGCAGGTGCTTCAGTTGTTGCTGAAGACGGAGACAACATTCACTGGGGCTTTTAAAAAAAATAATATACCTCACATTTTTCTCAGAATAACTGAAATGTTTTCAAATCAGTGTTTAAAATGCCAGGGCTTGGAGGGATATTCCCCATTTGGCAAGCCCAGTCATAACTGATGTCTCACTCCCACTCTGCAATATCAGCTTTCAGTGCCTAAAACAGGCACAGCCAGGGTCTAGATCACAGGGCGCATCACAGTGAGGGGAGCTAGCATTTTAGCTCTTTTGCTACCTGAACACCCCCACCTTAATTCTTGCCCTGGCTGTTTATCACAGGAGCCATACGCTGCGCCGGGGGTCCTCGCCTGCATGTGCACACAAACCTTCCTGCAGCTCTCCTGCGGAGGTAGCCCGACACAGTGCCTGTCGCAGAGCTGCGCCAGCGTCACACCTGGGCTCAATCATCCCCATTGTATCCGTCTAATTGATGCAATTGACGACAAACAGTCCAATTACGGCTCTGTTGTGCCTGACAATTCGCACGTTTGCCGTTAATCTAATCCGCTGCCGTGTTAAGCGATTAGTAGACCTGTTACAATATGCAGGAGCAGAGTTATCTCGCAGAGTTATCTCGCCCAATCGGTGTAGCATGTAACATGGAGTGCATGTTAGCTGCATGTGCTCTACTGAAGATGTACACTTGTCAACTTCTATAGTTCATGCTATTTTCAAATACTAAAATGGTTATGGAGGGCTGTGAGCCCATCAGTATTCTTGTTGATATAAATGATTAGAGACCTAATACAGATTGTATTAGTTCCATTTATAATCCCAGTAGAAAGCATGTTAAATGAATGAGAAGCCAAAATGACCCAGGCTGTGGCCATTCTAGGTATTTCTCTGGCCGCAAATAAAGCTGGAAATCGAGGCGAAGCCAAACCCCAAAACAACTGAAGACAAAACAACAAAAACCCAGCTTGTTGAAAAAGTGGCAACTCATTTAGTTTTTTTTTAGTTTTTTTTTTACTGTGTCGCCCCCCTCATTGCCAGCCCCTAGCAACCTTTGAAGGTCGTGGGGCCCCCGCCATCTCCATCGGCCCAGTTTTCCACTGTCCCCTCCTACTTTCTACATCTTTCTTTCTCTCTTTCTGCAAGATGATCCGTGGGCTACATGGGGATGCACCCCCTCACCCCTCCCCCCGCTGTGAGTGTTGTTTCGATACCCCATCCCCCTCCCCTTTCTGCATAGATGTTTGATGTCTCTGTTGTGAATTGTGACCACTGAGGAGGAGGAGGAGGAGGGGGGGTGGGTGTTTATACCCTGATTGTTTAGGAGGGCCTCTGTTGTGTGAAAGGTGGGTGGAGATTCCCCACAAGACCCCTCCCGCTCAATGTGTGCTGATGCTCATTTATTGGGGGGTACCGGATTGGCCGTTTTATGTCCCCTCCCCATCCTCTCTCTTTCTCCCTGTCTCTCTTCCTCTCTTCCCTGTAAAGGCCCATTTGCTGTTGTCTTTTAGGCCTGACTAATTACCCTTGTTTGTTCTTCTTTCTTTGAGCAAAGCCATGTGCTCTTGACTCTATTGGCCGGCTTTGGGAAATCATTCTGCCATTTGCCACTTAATTAGGTCGAGGTCAGAATACATCGGCTGACTAAGAAGTCCATAAGGAGCGCGCCTGGAATCCAAAGAAGGGACCCTGTCTTAAAAAGCCAAGCACTCTCTAACTGAGCCGCAAAACTGAAGGGACAGAAAGAGGACACTCCATATGCTGCCCTGCGCTGTACAAAATGCAAGATTTGACAAAATAATGTTTTGAATCTTTCTCAGGATTTCCTCTGCATATCTTTTTCCTTCTACCATGGAACATATTGTCGATATTAAATAAATATGCCTTTGTGATAAAAATTAATCATATGAGTAAATGATGAGTCAATAAATCAGGAAATAATTTGACAAATACATTGTACTCAACTCATCATTGTACAATATAATTTCATCATGCTCATTTTCACAAGATTGTTGCATTTAATTTAATTTTTATCTGAGAATGTTTTATTAGGCTTTTTTCCAAAATATTACTTTTATTTCATAATGATACTTTTACAAAAAATCTAATTTCTTTTTTTCCCTTTTTATTTCATGGCAACCGTTTTCATGTTATAATGACACTCTTATTTCATAATGGAACTTTTGTTTCATGTTGCGGTGATCTGTCTGTCAACACCAGTGAACCAATTCAGCGATTCGTTAATCCTTTGCTATGCTTTTTTTTGCCTGGATCTGGCTGCCATTTTCTAGCCTGAGGTTGCCTGCTAGCAAACCTTTGCAGGAAAATGATGCTAGTTGTCAGGCAGAATACTGAACCTGAAGATTGAAGGCTAGTTTGAGCTACATTGATTACTTGTTTGTGTGGATAAGTGTTGTTCAAAATGTAGACAAAGCTTCTGTCATCATATTCGACTAGAGAGATTCCCAAAGGGTCCTGGCTAACATATTCATTGCAGTTTAGCTTGTACTGGAAACTAGTTTGATAACTCTATGTTCTTCTGGGAATCCTTGTGATAGCAAATCTGTGCAATGTAGCTAAATTACCCAAAATAGTATTTTATCTTGATCTGCCTAGCATATACCAACAAAATTATGCGTTGCATATACTGCATGAACATATAGTAACTGTGTTTGCTGGCAGATAGCTTGAGCTATCTACCTAGCTTTTGCCTACTTTGAACAGGGGATCTTGGGCTTTGGGCAACCGATCTTTTGTGACATTCTGATAAGGGCTTGGGGCAACTAAGACAGCATTAGCAACAGGCTGCTTTTGCAGCCATCTTTGAGGCTGCTGGAAAGGCTTACCATTCAAATGGTTGGCAGCCTCCCTGAGAACCGCAAAAATAGACTTCTTCCCCTCAGCCATGCTGTTAAGTAACACACTTTTCCCCAGTTTCAACTTGAAAAGAATGCAGGCTACCTAATGATTGGCATTTGGTGTGCTGTTGCGTTGGCCTGAATGTGTGAACAACCAATTATCTTGTCTCACCTCAACCCACTTGCTTTGACTGATGGATGACCATACCGTGAAATTGTGTAGTATTCTGAAAATAAAAATAAAATAAAATGTAACACTGTTGTTGTGAAAAATGAATACGATTTAATAATATTTCATAATGAGTTGAGTCTTATTCATTGTAAATTAGTACATGGCTTTATTATTATGGTACTTGTTTTATAAAAGTTTAGAATGAATTTGTAGTACTAAAATAGTACTATAAATATTAATTTTGTGGAGGATGGGGTTTGTTTCTTTTGTAAAAAGCGGTCAACAAATATAATACATGCATTCATACATATGTACAAACATGCATGATTTGTGGCCCACATTGCCCCAGTGTTAAACAGACCATTAGAAAAGGTAGAGACTGACTGTGTGTAGTGTATTTGTTAAGAATGAACTCTCCTGTGTCAGCAATGCTGGCCTGTCCCCTAAGCAACCTCGGCACTGAGAGAAAGTATGTCCACACTGTCATCAGCCTGCTTTCCTGAATGTCGTCCCCTGTGGAGCGAGTTCACTTTCTTCCTCTCTCTCTCCCTCTCTCTCTCCCCCTCTCCTCCAGCTTTGACATGCTAAATCTGCTGTTTTCTTTTCCTCTTCTTCCTGCGGAGAGGAAGTTCTCATTGACGAGGCTGGGCTTTCTCCCACAGCTCCCCAAACTTCACCCCCGTTTGGTTTGTTTTTATGCTTCAGACAAAAGCCCGGGGGCGGGAGTTTTTCCCCACTGCACTTCCTTTTGCGCTCTCCCCTTTCAAGTGTCCACAGCTGAGGAATTTCAGACGCCGCAGCCCCACCCAGTTTTAATAAGAGTACCGTCAGGAGTTTTAAATGCTCTGTTTTACGAATGACCTTTTAAAGTCAGGCTCACTGCCAGATTGAGAGTTTTGTGTTTGGTAGATTACTGCCTCTGTACTTTTTTTTTAGCTTGTTTGAAACTTTTACTTGATTTAACTATCCTCAGCATTGACAAACTAAAGATTTTATCTGGACCGTGGAGCACATGTTTGCACTAAGCACTAGGGCCTTAACGGGGTGTACCATACAGCTCTCGAACATAATTCCCAGGTTGTGGAGAATGAGCTACAGTCTGAGCCACTTTCATTATAGGGCTTCTTGCTCCAGTCATTACATTACATTACATTATTACCATTTGGCAGACGCTCTTATCCAGAGCGACGTACAGTTGATTAGACTAAGCAGGAGACAATCCTCCCCTGGAGCAATGCAGGGTTAAGGGCCTTGCTCAAGGGCCCAACGGCTGTGCGGATCTTATTGTGGCTACACCGGGATTAGAACCACCGATCTTGTGTGTCCAAGTCATTCACCTTAACCACTACGCTACAGGCCACCCCAGTCAAGGGCTCAATGCTGGTTTAGTAAAATTTTCTTAAATCATTTTCATTTTAAGTGCTTATTTTCAGTTCACAGTTTCACCGTTTTTCATACGCTCTTCAGCGGTCCCCTTGGGACGAGGTTAAACAAGATAAACATTAATGAGATTTTGCCCATATGCGTGTATTGGCTAGTGAAAGATGTTTAAGGAGGAATCCCTCTGCTGAAAAGGAGCCACACATTGTCTCTCTCCCCCTCCCTCGCATAACAGTACAGTATGTCAGAGCCCATTGACCTGCCTAATAGCCTCGTCGCTGTACAATGACAGAGTGCAGTTTGATTGAGGATTACCGCCATAAAGCGCAGTGGCCACAGCCGTCGCCTGTCAGAGGTGAGTCCCAGGGCTTTAACAGGGCACAGCTTAAGCAAAGATTTACACACACTCTAAGGAATTGATCTGACTCGGGGGAAGTGGTGGATTTAGTAGTATTGTTGCATTGATTTAAAGATTTAAAGGGATCGCTCATTGTCTGGGGGAGGGGTTTGATATTTCAGTTTTGCTTTGTTTTCCCTTGGCCCAGGATATTTTAGATATTTTTATTTATTTGCAGTTTCACAAGAAAGCAAAGGTATTAAGTAAATTGTTCTTCCATCACATTGACCAATGCATCATGGGAAATATGGTTCAAGTGCATTGTTGCTCACTGTGCTAAAAGCGTCCATGAAATTTGTCTTGATGCTATTAAAAAATGAATGAAAAGTCATATTTCAGGGATGAGTGTTCCCATTAGCAAGGCTTCACGAACACCATAATAGGTGGAGCTGCCGCTTTCTGTCAGTCGCTGACTTGAATCAAAAGAGATTCCTCTTAGTAATAGAACATGATGATTGATTGAAGTCACTGAGCCACTAATAATACATGCTATCATCACACATTTAGGGTTCGTGAAGCTTCACTCTGCCATTGTTAGTTCCTGCAAACTTCCCACGAGGCTTTTAAGTGAGTCAACCATCCTGACTTTAAGATTGGCATTTCTGACATGTTTAGCACGGCTGCTTCAAATCTAAGCTCATTACTGCAGACCAAGTACAAGCAAAAGACCTGACACAAACCTGCATCCTTCATCAGTATAAATACACTCAACCCCTTCTCCCCTTTCCCAGAATTCCTTGTTAATCCATTAGTTTGCGAGCGTGTTAGGGGGTAGGAGCGGTGTCTGCGTGGCTGAACAGTTTTATTAGCTCGGAGGCCTGCTACGCAGTTCATCAAATCCTGCTCTGGCAGTGACAAAGACTTGCCCATCGCCGCCGACCAGAGAGGTAATTAACTCCTGCAGTTAAATCCGACGTGAAGAGACCCTGTTAGATGGAGCGATGCTTGTAGTGGTCTTGGCAGGTGACATATTAGTCTGTATATTTCTCAGCCCAGAGAGCTGCCGCTGCTTCTGGAACCTGCTATTGTTATTATTATGATCTTAATGAGGGAGATGGTTATTGCTGAGCATTTTACCGGTTCTTCTCATTGCCAGCATTGTAATCACAGCAAGCCATGCGGGTAGCATTCAGCCTTAATTAAAAAGATGAATCCTCTGTTCATATAAAAGAATTTGCTCGTGGTAACTGTTTTTACAGTTCTGAATGCTGTTCCCCTACCCTGCTGTGGTCATTGGCATTGTTGATAGTGCTTCACCTCAAGGTTGATTGAGCATTGTTTCTGTTGTACTTCTTGCAGTCCTGACAATGGCAATAGATCTGGAAGACCTTTTATTTCTGAATTTAAAGTCTTCTTTGCAATCTAAAAGTGGAACTATACAAAATTGGACCAGATCTACTCAACCTCTATCCTCTTCTGCAGAATTTCTTGTTTATTTTTTAGACCTGTTTATTTATTTTCCCCGTTTGGTTGTGGGGGTCTGCGCTGGTCTTGGCCTGCAGTGGTTGGGTGGTGGAGTCCGGTGGGTGGACGCGATGGCGAGCAGATGGCGAGGTGTCTGAAGTGACGGCAGAGGCCCGGTCGGATTGGCGGCCCCTCGGGAGGCTTGTCACTCGGAGTGCCAGCCTTGTTTGTCCCCTATCGGAGCGAGCCCTTCTCTCTGTCACTCACCCAGACAACCCAAACAACGGCCCTTTTCTCCTACCCTTATCAAGCAGCCGGGCGGGGTCAGGGGGTCGGCGGCGCACCGAGCGCGCTCGCCCGCTCGGTTATCGATTTCGGCCGCGCGTTACTCCACCGGTTCTGCGCGAACGGGGAATGAGAACGGGGGTGGAGATGGAGACGGCGAGATAGAGTTCTGGGGCTCCTCAGAATCTCCCTCTCCTTTCTCTCCGCCGGTCGGAACAAACCCAGCCCTTTCTCTCCCCTCGTCCAGCGCCATTCAGCGCCATCGATCGGGCCCACACCCTCCCCTCACCCAGGGGACTCTGGGAAGGGAGGTTGAGAGCGGGGTCTTTTGTCGGTGTCCACCGTCGTGGACTGAGAAGGCTGACAGCGCCGATAAAAACATGTTTCCGCTGTATTGTCCGTCGCAGACATGCTGTTCACAATGTGTAACCTTTAGATAGCTTGCTAGACTTTAACCCTTCATCTGCCGCGGTTTCCCAGCTCTCTCAGACAAGCTGCTGCAGGGGGTGCTCTTTCCAGTCCCGTCTAGATGTCAGAATGACTACGACGAGGTGTGACACAGTTCCTGGCTGAGTACAATGCAGAAATATAGCTTAGCTCAGTTACCCAAACACAATGAATGAATTGCCTTCACACACCACTGTTCAGTCCTATTCAGGGATCTCAAAGAGCTGCACATCATGAAGTAGACACCAGGAAGATTAGTGGTTGTGTGGAATAGCTTGCCAGGCCATGTAATAGTGGCAGAAACTGGGAGTTTTCAAGACCAGGCTTGATACAGTACTAGATACTATCTAGTTTGTACATAAACAGTGGGCACTATCCTTTACTGGTAGGAAAATGGCAAGCATTTTTGGGCTTAATGGCCTGTTCCCATTGTGCTGTGCTGTGTTATGTATGGAGGGTGTGGGACTCACCTTAGCCCTCACCAAGATGCAAACCTGTATTATGTGACTATTCTCACAACAAACAGGTCTCGCCTAGGCAGTGAAATGGTCATCCAGTCACCCCAAATTCAGGAGAAGGGAGGTTATTTTCAGTGCGTGCTGTCATGCGCACATGGAGTAGCAGCCCCTTACTGACACGTGTGTGTGTGTGTGTGTGCGCGCTTGTTCCTCTGCCGCAGGGAGGAGAAGGAGCAGTGGATCCGGGCGAAGTATGAGCAGAAGCTGTTCCTCTTGGCGCTGCCACAGTCAGACGTGCCCCTGGGCCAGCAGCTGCTCCGGGCCGTGGTGGAGGACGACTTACGGCAGGTGGTGCTCCTGCTGGCCCATGGCACCAAGGAGGAGGTCAACGAGACGTACGGAGATGGAGACGGCCGCACCGCCCTGCACCTCTCCTGCGCCATGGCCAACGTTGTCATCACACAGCTCCTGGTCTGGGTGAGTGAGACCTCTGCACCGCAGGAGACCAGGGCCTTCGGTATTCTTCTGTTTTCACAGACACAGACACAGACAAACCTTATTTTTAGCCTTGAACTGTCCAATAGCTGGACTCCTGTGAGTAATGGGTGGAGCTGTGATGACTGGAGAAAAAAATGCTACATTACATAGCATGCTAGGTCAACCACTCCATGGTTCTCAATTTCTCTTTATCTCTCTCTCATTCCTTCCTTTTGTCCCTCCCTCCCATTCCCTCTCTAACTGTATCTGTCCTTTCTCTCTCCCTCTCATTCGTCTTTCTTTTTCTGTCCCTTCCTCCCGTCAGTACGGCGTGGACGTGAAAAGCCGGGACGCCCGAGGTCAGTCTCCGCTGGCATACGCGCGGAGGGCGGTCAGCCAGGAGTGCGCGGACATCCTGCTCCAGCATGGCTGCCCCAACGATGGCGGGGGCCTGGTGCCCACGCCCAACACGGCGCGCCGCAACCCCAACGCCAACAACAACAACGCCCAGTGTGAGCTCAACCGCAGTGCCAGCTTCATCTAACGACCGGCACCGCGCTGACACCCCCTCTTCACACACACACACACACGCACTGTGGCACCCGACACCCCCTAACCCTGTCCCCTCTCCCTCCCTCTGCGTCATGTGACTCCAACGGCCCTGGGGGTGATGGGAAACAAGGCGCGGATGTCCCACTGAGGGAACCCCGGAGAGCGAGGGCTTCATCGGGGGGAGCCCTGAAGCCCCAACGCTCCTGATTTATTAGGGCCATTACAAAACCATTCCCAAAAACCTTTTCACCCTATGGAGGAAAGCCAGGAGAGCACTCCTTTTGAGGGTACATATCACAGGTACAGTGACAAGGGACTGGTTAACATCACCTTCACTGCTGCATCAGCGCCATTGACTGGGCCATTACTGTAATTATTGCTATTAATATGACTATTATTAAAGTCTTAGCTTGTGCTTTAAAAAGGTTGGGAACTCATTTAGAAAAAGCTCAAACTAAGTCTGAAGGGATATGAGTTGGAGGATGAGGTGAGCATAGTGTATATTCAACCCCTATTAGCCTGAGAAATGATGAGCAGTTTGTCTAGTTTCTAATATTAGTAAACATGTACCTAGGTGCAAGTACCCGGGTTTGGCCAGTGGTAGGAAGCTGCTGTGTTTTTGCTTGTTGAAGAGCACAGTGACTGCATTTGATTGCCAACAACTGTGGGGCCGTACAGCCCACCTCAATGGACCTCCTTTTCCTTACCTCTGTGACATCTGGCCCCCACCGTTTTCTGGACAGAGATGGCCAGGTATATGACTGCTGTTTTTCCTTGGCTATGGGTGTCCTGCTGGGTGGAGTCTGAAGGTAGCTCACCTCTGGTGTACAGCAAAGCTTCTGCAGACCATTCTGCAAAGTTTAGGAGTGTGGCAGGTTCAGTGGTGGGGATGGTCTGATTCCCATTGCCCAGTTTGAGAGTTTATTTATATATATTTCTTTCCCCAGGTAACATTCTCAGTTGTCTCAAGTGGGTTTTAGTGCTGTAGCGAGGTCTTGTTTGGTCACACCGTCCCTTAAGTTTACAACTGCCTTAGCGACTTGCCTTGACCGTTGGCTTTAGTGAGCACTAGAGCAGCACAACAGTAATGCAGTATTTCTCTGCTTCTCTCAGTTTTTATTGCAGGGCTCAATAGCATCAGATTGGGGCTTTTGGAGTGTGGGCTGTCTGTGTATGTCTCATTCAGCTCACTGCTTGATTCAGTGCAGGTTTTGGTTCTTCTCATGTTCAGCTACCCGTACTGACTGCTCAAATTTTGAAACAGAACTATGAAACAAGAAAACAAGAAAATCTTAAGAGACCGATATCATCAGAGCTGAGTGTGTTCCTAATTCTGTGCAGAAATGGCAAAAAATGTCCTCCTTCCTAAAGTGTAGTGATTTCCTACGTTCAAAAGTTTAGGTGGACATAACCAAGAGCTTTTCACATTAGCCTTCCCTAGTTAGATGCCTTTTTTGCCTTTGCACATTGCCTACCTGTCTTTTCTCACCGCTGTTGAAACCAAAGTTCAAGCCTTGCCTTTACTGTCTTTTTTTTAATGAGCAAAAGGATTATTCACTGCAGTATTGTTGCCTCAGAGAGGATTCTTCTGCTAATAGATATCCTGTGATAGAATGTACCAGAATGACTTTTGGTCATCTGGACCAATTAGGCACAGATATCATCTTATCAGCCAATCAGGAATTGAGTGTTCTTTTGTTGTTGGTTTCTCTTGACCAGTAATGACTGTTACACTACACCTTTAGATTTAGATAAAATGTGAAATCATACTTATTCTCATTCTCTATTTTTGTACATGTTTCCCTATTTTAAGTTGTTTTAAGTTCAGAGTGTAGTATTCGTTTAGTGAGTATATGTATGTTCCGCTGTAATAGTTGCACAGTCCTGCACAGAACTAGGAATTCTTGAATGCTCACACCTGCACAAAGGAGTCATAAATGCACAAATTGTATATACACAATGTAACCATCTCTACAGAACACTCCAGCGCTAGTCATTTTACACTGTTTTTCCATTGCCATTCATGGTGGTCTTTGTTAGGTAACGCTCATTGACCAGTGCCTGCAGTTGTCTATGAGCAGTGAGCTATCTGCAGGGGTTGGGTTTGCAAGACAGGCCTCCATCTGGATGCAGACCTCAAAAACGCAGTCGCTCCACAAAAAACGTTCTTTGAAGGCTACATCCAAGAATTATTCTTTTTAATTTGTGAAGGGAAAGCCTCAGCCCCTGGACTCCTGTTTGTCAGCTGATGCGTGAACTTGAGAGAACGATTCCCCCGTCGTGCTGCTCCAGGGCGTCACCGCATCGCATCGTAGTTTGGATTGTCGTCATCTCATCAGCGTGGTGGTGGTGTTTAGGCCTGTAATCCAGCCTCCATGGTCCCTCTGTGTTTGTAGTCTCTTTTGCGTAATGGATGATCCCTGCTGCTTCCTGTGGCCCCCGTTGGCTGTCCATTGCTCCTCTGTGTGACGTTTCCCTGCAGACTCTGCTCCGCTCCCGCTTACACCTGGACGACCCCGAACGATGCCGTTTGAGTATCCAAGAAGAAATGCGTTGTTTGACTAGAGTGTCAGGAGATTTTAAAAAAAAGGTATTGATGTGTACAGAAATATGTAAAAAGTAGCTTTTCCTCTTGCAGCTGACCTTTTAGTCCCTAATGGTGTGTGTGTGTGTGTGCCTGCGTGTGCTTCAGATGGGACTTCCTTTGAAATACTGTTTCCGTTTGGGTGATGAGGCTGAAGTGGCGGATTCATTTGCATTGCCTCTAATCCCTGCTGAATTCATGCACCGGGGAGAAATCACGGTATTACTGAAGTCTAAAAAACCAGTTTCACCGGTAGGGCTCAGTCTCAGAAAGGCCAACACTCATATTCTTGTTGTATGTTGGTTGTTTTTATGGCATAATCCCAGTATAATATCCAGTCATCTGACTGACTGTAAGCTGGTTGGACACAAGAATACTTTCTTCTCTGGATACCCCTCTGACCAGGGCTAACAGGCCTGGAAGCCCAGCTGAATGATGCCATCGTATTTCCATTTTAATGTTTGTGATTTCACAACTGATAAATTCTGTATTCTGGGGGTGTGCAACTCCAGTCCTGAAAAACCGCAGCGTTTGCTGGTTTCTGCAGCCTTTCATTTAATTTAAGTAATTGATTGGCCAAACAGTCCATATGCCTTGTTTTCAAGACTAAAACTCTTTAAATACAGAAATCTGTTGAAACCATGAAAACCTGCAGATATTACGGTCCTCCAGGACAGGAGTTTGTAATCCCTGCTGTAGAGGTTGCAAGTGATGTGATGATACAGTAAGGAACTGACTCTGGTTTGTTTAACCTCAGCAATTGGCCTTGGTACAACTGTGGGTTTACAATGAGAGCTTAAGGACATTTCAAAGCTAGTCTAATGGATGGATGATTTTATAGTCAGGGCTGAAATGAAGATATATGTGTACCTTAGGGGAACTACCATACGTGAACCCCCAAAAACACTCAACCCCTGTATGTTTCCTGATTTCAGCACCTCCTCCACTCCCTCATATCGAATGCCAGTTTTTCCCAAAGAACATTTTATTGATAGACTGCGTATACAGGTTGATGAACATAGGATTGACCAGGGAATAATGCAAACGACTACAGGGCATCCGCCCCTCTTGTTTTAGCCTAGTAATACACTAGCATTGCTCAAGAGAGTTATTTTAAATGAAGAAAAATTGGTCTGGAGGAGTTATGAAAGGGATCTGGGTCGATCCCTGAGAGACAACAAGCCAACCAAAATGCTTTCAGGAGCACCTCACCCCCCTAGCTGTTGCCCCACCCTCTACAACTGCCCCCCATCCCACCTACCCTCAATTACATTTTTGTTTTGTTATTGCATTCTTCTCTTGATTTTTATTGTATTTAAGGTACTATGGTTAAGTCTCAATGCGTATACATTGTCTGACCGTGTGAGGTACTGTGTATAATAATGTACATTTGACATATTTATATTGCAGTATGTAAATATTGATTTTTGTTGTTTTTTTCCTGTTATTTTTTCTCTTTTCATTTGAGAACATGAAACAAAGCAAATTCAAAAGAAGACAGTTACTGTTTGTGTGCTTGAATGACTGTGGACATATTAATAAACACTCCAATAAAATAATGTAGCCTTCCCAGAAGTGGGAGTAACAACCACAGGCCTTGATTGATTGATTTTTCTTCTCCATTTGAAACAAACACAGCAACCTCGGATTCTGCAACCTTGTACAATATTTCTTTTTCTAAATTCTAGATATGGCATGGTACAAAATCTATGCTAACAGACCTAAATTGTTTGTTTTGTCATTTTTACATATACAATCATGTTGCACGCTGAAGAACACTGTGGAAGAAGTCAATAATGTGGGACTGAACTGTAAAATAGGCCAAACTGGATTGAGAAGGAGAGAAAACCCATGACATTTCCTTCAGTACAATGCTCTCTATTGTAGTGATCTGCTCCCAGGTGAATGGTGCTACATTACGGGGTTATGGCTCGGATCTCATTGGAAGGAATGTGTTGAGAGTGGGGGAGTTCCAAGAATAAAATAAAAAGACTTACCACTTTCCACAAATAATTACAAATATATACACGCACCAAGCACTTTATTAGGAACATTTTTACTTTATTACACCTACTTATTCATGCCGTTGTCTAATCAGCCAATTGTGTGGCAGCAGTGCAATGCATACAATCATGTAGATACAGATCAGGAGCTTCAGTTAATGTTCACATCAACTATCAACTAAGTGACTTTGACCGTGGCTCTCCAGGTCATGCAGCAACGCCAGCACTGTTTGGCGGTGGTGTGCATCTCCTACTCAGGACAGCCTGTAGCCTATGGGCTCCTGATTTATCGTTAGCAACAACTAACAGAGGAAGAGCTAACATAGCAAGAGTTAAATCATGGCTGTCATGCAAGAGTGATTTTCATGCTGTCAAATGGGGTCTTTGCTTGACACCTCCAGACTCAACTAAACACAGTGCTAATTGTGGTTATATCTGAGCGGCACATCCAAAATCCATGTACAAAACTTTTAATACACATTAATCATAGGTTCAGTTAGCAAAGGGTTCTAAATAATGATTGCTTTTAGAAATGGTATATAGTCCTTGCGAAGGGAGGCATATAATTGGTATCCAATTGTCATTGGTTGATAGTTTATTGGATTTTAAAAACCTGATTTAAAGAACAATTTTGTTTGAATATGAATGTTGAATAGTATTTAATTGTTGCTCAGACTAAATGGTAGCATGTCTACAGAAACCCTCTCACTGGAATTTGTATTTGAAATTAATCAACCCCGGTCCTGAATCGCTACCATCGCAACAGATGAGAGGTGGATTGACTGTGGTTGTGCTCAAAGCTAACCCCCACAAGTTGTCACCAAGGCTTTGGGGGCAAGGGAAGTTTAGGCACAGATGTCCCGTAGCCCTCCAGGTTCTTCTCGATGCCAGAGTGCGTGTGAGGTCTCCACCAGGGGAACATGGAGCTGGCCCTCCACAGGACCCAGACCGGGCTCCAGGCTGCAGAGGGGGGACCTCTTTCATGGGAGATTACGATATAGAGCCGAGCTTAGTGTCAGGGTGGGGAGAAGAGGAAGAGCATCGATGAGAGGTGGTGAAGCAAACCTAATCCTCCCCTCAGTCCTGGCTAATCCCATCACAGCAAATAAACACCCATCTCTCCCCTCCCTTTTCTCCAGTGTCTTTTGTCCTCTTTCTCTTTGTCCCTTCTTCCTTCCTCCATGTCTCCCCGTGGAGTGATAGAGTTCAGCTGGCTCAACTGTCCCCGCAAACACAAATAAACTTCCTGCTGGGAGTGTCCAAACACCTTTTATTTGACTCTTTCACCTTCCAGCCTTGCAAAGCTTGGGTAAGTGACAGGAAATTGAAACCGCATTATCGTACCTCATTCGGAAGGGGTAGGTGTTTTTGTGAGTGAAAAGTAAGCGCACTTTGACGTTTCCTCACACATGATGAAAGTCCTCAAGAAAACTTGTCCAAAATATTTCAATATTCTACTGGTTTCTACTGCCAAGTAGATTTGAGCTTGCCAATCTTCCGAGTGACAGTTTGAAAAGCATGCTGTAAAGTTTTCTGTAATTGAAGTAATGCATTTCAGGATTTCAGTGGTGCTCTAATGTCTGTCAAAGGTCATAGGAAGGTGCTATAATTGCTACATTGCACAAGCAAGCTGATTGCATTGTAACGGTGCAAAGCAATTCTATGAATTATGGGTAATATTAATGCAGCAGTCATTTTGATTTGAGATGTTATTCCAGCCCTATACTTTATGGAACTCAAACTCACGATGAGTCTACTTGCAAAAGTTTTATTTAAGAGTTGCGCAAAATTATTCAAACTTTCTTTATTCACAATGTCTGTGGAAAAAAGATTGCTTCAGAAGTATTGTGTGACTGCTGTGCAGTGTCAAACAAATGTATGTGCTACAAATTAAATTTAGGCCACTGATGGAAGTAATACATTTAAAACTTTCTTATGATTCTGTTTCTGCTTTTAACAGCAGGGGTGTCTGTTTCAGAGTGTTAAAGCCAAAACTCCCCCCAATATACCATTCTTTTTGGAGGTGAAAGCCCTCGGATTGTTCCGGTTTAACAGACCCTGTGTGAGGTGTGGTGATTAATGGAATTAGCCATTTCACAGTCACAGGAAATGGGGGCCCCCACTGTAGCAACCCCTTTTAATGTGTTTATTTATTCACCATCATGTTGGAAAGTGCGAGTGGTGATCCGCGGTGAATTGGCCCTGTCGTTACACTGCTGTAGTGAAACCTAAATTGATTCCATTTAATTGCCCAGGAAGATGGAGCGCTCGGAAGTAGCTTGTTTGATTATGGCTGTAAAAGTGAACGAGAGAGGAGATTACTCTGCCCGCCCACCTCAACACAGACAAATTGCCTGGAAGAATACAGAGGAGGGCTCATCTCTGGTGGGTGAATGCAAGTACCTGTCTGGCTTTTACCTGCACATGTCATCACATTGAAAGAGTGTGTGTGAGGTGAGGAGAGTCAAAACAAAATGTTAAATCACAGTGTTCATCTGTTTCTTATTGGAAGGAAACATCAAGTTTATAAAAAGTGTTCAATAATATAATAAACATTCAAGTATAATGAGCTATAGTCAAGTCAGCACTCAAAACAGGAAAGCTTATGAGTGAGGTATTTCCATCTCGCCAAAGTAAAAAGAAAATGTAAAAGAAATTAAAAGAGATAACCTCTCAATCACACATTACTCTCATGGCAGACGGCATTATGTTGCATCTTGTTTTATTTTACTGTAAAGTACAATTTAAGCTATGTAAATCCAAACACACTAAAAAAACACGCTATCCAAACACACTAAAAAAATCAGAGAAAGCTTATTCTTGTGGAAAATTACTGAATATTTTTCTTCAAATGGGAGAATTCACTTTATCCAAAGATCAGACTAACAGAACAGATGACTTATTGACAAACGTTTTCCCAAATATGTCAATATGTGGAAGATACGCGGGTTTTACCTGGAAATGGAATAGAATATATTCCTCCAGTTTTTGAGTGGCATGAAAAGTGATTTACCTTAGAGTGGAAGCCAGATGGTGAACCTATAAAAGTCCAAATAAAGTGGCTGTTTTCGGCTGCTACTGAGCTAGACAAAAATTGATTTATTAAAAAGAAATCTCCCTCTAGAGTTGAATTGTGAATGTAAACACTTTGACTTGTATCTCGCCATTTAACAGAGTGGAGCAATTCAGTACCCCTCCCTCCCTCTCTGTCCTTTTATCTCCATCTCTCTTTCCTCCCTCTTCTTTTCCATCTCTTTCCCTCTCTTTAATCAGTCTCTCTCTCTCCCCCTCTTCCTCTCTCTCCCCCTCGCCCGCGTGCAGTTCTGTTAATTTGCCTGAGAATGCATTAGCTGTAATGAAAGCTGAGGGCCAAGGGAATCTCCAGGGTTCCATTAATCATTCCCCCTCAGACAGCCAGCCTTGATTACAAGTGGCAAGAAATTCATTAGAGCCAGGCCTCTGACAACTTTTATCTCCGCTACTAGATCTGACTCATTAGGCACCCAAATTAAAGCTATGATGCCCCTGATGAAATTCATCGCTTGTTTATCTTGTGCGATTTGATGCATCTGCCCATACATCACTGTGCAGGGCAGACACCAGGCCCCGCCCCAGAAAAATGGGCGCACCCTTTTTTCCCACCATGCCGGACAGTCCGTGGGAAGTCCTCACAAAAGAAAAATCAGAGGAATGTGTACGAGGCAGTAAGTATATTGATCACTGGCACTTTCTTATGTAATTGAACACATACACTCACTTTATTAGGTATTTATTTAACTTATTTCTTTGACTTATTGGTCTGCTGTTGTAGCCTATCCACTTAAAGAGGTTTGACGTGCTCTTCTCCTTATCACTGTTGTAATGTGTGGTTATTTGTGTTACTGTCCACTTCCTGTCGGCTTTGACCTGTCTGGCCCTTCTCCACTGACCAAAAACAAGGTGTTTTTGCACACAGAACTGCTGCTTATTGGATGTTTTTAATTTTTCACACCAAACATCCCAGGAGATCAGCAGTTTCTCAGATATTCAAACCTACACTACCTTGGCACCAACAATCATTCCAAGGTAAAAGTCCCTTAGATCACATTTCTTCCCCATTCTGACATTTGGTCTGAAAAACAACTGAACCTCTTGACCATGTTAGTTGCTGCCACATGATTGGCAGATTAAATATTTGCATTAACAAGCTGGTTTACAGGTCTACCTAATAAAGTGCTCAGTGAGTGTATAACAATACATATTCACTATAATGCTCCATAATGTTTGGGACAAACCCTATTTTTTATTTGGCTCTGTACTGCACAATTTTAAATTCATCATGAAACCGTTCACATACTGTATGGCTAAAGTGCAAATTATATAAAAATTATTTTTAGATTTTTTATACATTTCTGTTTCAAGTTCCAGAAATTGCAGTACTTTTTATACGAAAAGTAATGTTGTATGTGCCAAATGGCTTTACAGGTGTTTCTGATTAGTGTATATAGATTTAAGAAAGCTTTCAGTATCTAGTCTTGATTCTTGGCTTTGTGTTGGTTATTGCCATTTGTCAACATGTGTTGTGCCAATGCAAGTCAAGGAAGCCATTAAGACCGCACTGGTGAGCTCAGTAATTGCAACGGACCTGGTAGACCAAGGAAGAACTCTGACCAAATATAATGAAGAAAAACCCCCAGGCACCTGTCCACCACTCTTCAGGGGTCAGGCGTGGATGCGTCACTGACTACTGTCCACAGAAGACTTCATGAAGAGAATCTTGGACAGATGAGTCCAAGATTCACTTGTATCAGAGTGATGACAAAGGCAAAGTGTGGAGGCTAAAAGTGGTGTTATGATTTGAACAATTATGGTTGCCACAGTAGAGTTTAATGAGCAACTGGGTAGTTGATTAAATAAAATCTGCAGAGTAGTGGAAAGAAGCTGAACATATGATAACATATGATTAATATTTTAAACATGCCACCAAATACACTGACATTTTAAACTTAGATTCACACAAATATAATCTCTTAAATATAACAAATAATTGTGACAACAGGAGTCCAACAATTAATTAATCTTACTTGACATGACACAGAACATCCCTACCCATAGCATTATAGGTGTTTCCTATTAAATGGTAAATAACTGTCCTTCGACCAATGATTCAACTTTGTGAATATTGATAACAAACACATCCCTGGATGCTCAATGGATACTTGCCTATCACATTGCAGACCGTGATTGGAGGCTTCACACACTCCAAGGACATTGCATTGCTCTCCTAAAGTAAACACTGATTAGTGTTTAAAGAACATGCCGGAAATTAAAAATACAAACACGTTAACGGGGAAAGAATCCACTGAGAAAAGAGGGGGTGGCCTCCAAATGAATCTCCAAGTCCACAGTGTCCAAGTAATGCAACCTTCTCAGTGAAAATGTGCAAAGCAAAAATACTAGGGTAAGATAAGCACCCTGATTTAAACCCTGAAGTTGCAGGTTCTTCCCACTGCTCATGATTTAAATCTCAGAAAACTGCCAAAATACATCACTGGTATATTTTGAATGACATTTAAGTCTTGCCCAGGCACATCGCAAACATATTTTCCCAAATACTGAAACTGGTAAAAACAGTATTCGTTTATGCCGTCCTTTAAAAAGGAAGCATGGACTGTCCTACAGTCATCAAGCACACATAGTCTCACATCGTGCATTGCAAGATGAATGCTAGTGCTCATTTTCTGAGGAAAGAGCAAGAGGTTGCTCAGATGACTTGTCCTGTCCCATATCCAGAGCTTGTGTGAAAGCAAGTTTGGCAGCCCTTGTTCAGCACATCCCACCTGCCGGACGAGCTGGCATCAACATAGCCCGCTTGGTGAAAGGTTCAATGGGATCTCATCTCCCATCTGCGTGAGGTAAATATTCATGGGCTCAACCAAAACAGTATGGATGTTTCTGCAGCTTTGTCAGCATGGAGGGACTTCAAAGGCTCCCACCCCCCACCCCCATTCAAAGGGATGAGAGTGGCAATAGTTTGCATAAGGAATATGAAGACATGCATATCAAAGCCAATGGAAAAGGCTGTTGGAGACTGAATGAAATGACTGTGGGAAAAATGGTCCAAAGCTGCAGTGTTTATACAGTATGTCCATTAAGATGAGGGGAGTGTCTTGTTCTAGGTCAGACCTGTGTTTAAAATGTCAGGAAACACAGTCTATGAAATAAGAATGTGGGTGGACGGGTGCCTCTTGAGAGAGGTGTGTATGAACTTTGAGACATTTGAAGCTGTACCATACTGTATCACATAAGATACATATAGGGTGCCACATTTAGAATTTGTGAAAATCGGACATGCACAAGCACACATAGGTGACGTAGGGTAGCTTGATGCTTGCTTGCAAAGTGGGGGGTAGGGCAAATTTCAATCAATTATTCAGGCCAGATATTAATATTGTATGGTCAAGACTACAAACTGGACCTGTATAAAAAAATTGAAAACCATATTTATATAGTGTATATGTCAGGTGCTATGCAGGTTGACTGGAGACCAACTAATGTAATAAAATTGTGCAATTATCATAACACCTTCTATGAATGATATTTCATGAGAGATGTATATGCTTATGTCAATAACCACAAATGGGTGCATGGTATGTGTCACTTGGAATGTCATGGTACTGTCATTTGCTGCATCTGCGGTAGCCTGAAACATCACAACCCTATTTATTGCATTCATGAAAGTTAATTTACTGCTTTTAAGGAAGTTGCACAGGGAGGGCCTGTTTGTAGAACGTTTTGCCCAATAATCTAATTGCAATAATAAGGTGCAAAGTAAACCAGTATTATATTATAAGCAGTCATTTTACTCAGGGTCCAATCCAGCATGACAATTCTGTAGAAATTGTTTCCATATAGGCTTCATAACTCAAACATTTTCAATAAGGAAATAAGGAATGCTTGTACGTTCTGTTTGACCTTTGGCGAGTAGTGTTAGGCATGGTGCCAGCTTAGAGGATGTCAACACATGACAAGACCCCTTTGAGAGGGAAACTGGCCCCTAGTTTGAGAAGTGGGAATAAATTGTCAGCAGAAACAGCTGGAGCTAATGGAGTTCTGAGTGGCCATTGGCCAGTCCCAACTCATGATGGAAAAGCAGTATCAAGGCACAGAAAGCTTTCAAAAGTAATTGAGAACAGAAGAGGTAGGTGTAGGCAAAGCAGAAGAGGTGATCATGAGTGGTGGCAGTGAATCAGCAGACAGTAGGAGGAGCATTATTTGGGTTCTATGTATGTGGCATTGATCAATACAGTCTGCATGCATGGCAGTAGACTAGGAGTCTGAGAAATGAACCTTTCTTCCCTTTCTCTATAGTGAAACCCTATAGGAAAATTGCTTCTATAGAAGAAATCCTGAAATTACACAACTAGTTACTCCAAAATATGTTATGGACTGCTGTCTTTTGTATACAAAGAAAACATTTTTGTCGGTACATCCAGGGAAATTGCATACAGGGCGATAAAAGCACTACTAATGCACCAGAAATCAAGTTTATTCAACATAATTGAAGGTATAATGAACTTGAGGCATTGTTGATTTATTAAGAAATTAAATAATTGCCACTTACCCTTAATTGTTCAAGTTTGCCTTAGCTGGTCATACAACCTAATCTATCCAGTCTAAGCATTAGACAGCCAACTAAGGCAAACAATAATGTCACCATTTCATAGCCTTGTAAGGAGGATCATTAAATTTAAATGTTGAACAAATGTATTTAGACTATGTTTAAAAGTTACTTGTTGAAATCTCCAATAGCCACAGGTTCAGTCATTTGGAGCGGTCGTAGCATATACAGAATAGCATGTTGTTACGTTGCTGTTTTGATTACATAATACAAATGATAGAATGTACCAAAGTAATTGTTTATCCCTTCATTTAAATGGTCTGCTAAGATTATCCCGCCAGCCAGTAAAAAGAACTAAAATAACACTCATCTCAAGATCAGATCGACACTGATCCCACAGCTTAATCACTATTCAGAGGAAATGTTCAAGTGGAAGTTATATATTTCAGAATTCTAGTTTAAACATCTTATTACCTGAACAGTAGGATGATACTCACTGAGTTAATGTGATTTACTGTTCCTGCCAGACCACAAAGCTACAGTTTCTGTCTAACTGTATTACATGCTCATAACCACAGCTTTAAATATAGCGTCCAGCTCTCTTATCTTTTGAGGATATCAGCTTTCATTATTGAGGAGTCTGCTGCTCATATTTTGATTTAAACCTTATGTTCAACACAAAATAGAACAATTGGTGTTGTATTTCTGTACTTCTGACCTCAAGTGAACTCTTAACTGAAACTATTTTGCTTGGAAATGGCATTTTTAATGAAGCACAGTCTGGTTTTAGAGCTGGCCATAATGCCATATCAGCAGCAATTGCTGTGACAAATTACATCAGAAATGTGCTTTTTTAAATAAATACATCATTATTGCTTTATTTGTTAAAGCCATTTGACCACCAATTGTTGTTAACAAGACATTGGCTTAAGCGTTCGGACTGTTCGGAGTGATACCGGATCTATTTCTCGGATAGATCCCAATGTGTCAGTGTAAGGGCCATGAATCAAGCATTCTTCAGCCACAAGTGTCACCCAAGTAGCTGTCTTGTGTCAATTTTGTTTTTCATGTTTATTAATGACCTAAACAAGAATAAGAAAACTGTAAAAATACAGTATATATGTATGCTGAAGATATTATACCTTCCAATGGTCGCCAGAAGAAAACAAATGTTTGGGAGGAACCTGGTTAGAGAGGGAGTCCTTCCTGCACTCGCTGGCATGGTGTAAATTAAAGGTAGAATGGATGTAACAGAAATGTAATGTAATAGACTGACTAAGGTGTAGTCTTTGCATGTGCCAAAGCCCGAACCTGGTTTAAATAGCTTTTAATAGCTCAGAAAACCAAAAGTATGGTTTTAACTCAGCCAATTGAAGATTTTTCACAGCCAAACAGCATTTTTATGTTACTGTTCAGAAATTGAAAGGGTGAAAGAGTTATAAATACCTGACCATATGTAAGATGACACGCTGCCCTCCAGGATCCATCTTGTTAAACTCCTAAGTCTTCCATGACAAATATTGCTTTATTTTTTTATTTTGAGGCCAAACAAAGACTGGGATTCAAGCTACTTCACTGTCTGTTAATGATTAGGTGACATACAGTGCAGTCTTTAAGTATTTGGACAGTGGTATGCTTTCCGTTCTTTTGGCTCTGCACTTCAGCACATTGGATTTCAATTGAAGCAATTAATATATAGGTTAAAGTTCAGACGGGCACCTTTAATTTAAGCTTTTTTTTAATCCATATCAGGCGATCCTTGTTGGAAAAACATTCATTTTTACACATCACCTGATTTTAGGGGACCAAAAGTAATTGGACAGTTGGCTTCTTGGCTGGTTCTGATTAGTCAGGTGTATTAAATCACTTCATTTGTGCAGGCATAAGAAAGCTTTCAATGTCTAGTCTTGATTCTAGGCTTCTGATTGCCTTTGGTTATTGCTGTTTGTGAACATACAGATCATCCATCCATCCATTATCTGAACCCGCTTATCCTGAACAGGGTCGCAGGGGGGCTGGAGCCTATCCCAGCATACATTGGGCGAAAGGCAGGAATACACCCTGGACAGGTCGCCAGTCCATCTCAGGGCACACACACTCACTCACACACTCACACACTCACACACTCATACCTATGGGCAATTTAGACTCTCCAATCAGCCTAACCTGCATGTCTTTGGACTGTGGGAGGAAACCGGAGTACCCGGAGGAAACCCACACAGACACGGGGAGAACATGCAAACTCCGCACAGAGAGGCCCCGGCCGACGGGGATTCGAACCCAGGACCTCCTTGCTGTGAGGGAGCAGTGCTACCCACTGCACCATCCGTGCCGCCCATACAGATCAGAGTTGTGCCAATGACAATCATGGAAGCCATTGTGAGGCAGGGAAATAAGGGAGGACACAGAGACATAGGCCTAACTATACGCTTACCAAAATAAACAGTATGGAACAGAGCCAAAAGAACAGAAATTGTACCACTGTCCAAATACTTATGGACAGCACTGTATATGCATGTAGCCTGCTCTGTGTTATTTGCTGCTAGGAGGCTGCTTAACTTTTCAGCTGTTGTTTGATTATTGCATTACAATCTTATCTGCTGTGGGCTTCAATATTACATGAGTTTGTGGGGAAGCCTGTAGCGTAGTGGTTAAGGTACCTGACTGGGACCTGCAAGGTCAGTGTAGCCACGATAAAATCTGCAATCCCATGGGTGCTCATTGCTCCAGAGGGGATTGTCTCCTGCTTAATCTAATTAACTGTAAGTCCCTTTGGATAAAAAGCATCAGCCAAATAATAATGTTCAAATCATACATGGAACACAATAGGTCATGTTTTTAAATGCATAATCTTTCTGCTTTATTATCGTTGCTCATTGTTTTTTAAAGATATTTTTTAGGCCTTTTTTCAGCTTTATTGGACAGTATAGTATAGAGAGACAGGAAGAATGGGAGTGAGAGAGAGGGGAAGACATGCAACAAATGTCAGACGGTCGGATTCGAACCGCCGACGTCGCGGCTCGCAATGAGCATGCGGTTAGTGCTCTACAGGCTGCGCCACCGAGACACCCAACATTGCTCATTGTTTTAACCTCCAGTTTCACGCATTTCCTCCAGAGCCAGGTGATATCTGCATTTTATTTCAGCCCAGCAGTTCCCAAGTCAGGCTTGCATAGACCTTTTATTTGCACTGCAGTTCCCAAGTCGAGCTTCCACAGACATGAGTCGGAGGAAAACTTCTTAGTCTTACAGGCAGAGATGTGGGTGCCCAATCAACTGGTGTGGATTGATTATGGAAAATAAGATTCTGTCATCACAGCCTATTTAAACCCGCCTGTCCCTGAGTAACATCAGAACCAGTTGTGGCACATTCCATCTGTGTGGGGCCCATTCACACACAGTGCCTTAACAAATTGCCCAAAATCACATTCAGTGTTGGCTTTTATGAGCACAGCAGACCAGGACTGCCAACAACCAATGAAAACTGACAACAACATAATGGACTTTTTCAGAATAGTACAAAGTCACTGATTTATATATTATACGGATTGGCTGACATATGGGGGTAAGTGAAGAGAGTGAGCATCCAGATGATTTAAAGATCAGTGAATTATGGATCAAAAGAAACCAGCAATTCCAGCAATTGTTTCTAGCAAGAATCAATGAGAGATCCGTGCAACAAGATTTAAGCGGCAAGGCGAAAATATAATTATATTAGAAGTAAAGTGGAATATTATGAGGGTTCAAACATACATTTCAGCGAACAGAGGAGCCAGCTGAGCTGTGTGGCGAACAGTTTATTAAATCCATCTTTTGAGGCCAGCCTAACACCACAAACAATGCAATGACAACCAAGATCCCTCTATTACCATGTTAGCAGTAGCCTTGGATAGTATACCAGGTGGCCTGTATCATGAGTTAGGCGTAGTATAATGGCGGCACTGTGCTGCTGTAGATGGTGTCACTTAGATGAGGTCCTGACTCATTGTGCCCATGAAAGGTCATGTAGCACTTCTGACAGAAAGGAGGGGTATCCCTAGTGTCTACGAATCATTCTCCACAAATCCCTCCCTCTCCACTTCAGATATGAATGAGTGCACTTGAGAGAATAGGTTTCTGTGCACAACCCAGGTGAGACCTCACAGGCTCACAGTGGCTGAGATGGGGGGGGTCTTAGCTGTAAAAGGAATGGAATGAACGGCACCATATAAAATAATTGTCAGAATTGAATGATGATGATAATAATAATTCCCATCCCCTTTTCTTTTGTTATAAATACAACATAGCACAATATTTAAGGACCTTCACATTTTGAATAGAATAAACAATTGCACACTCCTACTAAGCAATGAAATTTGTAGTATGGTACCATGCACACATGTCTTCCTCTGTTGTATATTTATTTTTTACTGTCTTAAAAACAAACAATGACATTTACTACCAATTGTTTGCCTAGCTAGTACAACATTTACATGTTTTAGTATGTACTTTAATGTACTGAATGTGGTACAAGACTACAATTCCCATATCACAACATCATTTTCATATTTGACACTCAGATTTAATGAAAGAAAAAGTAGGTGCTTATAACTAGCAAATGCAGAAGGAAGTGCAGAACACTGTTCATTTCTGTGAAGTAGACAAATTATTATATTCATCATACGTGCAATAACGATAGTATGCACAACTCACTATCCTGAGACACTTCTACGAAGCAAAGTATTGTTTTTCCCTGCCTACGAAATGCAACCCCAGGAATGTGAGAGCTCCATAATGCTTGGGACAAAGATTTTTATCTTGATTTTGGCTCCTCAATTTTGTCACAGATTTGTCATCAAACAATTCAAATGTGGTTAAATTGCACATATGAATTCTGCTGCTATTATTAGCAGTTACATCAACTGAGCCAGGACCTATGGCAGCCATGCATGCCTAAACCATAAGGAAAGCTTTAGATCTTGGGCATTTTTGCCTCCACACTTTGCTCTTGCCATCACTCTGATACAAGTAAATATTGGTCTCAGGAGGCTCTTTTAGGTGACAAGAAATTATGTTAAAGTGAAGACTGTAAGCTTTGCACTAATATGTCCATATGGGGCGACCCTTACAGTTCCGCCATTTCAGAACACCAAAAGTAATTTGACAATTGGCTGGTCAGCTTTTTCTTGACTGTGGGTTGTTGCATCATTAGTTCATGAGTAAAACAGCTAACAAAAGGTCTAGAGTTGATTCTTGTTGTGGCATTTGCAGTTACTGTTGTCTCCACATGAAGACAAAAGAAGTGTCAATGCCTGTAAAGCAGGCCATTGTAAGGCTGAGAAATCAGACACAAAGGCCAAACTTTGTATGTGCCAAAATCTGTTTAATATTTTTAATATTTGGTTAGGATGCAAGAAGACACTGGTGAGCTACAGCAAACAACCTGGTAGACTACAGTTCACCACTTGTGGATGAATGAATCTAACTAAACTAAAATGGGGGATCTATGTATAAACAGGGTGTAATTCCTATTGGGACCCCCCAATACAATGTCAGGATCATCAAAGCTTTGTTGATCTATGTTTGGAATAAAATGCTAAAATGCTTTGAATCCTGTTTATTCCAAATATTTTTTCAGATTATAAAACATACATCAATCTTCACTTTGCTTATATTTGTATAGAAGGCTATGCAGTGTGCACTCTTGTATGATATAATACAGTACATTTGCATGCAGTACATTCCATCTTTTTTTACTGTTTCATGAAGTAGGAATAATTCAAAATAATTACACATTTTATTAATGTATGCATTTCTTGTATTATAGTTTGCATATCCAGCAATTGGTTGGTGTGGTCAATTTACTGCAAACAGCTGTTATATTATTAAACCCCAGAGCATGGATACTGCCTGGCGAACCTGTATCCCCAGCTGTAGCCAGTGAGAAACCAGTAATTTGTACATAGTATTGACATTCACTGAGGATCGTGTATCTTATGAGCAGCACCTTAATGCAGAATCTACAGGGAGGATCTTTGCACACGCCTGCTAACTTCACCCTCTCCATTAGCACTTCAACACGAGCACACATTCTCATGACTTCTGACGTCATGGGAAACTAGGAATAAATACGTCTCGTCCGCGTTCGCTGAATCTTAAGGTACTTCGACATTTCCGAATTTTTTTATGTGTCATCATTCGGGTTAAAATTGAACTTTAAGAGGTTTTGAATTGGTTATGTTCTTTTTAGATCTCGAATGTGTCATTGCTGAAACAAAACGGCAAGAGAAAGATGTACCTTTTAAAACATATTATGCGCTATCATTAGCCGGACCAAACTATATAGCTTTTCACTTTAGGCTACAAATTACATTCATTAAAAGACGAGTTGCACAGTTCGCTGCATTGTTCAATCGCGTTGTATGGATCATTCTTAATCACGTGACAATTTCCTTGAAGATGACGTGTTGTTGGGTAAGCGGCCATAGCAACCCATTCATTTTTTAGGCCTAGATGACATGGCATTAATTAAAAAATATTATGATGGTAGTCAGTCAATATCAGTTTTCAACTTTAAATCCTTCTAATACGAATATTCTTTCTGGTGTAAGATCTTGCCTACTTATGTATATTGGAAATCCACCTTTCTCTTCTTCTTCTCTGTTGACAACCTTAAATTTTCCTATCCCTGGAGGGTAATAATCTTTGGGAAACTAAAAAACAAATTATCTCTATTATTAATATGAATCTCTGTCATTGCTGTATTTATATACATTATTGTTGACCTGAGATTTAAAAAACAATCTTTTTGGCAGAAATACGTTGAGCTCTATGGGCCGCTTGTCCTACAGCCTAGCAGATGAGTCAAGGTCACATGGTTTGGGACGTGTATTAAGAAGGATACTTTCATCTGCAATAGCTACCAGGTTAATTGAAACATTTCTATTACCGTATATGCCAAGATCAAAGCCGTTACGAGGCTGGAAAAGGGCAATTTTCCAGTAGAAATCAATACCGTCACTGTCGTTGTAAAGACAGCCACGCAGTTGCTCCATCAGCGCTGTCTATGTTTCACTCTGTCTGAAGCAAAGCTTGTTCTAGTACTCTACTGCAGTGGGACAATTTACAGATAATGCCAGTGGATTTATGATGCATAGGTTTTCTCTGAAGAGGGTAGCTGGTTACATGACAAAGGAATGTATTCTCAAAAACCTATTTTCTCAAAGGTAGCCATTGTCCGTATGGAACGTCATTTGGATGCTCCAAATGTGTTTCTCATCATTCTCATTTCTCAGTTCATAATGGCACTGCTAAAGCAACACAATGACATATGCTATTAGTAGGATACTCTTATAAAATTAGAAAATTATTGAATTATAAATATCTTTTCTAATGACAGTGAGTATTTTAATATTTAAATGTCACTATTGACAGGTGCATTGCTTTGATACATTAAAAAAACAAGTCACTTTACTCTAATAAACCCTGTTTCTGTCAAATACTTTGAACAGATCATAATTCTAACAAAAATCTAAAAGTTGTCAGTTTTCTGTTCAAGTATAAAACCTTTTTTTTAAACAAAGTTAAAGTTGCAGGTATTTTTGGACCTGAAAATAAGATAAACAATTGTGTCACTGGCTTTTATATGTCAGCTCTTACTAGTGCAGTCACTGAGGTGCACAACAATATATGTTGTCAATTGGTGTTTAATTGCGGGGGAGAAAGAACCATATCTCCTTAAACTATGGGACTCTGCTGATCTTTCCATAGCTATAACTGAAGCCAGCAGTAATTGATCCACGCGGACAGTATATATAATCTACCACAAATTCAACCGTAGTATAATGCCAACACAATAACTTATCTTTATGTCTACACTTTCCAAGGTAGCCAGCCTGTTGTTATTGAGATGTCATTCACATTTCACAAGTCAGAGAATATGCATTTACTTTGAGTGCAGTACACCAGAACCACATATAATTGGAATTATTTGCTCCTATTATTATTAGATCTATTAGTTTCTGTTTGCCCACAAAAAAGGAATAACATAAGCACAAGCATCAGGAACATTTCCATACACATGGAAACATTCAGTGAGTAAAATTAGTTGTATTTATAAACACAATGCAGGGTTGTATAGATGTAATTATAAAGAGGCTTTGTCATCAGCAACACTTGCGATTGAGGTGAGAGTTAATTAGTGGGCGTGCACAGAACCATACTGCATCACATCAGAACTGCACATTATGTTTGAATTTACAGGAGGTTAGTGATAATTCAGTGTAATATGTTAAACCTTATAAAAACACTCAGAGGGACTTCACCTTCACCTAAGTCTTTAGGGTAACCTAATCCATCACCATGAAACAGATATGTGCTTCTTTTTGAATTTTGAATGTCACACCCATACCTGAGATTTGAGATGGTTGGATATTTGAACATTTAGACTGAAGTCATCCCTCATTCAAACTCAGAAAGTAATTTGTTGTAATGTACACTGTCAATCTCTGTGATTTAATGGAGGTATTTCTACCACGTGTTAATGCTCAGGGCAGAGTAGAGAAGGCAGGGCTTCCCCCATCTCTCTCTCTCTCTCTCTCTCTCTCTCTCTCACACACACACACACACACGCACACACACACACACATAAACACAGGCTCCTCCTCCCAAACTGTGATTGATTGTGAAGTTCATTACGAAGTTGTTGATATGACCACTCTAATGGGGATCCATCACTCTACCTTGAGACAGCGTGGCCTCCTAAAGAGAGATAAATGGCTCCAGCTCTCATTAACACAAATCTCTCCTTTCTCCCCTTTCCTTGCTGTGATTGGCTAATGAAAACCGCCGTTCATCTATATCATCAATGCAAATTGGATTTTGTATTCAACTGACCTACATAAACAAATGTATGTTAAACCTCCCTGTTTTCGCTGGGGTCATGTACATTTGAATTGTCCAATGTTTCTTAAGATTTAAGAAACTCAAATTCAATCATCCTAATCGGACAAAGACTCTATTCCTTTTGATATATTGAAAGAGTGGTTTTTTTGGGGGGGGGGGGGGGGGGGTTTACAACGTTGATACAGTAATTCGATAGGGGCTTCTTGAGAGAGTTTTCTTGAACACTTATGGAAATGAGTTTTTCAAAGCAAGGGAAGTTTTTATTGGAAGCAGTTCAGTTTCCTCAGAATGTGGCTTTATGCTGGAACATGCATATAAGAAATCTGCCAAATTGTCTCACTTATTTCAATTGGAAGGCTCGCAATCCACATAGCTGTTTCATGTACACAAAGATATTGACTTAGAGAGAGGTTCGCAATGCTTACTGGCTTACAAGCCGGTTTACCTGCAATGATGAGGACTTTACGTATGAATGTATTTTACTCATTCGCAAAAAACCTTGGGAATACTTTTATAGAGGATAAAATGTTATATATTGTTTGAAGTATACCGTGCGTTTACTTTTTTAGCGAAAACGTGATTGCCAAATTATAGGCCTAAAACTGAAAATAAAACACGAAAAAAACTTTTAGGTAATCAGGTAGTGTTCTTGGCTCGTGATACAGCTCTGTATAGCAATGCAGCTAATGTTAAGCTTCCACACCTCGAGTGAAAGGAAATGCATTTGCAGTAGGTGGTTGACTCGGTTATTAGCCACTGTAATGTTTGCCTGGTGTTTTATTTTGGAATTAATGTGCCATTGAAAACGTTTAGCTAAGGCAATATTTGCAGCAGTGAATTCTTTTCATTTTAATGGGAGTATTCTGACAATGCATTAGCACTTAGCAGCGACGATAATAGTAACTTGAAGGTGTGTACTCGTGGTATAACCAAGGACAGATATTTTGCAAATAATACGACTATCACAGGAAGATAATGCAGACTCAATATATCGTATCACTTAAAGAAACGAAGGCAGACGCACACGCACGCGCATTCAAATATGAATATGTTAATAACTAATCATGCTCAGAATATTGTAAGAGATCTTCAAAGTTTGAATATTGTTCAGTCGATTAAGCCTATTGCATGTTAACTATTGCAAAAGGGATTGTGAAAAACACAACTCGACACAGCAAGGGTAATAATGATAATTTCAACTATTATGAAGCACGATACTGACGTTCTGACAGCATATATTTAAACATTTACACGACTCCACCGGTGATGAGGTCATCTGTTATTCATCATCTGTGAGTGTGAGGACTAACAGATGATGACTAGACCTACACGTGACAAGACAGAATACAATTTTAATTGGACGAGGAAGTTTCTTTGTGGTGGCATCAGCCTCTGAGGAAGACCTAGCCCATGTGGTATTCTTTCTCATGTCCATGCTAAAGAATAGGCCTATTCGTATTGGGTACTACTTTAAAGCATATGTTAGAAGAAAATGTCAACATGCAGCAAATGTATTTAAATAGGCCTATGTATGGACAAATCAGTGTGTACAATATCACCTCAAGGCTAATTGAATAATTTCCACCGGTTGTCAAGGGCTGAAATTGATCAATTTAATAATTTCTTCTTCTTCTTCTTCTTCTTCTTCTTCTTCTTCTTCTTCATTATTGTTATTATTGTTTGTATTATTATTATTATTATTATTATTATTATTATTATTATTATTATTATTATTATGCTATTGTTGTCGCTTTATCATTTAAATAATTCGATTAGACTAATCATAAAAATGCCCTACACTGCCCTATTATATCAATTTGAGGATATCTTTCCATGGCCTACGATATCCGCTGCTGTAATCTCATTTGGGGCGTCAAGCCCCGGCTGCCTCTTCATTTGGCCTGGTCATTTCAATGACCCACTAAGAATGTTTTTTTTTATTTGGTAATTGTGTTGTTAAGCAAATGTGGAAATCACATTACATGTTTGTTGTCAAATTATCTGAATCGGGAGTATTTCCCAAAACGTGTTCACTCAGTCCCTCTTTGGGACAGGCTATGGTGTAAACGCACGAGTTTTCATCGGTGAAATCTTGCTATGTCATTACCCAATGCCTGAAGACAGCAAATATATTATAAAGTTCTCCGTCACTGAGTCAAGTTTTAAAAACACAGTTCATGTGCTCGCAAATTTGATATTTGTCAAATCGAGTAATTTGTACATTGCATTTTGAAGACCTTGGCTACATCATTTTTTATTTTATTTTCAGATTTAGCAGGTAGGCCAGCCGGTTTCCAAATAAATTAAATCACAGTGCATGGACGTGGCATGGTCTTAATTTTAAAATTTATTTCCTTCACAATTTTAATTTCCACAAATTACTGTTGAATACAGTTTCTACGGTAAACGAGAACATTGGAGGGAACATGCAAAGAGTTGGGATCAACGTAAGTGGGGCGGCTTTACAACCGAAGGAAGGGAATTATAAAAACATCTTCAACAAGTGGGCATACGCAAACATGCAATTCACATAATTGTCACACTGTAACATATAAATATTACTTTAAAAAAGAATTGTATACAATCTTATTTATAGTGCACTTCTGTGTCGCCTTGACACGGTATTTACAAATGTACAAAGTAATAAATAAGGAGTCTTGCGTATTCAAGAACCAACCGGATGCAATTTTGTAAGCGAATATTTTCCCCCCGCAGCTAGCCAACGCTTACAAGCTGAATTAAATACATGTCAGAAAGATGTTTTTATTGCTACCGCAATTATTACCCTGACAAATACTTTCCGAATGGAAATAAACTCTTCGGACAAACTATGTCGTCGAAGGAGTCGGTTTCTATTCGTAAGTAGGCTACTTGTATGATTTCCCCCTCCCCCATTCCTGTTTTAAGCTTCATAAGTGGTCAAAATATAGCATTTGACTTGTTAGTGGTTGGGTAATAAAAGTGGGATATCAACAATTTTGCAGTCTCGTTCTGATTGTTCATGGCCTGGTTCCTTGCTCAATCTGTTGGTGTTGACTCCTAACGGCAAACCTGTTGACGTGCACCGGGATGGGGACCACTATTTTTGGATTTCTTACAGGTTCTCCCGATCTGTTGTTGACGTTTCCGGCCTTAATCCGTTTCCATTTGGCTCTGCGATTCTGGAACCAAATCTTGACTTGGACCTCACTTAGTTTAAGTGCATGTGCTATCTGAGAGCGCTCCGTGAGAGAGAGGTACTTTTTACAATGGAATTCTTTTTCAAGTTCAAGTAGCTGTTCGCTGGTGAAGGCAGTTCGCCGCCTCCTACTCTTTCCCGCTGCACTCCCCGGTGGTAGGGGCTCCTGAGACCCGGGTTTAAGTTTCTTTTGGGATAATGACCCGCAATTGTTGCCGTCCGAGAAACTCTCATTCTCACTGTCTACTGAACTGTCCTCTTCTCTGTCGCTGCACGCGGTCTCAGCTGACTTGAGGTCCAATTTATCCTCGTCCGAGCTGTACAGCTTAGTCTCACCTGAAAGTAACAGACAAAGGGGAAACAAACACCTGTAAATCTTTGTTTAAAATGAATCCTAGTTTAGCATAAAATTGTTCTTTCAATTTATAATAAAGATAGAAGTTTCACAGGTTACAATGAATGACGTTCCAAACGCTAAAACAGACTTAAATGCAAATAGATTGATCTAAGAAGCCATATTATACGTTGATGTCAGCCCATGTTCTTAAAGTCAGCCAAGTATGTTTAAAATTGAAGGCCGGTATGATTTGCTGGTAAATTGACTTATTCCCCAACATCTCTCACCCGTGAGTTCTAGACGTTTAGAAATTCCCAGAAATACCAGATTTATATCAGTGGATATTTATAATTAAAAATGACAATGTATTTCTCCTTGCAATATTCCCAGGCCGCGCAGACGTGTAAAGCTTGGTATTATTTTGTAATTATTTAACTATTTCCATAATAAATGTAAAATGCAATACTTTTCAAATACTAAATGTGCCATCGCATGTTTGCTATCAGTTATCTTTTGACATAAAAAAGATTATGTTAATGGCTATGTGGGCAATTATTAGAATTATTATTTGGAATGATAATAATGTCAGTAATATTACCATTATTAGTCCATTACTTTCTAATGAATTTAAGGTATGGACTTGGTGTATTTCGTATCAACTACTAATAATACTAGCGGTGTTTTTCACAGTATTATTTGCGATTTAGTGCATTTCTGTTTGATTTACGAATTGTCAATGTTATAGGTCTTGTATTCCACACTGCAGTCCTTATTTTAATTGTGATTGTTAATTTAACCCCCAACTGAAAATATGTTCTGAATAAACGTGCACTAACCAAGTTTGTTTTCCTGACAGTTTAGGCCTACACGTAACTAAAAATTAGTGTAATTTATGTGACTGCCCAAGCAATATAAGATGTTAAAATAATTTAGCAAAATTACTTAATAGACCTAATTGCGCATACTTGTAATTATTTAGCAAGAAGAAAAGTAACTACATAAGCACATAGGCTATGCACATAGACTTTGTACACTGCAATATAATTTCAGTCGGCCTATACACAAAGATCTTCAGTTATTAATATTACCCTATCTGATAGGGTTATTCGTTTCGATAGGATTATTAGGATTACTTAATGCAATGTATTTTAGACATACTAATGATAAGAGACTTAACCGCAGTTTGCTTGTGCATGTGCAGGTAGCCGATTATTTCGAATCAACAGGTTTCTATGCTCAAAGTAGGCCTATCACGCACGCATGGAGCAGTGAAGACACTATCTGGAATAGCTTCTGTTCTTGTAAATGAACTCACCTGTGATAGTTTGAAAACTTTCCGAGAAGTTGAGCAGTTCTGAACCCTTGTCCCTTACAGGCAAATCCTCTGAATGCGGGCTCTCCTGCCTCCTAATCCCAGGATCAGCACTTAATCTGGGTCCAGGGATCTCTTGTGGTGGGTAGAAACTATCCGGCGGATCCGAGAAACTCGGCAGAGTGGTGGTGAGGGCCACCATGGAGGGCATTCCCTGTCCCAGGCTAGCACAGAATGTGTTGGTAAGACGTCCGGCGAAGGAAGCCAAAGGGGCTAACGGTGGAATGCCAGATTGTAAAGGCGAGTGAGAGAGGGCTTGAGGGATGACCAGGGGTCTGTATGGCATAAACATAGGATAGCCCGTGTAGAGCAGGTGTCCAGGTCGGGGCTGCGGAGTCCCAATCAACGAGTCAATGGAAAACGCCGTCCCTTGGCCGCTTGGTCTCTGCATGCTGGTGGTAAACCAAATATTGCTTTATTTAATTTAATTTAAGTACTCCTCGCTTAAAATGAAGAAATCCCTGCGTCCCTTCGCAGCTAAGTTTTTTGTCCTTAGCTGTTTCTGCTATCCTCCAGTTATCGGTTGATGTTAATATTGAGCAGCCTCCTCTCCGTCTCATCCACGGTAAGCCAATGCGCTGACTGAGACCTGACGCCTTTTCGCTTCCCTCTCACTCTCCCTCTCCCCTCTGTTTGTCACGCGCGCGCGCGCACCACACACACACACACACACACACACACACACACACACACACACACAGAGCTCATCATCTGCAATAGAAAAGGGATGGGAGGGGGTGTTGCCCTCCGGACTCATCCATCTTCCTCAAATTACGCTTCATTTCCTTATTCGGCTCTTGACTTTTTGGCTGCCACAAGAGGCGGTTGTTTCCCAGTGGATACCAATAGATATTGGGGCCAGGCCCCCCTTAGCCCGGTCCACTGTGACTGCAAGTGGCGTGAGAGACGTCTTACAACCTTCCCCTTGCCTAATCTTTGACCACACCAGCCCAATCAACTATTATTAATTTTGATTGATGATTAGTAATTACTTTGGATTCAGGGGGGCGACATGAAACAAGGGTGCTATTGTTGAAATTTAGGGACGGATGGCACCACAGTCGGAAAAGAGGAGAGGCAGATGTTTTTTCCCCCACTTGTCTAAGAAAACCCTTCTTTTCATCGGGATGAAAACGATGTATTTGGCCTCGGAGAAGTGCAAAGATAATTATCCCCCGGAGAGAAATATTTTGTGCGAAATTAGAGTTGAATAAAAGGCACGAAGGAGAGGGTCAACTAGAAACGTAAACGGTAACTACCGAATTGCCGTTTAGTTTGAACGTTACATCTGTGAATTTTGCATTTAAATAACAACGCAGTTTAAATAGCAATTGTATATAAACTGCTCTGGTATATGGAACGAATCCACACAAGACCTCTCTGTGCATATCTGAATTTGAATAGGGCAAATATGGTGTTATAAGGTAATCGTATTAAGTAAACATAGAAGCTCTAGAATTTGGTGAGTTATTTAGGCAGTTTGTGGTAGAGAGATGTTGTCATATTTAATTTTAGAAGAAACTTGTATGTAGCCTATTGTTAAAAAAACATTTTAGCTATTTATTTTTTAAACCACGTATCTCTTTCCTTGGTCGTTTTTTTTTCATTGTGTTAATTTAATCTGAAATCATTTTACCGTTTAAATGCCAATTCGTACTGATGATGATTAGGCCCTATTGAGTCCTGGGGGGCGCGAGCACTCCAACTGCCCGTCTGATTGCATGAAGACATAAACATATCACCTCCGACTCTGATTAGCAATGGAGGGCCATGGATGCTAATTATTCTTATAATTGCAAATGACTCCATTCAGCATTACCTCTCTTTGATCTATTGAAACCAGACAGCTTCCAGCTCCCGCTTCCCCGCTTCCATTAAGTGGACTTTAAGTGTGGGCTACAATCAGAAACCCCCTACAGAACATGACGAATTTCAAAGATTTCATATCAAACTTTTCTTAAGACGGAGGTCCGACAGCTTTTATGTGGTTCACTCTTTTCATTTACAGCGCCTTTTCTTTGTAAATTCATATTACACTTTGGTTCCATAGCCTGTTGATTGTAACCTATGACATTACAGTATGGGCTGTATTCAAATTATCGGTAGGTATTTACGGTGATATCACGATATTTTGTGTAGCCACCACATCGTATAAAAAGAGAATTTCCCTCGATAAAAATATAATAAGAATAACAATAATAATAATAATAATAATAATAATAATAATAATAATAATAATAATAATTCTATATTTGTATGATTAGTATTAGTATTATTATTTATTTTACAGTTTATGTCGTTGTTGTAAGATCAATATATTGAATAATGTATTATACCAGCTGACGTCAGATAATTCTTTACATTCCTCACCACATGTGGGATGCACTCGACAAAAGGGGCTGCTAGTGTGAAATATGTCATGTACCTTTTTTGACGCAGAAATTGTCAGGAGGATCTACAGCCTAGATGTCAGTTCTGTCATCTGTCAGTATGTGTAGAATTATTTAGCCCGAATACCAGAATTATATCAGCTGATACTTGAATGGATTTCCACCCCATTCCCATTCAAATACTTTTAAATGCTATTATTGCTACCAGATGATGGTGGTGATGATGACGACTATAAAAAATAAGTAAACAAACAAATAAAAAATAATAATACTAGTAATGACAATAATAATAACAACAAATACTATTATCCTTATTATTCTTACGTTTATTTGTTTTAGATGTTTTTTTATTTATTACTATTTTCGGAAAATAGGCTTGCATATTTTAATATCTGTGAGTTCACGATAAGCATGGAGATGATTATATACTTTCTGGAATGGTATTCTTATACCTCACTATTTATATCTTGTGGTTAAACTAAGAATTTCGCCTGGGTCTCTTCTAGAGCAGGCTCTAGTTACAGTGAAAAGGACTGTTCGCGAGCTGCGACAGGTTCATTACCCAAGTCAGCGCATTATAGCCTACCCCTTTCACCAAAGCTTGTGACAGACCCACCTCTCTCCAGTCATTTCGCCTTTCGTATTAATGATCTTATGCGTCTTTTCGATTCCACATAATTTCAAATGTTCCACGATTTTACACAAAAAAATATAGTTGTACTGTTGTACGCTACTGAGTCATCTCTTCTCATGCGGGATGTACCAACTGAAGGCTGGGTTTGCCAGTTCACTGAGATGCGTTATTTCATTTGCTTTTTTTTGCTTCATGCTATCTGAAAAAGTTTTCAGTTGCTCAGTTGGCAGTTGTCCATGTGGCTAAAATGAATCAATAATGATGTCAGGTTCATGTTCTAGTTCTGGAACTATTAGTCAAGGCCTAATGCGTGTTATTTCTTGTATACAATTTTATAGGCCTTCTTCCTTCTTACGACTTCACAGACGACCAAAATATATGCTATTGTACGGATGCTTTTATAGGCTAATGAATACTGATTACAAAGATTTACTGAATAAAAATAAACTTTTTCTAATATAATTTTGAAATTACCAGATTAAACAAAAGCAAATGAGCTAAAGCAGTATGTAATTAAACCTGCATTTTTTACACCAAGGTAGCACTTTGGTAGTAGGCCAGATACTTAAAGCACTATTGTACTTAAAGTAAAGGCTACAAGTTATATTAGCTGCAATTATGTTTATTGTTTGGATTACGTCTAAGTCATTGGCATTAGGTTGTTATTGTATAATAATAATAATATTAATAATAATAATAATAATAATAATAATAATAATATGAAGAAAAGAATAATAAATAATGACATTACATTTGTACTTAATGATCTTAAAATGAAACGATGTTATTATTATTATTATTATTATTACTATTATTATTATTTTTTATTATTGTCGTTGTTGTTCTGTCCTTTTCATCCTTTGCTACCCTACACTGGAATATTTGTTTCATATGCAAACTGTATATTTGCATAATTAAGTAGGCAATTAATTTGAAAAATAACTTTTCAAATATTAGCACTGACTTTTGACTAGACACGAGGCTGGATACGAATATCAGAAAAATCTGAGCCATGCGTCGCATTCAATCACCTTTACCCATAATTAACTGAAATGTAGATACTACTTCAGAGTGAGGAAAATTAATTCAAGCGAGATGGTGAAATGCACAAAGAAAACGTTAATTTTCAGAAGGTTTTGCTCATGGACAGTCGAGGTTGTGAAGGTTCTTTCAATTGTTTGGTTGCATTCATATTGCAGTAAAGGAAAAGCACATGGAAGCTTTTTATTGTCAACACTTCATGCAATTCTATAGCCTACTTACATGTTGGAAAAGGTTTCAACACTGTAGTAAAACGTACTTTGTGTTTCTAAGATTCATGCAGTGTTCTATTACTTAACTGCGTGGTTTAAATTATCGAAATATATAAATTATAATTATAATTCGAAAAAAACCATCGCACTTTTCAAGGAGAGAATATAAGAATTTAAATACTCTCGTCAAACTCAAAGGAACCGTACGTGCGCGGGAGCATGTCCTTTTTCTGTGTACACAAATATGAAACACAAATAAACCCAATATTTAATCGATAGATTATTATATTGAGGGCGATATATTTTTCGATTCTCAATAAAATATGTACACTGTTCGAGGTTTTCAGTACACCGACCAGCCTGCTCAAGTTCAAAAAAAGTTATAACCTTCAATTGTAATGGAAAGACTATGGCACCCCCTTGTGGGAAATGTTGTTATACAGTGTGGATGAATGTTCATACGTATAAGGATTTGACTACAGACCTTTTAAACAACTACATACAAATATAAATGAGACGCTTTAAACCATTTTCATTTCAATAAATCTTTTATGCTTTCATTGTATGACTAATTTGCAACGCTTCTGTAGGCCACTGCAAAATATAAAAGTATGTTTTAGTCTACTTCCTGCTTTCAGCATATTTACACAACACCAAATGTAAAAACCTCCTGATTCGTTATTTAAGCATTTTATATGTTATATTTTTGTATCTGCCAACATTTATCATACACACAATAAATGCATCTTAATTGTATTTACAAATTTATTGCTTTGTAACAAAATAATTTGCGCTGTAAGCCTCCAGCCTAAGTCTGCATAATTCAAGACTTTTTTTTTTTTACTACCAACATAATTGCTTGCATCATAAATGAAACAATCTGTCTGAACCAGGTGTGATTCAGCTGTTAGAAGCGTTCCATAAAAAGCCCTGGAGGAACAGGGCTCATGTGGAGAGCCCATGTTAGCAACGGTTGTATCTGCATATCCAGTGGCGGCTCCATTGTTTTTTGCATTTTGAGCTTCAGGACTGACATAGCCCAGTGACGTGATGCCGCTTGCACTATGTGGTCCAAAAATCAAGGGAACCATGTTCCCTTAAAAAGAGTGAAGGCACATACATGTTCCACACCTCCATTTAACAACCAAAATTCAACCATAGTTCAAACATGGTTGTAACACAGCAGCTATTGTAGCAGGTTTTCAGCACATTCAGCTCTCACGCTGCATTTGTGACTATTCGGTGAGAAGGCCCGACTATCTATTTGGCTATGAACAGTGCATATTGTGGACTTAAAGTATTTCACTCTACATTGTGTATTACTGTTCTGTAGCAGATGCAACGTTGCTCAAAGTGTGGCGCTTCTCTCCTTTTTAACTTTGATTGGGCCCATCTGGGCTAATAAGAAGTGCAAATGACACATACAAACAACAAAAATAACAGGAATACTTGTGTAGAAAAAGCCGTGTCCAAATGGAAGAAGTTGGAGGACAGTTAACTAGATTTCACCCTTGGCCTCCGGGGCCTGGGTGCGTAGTGTTGGCACGGTCCTCCTCAGTGGACGTAGTCCCTGAACTCCAGCAGCAGGTAGTTCTGGATGAACGTGGGCAGCCCCAGCTTGGGCACCGCGCTGGGCACCTGCGCCCCCAGGACCAGCCTGATCTTGCAGCGGGCGAGGTGCTGGAGCGAGCGGGGAGCATTCGCCAGGGAGAACAGCGACTCGTAGAAGTCTTGGTGCTTCTGCAAACACAACCAGGGGAGGGTCATCAGAGTCCCTGCTAGTTGCTCATTTCTCAGTTGTATGGTGGCTATAACCTGTGCTAGTTGTTAATTTCTCAGTTGTATGGTGGTTACAACACATCAGTAGTGATGTTTGGATCCTGTTCTAGTTCTGGAGGTATTAGTTTAAGACGTGCAATGTTTTTGTATGAAATTTATTTATTTATTTTCTTTCTTGTGACTATTATTTCACAGATGACTCAAATATAAACTACTATTGTTTGGATGGCGACCTGATGCGTTTTTAATTCATAAAGTTACTGAATACTTCCAGGCTACACAGAGGCCCAAGCTGTTGAACCCCATGCAGGACTTCAAAGGTGAATGAGGGTCTGGCTTTGTGGCAACCAACCACAAGGTTCTCAGAGCTAGGGTGACCATGTCTTGGATTTGGAAAAAACAGGACAGGGGTGGTTGGGTATTTGAACATATACTACGCTATTTGTTTATATACAGTGTATAGAACAAAAACTAACTGGACATTGTAGGAATTTAGAGATCCCGCCTGGACAGATATTTCTGGTCCAAAAATGTTCAGGATAAAGAGCTCTAAAGTAAGCAATAGTTTCCAAAAATCTATTGACATTCCCCGAACATAAATATGTATTGGTTTTACTTAAAAGTAAAAATTGCAGTGGAACTGTGGTCTTATCTGGGCTGACTGACCTGGAAGACATCAGGTGGAACGTTCTCTACCCAGGTGTCCGTGATTTTGAGGCGGTCGTATGCATTCAAGAGGGCCTCCATTGTGCGAGGAGAGGAGCAGCAGTATTTCAGCACCTGAAAAGGACAATGCCATACAATATGTTTCCATATTTTTTAAACTGCATGAAACAGTCTAGTTTCAGACAATGTAGCTCATTTTTCTGAAATCAACACAAGCTCTCAATGTTCATAATACCAGCTTGTTTCCAATGGACTGAAAGTGTATGGTTTAATGGTTCCACCATTTTTATTCTTTTAACAATGTAAAAAACATGAACCTACAAATAACCTACAGTAACTAGTGAGAACTGGATATAAGTTGATACTTCCCAATATGTGTGTGAGATCCTACTGGTGTGTGGTATGAGAGAAAATGCTATAGCTGAACCCCAAATATCAACACTACTCAGGCTTGCTGTTGTTGTTGTTTATTTGTGAAAGAATCTTTTTTGCCCTAGGAAATTTCCAGAACCCCTTTTCTTAGCCAATGGGAATCCTCCATTGCGGTCTCCATGTTCCACATTTCCCCTTGTCTTCATTTCAGACGGGATCACGCCAGACCGCTATAGCGCAGCACCAGATGAGTCTCTGAAGCAGGGGTGACCAGTCATTGTCACGGCCCCGGATCGTCCTCCGCACTTAGGCACTAATGCGCTCAACTCAGCTAATTACTGCCTTAATTGAACCAATTTAAGCACTCCTCCCAGAGCTGAGATATAAAGGGAGTGGGTCGAAACCCAGGCTGGGCACCCCTGCTCAATCTTGGGGTCCAGATGGGAGGTTGCTGCTTGGCCCTCATCTTTATTTTGGAAGAGCGCGGGATAAGGACGGGGAAAGGCAAGGGGAAGGGGGGCAGCCCTGGGAATGTGGGAAATAATTAAACACTTGGTGAGATGAGCAGATTGGGTCTCCCTCTGGGGGATTCATGGGAAAATCTGCAATTAGCACTAATTAATCTCTTATTAACACTGGCTAATTAGGAGTCAGGCAATTTGTTTGAAACAAGCGGGAGTGGAAACTTGAGCGGCGGCGGGTCCCCGTGTACAGAGCGTCGCAGTGAGCGGTGGAGAGGGGAGTTATAAACGAGTGTCTCTGAGCCGAGCTCTGCACGGGGGCGGGGGAGGGACAGCTCTCTCTGACTGCTCGCAATAACTGCATTTCCTGTAGCAACCCAGCCCTGTTATACTTAACCCTGTTGTCCTATAGGGGCACATCAGCAAATATCTATCATTTTAGCCTCAGAGGATGTTAGCTTGGTATGACTGTCTGTCTCTTGGTTGGTCTGCCTTGAAGTACACTCAGTGAGCAATTTATTAGGTAGACCTGTACACCAGCTTGTTAATGCAAATATTTAATTGTCCAATCATGTCGCAGCAGCTAAATGCATAAAAGCTTGCAGGTGTAGTCAAGAGGTTCAGCTGTTGTTCAGACCAAATGTCAGAATGGGGAAGAAATGTGATCTAAGTGACTTTGACCGTGGAATGATTGTTGGTGCCAGACAGGGTGGTTTGAGTTTCTCAGAACCTGCTGATCTCCAGTGATTTTCATGCAGAACAGTCTCTAGAGTTTGCAGAGAAAAATTGAAATACATCGAGTGAGCAGTAGTTTGGCGGGCAAAAACGCCTTGTTAATGAGAGAGGTCAGAGGAGCAGGGCCAGGCTGGTCGAAGCTGACAAGAAGGTGACAGTAACACAAATAACGTATTACAATGTATGCAGAAGAGCATCTCTGAACACACAATGCGTCACAACATGTCAAACCTCTAAGTGGATAGGCTACAGCAGCAAAAGAAAATAACAAATAATAATACCTAATAAAGTGCTCACTGAGTGTATATCATGGAACAATTTTATCAGTTTCATTTAGAATGTTCATGCAAGGTGTAGTCTCCACACAGCTGGGCCCTTCTTGCCAGAGGCCTGAATGTACATTCAGGATTTACTTGCAGATTAATGCAGTGCCTTGAGGCTCTGTGTCACTATCTGAACACTAGAGGGAGCCAGAAGGGGAACAACCTGAATGAGAAAGGGCCACACTCATCAAGCACCATTTTGTAATATGCAGTAACATTAGCTTAAGATCCAGCTTGAAGAGTAACAGTCAGCAACAGTACCCCAGCTGACAGATACCGGGAGCGTTCCTGCTGGTGTCATTCTATATCAAGTTAATACCATTCTGCCAATAGACTGGATGTAATAGAAAATATCAGATTTTACCACATAGACAACCACATGGACATATGGTTTGTATAGAGCAGAGCTGCCCAACCCTGTTCCCTGGAGATCTACTGTCCTGTAGATTTTCAGCACACCCCATTCAACCACAAGAGATCTCTTTGAGCTGCTAATTAGTAGATTCCGCTGTGCCACATTAGGGTGGTAATGAAAACCTACAGGACTTGGGGGTTGGGTCAGCCCCGGCGGGGCTCAGTGGCTGACCTGGGGCAGGGCCCCGGGCCACACCCGTATGGAGCCGTGGTTGAGCAGGGCGCGGACGATGTGCTCGGGCTGGTGCTCGGTCTTGTAGGCCACGGCCTTGAGCACGTTGTGCATGGGCGCGTCTCCGCTGTAGCACATGGTGTTGACGCTGGCCCCGTGCTCCAGGAGCAGCTGGACCGCGCGCGGGTTGACGTTCTTGCAGGCCATGTGCAGCGGCAGCTGGTTGTCCTGGTCGCCCGTGTGCACGTCCGCACCGGCTGACAGCAGCATGCGGCACACGTCGCCGTAGCGACCCAGGTCCTCGGCCGCCTGGGGCTGGGCGCAGGCGGCGTTGAGCGGGGTGTTGCCCTCGTCGTTCCGCCGGTCCAGAGCCGCGCCGTAGCGCAGGTACAGGTCCGTGTGACCCACCAGGCCGTGCCGGGCCGCCACGTGCAGGGGGGTGTTGTCCTCCTCCAGGCTCCGCCCGTTGACCGTGGCTCCGAACTGCAGGAGGTGCTTGGCGCACCTGTGCCATGAAGAAGGGAGGGGCAAAATCAGGGAAGCTTTTGTGTTCTTTGGAGTTTTGTTCGTTAGAGCGTAGAGCAGTCACTTTAAGCATAATTTAGAGCAGTGGACCTCACTTCTGGTCCTGGAGAGCTGTAGAGTGTGCTGGTTCTTGTTTTCACCTTCATATCAGCAAGCAGTTCAGACCCAAAAAACAAGGTGAGGTGAGTATAATATAACTGTATAATTTACTATATATTTAATATAATTATATATTTAATATAATTTGATAGATCAATTAAATACCAAGTAACAACAACAGCCTGTACACCCTGTGGCTCTCCAGGACCAGGAGTGAGGACCGCTGATTTAGAGCTTTTGGTGATGGTGAGCTTCCTACAAAAGTGGATAAAAATTATGTTTCTCTTCTTGACACAAACTGAAAAACTCCAGGTGGTGTCAAAGGTGGTACACCTGTACTGAGCAAGCATTTGTAAATAAAAGATAGAAACAAATGTGAAAAGAACACTTGAGAAATGACTGATGAAGGTCACAGACGACAGTATTGAAATCACCAGTATTATTATCCGTGTCGAACACTGTTGCAAAGGAAGGGAGAATGTCACTGCACTCGACTGTGAATGTTATTAAAGAGTTACCATTAGCACTGTTTATTACATGCCTTCATCAAGGCATGCATCCTAACACCCTACAGTAAGTGGAAGATCATTTTAGAATTTTAGATTTCAAAGGAACAAATTCAAAAGGAAAATCATTTGGATAAAAATCGCCTGAAGGGCCTTGAGATTAAAAGGGCTGTGCTTCGGCTGCAATCAGTAATCCTCACACACTGAAATGATATTTTTAAGTTCCCGTGTCATTTAACAGCTACCCCAGAGAGTTGCATTTACTCGCATTTACTCTAAACTAAATATTTAAGCATGTCTCCATAAATTTGATCCATGGAACTGATTTATGCTGCCATTTTAAATAAGAAAGCCACATCACATAAAGGAATATTTTACTGCAGCGCTGGGTAATTCCATGCTAATACAGTGTCTTGGTAGCATTACCTATTTGTGACCAATGTAGATAGTGAGAACGGAGAACGGTGTATTTTGCTAGTTTCTGGATGTGATGCTTTGACTTATGGTAGAACCTATGCACTTGTAAGTCGCTTTGGATTAAAAGCGTCTGCCAAATGACTAAAATGTAATGTAAATGTTTTACCTACACCAAACTCACTGCTGGCTAGTCTCGATGGGCTTAGATTATGGTTAGTGCAGTCATGTCCTGTCAACCCCATCTAAAGAAATCGAAATTACATCTTGTCGTAGCATGTTGCTCCGAATTAATGATGTCGTTATTCAATGAATGGTTGGGAAAGCACAGCTAAAGCAATTTCACATTTAATTATCAGCTGAAAAATCATCTGCTAAAGACAAGCCTTCGGTAGGATGTGGATTCCCTATAATTAATCAAATGAGGACTGATTATTGGGCTTCTCTTATGTTGTTGATACTAGTCAAAGTGTGTGAACTCTGAATAATACAGAAGTAGTACATCAGTACAACAGTACTGAACAGCACTACAATAGCTGGTAAATACTCAATGGACTAGTGGTAATATGTGTATTAAATATACTTATTGAATAGCTTCTAATGCATGCTTACTGCTTATTAATTCGGTAACCATTGCTGGAGGTCCGGTGGGTCTCTGAAGGTAGAGGTGAATAATCATAAGCTTTGCCAAGAAACACTGATTTCAAGTTCTGGAAAAGTAGACTTTTCTGTGGGTTTAATTGCAATATTTTTACGACTCACTTTGAATGGATGCACACATATTTTCTAGGCTCACAGTAATGCTTTAGTGAGACGGAAAGTTCTAGAAGAAGGTGCACGGGGGGAGGCTCTCACTGAAGGGACTCGGGGCTGGTGCACACGTGCAGGGGCATCAGGCCGTCCTCGCTCACAGCGTTGGCGTTGGCCCCGTAGGAGAGCAGCAGCTTGACGCACTCGGTGTGTCCGTTCTCACAGGCCTCATGGAGGGCGGTGGTGCCCGCCGGAGAGAGCTCCACGTCTGCCCCCCTCTGGAGCAGGTGCCTCAGGCACTCCGCGAAGCCTCGACCCGCCGCAATGTGCAGGGGCGTAGTCAGCTCCTGCTCGTAGGTCAGTGACCAGAGTCCTGTAACAGGGGGCACAGGTATAAAACAGATATAAAAACAATGAAATATTGAAGTGAAGTGTTTCATAGCTTAGCAAATATAAGTATACTTACTTCCAGAAGGAACGCTTTCATGAAAACTACATCAGTTATAACAACAGCTACAACAAGTAGGTGCTGTGTATGGGTGTGATGTGTTTAGTGGGGTTAATTTTGTACCAGTTTTTAATCATGCTTCAATTTCCACACTTTAAAATGATGTTTTTGTAGCTACAATGTATTCCTTTCTTGGGGAGGTGTAATGTACTATAGCCTGCTATATTGGGAGCCACTGGTTTTTGGCTCCTCAATCCAGCAGCTGAGCTGTGCAGCCATCGCACTGGAGGAGATGCCATGGCTTGATACCAGGCCATGGGGCACGTCCGCACACTGTAAAGCAGTGTTTTAGCAGCATGGTTCTGCCATGCAGCCCGGTGGGTGATTTCTCTTTTATTCTCTGCTTTTCAAAGGAGAAGGTTCAGAACCAGGGTGTTTAGTTTCCAGCGAGATGAAATGCTGCAAGATCAAATTTCAAACTGCTGAGCAAATGTCAGACAGGATCTATCCCTCACATTGACTCAGCATGTAATAGCTTTTACACCAAGAGCACGAGTCTGAAATGTGAAATGAAAATGTCACTCGTCAAAAAGAGTCCTGTCTTTTGCCCCCAGAAAACGAGAGGGAAAACATTCAGCTATAAATGCTCATACAGCCAGCTCGTTGAGACATTTGACAAAGCTGATATTTCCAGATGCTAACATTTGCTTGCAAACTGACAAATTATTTCAACCACAACCCATCCTGAAATTTACCAAGGAAAGCCAACGATTGTAACCGCCATGTTTCTACTAAAGCCTAAGTTTCAGTTACGTACTCAGGCCTCTGTAGTTGAACCGGTAGTCCTTCCATTCCTCGATGTTGCTGGTGTCGTAGATGGAGTTAATAATGTGGCAGCCATCGGGGTCGTCCATGATAGTGATTAGGGTCAAGTGGTCGCCCACCAAAAGGGCGTTCCAGAACTGGAGGGGGGGGCCCGTGGCCTTCGCTGTGGCGATCACGTCATTCCGAATCTGCTTCGGCTTACGCCACTGAACCTTTGAACTCATCAGCTTCACCAAATTCAATATTTTGCACGGTGTGAAAAATATTTAAACTGACAATAACAAGCTCCTCTGTTTGCATGGGGTGCAGATTAAGAGCCAAAAATGTATCCGCAGAAAGTGTGAGCCTTGGAGGTGTGGGAACGCTTCTGTCCCTGGAGAGTGTTTGTTGCCCCTCTGAAGCTTGTTTATGCTGTTGGTGTCTATTTAAGGGAGGCATCGCGTCATGCAATATTATCCTGGCTTTGAACAAGCCAGCAAGCTCCAGCAACAGGATAGGAGCCTCAAGCCCTGTATCGTCCCAAATTTTATATGGCAGCTAGGGCCTCATTTCACCTTCAGATAGTCACAATATAGATCCAATATTGTGATCTTACCAAATGGTTTGATGTGGGTTAAAATGCAGTAAATTACTGCAATGCAATATCAGTCAAACTCACAAGAGAATTAAAGATACATTGAGAATATTAAAGATACATAAAAGGAGCATACAATACTGGAAGTGTGCAAAAATGTGGTACTTCTCCAATATCTTGCTTTCCAAAGACTAATACAAATCTTTGGATGATATATCTAAATCTCAAAAAACAGGAAGTGTGCGTAGTGGGTGGAAACAGAATGCATCATTAGATCTGGTTTTCAGCACAGTCTGTAATTAAGCGGCATTAATATTTCAGTGTTGATGGATTATTTCAGACTGCTCTGGAGACAGCCAGTCAGCATGTCAGAAACTTTGATTACATTTCTTGTTTAGGACCGCCCTATTTAAAAGCCCATAGGAACATGCCTCTCTATTACACTCATTCATTTATGTGCTGTTTCGTTCAGGGATGTTTGGATTTATTGTGATAAAATTAGTTTTCAAGGAAAACAAGTAAAGGTTGAAAGAAAGGCAAGGTTGTCAGAGACTGGAGGTGATTTTGCTCTGTAGTTTCCATTTATTCCAAAATGTTTTTGAATGAGCTTATTATCTAGACACACCAGGTCAGACTTGACTAATAGCTACCTAACTAATATGCTTCAGATGCCTTTGCATTGGCAGACACCTCAGCAACAGTGCATTTTGGCTGCCATTTTTCTGAGCAGGAATAGTCCAGAAAGTGCTTAAATATATTGCTTTTCTGGCAAGGCATCACCACTTTGATTTTGAATCACATACAAAAGGGCATACAAAAGGGCAAAAGGGCAATGAGTAACAGTTGGGAAACACCACTGTAATGACATCATGCAAGTGGTCCAACTCTCAGATTCAATGCACCAATATGAATTGTATGGTTACATTTTTTTAGGCTTTATCTAATATGCTGGGTTTGAGTGAGTGAGGTGATGTGACCCATGGTGGAGTGCGATGCTACTGAATCTGGACTCTTTCAGTGGCAGCTGGTTAGCAGCTGTGCAGGGTGGCACATGTCTAGCTGTAATATCCAGGTAGGGAAGGTTTTAGACAACAGTCACGCATCGCTCAAGACTGACTCCTCACATCAACCGAGCACCTGCAGTCTGCTAGTGCCAGATGTGCATGATGTTTACTCATCTGAAGCTGAGACTGTACAGCAGGTGGCTAAGACAGAGGTACTCATTTTCTGCTACTCATTTCTGCTACACATTTTTCTGTATGTTTTGTTGAAATGCTATCATAACAATGCATTGGAAACACGAAATTTCTGTTATGGCACACCGGTTCAAGACAAGGTGTCCTCTCAAAAACCTTTTCAGCTTCACCTTCTTCTCCAAAATATTACCAGGGATTGGCACAATATGCATATTCCCAAATGTGCCATGCATTCAGTGTAAAGAAAGATACCGTACTGCTAACTGATGATGGCAGCAATACAGTTTAATCCTTAAATTTAAGTTAATAACAAGGAACATACTGTATACGCTCTATCTAAGGATTATATCTTGTAATTCCAGCCCCTGTCCCAATTTATTTTATATAATCATAATGGTACTAAATATAAAATGGCAATTGAACATCAATATACTTTTTACAAAAATAAAACAGCTGGTGGTAAATATAATAAAAGCACAATTGTACCTTACATAGGGAGTTGCATCATTATTATGAAATACAGATTAGGAGCAATGTTATGTGGGATGAAGTATGTTGACAAACGTATTGCATCCCAGAATTTTACTTTATCATTGACACCTGAAAGAGTCAGTTTTTCAGTTTTATTGGTACAGCTTTCCATAACTCTGTACCTTTCACAGAAATAACTGATGACTGCGTTATGCTGGATGCCATTCGCTCTGCCCCTGGTGGTAATGTTACTGCCTTATTGTTGTCTGTTAAACTCATAAACAAGATTTCTGGGGCTTTACTGGGCAAGGATTAAAAACTAATTTTAGACAGGAATACTGAGTGACAACCATGCAGATTTTACTTTCTAAAGTATGACCTTTTTTGTCCATTATTTTCATTCCTGACTCATAAAATCAGTTTGCTTAACTTTCAAATTTAACACCAAGCATTTTGCTGTGAATATCCCTGATCTGCTCATGTTCCTGGATGTTCGCCATCAGCATTATACTGTAATGACAAGTCTTACAATTGCCTGTCTTATAATTACATCTGCCTTGAAGGGAGACATCACTATAAATAACTTTGTAGCAGGTCATTCCGTCTTGCCAAGAGATCCAGCCATTACTGTCATTACTACAGTGAGCAGGAGACCAGTGTTCCATTCTCCATTTTAAAAGAAACACTTTACACCCACTTGCCATATTATTCTCTTTTTACTGTAAGATAGCAAATGTTTATCTCTCCCAACTAAAATGATCAAATCATGCCTGTAGAAACTTGCTATGACAACTAGTGAAAACCTAAATACTTCCATCCATCCATCCATTATCTTAACCCGCTTATCCTGAACAGGGTCGCAGGGGGGCTGGAGCCTATCCCAGCATACATTGGGCGAAAGGCAGGAATACACCCTGGACAGGTCGCCAGTCCATCACAGGGCACACACACCATTCACTCACACACTCATACACTCATACCTATGGGCAAGTTAGACTCTCCAATCAGCCTAACCTGCATGTCTTTGGACTGTGGGAGGAAACCGGAGTACCCGGAGGAAACCCACGCAGACACGGGGAGAACATGCAAACTCCGCACAGAGAGGCCCCGGCCAACGGGGATTCGAACCCAGGACCTCCTTGCTGTGAGGCGGCAGTGCTACCCACTGCACCAGTTGCCACCACTACTTACAGTTTCAATATATTTGTTATTCTTAGATAGCATTTTTTTAATGTTTTAGTCCAAAATGGAAAATTTAATTGGCTGTTTGTGAAAATAATTTGATTTAATAATTTTGTGATTTAAATTTGTGAGTAAAATATTTAGGTTGAACTACATTTTTGGTCCATATTTCACTGTTCTTGTGGAGATCTCACATTGAGAATATCTGCAAATAAGATATATACATATTTTAAAGGTGTATATAATTGAAGGCTCTGGACAGCTCTAAGGAATGGTGGTAAAAATATTCAGAAGATAGATTCATTTATATACACACTTATACTACACTGTAAAACACATACCATAGTTAAACATATTTATACAGTTATATAGTAACTGTAACTGTAAGTATAGTTACATTTTGTATTTTGTTGTACAATGACAGTACATATATATTCCACAAACTATGAGCTTTGACAATCCTGAATCATTTTTAGGAACATATGTGATATATTTTCCATACATTCTTGCATATTATTGCATACATATTTTTGCACATGTTCATACTTCTATTTAACTTAAATTCTAAATTTTTTTGAAAGTGTTTTAAAAGACCAATATCCTCAGTGATAAAAAAAATATATGCATGGTCATGCAACGGATCTAAATGACCTCAGTTGCGGCATGCAGCTTTCCCTACTGTCACCTACTGTACCGTACTGTAACTCAGAACAGCATAATTAAATTCAGTACAATACTGCATTGGAAAATAAGGGAGGCCTCCCCTCACCTCAGAATAATACACCAAACTGCCGTGATATGACTGAAAATAATGACAAAAAAACCCTTAAACCACAGAGCGCTGCTGTTTATAACCCCTCTTGCTGAATGGCATGCCCACTAGCTCACAGCTGTGGCAAACAGACTGTCCTCACATATTAACAGGACCCAAGGTCAGGAGGGCATCAGAGGATTACACAGACAATGAAGCACCTCATAAGTGAGTTAGCAATGCTGTATATTAATAGTTTATTTAGGCCCTTAACTGTGTTCTATTTGAAGTAATGTTATTTTAAAAATGCAGAACCCAACCGGTGATCATATTTTAAGTATCACTATTTATGCAACTACTATTTAGTCTGTGTGTTTGCCTGTCTGCTGGAGATGTTCACAAATCTGAACATCTCTGCAAAGGTATCCCATCAAATTAGGTGGGAACACTGTCTTCACATTCAGCTAACTCAGTAAACATACTCTCCTTGTCCTTAGGCTTAGCCTATGTAATTTTGTGTGCAAGAAAGAATTTATGACAATATTATCCTCCTTGTCTTTTCATCCATGGTCATTACTGTATCCAATCCTTGTGTACAGATCTATAAAAAGCAGCAGCTAAATCCTTAGATTTTTCAGGATTAAGAAATCCAACATTTTGGACCGATTTCCCAAATGTACTTTTTAGCCTGCCTGACTGTTATTTTTAGAGATGATAGATATTCTATCAGTATTAGTGTTTAATCATATGAAATGACATCAGTATTGTCAGCGAGAACACAGTAATTCAGAGTTTTCTGTCAAACAAGCAGAAGGATGGGGCTGTCCTGGTGTTGAATCCTGGGGACACCAGTGTGTGGATTGGCTAGCATCCCTGCAGTAATGCCACAGTTAATTTAGTGACTGCAGGGTGAAAATAAACATTAGCTGGCAGCTACCTCTTAAGGCTACATGTATCCAAAATGTAAAAAGCTCAATTTATACTCGCAACTGTCATTTTAAATCCTCAGTTTCCTGCCGATAACACAAGAACATGTGTTTAATGTTATTAACTAACCAGTGAATAATACTGATGAAACTTCTCCTTTTAATGCAAAGTGCCTGGCTGCTTGTTTTAGCAGGGGGGATTAGTCCTGTTCCTATTGCAGCAGTGCTGGATAATTTCAGCATTCAGGATGAATAACGTAAAGCTAGCTCACTCATCAAAGCATATTCAGACTTGCTTTGCTATTATGAGTCATTCTATATAGAAAGAAATTAAATATGGAAAATGAGTGATATAGTAGCTAATGTAATGGGAAGTTATCTATGTAATGACCTTTAAGAATCATTTGAGAATAAGGGCTATGATAAGCCATTATAAAGACGTTAAAACAGACTTGCCCTATACAATGTACATTCTGCAATGTTCTGCGGCAGATTAACTCAGCAATAAGTTCTTTGAGGCTTTTGATGCAAATGATCTGAAAGATGTTTTAAAAATAACAGATTTGGCAAATGCTCACAGGGAAATATGTACCATTAGAAATGCGCCTGCAATCTCTGCACTTACCCAATGGCAACCCCTTACACCCCATAGCACCTGCTTACAGACTGTAAGGACCTTCCCATCAACAGGGGTGAAAGTACATTCATTGATTTCATTTGAGATATAATTATATTGTTGTATAGTGGCCTTGGTAATAATATCATAATGTTTAACACGTTTGGAAGTTTTAAGATTTAAGTTTTTCTGATGATGAAAGTCATCTAGATTTTGGCTTTTTGTGCTTGTTTTGGAAACCAATTGTCAGATCATATCGATGAATGTAACCACTCCATTTTCACATCAAGAAGTTCATGTGAGGTGAACTTGGTAAACGAATAAATAGAACAACCATGAAAAGAAATCGGATATGTTATTTATGAAACCCAGCACAGCTGCTTTATTCAGTCTGCCATTGCTCAATTAAAATGGCATTGTTCCATCAGTCAGACTTCAATTTCAGCTCATGTGGGCGACATGGCTCAGGCTGTAAGAGCAGTCGCCTGGCAGTCGGAGGGTTGCCGGTTCGATCCCCCGCCCGGGCTGTGTTGCTCCTGATGAGCTGGTCGGCGCCTTGCATGGCAGCCAATCGCTGTCGGTGTGTGAGTGTGTGTATGAATGGGTGAATGAGAAGCATCAATTGTACAGCGCTTTGGATAAAGGCGCTATATAAATGCCAACCATGTGTAATGTGTAATGCAAGTTTCATAGCATTTATTTTTTAATGTTCATTTTAAAGTGACTTTATTCACATAAAAAACACACTGTTAGGGTGTTGATCAAATCCATAAAATTCATGTCAAATGGGGAAGACAGGCTACAGTTCATTCAGAACCCTTTTAATTATTATTGTATTTTCTATTGCCTTTTTTGTACTTATTCATCAAAATTATTACTTTTTCAATTCAGGCCCATATGTCTAATTTTCATTCTTATTGTTTTTCATTTTTAGCTTGTTTTCTTCCATAGAAATACATCTGTTCTCTTGTTATTTTTTAGTGAGTGGGTGGCAGTGTAGCACAATGGTTTGGGAGTTTGGGGCTTCAAATGTAATGCAAATGTAATATGTGACATTGGAGCCTTTTGTGTTTCAGCTGAATTCAAGGGAAGTCTTTTTCCCACACAAAGTGAGTACAGTTCAAACGGAATACAAGATACATTATTCATTAGTTCAGTGCTGTTCATTCTCATCTTAACTTTAATGTAGTTATCCATTGATATACTGTATATACTCTCTATATACTATATATCTTTTTTGTCCATTGGGCTCCATGACTGCTTTTCTGATGACTGCTGCACAAAGTATTATTATTTCAGTACTATTCACTTTGTCTTAAGCCCTTCTCCAAAATTTAACCAAGCTAATATTCTGACACTGCATAATCTGGAACGTTGTCATTTGCTATCAAGTCTATCTGAATGTTATTGATTCATTTGTTATCCCTTTATATCAAGGAGAGAACCCTATTGGGATTGAGATCTCTTTTTCCACGTGACCAGTACAAAAGATAGTTTGTTGTAATATCTGAATTTGAATATTTTTTTTATAATGTCATTCGTTATGATGGCATTGCTAAATTGTGATGATTATATGTACTTGTGTACGTGATTTTAATTTTCTTTATTCATGGTAGGATAATATCTCTCGATTTAAACAGAGGGATATAATTTGATTATGATATTGGCTTTGGCTATGGCTTGGGCAGTGTTCTGCAAGTATACTTCAAAATCAACAGCTTTGTGAATCAAATACACTGAGTAAAATATCATTGTCCATTACTTGGATACATTGGAGGTACATTTTTGTTCTTTAAGGAACACATTTCCCAAATGTACCCTGAAAGGTACAACAATATTCCTTGGGTACTAATAACCTTTCACAGGCAAGAAATAATGACTACAAATGAATTATTAAACCCAGGGCTAGAGATACAGTTGTATGTACCTGTAGCATACGAACCCAATGACAAGCATTGTACCTTTTTAGGTACTTTTGTCTACCTTTTTTTTGTGGCGAGTGTATAGTCTGCCAATGAATAACTTGTTCTTTTATTTTTGACTTCAAACTTTGTGCATAATGTTGTTTGTTGAGCCTCCAGTGATGTTGGCTGGTTTCATGGCCTCACTGCCCCACACACAGCCCGGCCCGGACACGACCAGTCTGCGCAGCGTCAGCACTGTACTGATACACCCAGGCGCTGCCCCTCACTCTTACCCATGTCCTGGCTGACCCAGCGAATGTCTTACCCACGTCCTGGCTGACCCAGTGAATGTCTTACCCACATCCTGGTTAACCCAGCGAATGTCTTACCCATGTCCTGGTTAACCCAGCGAATGTCTTACCCACGTCCTGGCTGACCCAGTGAATGTCTTACCCACGTCCTGGCTGACCCAGTGAATGTCTTACCCACATCCTGGTTAACCCAGCGAATGTCTTACCCATGTCCTGGTTAACCCAGCGAATGTCTTACCCACGTCCTGGCTGACCCAGTGAATGTCTTACCCACGTCCTGGTTAACCCAGCGAATGTCTTACCCATGTCCTGGCTGACCCAGCGAATGTCTTACCCACGTCCAGGTTAACTCAGCAAATGTCTTACCCACGTCCTGGCTGACCCAGTGAATGTCTTACCCATGTTCTGGTTAACCCAGCGAATGTCTTACCCATGTCCTGGCTGACCCAGCGAATGTCTTACCCACGTCCAGGTTAACCTAGCAAATGTCTTACCCACGTCCAGGCTAACCCAGCGAATGTCTTACCCACATCCTGGTTAACCCAGCGAATGTCTTACCCACGTCCTGGCTAACCCAGCGCATGTCTTACCCACGTCCAGGCTAACCCAGCGAATGTCGACACCCCTCGCTCTTACCCACGTCCAGGTTAACCCAACCCATGTCTTACCCACGTCCCGGCTGACCCAGCGCATGTCTTACCCACATCCAGGCTAACCCAGCGCATGTCTTACCCACATCCAGGCTAACCCAACGCATGTCTTACCCACTTCCCGGCTGACCCAGCGCATGTCACCGCCTCTGGACTCCACGATGAGGTCGACGGAGGAGCCCTTGGGGAACAGGCGTTGGATAGCCTCCAGGTCTCCGGTGAAGAGGGCGTTGTGCACCACCAGGTCATGGCACACCTGTGGCGGGGTGGCAGCAGGAGGCGGCCTGGGCCCTGCCCTCTCCCTGGCCTCCATCTTCTGGAGGTAGTTGTTGAACCTCGGAGTGGTGAACCTCTTCATGCACATCTGTCTCTCCAGGAGGTCCTCGTCCACACGCAGGGAGCGCAGGGCCGTGGGCGAGAAGGAGAAACTGCCCCAGGACATCTCGATCCAGCTATCGTCTCTCTCTTACTCACTCTCCCTCTCTCCCTCTCTCCCTCACACTCCCTCTAACTCTCTCTCACTCACACTCTCTCCCTCACTCTCACTCTCTCTCTCCCTCCCTCCCTCTCTCTGTGTGCCCCTTTTCCTCTATCCAGCAGGGTAACTCTGAGCTCGGGTGGCTGGTGACTGATCTGCTATGAAGAGTCTTGTGCTCACTGAGCCTGTCTGAGCGACTCTGACGGGCTGTTTTGACACGCAATATGTCACCACTCCCTCTCCTCACACTCCATGTGGACAGAGGCTATTTTTACCGCTCACATGGCCGTTTCATTTAGAGTGTTTATCAGAATCACATTGTCAGTTTTATCATCTGGCTAATTCGGCTATGATAAAACCACAGTTTTCCTGGAATAAAATCTTCATGGACTATAAAAGGAGTATATACAGTATATCAATGGATAACTACATTAAAGTTAAGATGAGAATGAACAGCACTGAACTAATGAATAATGTATCTTGTATTCCGTTTGAACTGTACTCACTTTGTGTGGGAAAAAGACTTCCCTTGAATTCAGCTGAAACACAAAAGGCTCCAATGTCACATATTACATTTGCAGCCCCAAACCCCCGAACCATTGTGCTACACTGCCACCCACTCACTAAAAAAGACATTTAGAAATAAAACATGGAGATGTGTGAGGAGCTTTCCCAGCCTGTATTTGTCCCACTTCCTTCAAAGAAAGAAAATGAAACACAACCTAAAACACTGTTATTGTCATTGAAAGCATATTAAAAGCAGTCTATGTTGTTCTTATGACATACTGATTTGTAGAACTAATGAACCCAGCACCCAGTCGGGGCTGAATGCTATTCCCTTTCAGTCCCGATAAGGCAGAACAGGTGTCTAGCTCTGAAAAGTAGAGCACAGGCCAGGGTGCCAGACTGAGTGTGTGCAGTAGAGTCAAGTTCAGCCACACTGGGGCTCAGTGCTCTTTAGTTCAGCTCAATCCAGTCACAGCCACCTGCCTGCAGTCTGATGGGTTCAATGAACCCACTGTGCACCCTGGCACAGCACAGCCTTGTTAATAGGACTGAACAAATGACAACTTTTTGACAGATTAGACTGTATGTCCTGTATTTGGACATGTGGTCTAATGTAATTCAGGAAGTCAGAGGGTCAGTTTTGCTTATTTATTACCAACGGGTAATCACATTTCAGTTACCTATGCTTAGATTTTCTTTGATTAAATTAGTACTACAACTGATTCATTTCTGGCCATTCTCCATCTGACTCAGTGACTGTACCAAGCACTATGTTACAACATTTTCCTGCAGGTTAGGAATGAAATATAAAATATGATGCAACACAATCTGTAATGAGATCACATCTAAACAGCATGATATACTTTAATACATTTAAAATGTTTTTATTTAAACAATATTTTCTGACCGCATTTATGTCATTCTCTGCTCCCAATTGCTATTAGCCAGATTTTTCCATTACTCAACTTTAATTGTAATATTAGGGGAAACAATCATGTGTAAATGGATTCTTGATAGCTTTCTCTTTAATCAGTCAGAAATAATCTGTCATTTTGTCCTAACATCCAGAAGTGTCAGGGCTCAGAACACAGGAACCCACCATAAACAGGGAATAATCTGGCCTTCTTTATTCAAGAAATAGCAGGTCAGGCAGGCAATGGTCAGATACGAGCAGACAGGAATATCACAGGTAACATAGTTTGTTATCATTAATACAGGCAAGAGTTCGTAAACAGGGCTACCAGACACAGCAGGGATAATCCAGGACGTAGTCGGGGTCAACTGATACACAGAAAAGGGCAGGTATAAATACACAGACAAATGAGGTAGCAGTGATGAACAGGTGTGCAAACGGAGATCAGGTAACAAGACTGGATAACCAAATAACGAGATGACAGGGCTATGGAAAGCGACAGAGGACAAACGTGTAAAACGCACAAGTAATTCGAAAAACGTGACAGGAGAATACAGAGCATGACAACAGATATTTTCATTTATAATTCACCAATTGTAATTTAATTGGCAGTGAAAATGAAATAGAATGATGCATGCATATCAGGCATAACTGTGATAAATGCATGTGATTATTGGCATGTGCATTGTAAGCAAATTAATATTTTCAATTTGAACAAATTCTAACACTGATAAAGACCCACTAGAGGCAGGAGGTTTTTATAAGGTTGTGTGAGTTATAATACTACAGAGCCCCCCTGGTAACCCCAGATTAAATTACATTCCATTATTACATTATTGGCATTTGGCAGACGCTCTTATCCAGAGCGACGTACAACAAAGTGCATACCCATAACCAGGGATAAGTTCGCTGAAAGACCCTAGAGGGAAGTACAATTTCAACTGCTATAAAAAATATATATATATATATATATATATATTTATGTCTGGAAATCTGTACTCTCGGTTTTGCAATCCATGTATTTGTTTTGCCAATCCATACCCTCAGTCTTGCAATGCATGCGTTCGGTTTGCCAATCCATACCCTCAGTCTTGCAAAGCACGCGTTCGGTTTGCCAATCCGTACCCTCAGTCTTGCAAAGGCAAGGTACGGATTGGCAAACCGAGTACAGATTTCCAATTTTTTTTACGTAGGGTGTCTATGGGGGCTCTGTGTAATATTCACTGTCTTAAAACAAAATGTATATATATATATATATATATATAGCTTAATCAAATAAATAATTGTAAAAAATATTTTAAAAAATAATTAGGTGCTAGCAGTCTTCCTGCATCCGATGTGCATAAAACATACTCTTTCAAACTGCAAAGCTGGTGCAAAGGAGTGCAAACGAGAGGCACTTCCCAGAGCTGGGAAGTAAAAATGGTACAATAATATATTTTTAAAATATATAAATATAAATATACCTTTTATTTTGAATGAATGAATTGATCAAATAAGAACTGAACCCCGTGAAAATACAATACTACATATTATGTTCACACATTCATAGAAAATGAATATGCTAATCAGATTATGATGTAGATTTTTTTTTCCACCATGCTCTGCACTCATCTTTCAATCTGGCCTTTTAGTCGAACTGGGAACGTGACATTTCTGGAACAGGGACCTGCTCCCGTATGAACACCGCCCTCCCTCCCTCCGTCCCTCCCCTCCTCCCTCGCTCCCTCCCTCTGTCTCTCCCTCGCTCCCTCCCTCCGTCTCTCTGCACATCAGACGGCCCCGGCGCTGGTCCCACATTAGCGGACATTAGGGGCAGAGCGGGAGCCAGCGCTCTTCTCGCCGGGCCCCACGGCCAGCGGCGGGACGGCACACAATTAAAGCTCGGCGCTCGCTCTCTGGGCGTCCCACAGACATGCTACATTTGACTGATGAGCAATTATTTGGCGAGGCTGGAGGAAAACGGACCCCGCAAAAAATGTTCCACCGTACTTTATGAGCCTCGATATTGCTAAAAATACGGGAGACATTTCCGCTAAGTGACATGGAGGCTTTGGGCAGTTGTCAGCCTGGTGCCCACAGCATGAAACATTAAAGCTATACAATGAAAACATTTCCTTTTTTACTTTAAATCAATGCAACACAATCTGCCAAACACACAAACAAACACACACACACACACACACACACACAAAAGCATGCGCTTACATGCTGTATTTATATACATCTGAAAACATCTCCCACAATTTTTTGAAAAACCATTTTGTCTCAATCATCTGCCTATGCTCAGTCACACCATCCTGTATTATTCGTAATGCATAACTGTTTACCCATGATGCCTATCTGTTGCAATGAAACGGTGCCTGAGTGATGTTGTCTATGCGTCCACTTGCCCTTTGTATTCTGCAGTTGTACAGTTGTAGAGCTCATATACAATACCACTTTCACATCTTCAGACCTTTTTCCACATGCAGTATTTGCTGCCTGGACATTGCCAGGAGTTGTAAAGTAGAAAGCTTTTCACCTTTTCGGTGTTTAACCGTGCGGTAGTCTGCTTCAGTATTCATTATTTATCATGCATCTATTCATTCAGAGACCTGGACCTTGTCTTAGACAGAGGGAAATGTGTTCATGACAAACAATAGTCTTTCCCAAGATGCACTGGGACAATTCCACTGCAGCATGCACCATCTTCTCCTGAGCTCTGAGCTCATCCACCAGTCCCACCCTGCTGTGATGACGGCTCTATGACGTCATGCTGTTCCTGCCACTTGCAGGTCTCTTTGGGCTGGGTGGCTGGAATGGGGAGGCAGGGCTAGGAATAGCAATGCTCCAGTTCATGATGCTTTGTTTTGCATCAGAGCAGCATAGCAGTCACTCAGTGTCTCAGTCTGTAAGCTAAATCTGTGCGTGGGGCTATGACTACAGCATAAGCACAGCACCTGAACTACTTTAGGTCCATTCTTACATGGTTTGTCACTTAACACGTGATGTAAGACACTGGCTGCAGTTGTCATTTTGTGCACACCACTTGCATACAGGGCAGTATGCAGCTATGCATCATGACTAATATGGTTTATCTAAATTTATCTGAGAAACGCCTGTAATGTCCATTAAATTACACTTCATTCCCTCAATTCACTGAAATTAAATGGAATTGACCCCAACTCTGACTAAAACCATGAAGCACAAAGATCACACCCTCACATTGTATAACCTTGTATAATGACACTGACTTATCAAGGCAGTTAATTATTTACTTCTGAGGCAAAGGATTTACACTGGGTGCTTTTTTAATTTACCATCCATCCTGACTGTGTTGGTAAAGTACTGTCTGTGGTTGTAAGAGAGTCACCAGGTAAAATGCACCCACTATGCCATGTCTTTGCAGGTAGGCAAAGCAAGCGATGGACCAGTAAAGCACTGCTTCAGGCAATGACTGCAGCCATCGTCATAAATGGTGGTTGATGTCACTTGGCTTTTCCCCGCAATAACATTCTGTTCATAAAGTTGAATTAGTTTAAAAAGCATTTGTGTTAACGTCAATAAAATAATTGTTCACTAATGCAAGGTAGCCTAAAATCAATGAATTACAGCTAATATGAGGCCACAGAGCTGATTAATGGAATCACGGTAGGAAACAGTTTAGTGGGCCTTCAACTGGAAGTTAAGAAAACCTGTTCCTGTTGAGCATGTTTAATTTTTCAGTGCAGTCTGGGAATCTTTGAGAAATTAAGCTGATATCTAAAGGTGATTGTTATTTTGATGAGACAGCAGTGGACATCGTGGGCATATCTAGGGAGTGGTGAGGGACTACCCATGGTTAATACGTGGCCACCCCTGTTGTCACTCCACCCGCCAAAGTTCTCTATTAAAGGAGAAGATTGAATAGCTACATTATTATTTTCATTTCTTGTGCCTTTCTTAAATGTTTATCTGCATGATGTGTGAAAGGTTGTATTGGCTGTGCTAGCAGCTGTATCAATGGCAACGGTAAACTATTTTTTAGTTTAGTTTTCCACTGATTTGCATAAATATAACTTCCCTCCTGAGAGACATGAGCATTAATTGTTTTATCATATGCAAACTATATTGTGAAGTAAGGTCTGGTGGAGCAAAGAAAAAAAAACGTATTCAACGTTATTACAGTTTACCAGTTACCTGTTACCAGTTACCAGTTTGGTACTATGACCACCATCTAAAAATCCCTCGCCCCTCTTTGGCCACCCCATTCAGAGTTTTCTGCTGGCCCTCCAGGAGAACAGACATGTCATGCAATCAACTTGTCTTCTTCTGAATCCAGGAGCCAGTCATGTCAATAATTGCTGTGCGCATTGATAGATTACAAGGAGTACGAGTCTACGGGGTTCTCTGATAAAATATTTACACATTAAAAGAAAATTTGCCAGCTTTCCAAACATTCCAGTATCTTACAAGGTAAAGAAACAGTTGAACAGTTGTTGATCTTTCAGTGCTACAAAAGACACAAGGAAATAACAATTTATTTCATGTAACATGTTACACGTTATCCATTTATTGATTTTAACCCTTTCTGAAAGGCATTTAACATGCCTAATTTAGTTGTTTTCGTCCATCTGTCCCATTAGAAAAATGTCAAATGCGGCCCAAAAATGAATATTTAATACACCATAAAACAGGATGCCCTCCTCACAAACTGAAACGCATGGCCATGAATTCATGCTTTGAAAGCATTCTTGATATTATTTCTTTAAAGATAGCATGCTTTCTGCTCATTTCCATTTGAAAACATTGGCTCATAATAGTGTCCCGTCCATACCTTAACGACCATGCTGGTATGGAAATCAATGCAATTTATTCGATTTTACAGTTCGATAATAGATGTCACATTAACTGAAGGCATCTAAGAGTTTCGACTTTGCAAACACACATTACCAGAGAGAGACGGGGAATATTGTATTTGCTGCTGAAGTGTATCCTTTTAAATGATATCCATAATGAGTTTATAATATGCATCTGGGCTACCTCCTCTCTACTTTGATGTCTTCCAAATGGCCCGGGTGTCATCAGAAAAACATGTAGGCACTTTCCCGCCTCATTGACTCCCAAATGTATTTTAAATATCATTCCTGGTAACGCAATTATTTAAAACGCTGAACTAAACACTTACTAATGGGGAAAAAAGACAGAGACTTCGATAAATTCATTTCTCAAATGGTGGCCATTTCAATTTTCGTAGGAGCGGAGAGTTTTCCTCTTAAAAAAAAAAAGAACAGGCCGTCACCCGCCGCACCCTCCTGCCCGCGCGGCTCCCTCCTGACATCAACAGTGCTTTATTTCCCGTCTGCCGTTAAGAACGGCTGTTTCGGTGGGGCAGTCTGCCATTTTTGCACGCAACCTCGACAATGAGAAGCAACGTTATCAACTGGACACTTAAAACGGCTAATGAGTCTGTCGCTACTTATTAGTGCAATTAGACAATTAGTTCCTGCTGATTATGCGCCTCTTAATTCTGATTTGGGTTCAGAAGCAGGAGGCAGTAATCAGAGAGAAAAATGAATGAAACCCACCTTATCTGTGACTAGAAGCTAATTAAATAATACTGGACAGTAAAAAAAAAAAAAAAAAAGGATTTTGTTGCAACTACAAAAGTAGGCTACTAGTGCATTGCAGTTCGCAATTAATGCTAAAATATGTCAAAATGTTACTGAACATGTTCGCGCATTGTAAGATTACGCATGAGTGGATTGTCTGCGCGTATGTACATGTGTTATATAGTTTGTACTGAATTTATATTGAGTTTACGGCAAAACGGACCGGCTGCTTTGTGCAGTAGGCAATTTCAAACAATCGCCAACAGAATCAGTCAATTAAAATACATTTTAATGAGTGAAAAGTACGTAAATAAAAAGAAACACACATGTACAGTACAATGAAAGGTGTTATATAATGCAGGTGAAGGAGGATCACCTATTCTTGGGCTTTGGCCACCTCCTGTGTGTGCAGACTCACGTGAGGCCAGCTGTTGTCAACCAAACATCTGTCTAGCTCACTTTAATAAATATCACCAGGGAGCATTTACAGTGGTATGCAGGTATTATTGCTTTACTTTTCATTCTTCTGTTTTACCTAGCACCTGTGCTAAATGCTTTAGATTGCTTCTGTTGTACTAATCAACCAGAGGTGTCTGTGTACCAGTCAGGAAACAGACGCTACTTCAGTGTGACCCTGAGGCAGCCTACTGGCATCATTGACATCTATGGCTGGCCACAATAGGGCACGTCATTGCTCCCTGCTCTTCAGAAGGGTGTTTGTCCAGTGCCTGGTGGTGATAAATTGTGTTTTCTGAAAGCCGGTGAAGTACCTCTGGAGAAATCTCTTCAGAAGCAACAAATTCAATTCAACTTCAACTGTTTAGAAAACACACAGCTGCAGTGGCATTGCCACTTAACTGATCACATGCTTATCTTAAGATGAATGCAAGACACTGTGATCCTGTATTTTCTTGGACACAAAAAAAAAGAGGAATGAGTCAAGATGCTTTTGTCCTGACCCTCACCGCCTGTTTGAATTCTAGACTAGAAAACTTAATTAAGCAATCATACAGCATGCCATGGTTGGGGGTTGCCTCCGAATTGAATTGCAATTATGTGTTAAATTAGTGGAAATGAGCATTGCAAATTATGTAATTGGACTGAATTTGATGGCATAAAATGCAATGAGCAACATTCAGGATTTCAGGACTAAATTTGACAAAAATAAATTGAAAATAAAATGTTACAGGAACGGAAACAATTACATCCAATCATGTACCTTAACACCTCCATGCAATAAAAATGTCATAGCATTAAACTATGCCTGCTACTTCCTGATTCTTAATTAGTAGAATATCAATTTGAAAATGAAATTACAAATAATACATATTGTATCTTATTTTATTAAATCCAAGTTAAATCCAACTGTCTGCCCAGTCAAATGTAAGTTGACTAGTTGAAAACTAGGATGGTTGGGATGGTTAAGTGATCATGGCCTTAAGGTTCTTTATAACACCCCATAACTTTCATTTATGAAATTTGGCCTTGTCTTTTCTTGAGCGTAATTCCAGCCACCAACAGCAAGGAGCCAACACTGCTTCCTTGTGAAGTCAGCTGTTGTTAAAACTGTTAATGGCCATGCTTAAATCACTGAATTATCTCAAATAGTAATTTCATTCTTATAATATGACTTACTTGTTTGATTGTTACTCTGGCAATTGGACATGCTTGCCCATGGTAAAATGTATTGAATCAAATTTCCATTAAAACTGTAATTCAATAATGAAATGCATATATAATTGAATAATACAATAATAGCATATTCAATTTAATTTAAACATTTAAAAAAACTTGAAAAAAAACTTTGGAATAACCAAGGAATGCGCAGTTGATAAAAATAAATAAGTGGCGATTTTCCACATTTTTAAATGATTTAATTAGACTTCTTTTAGTTTGGTTTGATGGACTTACCTAAACTTAGTACCACTGGTCTCTTTTAATCTAATGAATCATGATAACATCAATTGCCCTTATTATGGCTATTGATGTTATCCATGGCGCTTAAAGGCATTGAATTTGTGCAGCCTTATTATTTAGCCTGCAGATCAGAAAGATGCTGATACAACCTATTTATAAAGACATATTAGGAAAGGATTACCTGGATCATCTCAGTCATTGATTTCATATTTATGTATTTCATATCAGTGGTGCCAACACAGGTGTGTTCTCTGATTACTACTATTAATTATTAAGTTATCTACCATGTCCACACAGCAGGTCTGGACATTATGTACCAGGTTGGAGGCCCTTTTTGCCTCCAGACCACCCTGTTTTGCGGCATGGATTCAATGTGGTGCTGGAAACATTACTTACAGATTTTGATCTGTGCTGACATGAGACCATCACACAGTTCCTGCATACTGTTCTTTTTTCAGTCACAAATTCAATTCATGCTGCAAACCTCCATGTTGTTCCATCCCTAAGGTACTATTGGATTGAGATATGGGGACTGAAGTCATGTTCTTGGAACCAGCTTGAGATGATGTGTGCTTTGTGAGAAGTCACATTATCCTACTGGAACTATCCATTTGAAAAAGGGTAGACCGTGGCCAGAAAGAGATGCACATGGTCAGCGAAAATGCTTAGGTATGCTGTGGCATTCAAATGATCACTTGGTATTAAGGGACTTAATGTGTGCCATGAAAACATTCCCCACACCATTACATCACCACCAGAAGCCTGCACTATCTATGGATTTATGCCATTCTATGTAATCCTTGGACATACAGTGCATGAAAAGAGCATGAAAATCCCAGGAGGGCAGCTGTTTCTGAGATGCATTGAAAATCATACCACTGTCAAAATCACCCGTCTTGCCTGTAATGTTTGGTTGAACAACAAATAAAATCTGCATGCTTCATATACTGAGTTGCAGCCACATGGTTTGGAGGAGCAGGCAATTTGCATGAACAAGTGGGTGTACCTAATAAAGTAGCCACTGCGTGTAGTTTCTAATGTTTACTTGTAATACAACATATAGTAGACTACACTTAGTTTGCACTAAGGTATACAGGTGCTCAGCTAAGACTGTGGGATGAATTCACACTTTTCAAGTATGTCTGAATATTCCACATAATTGCCACCAATAATTGTTTTTTTTTAATTGTGGAATGAAAATAATTATTTAACTTCTTCTTCTTATAAAAAATATATTTGATCACAGTACTGTATTCTAATATAACATTTCAGGAACAGAAGTATAAGAAATGCACCTTACAGGGAGTCTGCAAAATGCCTAGTGCCCATTTTGCTCATCTTGATTAGCCCTGCTCAAGCAGCAAATCACACCGCTGGAAAAGGTCATTGATCCAAGGTGCAATTTACCAGATTAGAGCTAATCAGCCCGTGTAAATGCCTCCGTAATAGATACGTCTTTGCCCTGTTACATGAACCTTAATAGCTTGGTCCTGTGCTAAAATAACCTTTGTTAGGCCGCTGAGTTTGCTCTGCTTTACAGCAAGACTCTAGACGGTTGTTTCTGGAAGTTCTGGTTTTAGATAGCTTTACCTATCATTGCTTTCAAAGGCGATTTGACGCAGAGAGTCCGTATCAATCCCCACGCGCCACTCCTCGACCCCGCAAAAAAGAGGGGTAACACAAAAGAGGAGCTCCTAGGCTCTGAACAGTAGGTTAATGGAAGCCCTGTGACATCTTTTCCGGATCTGATTACATTTTCTACCTTAAAGCCCTAAACCCCATCGCCTGTAATGTATCGCGTCTGTCATTACAGATTCCAATTGTCTCCTAACGCACTGATCGCCGCGCAAATAGCCCCCGCGCTTCATTATGACAATTGAGAGGTTCATATTTCAACCTAATAGCTTTCTATAACTTTAACTATCTATCACAACCTCATTTCATTGCGAGCGCAGTTAATACGCGCTTCCCCACCAAGTGGAACATTCTCTAATGATGCACTCTCACACCAAAACAACGCGATCCCTGTCTCTGCATCAGTCACTAATGTACCCATCCATAATGTGTTTATAACACTCCTTCAAAAGGAGACAACAATGAGCAGCGTCCGGGAGGGAGAGATGGAGAGGAGCAAGGAAGGCACCGCAAAAATGTCGGAGATAATTTTTAAAACACTACCATTAATGATTCTATCATACCCCTGGTAATATATCCATGGACATCATGTCATTAGCAAAATATCTAAGATTTAAAGGATATATCATTAAAGCGCTGGTGATAGGGGGTGGGAGTTGGTTGGGGGTAGGCCACAAAACAGCACATTAACAAGGGATGTTAGACTTTCTGGTCTGATGACAAATAAAGAGATTAAATGTGAATAAATACGAAATATAATATGTTGGGGGAGGGGCAATAAAGAACATTATGCTAATTAGAAAATTAGTAATCAGTTCCTTTTGGTTATTTTTGTTTAAACTGCATTTATTTAATCCCCCTTAGTTGGATTATTCTGTAATCAAAGACCATTGAATGAATGCCACTTTGCGTGATTAAATTAGCACTAAATCTATACAGAATTTAATCAAAAGATTATATCATGCGACGCAAATCTTATTATCTAGGCAGTTAAATACCACACGGTCATTATATGCATATTCTGGCTTCATCAGAGAATTGTCAAGTGCAGGTCTCTCTGTGAGGGATTTTACACAGAATCTACACAGGTAATCCATACATGAATAAATGACCATGCAATGAGCACCGAGGAAACTTACATTTACTCATCTGCTCATATTTTAGTGACATTGTGAAGGAAGTACTTGCCCAAACACATTTCTTGAACAGACAAAGAAAATATATTACATTCATATTACAACAGTACCATGCTTGGCTTTCCTTCTTTTCCAGAAGCTGTGGACTATATATGGAAATATACATTTTCTGGCATTTATTTAAAATGTTGCAACAGATGATAAAAGGAGCTGAGACATCAAAGAAGAATCATCACTTGGTGTGTTGACATCTGGTTTGAGGACAATGTTATCAATAGAGTTGTCTACAGGAAGTTGGTGAAAAGTGACATGGAGGCTATTCTGTTCTGGTAAGTTGGAATTGCACAAAAACAAAACATTTTAGTTTGCAGAGATCACATTAACTTTGTCATCTCTGATTCTGTGTTTTTCACAGAAAATGAAGAAACAAGGAAAAATAAATGTGTGCTGTATTTAAAAAAAAGCTGATATAGGCCATTTGATCAATAGCCCCTATAACAGCCACCATAAAGCTGGCAGGTATGGAGATAAACATTCTATAAACATCTAGCGCAGAAGCGCTGCATTGGCCAATCAAAAACATACACTAAAACTGAAATAACATTAAAACACCCAGAGAGTGAACCATCACAGAAAGTGTATTGGCTCACGTGGTATTGCTATAGATGATCAGTCTTCAAGAAGCACATTGTCTGTAAGTGGGTATTCTTTTGACCCATCTGCAATGAACCTGATTCCACATAGGTGTAGTTTCTGAGTTTTCTAAACAACTAACTTGCATAGGATTTAGTTTTGTGCAGTTTCACCTGAGATCTCACCTGAACAGGGCACCATAGTCAGGTGGCAGTGCACACTACAAACCAGTCATTACACCTGTGGATATATATATGCAAGGTGGACTCCTTCCAGTCATCCTGTATACACTCAAACTTTGACCAGGATACTGAATTGTTGCTCATCTTCATACACTCGCACCTTGTGTAGTAGTTCAGGTTATGGTATCTTTAAGTTTTTCTTCAAAGGGGTCGTTATGGATAGTTTGGTTCTTGCCTTGCATAGTTTTCTTTAATGTACAGTGTGCAAAAAATGCCTTTTACAATAAATATCTTGGTGAAAAGAAGTGAACTTCACCTCTAAATGGTACAAAGTTAAACATGACAGATTTCTTCAAATTGTAAAGCAAAACAGGTCCTGTGCAAAAGTTTGGGAACCCTGTCAGTTAGTACTATGTAGTCCTCATTGGGCAACTATAACAGCTTACAAACGCTTCCTGTAACCAGCAATGACATTTTTCCCCTTTCTTTGTGGCAGAAAACCTCTAGCTCAGAAATATTCTTTGGCCTCCTTGCATGTACAGATTTATAATTATATTAAAGTCTGGGGACTGCAGTGGCCATTCCAAAACCTTCATCCGTCTTTCCTGGAGGAACTTTATGGTTCATTTTGAGGTATGCTTTCGATCATTGTCTTGCTGGAATACCCAAACTCTCTTCAACTTTAATGTCCAATGTCTGGACTGACATTCAAACATTAGCCCCTAGAATGTATTGATATTTTGTGCAATCCATTCTTCCTTCCACTTGCACAGTATTTCCTGTGCCCCCAGCTGCCACACAACTCTAAAGCATAATGGATCCATCTCCATGCTTTACAGTTGACAAGGTGTTCTTCTCTACAAAGGCTTCACCCTTTTTTCTCCAAAAGATACCTTCAACTTTGGTTTCGTCATTCCAAAGCACATTATTCCAAAAGGCTTCAGGCTTCTCAAAGTTTTCTTTTCCATACTTCAGATGCTTAATAGGCAGTTTGAATTTTTTGTAGCCTTCTCAATCTCAATCATCTTCATTCTGATATCCTGTATAATATCCTGATATAACTGTTTAGAGGAAGCCATGGTTATTAACACCAGACAGAACAGCCACTGCAGTTGGCTACTTTATAGACGTCATGGAGTTACTTCAGAATAAAAAGTTCAGCCCTTGAATTATACTCACCTGACCCTAAAGAGTAAATCACATGGGTCTGAGCCTTAGTAATCATCTTTTTAAAAAGTAACAATGAAGGGTTCCCAAACTTTTGCACAGGGCTCTTTTCCTTTTTTGTCATTTATAAACAGTAAGAAATGCAAATAAAAAGCAATCTTGATTTAAAATGAGCTGAAAGGTCTCACGTTTAACTCATATTTAACATATTTATAGTTCAGGTTTGCTTTCCCAGATGTACAGATTTATTGTAACATTTAAACCATTTTTGTATACTACTGAAAATATGGAAGGTAAAGAATCCACTTAGCACTCCAATATTGCCTGGATAAATGAATGTAATTATTTTTTTTGTAGTTACTCCAGCTCTTGTGAATCTTATTTACTGGATAAGAGTGTCCATTAAATGAAGGTAATATAACAAAATGTAATTACAAAACAGAATACAACACAACAGCTCAGTAATAGCCTTCTGTATAATAATTGTATTATTATACATTTTCGCCCCAAAGAGATTCAGACCACCCCATCCTGAAAATGGGCACTGTAATTGTAACCTTCCTTTATCTAACACCTATGCATGAGCAATACAATCAGGGTAGCACCATGGGGAAAAAAGCTTGTACAATGCTGTCACCTAGTGGAATATACACTGTGGTTCAGATTATTGAAACGTTTACGTTGGCATTTTTTTTTTTTTTATCACAGTCATGTTCATTTCAAGATTATACCAACCCTTCAATTTCTATTATTTATAATAGTAATTATAAATATGAATTAGTTCAAAGGTGAATGTATTAATTCAATTCATTTTCATGTTGACCTAACGTTTTAGGGAAACATAGGTTGTAACCTGCTGGCCAATGAAAAAGTAGAATCACAGGATTACTCCTAATTGGGGACCATCTATTAAAAATGAATTTAGTCTGAACATGTACAGCACACACAAAAACACATAGAACCAACAGCTCTGCGAAGACAAACCATTCTCTGCAAACTCAAGAGACTGTTGTGAGTGAAAATCCCAAAGAGATACTCAAACCACCCTGTCTGGCACCAACAATCATTCCATGGTCAAAGTCACTTAATTACATTTCTTCCCCATTCTGACATTTGGTCTGAAAAACAGCTGAACCTCTTGACCACGTCTGCATACTTTTATGCATTTAGTTGCTGCCACATGATTGGCTGATTAAATATTTGCATTAATAAGCTGGTGTACAGGTCTATCGAGTGTAAGTGGTCACTGAGTGTATATTACATTGACTACTGATTAATATATTTCTCTGTATGATCATTCAAGTACAAAATATTTTAGCAACACCATGGAAACAGTAATGATGTTTGTGTATCCATTGGGAATATGCCAGTGAATACATATTTTGCCAAATGTATATTTGTGATGGAAGGGACAGACAGAGAAACAGAATGCTGGCAACTTTACTCCAAATTGATTTTTTAAATACAAGCTTAATAGGTGTATAGGCATACAGTAGTTGACTTGTGACTGTCCTCTAGTGGAACCCAATGAAATTTCATTCAATCACTGCAATTCATTCTTACATTTGAACATTTAGGACCCACTGCGTTACTGCTAGACCCCACTTCAGCCTTATGCCAAGGAATAACTGCTGTAAAGTACTGTGCTCATACAGCATGCACTGAGGCATAAGATCACAACTGATAGAGTTGCTCTTTTATATTGTCAGACAAAAGGCCAGCCTTCAGCTGCGTGAACAAAGCATCAGCTAAATGAGGAGCTGAGGAGAAGCCCAGCCAAATGTGGACCATCCATCTGACAAGCACACAGCAAAAGTTCAGATAGAGAGCTTCAGGAAGTGAACAACCTTTGTAAAAATGTCTAACACAAACAATTATAATGGGGTTGGAAAACAATGTCAGTACATTGACTGAAATGCTCAGTAATTCCAGGGGCTTTCAAGAAGGTTGCGATTTCTCATGTTAGCAGCCTGTCGCGCTAATCGTTAGACAGAGCCTCGGATGCAGCTCATCGTTAAATCTGCTTTGCTTTGCTCTCTGCATACCTTGTTACCCACTTTAATCTCATTCAACATCAAAATCCACATCATGATGCCAGTTACTGGTGCACATGTCACTAGGCCGCCATACTGACCGGTGAAACAAATCATCATATTACAGTAATACTTTATTATTCAGGTACCACTTAATTTCTGCCTGCCAGTTTACTTATTGGTGCCTGTAAAATATGATACAGTATATGCGCTGGAGCAAGTTCAGATAAATACAACTTGAGCCTCTTGAGGGACGCTTAAGACCCTCTTGCATGGGACCGCGATGAGCCCTGTTGTTCAGATGGACCATGCCAGTGCTGACCGCAGCTGGGAGTAAATGAATGGCCGTCACTGCTTCAGGGAGGGAGGGAGGGAGGGAGGGAGAGATTATAATAGGAAAGCATCTCCTCTGGTTGCAGCAGCTGCAGTAGTTGCAGAGCCTGCTGGTGGAGCAGCTGGGGCAGCTCAGCTGGCGGATGGCACAGCGGTTTCCACACAGTGGCTGGCTGCCCATACTCTGGAGGATGAGTGCGTTCCAGTGCATTCTCCTGAATTTATGTCAGGCCTTGCAGAGATTACAAATATAATTAAACATTACAAGAAAAAAGGAGGATAAAAAGGATATTGGCAACTTCACATTGCAATACTGCCATGGTTTTACCATTGTATAACCCCAGTATCCTGGCTTGTAAAATTCAAACAAAGTGACACATTTTACGAAACGTGACAGCCTGTTGTCATACTTCAAAACTGGTGACATTGCCTGATGCTGTGGCAGGACCTGAAACAAGCAGTTCATACTTGAAAACCTACCACTCTGTCTGAATTAAACCAGTTCTGCAAAGAGGAGTGGGCAAACCTTTCTCCACAGTGATGTAAAAGAATGATATCAAATTATCGGAAGTATGTGGTTATAATTATTGTTGCTAAAGGTGATGCAACAAATTATTAAGTTTAAGGGGGCATTGACTTTTTCACAGGGGTGATTTGGGTGTTTGATAACTTTATTCATTAAATAAATAAAATAGTAACTAAAAAAATATGCTTTGTGTTTACTCACGTTCTCTGTCTAATATTATTTGTCTAAATATCTGAAACCATTCAGTATCGCAAAAATGCTATAAAAACTGAAATCTTTTTCCCACCACTCTAGCTTGACTATATTATACTATACTATCTGTATTTAATTTCAAGTTGTTACATTGTGTGGTTGCTGAAGACTGTAGTGCTATTGAGGCAGGGTACTACATGGAACAGCTGTCCGTGTGGGTGGGTGGTGTCCTTCAACTGCACATTGACGTTGAGGGAAGTAACAAGTTGGGCTTTCCTCCAGCAAACAGAGCCGGCCCCTGGCATTAACGCACTTTCAAGTGGTGTACAGCAGGGCTTTGTTCAGCCGTTGCTGATCCAGGGACCCCCACCCAAGCTCAAAGGCATCCAGAGGACTAAGGACTCCCGTCATAAGATAAAAACATGGAATTGGGGGCTTCAGATTGTGATCACGGACCTGGGGGTGGAAGGGTGGGTATGAAGATTGGTGAGACCGAACCTGAGGAGGGGAGGGATTCCTATCGTGGATCCGGTGGGTGTATGAACTGCACCCAAAGGGGAGGAGAATGCGATCGCAGACCAGCAGTGGCGGAGATTGTGATCACTGACTGGGTGTGTGGGTTGGAGAGTACAATAGCAGACCCCCTACAGTACTTTGAATGCTGGAGCACTTTAGGGCTACAATAGCATGATTGTTTATGGCCAGTAAAACCCTAGGGCTGACTGTGCAAAGACCTGCTCCCAATTTTGTTTTGGTGAGCCAGTGCTCACTAGTTTAATCATTTCTTTCTCACAGGCTTTTGACAAAGCTTTTACCAAGGGACTGCACACATCACTGCAACTGACAATAAGCAAGGCTGTAGCAAATAATTCTCACCCAGAAAATCCCATTAGAAAGATTTTGCTGATGGCTCATGGATATTACACCACAAAAGAACATGTAAGTTTTTGGCAGTGTTGTGCATCAGCACATCAGTTTCCCCTGATTTCACACAAAAGATCAATTGAGCACCAACACAGCTCATGGTGGAAGAGTACACTGACTGATACTTGGGATGCAAAAGCAGGATACATTAGTAGTATATTGTCACATGTAGGGGAGGGGGGGGCGTTACACACAGTATGCTTATGCAAATCTTTGTAAAAAATAAAATAAAAAAAGGTGTGAAACCTGGATTAACAGCAGCATGGACGCTTGCAAAGTTTTTACACTTGGCCTGGATGAACCATGCCCCTTTCTCTGACATTAATGTAATGACAGTTAACATGCAATGGGAAGGGGAAAACTTTGATCACACTACTCACAAACTACACTGTAAAAAGTTATATTTTATCCATTAATGTATGTTCAATGATACAGTCGTTAACTGTTTTAAATGTCAGTTGTGTAGCTAGCTAGTAGTGGTGGAGAGCGCGAGCTAGCTAATTGAAAAGGTGGGATAACAGTAATGTCTTTTTCAGCTGTGCTTAATATAATGGTAGTAGTTTATTTACTGTAGTACCAAATTAAGACAAAGTATTAGCCTACATTCTTTCAAAAACATTTCGCAGTGATCCCAAACTTTTGAACGGTAGTGTACCAGGAGATGTGTTCTTATTTCACAATCAACCCACCGAGACACCGCTGTGCACGCATATTTATTTCACAAAATAAACATGGCCAAAACAAAATGCACTTCTTGCAGTGCCCGGTCATAATGCTCCACAAAATGTGTCGAGTCAAATGGGTACATCAGAGATCGTCAAATATATTCTGCATGACATTTTCCACAAGACAATGTTAATAAATCAGTACGGATTATATGCATAATAGTGAACCTGCGCAGAACTTATTTGACACGCAATACGTGTTGGTGAAGTCTTAAATTGTCAGCGGATCAATTTTCAGAGGCATTCAAGGTTCACTTTGAACTGGTGTATTTGGTGACCGCCTTGGTACCCTCAGAGACGGCGTGTTTCGCCAGCTCTCCGGGGAGCAGAAGGCGGACGGCAGTCTGCACTTCACGGCTGGTGATGGTGGACCGCTTGTTGTATTGGGTCAGTCGGGAGGCTTCTGTCGCGATCCGCTCGAAGACGTCGTTGACGAAGGAGTTCATTATGCTCATAGCTCTGCTCGAGATGCCGGTGTCTGGGTGGACCTTTCAGACATACCAGACAATTGGGGAAAACGGCAAGAATATGAAATGGTTGGTTATTTAATGCCAGAAAAGAAATGTAGCCTTGTAGGCCCTGCAAGGGCAATCCTCCACTGATTTCACGCCATGGCAGCGTACCTGCTTCAGAACTTTGTAGATATACACAGCGTAAGTCTCCCTTCTTTTGGCTTTTCTTTTAGTCGACTTTCTCTCACCAGGTGCTTTCCCCCTCTTTTTGGCAACATCATTACTCATTTTTAGCAACTCTGAAGCGGAATAAATTGAACATGAATTGTTAAGTTATGTAAGAATTTATACATTTTAAATGTATTTAATACCTACCTCTTGTAGGCTAGGTATTTCCCGATTATAATGAAACGAAAATGATTTTGGTTGTAATACTCATGCCCACCGATTCTGCTTACCATGATCTACTTTTCTATAGTTCTTAATTGGTTTAATTGGCACCATACAATTTTCACGAGGTTACAAATTGACATGGTGAGAGTGTCTAGGAATGGAAACAAAAGCACGGTTCCCATTTAATGGTCAAATCAATAATTTTCGTAGCGAAACTACTGTAGCCTACTTGGTTTCCATTTTTACACATTGGTTAAACGTGTTCCATAATGTAGGCCTAGCCTATAGGTCTACTGGTGCAATAGGGCCTATAGTAGCCTAAACGTTATAGCCTACTTTTTATTTTTGGAAACTCATGACCCTCATAAGGGGCGGCCCTCCTGCTTATATGGTAAGCGCTTGTCTGCGAATCAAAAAGATTGGAGACACCTATGTTTTAATGCGTTCTGTAGTTAGTTGCAGGTAATTGTCGCATTGTTTAGGTGTCTGATTTTTTCATTTCACCTCCTTATTTGGGGTTCAACTTGCTTTGACTGGTTAATGCGTGCAATTAATATGTTAACCACTTGGTGTCGCCTTTGTAATTGTGTAGGCCTTCGTCCAAAGGCTCTTTTCTTTTTGTAATCGACAAATGATTGTAATTCTGAGAATAGCTTCAAGTTCTCTTATGTAACCTTCTCTGGTATTAAAATAAAAGTGAAGATCTGAAATCTTGCTGAATGACTAAGTAAAAAAAAAAAAGAATATAAATATTTATTTTCAAATGCCATTTGAAGAAAGCTGTAAAGCCTCTCCTCACAAGTCTAATCTGTATATAATGTAATAACATGACGCACTAAGTGCCCAAGTGTTCCCTAATTAAATAAATGCATGTTAAGTATATATTAATAAGTGTTGCAGTGTAATTTGCGTGCCGCAGTCCTGCAGGTGCTGTTGGTCTGAGTGAAAGGCTGATTAGTGTTAATACAGGGTCACCTGACCTCACAGCCTAGTTTTAACCAGTTTAGTAGTGCCTGTCTGGGTGGGCTGTAAATTATCTTCTCAAACACACCAGATCCAAGGTTACTGAACTGTAAAATATGACACACCGTTAAATATATTTGATGGACCCAGATGGTCCTGCCTCTTTGGCTGCAGTCCTATTTTAAAGCATTTAAAGCAAGTTTCTAATCACAAAAAATGGAAAGCAGCACTAAAGTTGTTGGGGGAACTTGGGTGTTGGTGTACTTGTAAGGCTTGTCTTGGTAAGTCAGATATAGTAAAGTTTTTTTTTCTTAAGATGTATACTTCACTAAACTGTATTAATGCATTAGTTTGTGTTGTATCTTTTATTTGGTGGGAAATCCTATCTGGGGCAATACAGATTAATGCAAATAACAAGGCTAGATAAACAGCAGCACAAATATCACACGTGACAATGGTGTTGTTGAAGTTCAATTATAAAAGCTGCCCATTAGTAGTTTCAGAGCATTTCACTAATAATTTAGTAAGAATATCTCTAGTGACACCAGCCACTGTGCACAATCCACAGAGAGTTTCAGACACTGTAAGATAAATGGCTATTGGTTGATCTCGGTTTTGCTCTACGTGTGTCTGAGCGAGTTTGAGCTCAATATAAAAACGTTAGCTTCCTGAGTGATCACTGAAGTTCATGCAGGCTAACAAGGTTAATGGAGCTGCATCAACCCTTGTATTTAGAAAGTTTTATTTGAAATTTGAGTGGACTGATACTACTCTGGCTAAGTGGAAACATTCTGTAATTTCATTTTTGAGTGAACTGGCCCTTAAAGGCATTTGAATTTGTGATCAAAAAATGAATGAAACAAAATTACAAACAATCAGCAGAAGATTGTAATACTCATTTGTTGTGTTCCCCTATTTACCGCGGCATACAGATGGTAGGGTCAGCATTTTGGATGAGAAGTATGAATCCATGGATCAGTCCTGCCTTGTCTCAATAGTGCTGTCTGGTGGTGGTGATGTAATGGTGCGGGTAATGTTTTATTGGCACACATGAGGCCTCTTGATACCAACTGATCATCGTTTGACTTTTGGATGCCACATATCTAAGCATTGTTGCTGACCATGTGCAGCGTTTCATGGCCACAGCTACACTTTTTTCAAAGGAACACTACCAGCAGGATAATGTGACATGTTACAAAGCACACATCATCTCAAGCTGGTTTACTCCAATGGCCAGCACTGTCTGCAGATCTCAGTCCATTAGACCACCTTCCGGATGGGTGGAACCGGGGATTTGCAGCATGAATGGGTGGTTGAAAAATCTGTTGGAACTACATGATGCTGTCGAGTCCCTAAGGAATTTAACAGCACTTTGTTGAATCAATGCCTCAAAGACTTCTGACTACTCTGCAGGTGTACCTAATGAAGCTATGGTACATAATATGGGTGTACTTAATAAAATCCTTCAATTTAATTTTATTCAATGAATGCAGTAATCTAGTTGGTACAGTGTTTCTCACATGTTGGAATTTTGGGTTTATATCAATATATGTATATATATTTTGTGCTTTGCCAGTCAGGGGTGCCAATAATTCTGGAGCCCACTGTGTATGCTTCTGCTAATACAGTACATGAGTAGTATTATACCATTTGTTGATTTCTATATTAAGTCATATAGAAAGACTTGTTCTGGGTGGGTCATCAAATAGGCTCCCAGCTGTCCATGTTTAATTTTACTGTGCTAGTTCTTTATAGGGGCCTTTATAGGGGCCAGGAAGACCCACTGGGCCCTAGCATTGGGCGATATGTCCACAGTTTCCTTTTGGCAAACGTCAACTTCAGTCAGCGTGTTCACAGGGTGCCTATTTCTCCTAATTAGGCAAATGACTACAGGGAGGATATTGAAGTGTTGCCAGATTGCGCAGGGGATATATAAATATTATTATTTTTATTAAGCTACATTATCATCCACACAACTAGTATTATAATCCCTCTCTCTTTAGCAGTCATGCGCTCTGCTGTAGACAAACACAGTTGCATAAAATTGAAAATAACCCAGTCTTTTTCTGTAAATCAATAGCCAGCTATTATTGCCGCACTTGAGAATTGCCTATATTGCCAATGCCTCGGATTACTACTGGGGCTGATTGAGCGTGTTGACTTTATATTATCTTCTTGAATGTACTGGAAGATTTCCTATTCTATTCTTACCAAAGGTATCCTAATGTTCCAACATTTATGACTGTAGTAAAAACCTGTATCTGATAATGGTGTAGAGAGATGATTCCAGTGCTGCGCAGTCATGCCCGTGCTTTATGTTGTTTTGGGGTTATTATTAGAAAAATCAATGTGGAAGGCTTGGAAGTATGGGGGGAAAACAGTTAATTAGAGGAAATAGTCTGGGGAGCCCACTGTGGCTGTGCTGAAACTGGACAGCTCCCTGTCCTGGGCAAGCATCCTGCACCAATTCAGCACTCTGCCCCACAAGCCACTGGGCTTCTGCCAGAAGTAGCTTCATCAGGCAAAACCTCGCCCTAAATTAGAAATGAGCTCGTTATTCAGAACCGCAAGCTGCCTGTATTTCTTCTGTGTACTTTCTGTGTTTATTATTGGGCCCTGCATCACAAACTTGCTAGTACTGAAGCCCTGTTTGCCTGGCGCAACCTTTCCGCAGAGTACCCAGGTTATCTAGGACGCCGGACCACGTAAGGCACCAAGGCGATTTTAAGTCTCTTACCTAATAATTTCTCGCCGCAGACCACTTTCCCAGCCTGAATCTGTTTTTGTCCAGATGGCTTTGAGCACTTCCGTTTCACAGTTAATAGGCACCGTTCATCTTACGAGATTATTCATGTAGAAAATTATATTTCAGACCTTGCTTACCAGCCTAGCATTTGGTGCCCATCTAAGAAACAGCGGAGACCTACTGTGTCTTTGCATATAAATAACAGGAAGAGCTCCTCCCCCTCCATTGCTGAAAGTGAAGCGGTGCTTTAATATGGTAACATGTCCCTGCTCTTGGCTTATTAAGCACTGTGCTGCAGCAGGCCTTGCCTTGCTCAGCAGGCTATTCTTGCCTGTGGGTGACTTGTTGGGCTGTATTAGCTCACACTTGTATTCACTGTACAAACTGCCACATCTAGGCTGTTCAGAGCAGTTTATTTTCCCCCACACAGACTTGCTAGTGGCATGAATAGTAGCAATGAACATTTGCAATAGTAATGAGAATGGTGCAGTCACAATGCAAGAGTCTGCAAGTTCCAATCCTGTGCTCAGTACACATACACGTCATAGCTTGACTAGGGAGCTTGTACGTGGTCTGGTTTACTGTACATTGTCATAAATTCCTGTCTGGTTCAGGATGACAGTCCACTGGCCTCTATTAGAACTGGAACACACAGACCTGTAACAGTGTCCTGAGTGTTAAAAAAAATAAATAATAAACTGCTGATGCAGATGTAGTGATTGCCGGGTTATAATTTAGAATGTTTACAAATATGAATATGAATATAAGTGAAATATGGACATGTGAAAATAATCAAAACATAATTAAATCGTGAAATTTTGTAAGATTAAGTAGTTGGTGACATCACAGGAATGAACCCAAAAATATGTTGTGTTGCATACTAATCCCTTTACTTACGCAGACGCAATTAACAGAACATAATAGATTGGTTAAATACTGGATAATAATAGACCAGCAGGGTGTTGCGATGGTAGAGTGCATTGCTATGTAAGGGTTTGTACTGCATTCATTTCTTATATTTATAGTGAAGAATAATGTTAAGAAATCCTGCTTGCATTCTTTATGATATTTGAAATTTGTGTTTGTAATGTATTTTTTTGGTTTGTTTTTTGAGAAGACAAGATGGGTAGAATTTCTTTAAGAGTGGTTAGCTGCAGTTAAACAGCTCCACATTATGTTGCCTCTTTTGGAAAGTGGAAAATAGTGTTTTGATATCCACCTTGTGGCTTGTTTGATTATTGTTTATTGATTTATAAAAACTATGTATTGAAACTAAATGTCAACCAGTTTAAAAAGCAAGGCCAGAATCAAGTAATCATTCATCGTTCTGAGTATTTTCACTTTTAGAGTTCTGCATTGTGTTTACAAATGTAGAATTATGTATTGAAATATCAATGGTTGTTAGCTTGAGGCAGTTTATTGTGGCTATCCCAGACTTATTCGTTCATTAGTTATCAATATGGCTCTTTTACATTACATTACATTATTGGCATTTGGCAGACGCTCTTATCCAGAGCAACGTACAACAAAGTGCATATCCATAACCAGGGATAAGTTCGCTGAAAGACCCTAGAGGGAAGTACAATTTGAACTGCTACCTGTACAACAAAGATAAGGACGAGGGCCAATTTTTATTTTTTTTTTATTTATTTTTTTTAAACAAGAGACAAACAAACAGCAAAAGTGACCAAAGTTAACTATCAAAACACTGCTTACCTAGCCAACTAAAAAATACCGATACACAAAGCAAGTCACAGAGACAACAATTAAGGTTCACAGGGAGGTAGGGAGGGATGGGGAGAGGTGCTGCTTGAAGAGGTGTGTCTTCAGCTTGTGTTTGAAGGTGGGGAGAGATTCTACAGTTCTGACCTCAACGGGGAGTTCGTTCCACCACCGTGGAGCCAGAACAGACAGCAGTCGTGAGCGTGAGGTGGAGGTTTGGAGAGGGGGAGGTGCCAAGCGGCCTGTGGAGGCTGAACGAAGAGGTCTGGCAGGGGTGTAGGGTCTGATGATTTTTTGTAGATAAGCTGGGGAAGACCCCTTAACTGCTTGGAAGGCTAGCACCAATGTTTTGAATTTGATGCGAGCCATGACAGGCAGCCAGTGGAGGGTAGTAAGCAGGGGGGTGACGTGCGAGTATTTGGGAAGGTTGAAGACCAGACGAGCTGCTGCATTCTGGATAAGTTGGAGGGGTCTGATGGCGGATGCTGGGAGGCCAGCCAAGAGGGAATTGCAGTAGTCCAGGCGGGACACAACCATCGCTTGGACCAGGAGCTGGGTCGAGTAGGGGGTGAGAAAGGGGCGGATTCTCCGTATGTTGTATAGGAAGAACCTGCAAGACCGGGTCACCGCCGCAATGTTCTCGGAAAGGGACAGTCTGCTGTCCATCACCACGCCGAGGTTCCTTGCACTGGGTGACGGCGTGAGTGTGGTATCCCCGAGGGAAATGGAGAGATCCAGATGGGGAGAGGTATTAGCAGGGATGAATATCATTTCAGTCTTGCCTGGGTTGAGCTTTAGATGGTGGTTGTCCATCCAGCTCTGGATGTCCCTCAGGCAAGCAGAGATACGGGCTGAAACCTGCGTATCAGACGGCGGGAACGAGACGAAGAGTTGGGTATCGTCCGCGTAGCAGTGATAGGATAGCCCATGTGCAGTGATCACAGGGCCAAGGGAGCGAGTGTAAAGAGAAAAAAGAAGCGGGCCTAGGACTGAGCCCTGGGGAACTCCTGTGGCGAGGGGCCGAGGTGTCGATACCGAACCAGCCCAGGCAACCTGGAAGGAGCGACCAGAGAGGTAGGACTCAATCCAGTCCAGGGCTGTGCCACAGATGCCCGTTGCTGACAGGGCAGACAGGAGGATGGAGTGATCCACAGTGTCGAAGGCAGCAGAGAGATCTAGAAGAATGAGGACAGAGGAGAGGGAGGCTGCTCGTGCGGCATGGAGTGACTCACTGACGGAGAGGAGCGCAGTCTCTGTCGAGTGGCCCGATCTGAAGCCAGACTGATGGGGCTCTTAAAATACGTAATCTTGTGCTGCAAATCTCACATTTTCTATGTTTCAGAAACATTATCCCTTGCTTGTTAATGACCCGTTTCCCCTGTGGTGCATAACACATCTGGTTTTGAATGAATACTAATAAACACCATAGCTGATTAATGTTCTGCAGCAGGAAATGATGTTCACGGACAGTATGGGAAACATGCATCACTACTAGTAGACCTAGATAATCCTCTTATGTGCTGGAAAAGCATTACACAGCTATCACAAATAGGCACATCTCCTCAAGCTGGGAACATTGTACATAAAAACACACAGCACTTGCAACTAACCAAGTGAACTATCTTGTGTTTTGGGCAAATCTCTGAAAGGATCTTGGTAATACATACTGCCAAAACTTTTTGTGACTTTATCATCACAATGTAGCCTATTCTGTTTACCAGGTTGTTCTTCCAGATTGAGAATGTCGTGGTCAATATAAAATAAAAAATGTTAATACTGCAGGCCAATGTGCCATATGCTTATATTGCTATTTGTTCCCATGAAAGATAGCATTTATTGCCTGAGGTACATTTCACAATACCCCAAAGAGTGCCTCAAATCCCTGCTCCTGTGCTTTCCAGCTTGGTAATGTGCTCCATGAGAGACCTTTCAGTGAATATATAATGACAGGCAGGCCAGTGCTTAGACCTGTACTTTATTACATGCAGCCGACTGATTTCTCCTTACGACCACGGTTCTACATAAAACAGTCCATCCCTTAGTTTACAGTATTCAATATTCAAGGTTCAATATCCACAGTCCTGGCTGAAAATGATGATGGCTTACATCTCAATTGAAGTTTTATCTCTGGGTATGAAAAGCATTTGCCACGAAGATATTTTTATACGAGTTTGAAAAACAAGACACCAGGGGCCCCCAGTAAACGGTCTGTATAGTCGGTAGAACGCGTCTTCACAGAATGTACTATTTCTCCCTTGCATGATTTAAGGGGCAAGGCACAGAGCTGTGCAGATGTTTTTAACTGCCGATGGTCCTGACGTGGCCTACTGACGTTTGACGTGCCTTGCCGCCGATGAGCTTGGGAACACGCACGTAGCCCATGCTGTGCTTTGCTGCTTGCACGCTGCCTGCATTCCACACGTGTATTAGAAGTCAGAATGGTGGAGATGGATTAAGAAGCACGTACGTATTGATTTCTTGTACACTGCACTGGTGTAGTCAGCATATATATTCTTGCACTAGGCCACTGGTCAAATAACAAATGTGTGTCTGTGGAATGTTTGTTTGTGACCAACATACTGTGAAACTTGGTGATGGAATGATGACTGTCAGAAGTGCGCCACACTGATAGGCAGGTGAACTGGAGGTATTTTTTTTGGCATTAATGAAGTCCCTCCTGGACGGCCTGATTTATTCCTGGTGCTAATTAAGTCCCTTGTTGGAGTCTGATTGGCAAGTGCATTCTGTTCTACAGTAAGCGCTGAAAGTACTGAAAGTACTGTCTGAACAGACCGCAAGACTCACGCTTTCAATTGATCAACTTTCAGCCTTTATATATTAACAGCACTGTGTAAACTGTAAACACGGCATAAAATGGGCCTCACTATTTTTAAAACAATACCTGTGTCCATTATTACTGAAGGTTAGCAATAAAAAAAAAAAAGTACTACTGCTAGCCCCTCTTCACAAGGAATGATGGGCAACACACAAGCTTGCCAGTAAAGCATTTTATTTGCTTTCCTGTGTATCTGACAGGGAACTCGAAAAACACATGCATGCAGATTCATTTTGTATCACTGCAGCAGATTTGGAGATCGATATTACAAACATTTGTATTTTTCAGTGTTGAAATGCCTTGACCGGATTACATGCACCGTATCAGACTTTCCGATTTAAAATAAATAAATAAACATTTTAATAGCTTGATCTCTGTAGTTGCCAATGTGTGCTTTCAGTGGATCAATGCTGTATACATATAAGTCTTGATACACTTGTAATTGTGAACACCAACTTGTCATATTATCACCATTTGGGATTTGTTGGCATGTTTGTGGCAGAGTTTGTGGCATCAATTTGGAGCAATCCCCTTACCATATTTGTGAATTTGATTAACAATATGATTTATTTAGCTAAATTCATTGGATGTAGCCTGGTCTATAATATGAAGAAAACGTATTGGCAGATGTTGCAGCCTTCTTTTGAGCATTTGACCCTCCTTTACATGTTGGTGTAAAACCTCCTGACCAGCTTTGTGTTAACTAAATTGCCAGATCGATAAATTGTATAAACAGCGCTGTGGTCTGCATAAGCAGATTTAAGCGTGGGCCGATTTAGCCTCTTGGATTTCCCTCACTACTGTAACTCTCTGCCTGTAAACGGTGGTTAAAGAATTTTGAGTGGCATTGATGACATTTATTTTTCAACTGATGCTGAGGGTTACACGTTTCAACCAAAATATACGGATGAGGAGCTCATAGAGATTGACAGGGCATGGGCAAAAAGAGAGCGAGTGCAACTTGCTGAAGCTGTATCAGCTGAGAGTGAGATGAGGGAAAGGGTAAACGAAAACTGGTGGTGCACCTGTCATAGGCAACCCTCAGAAGTCGTACTGCCATAAGTGCGTTCCGCAAGAGAAGCCAAGCAACGTATCTTTTCTGTTGGTTTAGGCAAATGATCCAAAACCGACTAAACATACAGTTTTCTGCCTATATTGGCACGTTTTCATTACAGGATACATATTTATCGAAGCAAATAAACATATGACAACATGTTTATTGATTGTGTCTTTTAAAGAGCTGGCAGGTTTTTTTTTGTTTTAGCTCCTGTTAAATCACTGTTATTTGGCTGGTTTTTGGCCAACTAAACTAATGGATAATGGAGAGTGAGCTATGCAATGTAGGAGTGCTCAAACTATCCCTTTAACATTAGCTAAAGGCTGACGAAAAGTAGTGGATGAGCTATGAAAATAAATCGAAAAATGCCGCTCTGCCTTAAAGGTAGAATAGGTAAGATTTTTGTGTTAAAACATTGTTAAAAGACCATTGTAAATCCCTTCCTATCATTGAAAAAGGCTCACTGACACGCAACCTGTGTTTATAGTCCTTAAATTCGGGTTTCAAAATATGCAGTTCACCAGCTGGCACTCTGTACCAAAACATCTATAGCTGTACAATAATTCAAGCTCATTGATTGAAAATTGGTTCTAATTGCCACAGCCAATGGCATTTCAACTGGTAAGTAAACAGTCCAAAGAGAAGGGGTGGGATAAACAGTGTTGTGGTTTGAGCTTATTTGTTTGCAATTCCTCTCTTGACCATTAGAAGTCCAAAATTATCTATTGTATCTTTAACTCGATTTAATTTACTAACTTAACAATTTAGACCAGGGCGCAACATAGTAGTTGCCGCTTCAAGGATACTAAGTTAAACTGGCGCGTGCCTGGTAACCCTGTTGCAAGCCATCTATCGCCTGGGAGGCTGCGCGTCGACTGTCAGACACTAGAGTGGATACAGGCAAAACGTTTTATGATGTAGATTAAAAAAATAAAAAAACATTTGGTCTTCAATCTTTCCTGTTCCTTCGGCTCCGCTGTGCAAAATAAATTATGCGCAGCGTCTAAGTCTTATAATGGCAGGGAAGCCATTTCACTTTCTTGTGTGGGAAGCCATGTCAATTTCCAAGTGCATTGGCTCATGTTGAACATCTTGATTGGAAAAATGAACTTTTCTTGTGTTTAGTCATTAGATCTTGATCTTATACATCCATTAATAGTCTATTACAAGTCTTGGGATTAGTATATTCTAATTCCCTTTTTATATATTTCACAACACCCGATGGAATCGCTGGATGATATGCCTGAGAAGAGCTTGCTTCCTTCACCTATCTGAGGAAGAATAATTGAATACACAAACAAGTTTCATTTAGGCTTAGTTTATAAATCATTTAAAGCAATCATTTCACTTTCGGGTGCAAAAACATAACAATGGCACCTCCGCCCTCTCCTTATGTCTCAGCACCCTCTTACCGAAATGTTTGATTTAATATGGTCAATTCAGGTCTAAAATCCATTGTCACCATCTTCCGTTTGACTTCAAATCAACACGTCTTTCTCAAACTGATTGAGAATTGAGAAAGTCTGAAACTCTTTCTGACATTGCTTCGGCATCCTTTGTGCTATTATGTAACATTAAAATATTGATGAAGCCTTTATGGGAAATAAGCAATATGTTGTTTTTGGCAACACAAAAAGGCTTTTCTCGGAAGCGTTGCATTCCCTCTCTGAGGTATTACACCATGGGGAGAATGCATATGATGGGGCTTTTTACGATGCATATCCTCTCAAACTCCAGGAGACAAAGACAACTGAGTTTCTGCAGAAATATCAAGTGGTAGTAGCTAAGTGAAATTTGTGTAATTACCAGTAATATAGCAATGCAATTTGATAACATTTCAAGTTTCTCCAATCAATTTTATGAACTTTATTTTATTTATTTATAAATACATAAATGCATAAATACGAACAAATATTCTTATTATTGAGGTATTGTGTGCATTTCTGAGAGAGTAATATCATTATATATTACATCATACTATTTTTACAGAGCAGGTATGGTCTTGTTTTCTTAAAACAAGTAAGAAAGAATTTTTTCAGTAACCAGGCACTACAGAATCCCATTTAGGTCCATTGATTTTGGGCTTAATTTACACCTAACACAGGTAAAACACTAGCTTTTCTACATCACATTAAAAGGACAAAATTGTGTTGTGAAATTTAGATTCAGTAACGTCATAAAGATATAAACTTTATGAAGATATAAAGAGTTGGATCAGGGCAGGGGTAGGGGCTGGTGAAATATTATCTGGGGTGGAGTGTGAGGGGGTATTTAGAGGTTTCAAGTGAATCTGAGTGTCAACAGCGATACTAAAATAGTATCTATCTCAGAAATATAATTTTGATCTTGATTTAATGTATTCTTAATTGGCAAAACATTTTTTTTTACTATATGATGGTAGCCATAGCAACTGCTGGTTCAATATTAGGACTGTAAGCATAGGATCAGCAGGAATATAACCTACAACTAATTATGGCTCTGCTCTATACTATCATTCCTGAAATAGCATAGCCTATTAACCACATTAACCTGAGGTCTACGTGCTGTAATGTGAAGATGAAAGAATAAACTCAGACACACCAAAAATGCGAGTGAGTGGGTGAAGATATCCTGCATTCTATGTGTATGTTTGAACCTAAAATTGCTATATGTGTAGTGGCTTAGTGTCGAAGAGGAATGCCAAATTAAAGTGTAAGCAATTTATTAAACACTTTGCAATAATGGCAAAGGTGCAGAATGTGCATAGTGGAATGGCTATATGTGAATGGTGCACAGGAAGGCATACTGTATTGAGGAGTATGATATACCTAGAGACCAAGGATAAACACCAACTCATTAAATAGACACCATCACAAAAGGGCAGTAACCCTGTTTGTATTATCTCTGTGTACCTATCAGAGCAGGTTAACCTTTGTAGTAAAACTCATCAATGACACCACTAATTCCCCATGACATAAGCTTTCAAACAACACCAAACATGATTACATACAGAAACCTAACCCCGTGTTCTCACAGTGAGCACCTTGGTTGGCGGGTCCCTCAAGTGTACTAGGGAGGGGCGAGAGCTTACCGTTGTTCCCTTTTTGTCGTCTTGTACAGCAAAATTTTAAAATGGAGAAATAACGGCATAGTTATGTCATAACACTGGTACTTATATTAATTATTTCCATCTCACTAGCTAGCAATCTCTCAGCGAACTAAGTTAATATTATTTATTTAATTAACTCAATAAATATCTCCAGCTAGGTAGCTAGTGAACTATCTCTCCCACTAGTTAGCTACGGTTCAACTAGCTTGCGATCTTCCAATCTCTCTCAATTGCTAACTTTAGAAAACGTTACAGTCATGCAAACAAAAAAGCTCAACGTGTTTTTTGTGTTAATGTCCTTGATTTTGGTAGAGCAAGCTACACATTTTTGCCATAGTATACTGCCTGTCCTTAAGTTTTTAGCTGCTTCTCCATTGCAATGAGTGAAGCCAGGCAGATCAATTATTCACAAAATAGGATCAAATCGGTTGGGAAACTAGGAAGCACAGGACTCGATGTTGAGGGGCGACGCAACCCAAAGGTTAAGCCACGGGCAACTTTTATCGCTCGGTTGACTAGTTGCTCATGTTGCTGGCTGTTGCTCAGCTTCATAGAAAATGAATGTCCTTCCAGCTACTGGTCAACCAAATCACTCATTGAGAACACGGGGTAAGGCTAATAATAATAGCTTACTGATAATGCCATTTCAAGTAGTTTTGGGGCAATCCAGAGGCAGCAGAATGATGGGGGTAATAGTGCTTATATGGGCAAGTACTGTCTCTCCACTCCATCTGTCACTCAATCGGCACTGTATGAACAGCGTTTTCCCTTGGGGGTCTGATGAGGAACACACTTCTGTAAAGAACCATACAAAGACAAGTGTAGCTATAGAGGCCATGGTTCAGTGAATAGTTTATTAATGTTTTAAATAAAAATGATTGACTTCTAACAAAGGGAATAAAATAACAAAGGGAATGACAAATTCCCTTCGCTGTGTCTCTTTTAAAATTAGATGATGATATGATGTCAAATATCGATTTAGACTGTTTGACCATTTAACCTAATTCAAGGATAATAAGCTTTGTATGAAGCTGGGAAATGTTTCTGACTCTTCATTAGCCAGACTAGTCCCGTTTGCACAGAGAGGCAGGGAAAATGCTGTTGAATGAAACCCTTCTTTCCCTGATAAATCCGTGGCCAGTGGTGCATCACCTCATGGGGACTCCTGGTCAAGGTTTACAACGACAAGGTCAGGATTAAATTCAATACACTTTTAACATCTGTTTTCCCACATAAGAAATATTCTGGACGATGTTTGTGCCCTTGGTTCAGTGAGTTTTCTTGCAGGGAAACACTCTGTTATTAATCTTTTCTCTGAGTCTCTCCGGAGATTTGGAATTAACCACACTGGCATAGATTGGCAGTTTTTTAAGCCATTCAACATTTCCCTTTGAATTCTTAGCACTCTCAATAGTAATGAAGTCTTATCAGGATCAGTGAAGATAAATGCACCGCAGGACAGTGGGTTATAGTCTGTAATCAGCTTCTGATGTTAGAGCCCTTGAAAGAGTTTTTTCCCCTCTTGCACGATCACAATTTGATCTTTTCACTTACTGAAATTAAACCAGTCAGTACACAGATTGAATGTGTTCCCACGCATTTCCCTTTCAAAATTGAGGACATTTGGAAACAAAACATTTTGTTTATTCAAGCCAGCTCTTTCATTTGAGGTGATTAGTGGGCATTTAATCTTTAATCGGATCTATTTTCATCCAATGCCATATGTTCAGTAGGCTTCAACTCTAGGGACTGTTGGCCATCAGCTCTGTCATGGTGATAGGGGCATTTATAAAATTAGCCTGCAGTTAAGCAGCATCCCTAGTACAGGAGAAGGTCATGCAGTCCTGTTCCATACTTATGCAGGTGCCTAGACATTGTCCATACAAATTCAGGATCTTTTTAGGTGGGGAGAGGGAGCGTTAATCTCCGAGACATTCGACCAACAGTCCAGCAACGCGCTCCATTGGTCAGGGCATATTTGGACTGCCAGAGCCAGCTGTGGCAGGTAGCCCCACAGGGAGATGCATGATTGGGCATTGTGTCCGATTTCAGTTGGCATGGAAACCCCAACTGCGTTGCTCAGCTGTGACTGGTTGGTAGGGTCCTCCAGCGTAGTAACCGTGGAAGTTAAGCTGTGCCGAGCAGGTCCAATCCCATCAGTGGTTTGGTATGTTCAATTGTCAGTTCAGACAGTGCCGGTTGCTCGGGAAAAGGGTGTGTGCCTTTTTGAACGAAGTGCCTACTGAAGTGCAGTTCACATATAATCATGAATAAATGGACACCTGAGCAGCATTTTCTTCATTCTGGCTAAAGTGTTCAGTCTGACTGTGTCCCATCATCGATACTGCAAAGATGGGACACAGTTTATTCTCCTAAAATGAGACTGAAAACTAAGACTGTAGGTTAATGTACAATAAAACAGTTACCGCAATTGGGAAAATATGTAGCCAAATTACTGTATCTACACAAAGTGCTCATGTATGTTCATGTATAATATTGAACATGTCCAAATCAACAAACTCAGTTGCATGAGTTTATGCACAAGTGTGTCAGAAATAGTTTTCTGGAAGTAAATGAAACCATTGTATTTTTGCTGTGGTACTACATATTAAAACGTGAGGTTATATTTGTAGTTAACACTGTGTTTACCTGGCAATTTTTATATCGTCACTTGGAACCAAACAAGTTCCAAGTGACGATCCATCCATTAACTTACTTTTTTTAAATTACATTACATCATCTCAAAGAAGCAGTCTTATTTCCCCATGGTTTGGGAACATCTTTCTTTAAAGCAGAGTGGACAGTCTGCCCTCATCTCCTATTGCTTCATGCAGAGATGGAAAAAACTGAGAAGCTAACAGATCACAGTTCAGAAAGGGTCACAGGTCAGAAGGTGCCATGGCAGGGGATGCGGCCTCTGCCCATTTCTGAAGACTTGGGAGACTGCTTTAGGGACTGCATCACACATCTTGGAAACTCAGTCTTCCTGTGCTCCAGTCAATTAAATTTAGCATGCTTCAAAACATATGACCAAAATTGAACTTTTTGCATGGAAAGGCATTTTAAGAAGTTGTCTGGCCAACCAGTCAGAATAATGGGTGTGTGTCATTCCATGAGTCCTTTTCATTGGCTTGAAACTCTTACTTCCTGCTGCCATATTGAGATGCAAAGAAAGTAGTCTCTTTTGAGATGTGGTTCTAGAATTCCGTATATTGATTATACTGCATTTGCCCTTAAACAGTCTATAAGACATCAGTTATCAAATGCTATCTGAAACTGAAGGTGCTGGCGAATTAGGCCGTGCCCAACTCGATTTCAGTCATTTCGTGACTCCAGGCTTCAGCACAAAAGAGGTTCATTCAAAAAGAATATGTGGGTGGGTTTGATTTCAATATTGGAAATCTTTCCCTCCCCTTTCCCCATTTCTTTCCGTTTAAAAACAGTGCGTTAGTGCCACTGCCAAATGCAAATTTTGTCATGGCCGATGAGCAAACTCGTTATAAGAGGCTCCATTAAGAGCATCTCTACAAACCATTACTTATGATATCATAAGATAGGTGAGACTGAATAGATATAAATGTCATATTTGTTTTCCCCTTCAAACTAAATTTTAGCGCCTCCATTTACATGCCAGTGCTAAAATCTATAATACATGTTCCCATGAACAATACCACAGGGTGAATATTCAGGAATATTCTAGACTGGCCAGCAGCATCCTCCAATCTGCCTCTCTGTCGTGCTGCTGCTGCTACTGTAAGAAGATTGCAGATTTAGTTTTAATGTTTCTTTGTCTATATTTGTTTAATACCGCTATTTCAAATTTCACGACTTCACCTAAGTTTCATTCATTACAGACATGCACTTGAAAGGGTGAATACAAAATGTACTCTCACCAGTCCCTGCTCCCTCATGCGCTCTGTGCCTCTGTAATCTCCATGGCAATCTTCACATGCTGTATTGCAGTGTACCACCCAGCTCACCCAAGCAAAGTTAAAAGGTAGTTGCAAGTGTGCTCAAAGAGTAAATTGCCATGATTGCCATGATGCACATGATGACATGTGTATTTTACACTATTTCTTGGATGGTCGCCAGCTGGTCTCCCATCTTGTGTCTGAGTTGTGCCTTTACTGACTGTTCATGCATTTTTCAAAAGTCTGTGATACCCCCCCAACGCACTCAGTAGAGTGATGTACAGCTGACATATAGTTTCCTGGACCATTTCCACAGAGCATTCAACAGTTTGTTAGAAAATGAAATGCAGTCTGACACAATGAACCTCATCTTACTTGTACAGAAAGGCATCAGGTATCATTGAATAAAACAGTTGGCCAGGCAGTAGCAGAAATAAAACCCCAGTATAGAATAGAGATATTATTTGAGCAACCATAGGTATATTGTTATGCTGTGCGTGCGGGCCACAGAGTCCTTGTTTCACATCAAGTAGAATGTTTTTTTGGGGGTTTTTTTATCCAGAAAATGTGGAAAAGCAGCACCAGACTGATACTGAATGTCTTCCTCTGAATGTGATGTCATTAATTAGGCGGCAGGAAGGAAAATACTCTGTTAATAAGTGTTTGCAAAGGCTACATGCCTAAGACATATTTTGATCAATTTGTTGAATTAATATAACAATTGAAACGGCAAAAAAGGATGGAATTAACTAATAAGGGTCGACTAACTAATATTCCAGCACTCTCTCCGTGGGGGGGTTTCTCATTTTAGTAATTAAAACCAAGGGTTTTTTGGACTACCTAAAGCTTTGAAACTGTACTGCTGTATTTAAATAGCAGGGATTTGGAAATAATGTTGAGGTGGCTTCTCAACCAAGCTATTACATTAAATGTTTTTTCATAATTTCACCAAATGCTACCAAAAATGTATTACTGATATACATATTACATACTCCTTTAAGGTATGTTCAACAGTATGTACCAATTCTGAAACCATGGTCTGGGTTCCCGGTTTGTTTGTACCTTAAAATCAACCAATATCTGGTTAACTGACCACACAGTTACTGTTTTGTAATGACCTTCTCAATGTCCTAGCCTGACCCTGTGATTTGACTTGGAGAGGGCAGAAGACAGTGGCTCCCAATATGTTTAACAGTCTCATAAAACAGGAATGAAGATGGCCCAGTTTTATTCTTGCAAAGGGAAGGCACACACTAAATACAGCAGTGTGAATAATTTTACCACATCTGGGGGAAAAGTATGACTTGTGTAGCACACTAGAACAGCAGGGTGCTGGGATAAATGATCCAGAAACAGATTGGCGCCATTTTGGTGAATTGCTATAGGGAGGCAAGAATGAGCCATCCTGGTGTGAACACCCAAGGTCACAGGGTGGTAGCTGCTGAGCTGAAAATAACCAGATCTGCCAGGGCTGGACCAGCTCAGTGGTTTTTTGGTGGACACTCCAACAAGGGGCGTTGTTGAAGGGACATACCCCTCAACTTCACAGTAAAATTTTCAGTGTTAAATCTCCCTCTGCTTTGAGTGGGTCCTTATGGAATCTGTGAGAGGTGATTTAACACTGAACATTTTTTTGTGTGGGCAGCCAATCAATGCACAGTCGTCATGGGAAACCAGGACGTCCCACCAGTCATATGGGTGAGATCCATGCGGGGTAGCCAAAGCTTTGTACTTTTGATTGTAACTGGTGCAAAGCACCACACCACACCAACTTTGCTCTGTACAGTGGGTTTACCTGAAGAGTAGCTTTTCGCCGAGCTTAAAGAAACGGACAACTGCTTCCTGAGGAAACAGTCTGGCCTGATCACCTTGTCTGACTGAAACTTAGCACTGACTGTATCAGAACATTCAGGAGAAGTCCTCCTGCCAGTGCCTTTGTCCACGTGGAATTTCTGTGGTGTACATCCCCTACACAACAAATGTTAATGCATGTGGCCTGCCCATATAGACATAATATGCTACATTTATTAATCAATGTATTTGTAATCTATATGTATTTTACAGAAATACAGTGTTCAAAAATACCAAAAGAAACCACCTCTGAGACAGCAGCCACAATGTTTTTAAAAGCATCTTTAGGTAGCAGAGTTTATGTTTATGCAAGATTAAATCTATACCTGTATATACTGTATGTATTTGCTTCTATGCACTTCCATTTTACTTGTGTGTCTTGTATAAGCTTCTGTCATACTTGCTTTCTATTAAAGTATGAAAGCTACAGTATGGAACGTCCTATCCCGACAGCAATGATCGCTGAGCGTGTTGAATAAATTGCAGATTGGGGGGCCCAGAAAGACTTCGTTTGGTATTAGGCGGCTCTGCTTCAGCTGTTTTCTCTATTAAAATTCTCTACATTACCACTTTTGTGCCGTCCACTTGAAAGCCAATTACCTCTGAGAAGTCCACACATTTTCCCTGCATGCTGCGAAAAGCACACCAGCAAATATTGCACCACTCATGCATTTACATAATCTGATTTCTGATTCACCCAAAAGGCAAGTAGAATGCAAAGTGTGGCCAAAGATGTCTGATTTTTATTTCTGTACTGCTCACGTGGGATCTGTCAGCTATTAAAGAGGGCACACATGTCCTGAGTGGCTGTCGGTAAAAGTGCTCATCAGAGCAGGCTGAGCTGTTAAATACTTGACAGTACAGGTAAGACCACTGCAGCCCCCCCCCCCCTCCTCACAATGGTTAGTTTCTCTGGTTGCCATAGCATTAGCTATTCAATGGAATATCTTCTTGGCAACAGTGCTTTCTGTTTTTCTTTTTTCAAAGTGCAGCATGCAGGCCTGCCCTCGGATTGTGCGCTTGCCGTTTTGCTTTGTTGAGACGTGGGAAGCAGAGAGGATAGCGGCTAGAGAGGGGCCGCAGCTGAGATGGTGCTGTGAGGGGGTGGGGGGGGAACATGGCTCCAGAATCAGCTGCTTTACAGACAGCACCAGACACCCTTGTTAGCAGCGACGCTTTTGTTCAAAGAGATCTCAAGGTGATGTCAAAGGTCAGTTGTAATAAAAATGTGTACATGAATTTACAACATAATGCGCACGACAGTATCACATGCATATTAATTTACAGATTTTAAAAATGAGGCCAATTTGGTTTATGATAGTTTGACTTGTTTGAATTTTTCATTACTATTTTAGCTGTGCCTTTCTGCTTTAGATGAGTTTATGATGAGTTTGGTTAAACATAGACTTGGGTAGGCAGCCCTGTGCCTGGTTTTTGCTTAGTCCAAGGGCATACCTGCATAATTGAATGAATTGGCTTAATGGAGATACTGGAGATTCACCTTTAAGGCTCTGAATTTTCTGACTGCTGGAAAAAGCATTTGCATGTGTAAATATTGATGGTGCACAGCTTAACAGAATCTTTATTTCATGAAACTGCAGTAAAATGTTATGAAACATTAATGAACCATAATATACTGCATGTTGCCTGTTTTTTAATCAACAAACATGCCTATGTGGCTTTACCAGCAGACGGTCTGTTAGAGCAGTAGTGCTTCTCATCAATTCATGAGCCAGCTGTCAAAGTGCTTTCTTTAAATCTTTGTTGGTAATTGGCACATTTCAGTGGAACAGATAATATAAAACCACATAAACAAGGCTTTCTCCAAATCTGAATGATTTGTGAAATGCTACTTTTGATTAGGACCATCAAACTTAAAAGCCACTTCTCTTGCAGGAAGCTTTACTATTGTTAAATGCAATAATGCATATTTATTTTCTGCCATCATTAGATGTATGCTGTGGTGTCCTATGAGAGAACGTCTGTATGAGTAATTGCTAGGGGCTGGTAAGGGTGGCAGTTTAGCACTATACTATATGTATGGTGCATTGTTTAACAAATAATATAAAACTGCATATTTCTTATTTTTCCCCAAAGCCATCTGTATTGATATCCATGGACAATTAAAGAGTACAGTACCAGAATTTGCCTAGTAAACCTCTAATATATAATAGATTTCTTAACCATGGACTAAAGTCACAGTGAATTATTTGTTTTTTCATTCCAACCTGAAGGTTATTTCTGCTACGCAGGATCCCAGCGAAGTTTACCTTGTAACCATGGAAACTCAAAATATACACGTGCAAGACACTGAGGTGTCACCGTGGGTGTCTAGACACAGAAAAGCATGCGTTGTGTGCAGAGGAAGATGGCATGTGTTCTCAACTTAGTCCTGTTGCAAACATTTACGTTTATTGAAGAGCTATGGGGATTATTTAGCCTGCATTTTTTAATCTGACTTGGATGTTCCATGAAGATATTTGTTGGTTTCAAGTAAAGAATTATCGAAATTATTGTCAGGACAGTATATAGAGGGCATTCCTTTATAAAAGTTTGGAGTCCAATAGAGATACATGCAGTATCTAAATTACCGTTGCTGTTGGAAAAAAAAGGGATACTTGCAGTGAGTCCGCAAGTGGGAAATAAATGCAAAGCTTTTCAAGAAAAAGATAACTTCATCTTTACTATAGTATGTTATTGAGAGGAAACTCAGTTTAAATGCGTATATTTCCAGCATTATCATACATCAACCCGTGAATCATGGAAAACAGACAGAGAATAGAATAAAGTCTCTGTACTCATAGCGTGAGTTGCACAGGGTACTGGAGCACAGGACAGTAGGCGTTGAAGTAGGAAATGGGACCTTGATGACGTCCCTGTCCAGTCAGTGGTTTAATTGCCTTACGCTGATTTGGACTGAAGGGGTTCTGAAGTGGACGTGGGATCTCGATGGGATCCAGCAGGAGTGGACCTGTGCTAAAAATGAGAAGGTAAGGGACCCGGCAGGCACTCGTGTACAGTAGTACCTCTGAGTGACTGATTACAGGGTGAGGATGGCTTTACAGAATCAATATTCAGCACATGTCATAGCGATGTGTGGGTACTCTATCAGCAGCTAGACTACGGTGGCTGTGGCTAGAACAAGCACACTACAGGGAGGAGTGTTAACTAATAAGAGACAAATGATATGAGTTTTCAATTCAAACTTGGTTTTGAGAGAGCCTCAGGTACTGATATCAGGCATCTGTAAACAAAAAAGCCTTCTGGCCCGTTTCATCTTTTGAAGGTTTTGGTATATGCAGGTAGCTGGCATGCATTATGTAGGCTAGAGCCTTGCTTGGTGTCTAATTGGAATGCAGTCAGGACATGCTAGGTTAGATTATGAGTTCAATTTGTTTGTGGTAAGACTCTTGTAGCAGCAATCCACACTAATGGGATTTGGACAAAACACAGCTTGTGCTTCTAGAAAATGAAGGATTGCAGTAAATCAACCGTAAGTAAACAACGGCATCTATTGTACAGATTTGTCTTCATCTTTTAGAGATAAGATGCTTCTTTGTTTCTTGTCTCCAAGTTGACACTCTGCTAATGCGTGTGTGTGTTTTTTTTTTTATGATACCTCTGGATCTCCAACTTTTGGAGTGAAGAAAAGCCAAATAAGTTCAGAACAAACTGTATAGCCATTTGGGAGCCAGGTACATAATTTATGTTATATTGGAGTTTAATAACAGAACAAATCTAATCATGCAGGCTTTTCTCTTTTATACACGTTCCACTGGGACAAATTGCTCAACTGTATGGTGTACGTGGAAGCCAAACCCAAATATCCCTGAGCAAAGGCTAAAGCGGGAACTGACTGTACGCTGAGAAATGCATAGGCACAAGAACTGATCCCAGTGGGACATCCATCATCCGCAAGATATAAATTTGACCATAAACCTCCAAACTCGATGATAAATATTGAGCTGTGCCCTGGCGGCCTAAACATGCCCAATCTTAAACGGGCCCAGATTTAAAGTCTGGAGCTCAAATGGTGAACAGTCAGCTGAGGGCTCCCTGCTGAAGTGCAAATCTCTGGCAGAAACAGGCGGCGCTACCTCCAGAGGAAAGGGTGACCTTTTTGCTGAGTGGAGGACCATCCTACGCTGCTTCATTCTGCGGTAAATTAAATAAGCCAGTGGCTGGTCGCAAAGCTGACACCCCTGCTCTGGCTGAGATGTGGCTTATCCTCCCATGCAACTCATTCTCTGTTAGAACTGGGATATCAATTTTTCTATCAGCTGTTATCATTTGAGATTTAATGTATGGACCAACAAATCCAATCTGTGTTCTTGTGTTATATATTATATATATATTTTTTGTTGTCCTTGGTACATGCATCAAGCCTTTGTTCAAATGAAATTTTCACTGCGAGGGTCAAGTTCCCATCACTGTGTGAAATACAAACGGCACTGAATGCACAGGCCTAATATGGTGAATTGAACATGCTAAGCCATACATAGGTGATGGTATTGTCAGAGCCTATGGACAACACTGTATTGTAGATACTTTTTTTGCTACATTGTTCTAGACCCTTTGTTATAGTTGCGACAGTATGATTAGTAACTTTTCCTTTAATAACTTTAAGTAGCTTGTACTTCTCATTTATATCATTCTATGATTTTCATAAAATTAAACACTTAATTAATACTGTAAGTGGTGCTTGTAGTCTCAATGGGCAAGCCCCATCCAGCTGTTTAAGCCTGTTGTATTATGTCTTATACAGTGCTTAAGTCCCCATTAACTTCCCATTAATGTCATATAAAATACCTGGGGTGAATTTGGCCATGGTGAACATGGGATTGCCACCTATCACATAATCTGTTTATTAGCCATAATAAATAGCCTATACCTTTCTGGTTAACTTGAGTTGTATAAAATAATGGCCATTTGTAGTCAATTGGAGTCATAAGAGACAAAATACTGTAAATGATGATCTTCTGGGACTTGGGTAGTTGGGGGGGAAATGGCTGTTTTTCCCACTGCAAAATGTATGCTAATTGTCTGCAAATGTTTGCTAAAAGGCCATCATTAGTATGTCTGTCCCATGAGTGATATGACAGAAAATTGCCCTCAGATATTTAATGTACTAAAATTCCATGTTTATACCAGAGATGGTTATGCTAATGCCATCTTCATCTGTGTAAAAGAGTACAGCAATAATTTGTGATATGCCAAGTTGACAGTAAAACCTTGTATATCTGAGTTGCGTGCATGGTTAATCAGCGGTACCAACACTGTAAATCAAGTGGGCAAGACAAACATAAGTATTGTAGTTCTGTGCATGTGTTGATTAAGTAGATTTGTAGCATGGTCTGTCTCCTCACTCTTTCCTTGCTCTCTTGAATTTGATTTGCAATGCAAATCTCCTCTTGGTGAGGTGTGCCCATTTTCATTCATCAGATGAGTCTTGGGACAAATCTCCATGCATAGAACATGGCATGAAAAGGCCATTTTGGGGTGTGCATCCAAACGGAACCATTTCTTTGCCAAACTCCAGTCTCTTCCACTAGCCTTGTGAGGAAAGATGCCCCCTCTCTGAGCTGCACTCAAGCTATGCCAAATCACAGCTGCTTTTGGACACAGCAAGATTCAAAGCCAAATCAGTTTCCTTTCTCCGTTCACAGAGAGCCAAATACGAATGGAACAGGTCCGTGTGAATACCTTTTTTTCATATGGACCCATTAAACAAAGCTGGACCCTTGCACAAAGCCTCGTAGTTATGTAGAGGGTGACTTCTCGCCTTTTTAGTAATGTAAGGCATTTAATTAACATAATACCTGGAGTCAGAACAGACCTGCACTTTGGTCACTTTGTTGAGTTGAGTACTTGGATCGGGCTGTATGAAGCTGCTTTTTGAGCCAACTAATTAATCTGCTACAGAGGTATGGGGACACCTTTCTCAGCCTTGCAGTGCCAGGCAGCTGTGGAAATGGCAGCCATCTTGCAGCTGCCATGCCCCCGCTGCACTCTCTTTCGTCTGTCCTCCTGCCACCGATGCCCCCACACCCACACAAACACAATTATCATTCTCACCCGCAGGAGCCAGAATGCGGCCGCTCATAATTGCGGCGGCAAGATTGTCAGGGTTGTGTTGTGGAATCGCTGTTTCCCATCAAGTGCAATGATGCATCTGCCAGAACTCATTATATATAGTTTGGCAGCTGCTTGATGCCCTGTACCATATCCCTCCCTCTCTCTCTCTCTCTTTCTCGCTCCTTCTCTTTCTCTCTTTTCATTTGGTCTCTTTCTCTCGCTTGTTCTCACTCTTTCTTGCACTCTCTCGCTCTGCCATCAGATACTCAGATACTGTGTGGGGTTGGGTCTATAATTGTGAATTGTTAATGAAGAATTTTAAATAATGTTAAGGAAGGTTAATATGTATGAGTTTAATATTTTAACTGCTTCATGCATGCTTAAAGATAGCTAAAGAGCAAACATATTTTGTCTGTCGGGGGGCAAAGTTATTAAAATTGCACTGTCTTGAACAGGTTTTTATAAAGGGAAATGCACGCATTAATAAAGATATACTTCACAATATACTGCTGAAAAAGTCTGAATAAAATAGCAACAGAGATCATGCATGCTGATGAGCAAGTCGCAAATCGCCTGAATTACAATGAGAAAACGGCACCTAGAAGCTGGTACCTTGTAAGCAAATACAGGAAATCCTTGAAATGTCCCTGTTTCTGAGGGAATAAAAGCAAGCACTTTGTTTTAGTTTTATTGTTTCCTGTTTCGCAGTTATGTTCTGCTTGCTTATTCGGTATCTAAACTAACAAAAATGATAATTATGTTTTCTTTTTGAATTCAGATATTGAACAATATTGATGAAACACAAACAGTGTTGAACGACTGTGTGTGTATAAGGCTCTTCAGGCTAGTCCATGTTTCAAGTTGACAATCCATTAAACACTAATTTGTAGTAAATCTGTGTAGCAATCTGATGGCATAGTTCTTTTGCCATTTGGCGATGGGAATTGGGGTCAAAATGTATTTCATGCTGCTCGCATTGCATGGCAAAGCACAAGGTGGCCCCCTAGGCCTGGTAGAGACCATTTTCATATGGCTATGGATGCATGGCTATCGCAAACGAGGAATGCTGAATGCTAAATGAAAAACCACAGCCCCGAAGGCCAATAGAACATATCAGCTTGATATATTGCAGTCTAGTCGTAGTGCCAGATAATATTTCAGATTTACCCTATGGTGAGTAATCTCCTATATCTAGATCACTTGTTCAGGGCAGCCAGAGGCCAGCTACTGTAACTCACGTGTACTCAAGAAGTATGATTGGCATAAAGCGATTCTGTGCATATGCAATGCTTGACAGCTGAAAATTATTCTCAGAAACAGTACTGCTACATGTAGAATATTTAAATCATATTTTTAAGAGGAAGCATCCTGTCTCATAGATTTCATCATTAAGTCTTGCAGGAATAATTATCTTATGTGATCACATGTGGGTTGCATTGTTTGCCAATCCATTGTCCTCCTCCACTGTTTTTTCAATAATTAAGACCGCATCCGGTTCCATATCCAAACATTCTGAATGAGAGTTTGCAGGCCATTAGCACGCCTGCCATGCTTGAGATGAGACATCATAAATTAAGCTTGGTGTAGGAAAAGAAAGATTTGTCAAGAGACAGTGAGAGTGAGGGTGATTAAATTAAACAAGACCCCGTGTGCAGACTCTCTTATCCGGACTGAAATGTGTCTGATTAAAGAGGAACTGCAATGGGGATAAACAGTTGTTTAAGTGATTATGGTTTTTTACATGAGGCTAATACAGTAATCTCTTTTACTGAATAAAGAATGCCATTTGCCTTTCATGTAAAACACCATCTATTCCTATGGAAATGAAATTCCAGTGAATTTGAGTTTTTGTGTGTGTTTTTGTGTACAAACCCAACCCCCTCTCAGGTCACGCACGTGTTTTATACTACAACATTCACGTTTCATAAAATTAAATATAAAACTCAATGAAGTGTGCTGGGAGTAGCCGGGGTTCACGTCGCACCATTCCTCCGCGACCCTCCCCAGTCAATAGGGCGCCTGCCAGTCTGCCTGTTAAGTTGTGCGTGAAGCGTCTTCATCTTAACAGCCCTGCACGAGCCCAACTGTTTAACAGGCAGAATAACAGATTCACAAGGCGGCTGAGTGACAACTGGGGGTCGTTGGAGTGCGATGCGATGCCGCCTTCCTGGCCAGCTAACACCCTTTGCTCCCGGGGTGGCAGTAGGGCCAGCCGTGCGTCGCCCTGTCTGGCTGTCAGCCACAGTCTGCCCTGCCAGGGCCTAACACGCCATTCCCACTCACCGCAAAAGATGGCTGAAAACCAGACTGTCTGAAAACTGGACATGGGCCAACCCTAGTGATTGACAGCAGAAGTTGTTTATCTATAATGCTGGCCTGATTAAGTAAGACTTGACAGGCTTTGGCTTTTCATGTTTTTTCTCAGAACGTGTGCTGGATTGTTTTGCCATTTTATTCCTACAATGTTAAACTTTCACAGTAAAATAACCGTTGGAATTATTTGCTATATCCTATTTTGACTTTGTGAGGAATGTGGCTTCAAGCTCAAAAATAACATGAGGGATTGCACTCATTAACTCGTATGCCATTCAATAAAATTCCAGGAGTTACAGTAAGGGCAGGATACCTTAATAACAACGATTCATCAGTGACAGAAAGGGAACAAATTCATAATAAAAAAGGAATCGATGCATTGCATCACTTTCCTTTTGTTCAGAGTAAATAATAAGAATGCAGACAGGATTCCTCTCCGCTGTGGCAGCTGTTCTACATCCCGCCTCAGATTCGGTAAGTCTTCACTGATAAATGCTGATGCCATGCACTTTTCACTTTCCACATTTCGCTGGGTTATACAGTACTCTTTATCTCTGAGAAGCACAAGTTCCGTTTCTATCTGCCCGGACGTGTCCTCCCGAAAAGTTCCTGCTTAAGAACATGTTCGTGTTCAGTTTCAGACTGATTAGCATTCGCACCATCACTTCTCTGCTCCCTGCTTTGATGGTTCCTGTCTGAGTAATGTGGTAGTTTGTGCATCGCACTGCTCTTTGAAGGTCAATCAGGGTCAGAGTGGCATGTGTGTAAACACAATGCCGCTTTCTGGAAAATGTGCTAATGAGTCATGATGCCCTTCTTAAATACATAAAAAATAAACAACAGTGTTTTTTAGTGTTCTTGGATCCTATCATTAAAGTAACACTTCCACCTATCTCTCTTATTGCATGAAATCCCATGAGAAGCAATGAAGTCATTCTATATGAGGTAGTCAGCTTTGGCTATCAATATTAATGTCTTGAGATGTGGGCACTAATTCATTCCTCAATTGCTTAAATTGAGCCTCTTTTACTGCAGTCACATTTCCTAAGTGTTGCAGATCTCCTTGAGGTAAATGAAAGCTGTTTTGAACCATATCCAGGGGAGACCATATGGCACAGTCTGTAGGGCAGCCGACTGACAACCCATAGAAATAACTCATTACAGTACAGTTATTTAGTTGATACTGTTAAGATAAAAATACTTAGTTGATTAGACTAAGCAGGGCAGTGTGGTTAAGGGGCTTGCTCAAGGGCCCAACAACTGTGCAGATCATATGGTGGCTACACCAGGACTTGAACCACCAATCTTCCAGGCCCCAGTCATGTAGCTTGGCCACTAGGCTACAGACTGCCACTCATGTGGCTGGGGGTTTGATTCCCTGCCATTGGGACCCTCTACAGGTCCTATCTCTGTTTCCTCTGTCAGAATGAATGCATATGGCTCCTTTTAAAGAGTTAAAACAGTTTCCAGGTGCTGGTGGCCACATTGTGATCATTAGTACAAAAATCATTACATTATATTTGCTATCACCCACCATCTTGGTGGAAAGCGGTTAAACCCTGTCTGGTGGTTTGTGTGTCATGTACCCTTTTTCTGTGCACAGCACCGGTTGCTACAAATCACCACTTGGATGAGATTGGATTGGCAGGGGAATTGTTCTAACTCAATTTTGCTGCTTTCTTAAATATTATGAAACATTCACCAAGTTGTTCAAAAGACCCAACTGGCACTTGACACATTGTATGAATAAATTATTTAAGCTTGATCCTAAATCTAAATTACTAAGCATTTGCAAGGAACTAAATGAACAAAACCATCATGTGCAATGTAGTAGCTATCCATCTTTTGTTAAACTGACATTTTCACATTTAATGTTTGGGATTTAAAAAAAGTGTTGAAAATGAAAGTTGGAGTGAATTAATTTAATGGTTTAGCCTTAATGAATATATATATATATATATATATATATATATATATATTCTGGGCTCTGATGTTAGGACAAAAATGATTGTAATGAGAATATGCAGATAACTGTGGGTTCTAGGAAATGTAATATCCAGACCAGGATTGTGAGCAGGTCCCCTTTGTATGGAAAGACATTAATGATACAATGCCATATCTCTGTATATGAATTATGTACCCCAGTAAACTGATTTTATTTTTGAGCTTATAAAAAGGATTTGTAAAGCGTGATTTAATTTTGTGAGCCTGTATGAAACTTTATGGTTGTATTTGTGATCCATGTTTTTGCATCAGGTTTTTTGCTTGTGTAGGACCTGCAAGCATTTCTGCAAAGGTGCAATGAAATGGAGTAGCTGCGTGTACTCTGACCAGTAGGGGGCAATGCAAGGCAAAGCACGTGGTGACTCAAGCAAGCAAATTAATAGAGCAAAAAATGGTAGAGAAGGAGAGCGAACTGAGTGCTGCTCCAGTAAAGAGAAAGTTACCGACATTTTAAAGAGAAAAAAAAATGGACAAAACGCGGGTTGAAAGAACCTCCTATGCTTGCCTCGCATTGTAACCCAACTGGCTAACGTGAGTTAGATTCCGTTGCTAAAGTTTGTGCCTACTTACCCTGAGTGCTAAGGGTAACTTTCACAGTAAAAAAATAAAATAACTAACTTTTCTATATCAGGGTCCTTTCAATGTCGACACCGGGTGTAACAATTTGGAGGTACCGCTGGGATATAGTATTTTTACTGTAGCTAAAAAGCTAAGAGACCCTTTAAAAAAACCTGATAAGAACGTACTTTGGATGAGGGAAACGTGGAAGAGGTTTAGCTAGTTAGCAAAATCTTGAGTGAGCTAAGCTGTATCGTTTAGCCTAATCCTGCGACACCATTTTATTGTGTGTATCCGTGAAGTCGTGAAGTGAGGCTAAATGTTTGAGTAAGGAAGTTGAAGGAGTTGGAACAAAGACTATTTGGATTATCCGTGTGCGACCTGAAAATTGTATGCCAGTACCGCAAGATAACTGGCAGTGAAAATGTAGATATAAAGGGTAAAAATCGACGTGCTTTAGTTAAACGTGTGATGCAGTATTGCCAGTGAAAAGATTTAGAAAAGACAGAGGACGAAGGCATGGCCGTGCTTTTGGATTTAAGCAATGTTATAAGCGTTACCCAAGGACCGTGCTGCAAAAATGGCAAATGCAGCAGCTGCCTTGAAGGAATTTCCCGCGCCTGAGAGCGACGTCACACCACTTCGGCCATCTTCAGACATTTGCGGAGGGAGGCGCCACACTCAGAGGGAGAGACTCCTACAAGTACTGCAGTTGTGCTTCTTCAAATGGCTACCGTAAGGAGTTCAAATCAGCAGTTTGGAGAGATAAACTGAGTTTTATAGTCTTGAACATCAAATTGAAAGTGGACTGAGGAAAGGCTATGCTCAACTGGAAATAGTGCAAGCTGTAATCCATGCCATGAGTCCTGGGGTTAAATTTAGAAGATGATAATGAGCTTACATTGCATACCCCTCTGACTGATCTTGAGAACCCTCTATGCAGACGAAGAAATCATGTTTATCTGTAAATCATACAATGTAAACATAATCATGTATATCATCCACAATGCCTACTGCAGTGATAGTTGGTGCAAATTATCCTACCGATTTGAAATGTTTACTTGCACACCAGCTCAAAGTAAGAAAGAAACCATGAACTGTCTCTCTGCAGTATACTGTATATAGTATATATCAGCAAGGGTATGCAGAAATATAATAAGAGGCAGATGCTTCGTTCAGTGTGTCTCATATTCAGAGCACTGTGACACTGAGCCACTGGTTCAGTACTCGGAGTGCAACAAAATTAATCAAAATGGTGATTCCTCCAGTTTCATAATTCACTTCAGGAATGGTTATGGTCCGTTTCCGCCTAATTGCAACACATATTTCGACAATGAGGGCAACACTAAATAACCATGACTGCATTTCACATTTATGTTTACGCTCGCATCTTCATTGCTGGAACAGTGGAATTCAGAATTAGCCCTTGTTGATGTGTACCAACAGGCAAAGGAACAAAGCTGAATGCTGATCGGAGCATGCTGGAGGTGAATGTTGTCACATCTGAAGCACAAAAGTATTAATTCTTGTTGAAATGGATGAGACCGATCAATTAAAATGCATCTTTCCAACCCTGTGGGGTGTTTGGCCACATCATAGTTTTTGAGGAAAAATACTTTATCATAAATGTCAAGGCAAATAACTAACACATTAAATGTGGAAGTCATATTCACTAAGATGACGTTGTGGCACTTCACATTTTTGGTAGGTGTGAGGAGAATAGGAATCAGTCTGTGAGGCTCCTGAAGGATTCCTAACCGAGAAGGCTGAAAACTGTCCGTCCAAAGAACAGAAATCAGATGATGCTGGACAATCACAATGATAGGAGTGCTGTAGAACACCCCAGTGGCTTTAATGAAATGTAAATTTTTTTGACATTTAAAGTTTTTAATTTGATTAATTTTTTTAAATTTTATTTTTTAAATACATGAGAAGTCACAAGTTGAGAGTTGTTGCATGCTTTTTCTCGATTATATTTTATGCATGGGAAATATGACATGATACTGCTATAAAATGTATTCATCCAATTAATGTAAGAAATTAAAATATAACATTTTTATTCTAAAAAAGATGATTATTTACTGTATGCTCCCACTTGAATAGCACTGCAAACCATTAATTTAATGAGGCAACTGCGAAGTCACTGTTCTTCTCAGCTGCTCCAGCAGCTGCCTAAGAAGTTTAAGTGGAAAATTAATTTAGTCTTTGGTCTGTGGTAGGACCTTGATGAGTGGTCATGTTATAAATAAATTATATTCTCATAAATTATTTGTATGCAATAACTTATTCTCCATTCACTTTCATTGAAAAATAAAAGGACGTGGTAAATGCTATGCAAGCTAAAATGATGGCTGGTCATCATGCCAGTTCCCATGTAGCCCATTAACTACTGTGTTAGCTATTTAAAAGAGAATGGACAATCCACCTTCCTCATATTTGTAGACTTTGTTCAGATAGGGAAAGCAGAGACTGGAGCAGATGGAGATTAGGTCACAGTGCCATGTTGGGGCATCAGTTTGTGTATTGGTTCAGAGGTGGTCGCTGCATGTTATGTTAATGTTGGCTTGTGTTGCTTAGCTTCTGTTACTAAAAATCTGAATTGTCATCCTGCATTGTTCACATGATCCTTGGTCTCCACTGGACTGCATCAGTCCCTCATTAAACCGATCTCATGTGTCTCCTTTCCCTTCAGACCCAGCAGATGTAAGGCCTGTCTGACCCAGCACCTCCTTGGATCCTGCTTTTCTGCAGACAAGTGAAAGTGTTGACTTCCTCTACCAGAGCACTTCTATGGTGTAGGTCTGTAAACTGCCATAAAAAGCTACTTTATCACTTAAGGGAAACCATATTGAATAATGAATAATGAATAATGATGTAACAGTATTTACTAAGCATATTAAGGCATAATGCACGAAAAAGGTTTGGTGTACATGTCCTGGACACCAGTGAGAGTATTATAATGTAAAATGGTATAGTATCATGAATTAACATTTACCACTTTTGTTCATTTAACAAATCAGACGGCAAAAAAAACAAAAAACAGTTCAAGTGAATGTTACTGTACCTGCATCTGAACAGTTCTTCAGATAACATTGCCTGCTTTGATCATTTGTAGCCTGGTTGATGTTCCACGGGAGAAACATTTGACTATATTTGATTTAGATTTTTTGGTTTTGGTCAACGCTATGATTTATGCACATCAATCTCTTTAGAATCTTTTATAATAGTGTTCTCGAAATCTTACTCATCAAATATTATCATTTCACTGTTATTTCATAGAACCTTCATTCCTAAAGCTTATGTGCTGGTATGTTTTAATCTTTGTCTGAATCTTTTGGTATGCTGTGTGAAAGCAGGATATTGTGTTACTCTGTCATCAGTCTTGACGTTGTCTGAGTATCCATCTTTTGCTTCCTCCACACTTATCTGTGACAGAGTCATGGGTCTGGAGGTGTTCAGATGTTTTTAGTTCTTTAATGATAGCTTGTATTCTTTCTGAATGCATCATGGCCCGGATTTTCTTTTATTAGCTGCTGGCTTCTCTTCCCACTCAACTACTCATCAAATGACGTTAAGCCAAATGAGATGTCACCATTTTGTCACCATTTTTCCATTGGCTTGTGTACTGCCATGTGTATCAATATCTCAGAAGGTTGTTTGGCACAGTTATATTAAATGATGAAAATAGTTTTTCACCCATGGTGCATTTTGAATGTCAGCACCAGAGACCCCAAGCCAGGCCTGAGTCATGCATCCAGCACCTCACAGATCTCTTGCTCACATCCAACTAACAAAAATCTCACATTTCTATTAAAACAACTGTACTGGATTTTCAGAGGCTTGGACAGAGAACTTGGTATATTTTTTTAAATAGAAAAGTGTTGCGAAGACAACCCCCACATACACACCGCATTGTCACAGTTCATCTGGACCTACTGGCCCCCCATCAACAGTCCCTCTATCCCACGCATTGGATTTTGGCTACTTAAGAACTGTGCACCACAGATGGGAGCGCTGTTTGACCAGGAATCTGTCGTGTGACACTGCATGCTTTCTCATGGCATGCCTCCGCCACCCACAGTAATACCCAGCTGTTTGAACATCTCAGTCTGCATTGTTAAAACTGCAGCATTCGGTGAATGCACTGCAGCATCATGACAAATATGTGTAGTGAATGTTGTCTTAACATACAGCACAGCACAGCAACAGTATTATTGGTGAGTGGGTTGTAAAAAGAAGGTATACATGTTTATACAAAATAACAACATTGGTTAAAATATACTATAATATCTTAAGACTGTATCATGCATAACTTTTTTCTTCTGAGCTCTGCAGTAACCGTCTAAGACCTCTGAAACATACTTCTGATTCACTTTGTGTCAGCCTTGTCTGGCGGCTCCAACCTTTCCACAGACATACTGTATAGATTCACCGGCAAATGTTTCAAAATAACTACATCTGTTTTTTATTTTGCTATGCATGCTTCTCTGTGCATTAGTATATGTATGCACTGTACTGTGATATGGTTCTTTCCATAGAGCCTTTTAGGTGACCTTAAGAGAGAGGTATGGATGGGAAGAAATGAATAAATTCCTCCCTAAATAGAGATTACAAATATACAAGTCCTGGTTCTTACAGTAATCCACTATGGCATTTCATCTAAACAGCTCCTCTTTGCCCGAGAATGTTTTCCCTTTAAATTTGTTTCAACAGAGTAAAATGAAAAGGCTTTCACTGGCACCTACATAATAGATCATGGAAGCAAAAAATTAAAAGCTTTGACAAAATTTTATTTTTTATTATGTTGCAGGCCTTGCATAACTTTTCTGAAGCTACATTTTAAAGTATTAATATATTATTGAATTCAGACAACATTGGCTGTCTGATGTGCTTTCTTCAAGGCGATAGTTTTTTTCCAAAATTATGTTGATTTCTGGACTTACCTACAGAAATGGGTTTTGTGAGGAGAATAATCTTGTGAGGGACCTAACCAGGAAAATCAATCAATATTATTTCCACACAGGTTTGTAATATTAAGTATTAATTTGACAGAAATGTGTGCTCTTGTCTGAAGCACATGGAAGCTGTTTCTTTTTCACACCGCAGCCCGCAAACCGAGCTTTCACCAAAGTCAATCGGAAGATACAAAATATGCTGTTTTTTTCACGCAGGCTCTGGACGCCCGATCAACCAGCAAGGGTTGTTAGGGAGCGTCGACATGCGGATCCTGACCAACTGAACCCTCCCTAAACCTGGGCCATGTTGCCACCAATTATGCGTCACCCTGTGGTAAAAGGAGCCACGGCTAGCACTCCCGTTATCCCGGTCTGGATTCAATTCATAGACCACGGGGCCCATCCATATTCAAGGCTATGGAGATTTATGTTTTAACTAATCAGCGGTGTGACCATTTAGTGGGCTGCCTGTCAGAGGTGAACTTGAAGTGAATATCCATTACAGTACAGACATGGTGTTTTTTTTCTGCAGTGACTACTCCATACTCATAACCACATAGCATTACGGTAAAGAGCCATTTCCTTTCCACTAACCGACATTCAATGATGGTTGCTAGTTATGTCAAGTTGTTAAGTGAGCTGTTGTACAAAGTATAGAACATTAACGTGGGCAGTTAATGACACTGAATGAATGGCTGGGCTTAGTTTGAAGCTTGGTCATTGATGATGTGTCTAAGTGTACCAGCTTGCAGATAACATCTCTCTCACCAATCAGCAAAGCTCCATTTCTTGCATAATTAGCATTGTAACAGCGGACCTGTGACTTCTACAAGGAATACTTACATTCTCAGTGATCAAGAATTATAAAAGCAAGAATGAGGTGTACTCTAATCAACTTATGAAAATAAACCTGAATGGTGTGCTCTTAGATTTATGGATGACTCTTGGCCTGTCTAGAGTTTAGATCATAACTACTAAAATACCCCATAAATGTGTGACTGCACCATAAACTAGATTTGTGAAAGTGCTTATCGGTTTACATAGTAGAGAACATATTTCTCCTTTTGTTCACTGCCATGCACAACACCAACCCTACTTAATCAAAGTGTTATTGAAGGAAAACACTGTGGGGGGAAAGGTGGCCACCTGAAGCTTGGACTGATATTCCGATTGATGTGTGGCATACATCATTTAAATAAATTGATTAATTGGACAGCTAGTCACATTTAGTAAAAATCGTAGAAAATCTTTAAAAAAGAGTGATTATTCATGATTTGGAAGTTACAATAATGTGTTGGACACTGATGTAAAAGAAAATGCTCTTTAATACTATAGGCCAGAGATATCATTAGATCCTGAGAAGCACTAAAATTATCAAGAGGACAGGGCATGAATTGAAATGAACCGAATGTCAGAATTAATATTTGTGAGTTTGTTTGTGATTAATTGACAGATACTGGACTCACAATGGGAAGAATAGGTGCATTTTTATCTTAGTGTGTTAATACATGGGAAACCGTAATGAAGCCTTTTGCGATTATGTAATGAAGAGCTTGAGGAACACATATTTTGAGATTTTTCCACACATACTGTAGAATATCAGCTGCAAAACTGTATTTGGAGATCAACAAAACAATAAACAAAAGTTTTTGACAAAAGTTTACATCACCAAAGCCCACTGCTGGTTTAGTCCTGTTCTCAAGCATTACACAGAATACGTGATAAAAGAAAGTGTTAAGAAGTTGTAAGAATGTTTTTTGTTTTTGTTTTTTTGTTATTGCGATTAAGATGAATTTCATAGTGGAAGGAGTGGAATTGTACAAAGATGATCAGTCTCCAAGCAGGCATTCTTTGGGATTTACACAAAAGAATGCTAAAGAACAAAGATGACCCTTTAACTTTATGGAAGAAATAAATGGTGAATACTGTCTTGTGAATTCAGGGCTCAGAATGAACTTTTTTTACTCTGCAACGCTGCTGCTTCCAGCTTGCTCTGGGGAGTTGTTGCTCTGTACATGTGCATAACTTGGAATCGTGTTTGGGGAAAAGTTTTTGTTTAAATGCGTTTAAGTCCCATAAATATTACTGGGCTTTAGAAAGAAGCTGCAGAGGAGGGAAACAGCTGTGACAAGGGCCTCTCATTGTAAGCCAGAAGATCTGTCCTCCTATGGTGGATGGTCCTTGAAGAATTTTCAGCGATTCGCCTTGTCCTTTAGTTAGCACGTTGCACTTTCTCTGCATTCAGAGGCTTTGTGTAGGTGGTGTGCAACTGAGAGTTTCTATTGGAAATAATGCACTCTATGCTGTTATGGCAGGCATTTTTCACCAGAATCACCTCATTGGCTAAGGCTGTACCTTTGGGGATATAAGCAGTTTCAAATTGTGAGAGTCTCAAGTTGTCATCTGCAAACCTTGTGAATGGACTGGGGTACTTTAAACTGTTACTGTTGAATAGCTCATGAAAATGACTCTAATTGCCTGTTTGAATGAATATGGCCCTCTAAGCAGACAATCAGGGAGTGTGTCATCTGGTTTTATGCAGTGATATGCCCCCCAGTCCTGAATGAAATGCTGACTGTGCCAGTGTTGATGAGTGTCGCTATGAGTCCTACTCAGCAGTGTGTGACTGACTGACCATGTACGTAGTCACCTATGGAAGGAAGGTCTCCGTCAGCAGGATATCCTCCTAATTGACTAAATTGAGGAAAAAGTTTTTAATTTCAGCTTCTCTTTAAAGAAACTGGCCCATCATACTTCAAAGCCTGCATTGTACATACCACAGTCGAGGATTTTAGATTAGATAGAGACTGCTGTTTAGTGGTGTTGTCCATTAACTCATAAAGGCAGGGTCATCTTTTATCTACCTCAGTGATGGATCAAGGGACCAGTTAATGAATTAACAATCAATATTAATCTCTGTGGAAGATGAACAATCCTGGCTTAGATTCCACTGAAACTATAGTCTTGACCCCAGACATACAGTATTATAAAGAAGAGCTTGATGTGGCCTTTTTTCAAATGGGGGGCAGCGTCTCTTATGCTGCGATGTTCATCACAATCATGAGGCCTAGCGATTTACAGGGCTTAGAGATCTGTTTTGATACACAGAGAAAAAATTAGGGGGGTTTGGGTGAATACTTTTGTAAATGAGAAATTTAATTAATCAAAAATGTTGCTGAATAAATGCATTTTTGCATTGCAAATGTAATGCCTGAGCTGGTGTAGAAAAAAAAATAAAATAAAAAATTGACGCATTCAAATTTGAAGTTGTAACAGGACAAAAGGGGGTGTATACTTCCTGTAGGCACTGAACCAGTGAAAAGGATATCTGTGAAATTGTTTTAATTTCAACAGAAACATTTCTCGAGTGTCATTTGAAATCTGTAAAATGTTTGCACATGCAGTGGTGCTGCTCAGAAATGACCTCTGGATCTTATTGCATTAAAAGACACTTTGAAAACAAATGATGCCATTACCATTACCATGAGCAGGAATGGCCACCGGGGATCACTGCGGAGTAGTGGTCTTAGAGTACATCCTTGCCCTTGATGATGGTTCTCCGCAAAATTTTTCCTGAAAATGCCACTGTTGTTATTCTCTGTATTAGCCAACTTGCTGCTGAATCACTAATCAACTAATTGGGCTACTTGGAATTTAAATAAGAGCTCAATAAATGCTATTGTAGGAAGGCTGTATTTTTCATAGAATGAATAGTGCTAAAATTTGTTTTGCAATTAAGCACATTTGTTGTTTCCTATAGCACTTGAACAGTATAAAGATGAGATGATATGATGGTCTTCATGTGGAAGGCACTGTTCAACAAACTGTGGACTGCACACAGAAATGTACATGTTGATCAATGAAACTGCGACCTGGGAAAGAATCTGCATTCTTTGTACTATGTTTTATTGCTAGATGTTCCGATTGCATGATTCTCTCTGGTTTAATTTGTCACTGATGTAAAACACACCATCAGTTTATTGTAAACTAGACTGCTGATGGAGTGGTTGACAGAGAAAATACCCTCTTCCACCACCCAATAGTCTGGCAATGAACTAACTAACTTACCAACCAATTTCTAAACCTATTTGTTGTGAATAAATAGTACTGTACAAAATTAATTCTGCCTAAAACCGTAAACTACTTAACCAATTAGCCACTAAATTCCATGATGAACAGTCAGAATAGAAACGGCAATAAATTGTTTTGTGGTAGTATTCTGATGTAATGCAATGCAGTGTTGTAAATGTATTTTGTAATGATAGAATTGTGTCTCTAAGCCATAGCTTTCAAAAGTTTGGTTTAATTTATTGGAACCATCGCAGTACAGTATATGGAGCATACTTGAATCCAATGGTTCTGCTTTTCACTGACAAGTTACAGAAATTGAAGTTATTTAGTGGGCAATTTGCATGCAAGTGAAAGCGTTGTCTTTTCTTTTAAGTGCTTGCTGCCTGTGAGGTGAAGATCAAAGTCAGCTGCTCTGCACCAGCGCCTGCAGTTTCCCTGCACAAAGAAACAGACTTAGCAAAGGAATTATTTGTATTTTTTTATACGCCCGGTACTAGCCAGACAAGTCAAATAGTGTTCTCCTTCATGCAACCCCATCATTCATATCTTGCTGCCAACAGCCTGTCTACAAAGTAGTGACACGGGATGTTTTTGTATTTGAGCAATGTCATTTTAATTTTAAAAACATGTTGCCGAATAAACACCTTTTTTGCATCATAAATATAACACCTCTGCTTGCAACATGGTAAAAATATTTAAACACACAAAAATGTTAAGGTGTAAAAGGACAAATGTTGAAAAAGTTCAAAGGGGGTGAATAGATCCTGGAGGCACTGTACCAGTGACAAGCATCTCCATAAAGCACTCTATAGGGCTATAGGGCTCTACGCTAACTTTTCTTCCATGGAGCGTGTTGCGGCAAAGTTGAAAAATGTATGTAAATGGTAAATGTTTGGCCTTTGTATAGCGCCTTTATCCAAAGCGCTGTACAATTGATGCTTCTCATTCACCCATTCATACACACACTCACACACCGACGGCGATTGGCTGCCATGCAAGGCGCCGACCAGCTCGTCAGGAGCATTTGGGGGTTAGGTGTCTTGCTCAGGGACACTTCGGCACAGCCCGGGCGGGGGATCGAACCGGCAATCCTCCGACTGCCAGATGACTGTTTTTACTGCCTGAGCCATGTCACCCCATGTATGTGCACGCTAATGCACTAATTTCCAGTTAGCATATACATTTTCAGGACCATGCTCATAAAATTGCAGCACTGTTAAGCCCTGCTCTAAGGATGAAACATATTTTGGATCCTGATGTACTGAAATAGGAGAAAAATAACTATTTGTTTTTCAAGTTGATGCTTGAAATGGATGGATTTGTTTTCCTCAGAACCTGTGAGTTTGGCACAAGAGCAAAGACAGATGTGCCTTCTGTTTGTACTGGAATTCTGCTTATGTGGCACAAGAGGATATGAAAGTGAGTAACGCTGTAATTGCTTTGACAAAGACATTGAGAGGCAGAACTTTCTCTTGTTTGTTTGTTTGTTTGTTTGTATGCATGTATGTGTGTGTTATTCTCACACATTTTTTTACTTTCAGCATAGTAAATGAGCTTGCAAAAAGGCATTTAGTTTTAAATCTATATTTTGTCTTATGTAGATTATCCGGTATATCACTGCCTTATAGACATGGCAAGGAAAACAAGATCTCACTAAAGAATTTTAGCTCTTCAGCAAGGCAGCTAAAAAAGCAAAAAACTCTTGCCTGAAAATTGGACTGTCTGAAAATGGAACAAGCCGAAATAAACAAGGTGTGGCGCAGTCTGTCGGGTGGTCAGGCCATATTCAAATCCCCTAATCTGCTTCAGCATTACCTTTTACACTCTGATTTTTTTCTCTGTTCGCATTAAGCAAAACGTATAGGCGGAGGGCAGACTGTCCACTCATTACGAAAAAGGAATTGCAAGATTTAAGGGATTGAATTAGTTACCAGAGAGGTCCATCAAAGAACAACATTGCTATGTGACTGCTGCCAATTTGGGCAATTTGGGCAATTTGGGCATATTATTTCAACCATTGTTGATAATGCCTCGCACTAGAGAATGTGTTCAAGATACGATACCAGAAACTGATACTGTCCTCATGCTATGCCATGTCTAAAAAGTCCACTGCTGCCAAGGAAGGTCATTTGGGACTTGTCACTTTAAAGCAATCAGTTTTTTGCCCTCAGTGATGCCATCTGGCCACAACCTCTGTTGATGATGATGGAGATCTAGCAGTGAGACATCATTAGCATGACCACAGTTTGGCATTGTAGGTAGACTGTAGCAGGTCCTGAGCCATCGATCTGTGGTAATGTCAGCTAAATTGTACACCGTCTGTCACTATGGTGATTACAAATGGGCTGACCCCCCACTCCCTCAAGAGCAGTTCAGAGTTATGGTGTAATAAGGAATTGGAGTGGCATTTACCAGGCATTTACCAGGCTTTTTCCACAGAACGGCATGCCAGAGTTGTGATTATGGGCTCAATGCTGCTTTTCCAACACCCAAGTGGTATACTGGAGTAAGCAGTGACACTTTATATGAATATCACCTCATAAGTGCTCGAGAATTCTTTCATAAGCACTATATAGACCTTCATAATGAGTACATCAGTAACCAAAAATGGGCATACAGTATCACAGAATGAACAGTGACTTATAATGTAGGAGAACATAAGTGTATTTACTTGATTTATAGGAGCAACAGTGCCAGACCTAGTTGACCTTTTCAGACCAGTGAGTTTGTGTCGATCACTAAGGCGCTAGAGTAGATTACCATGGCATGGCATGGCAATGTCATGACATGAGATCCACATGTCAACAAATTTAGATATGCATTGCAATTTTTTGTCAGATACAGCAAGTGACCTTCATATCTTGATGGATAACACCTGCCACTGTTAATCTATATGCACAACGCATTAATGTCATGCCTATGTAAACTCTACATAATATGCACACAATTTCCCATCAAGTCCATCTTAATTATCCCAGAGGGAAATTTGTTGTGCACGGAGGTCCATAATAGCAACAGGTGTAACTTAAGGGGACAAAGGACTAGACAAGATTAAACTCTCTCACACTTCAACAATTCATGCAGTGACGATCTGTACAGAGTGATAATCAGTACATCCATTGATCAATACATTCAGTGATGATCAAAAGGAAGTACATAGATTGTGTTAAAAGTTTGGATGTAATGGAGTCCTTAAAGACTTTAAGTCTGACACAGAAAGCTGTCAAAGTCGATTCCCCCATTTCCCAGTCCCAGGAGTTTCAGTCGATATTCAATATGTGTTTAATTTTAGGAGTTTTGTTAGAAGACTTTTGAAAGAAAGAATGTAGATGAAACAGGCCCTGTCTGCAGAATCTGATTTTTCATGGGAATGCATTGCTAGCCCTGATTCCCAGGGCAATTTATAAGCGTGTAAGGAAATTCTTGTTGTAAGCTGGCAAAAAGCAGGAGCCTGGTAACCTTTAGAGCTTTTAGATGCTTGAATATGCAAAGACCCTTTCACTGCTAACTCAATTCATTTACTATACTATAATATGTTTAAATGATACTGTGGGTTCCAGAATTATTGCCCCCCCATGACTGGCAATGCAGACTCCAAAATATCACTGACCCTCCACCAAATCCACGACCAAAACAATGTTCTACGGTGGCCATCTCAGGTGCCACACTTCAGTCCAATCAAAGACCTGTGGGCTGAACTGAACCTAAAGAGCAAACCCAAGAATCTGTTCCTTAGCCTTGTCAAGCATTACAGGAAAAGACTCCATGCTGTCATCTTTGCCAGAGATGGATGCACCAAGTATGATGGGGCGACATGGCTCAGGCAGTAAGAGCAGTCGTCTGGCAGTCGGAGGGTTGCCGGTTTGATCCCCCGCCCGGGCTGTGTCAAAGTGTCCCTGAGCAAGACACCTAACCCCCCAATACTCCTGACGAGCTGGTTGGGGCCTTGCATGGCAGCCAATCGCCGTCGGTGTGTGAGTGTGTGTATGAATGGGTGAATGGAGAAGCATCAATTGTACAGCGCTTTGGATAAAGGCGCTATATAAATGCCTGCCATTTTTGCCATTTTGTTAAACCAGGGGTGCCAATATGTAATTATGTAACCTTGAGTTTGGTGAAATAAATTTTTTATTAAATGATTTTGGTCAGTTCCATTGAAACATTAATCAAGTCCAGTATTTTTCACATGTTGAGTTCATCCCAGTAATCATATTGTTTATTTTTTGAAGTATATTTTGTGCATTGCCAGTATGGGGTGCCAATAATTCTGGAGCCCACTATATGTGTTCATTATATTATCACAAAGTCTATAGTGCAGCACACAAGCCCATTTAGGACGTGGTCAAGCACCCTTTTGCTAGTTTCATGGTTCACATGCATAGTTCAAGCACAAAGTAAGGCACAATGTCCAAAAAGGCTGGACATAGTGGCTTCATTAATTAATAGGTGTCTATGGTGTAACATAGAATGTCAAAGTCCATTCCCTTTAAAGTCAACTGCCTTTTGTGCCCCTTGGCAGACTGCAAATATGACAGCGGATTTAGCAAAATCAAACAGAAATATTGCAGAAAAACATAAAAGATGAAGAAATAGGACTTGAAACAGAAAAATCGACTCCAGCCGAAGACCCAGGGCTCATTCCGGTTGCTTATTTTATCTGTCTTTATCTCCTCTGTCTGCTATCTTTAAAGAAAATCTTTCAGAACATTCCAGCCTGTGCCCATTGAAGGAGTTAGGACGCTCCCGAAGGATTCTTGAGCAAGGAAATTTGAAATTTGCTTTGCGAAAGTATTTTTCGGACCACAACATACATATGATAGATTTGTGGATTTGTGCACCTCTCCCATCTGCCATGTCTGTAACCATGTTTTCAAAATGATGCCTGAAAAAGGAATTTGGGTAATGCATGCTTCTTTCATTCCTGCATCCTCCTTCTGGAGATGAAAATGATTGCACAGATTTTTTTTTTGGTTATTCTTGCATTGTAATAGATTTTTCATGTCATTTAGATAAGTAGTATCCCATTATTGGAGGAAGCCCTTGAACCATCTCTGAGGTAGATAATTCAGGAAGGTGGATAATGAATTAACCAACAGCACTATAGGGGCATGAAGTGGGTGCGAGAAAAAAACCCTGAGACTTAGGGATCAGCCATTCTGAGAAACATCTTAAATTAATAAAAAATAAAATAATCAGTTCACCAAATATGCATAATCAAGAGTGCAGCATTATGTAGGTCAACCTGAAATTACATTTGAATGAGGTCATTCCAACTCTTTCTTGGTGGAGAAAACAAATGCTATTATTAGAGAAATTCGATTTTGGAAAAACAAAAAACAAACATCTCATCACATGTTATTAAAACAGATACTTCAATTGGTGTTCATAGTGGGGTAATATCTATCTAGGTACGTATAATAGTGTTTGGAGGGCACCGCGGGAAAATAATTATTTACCCAATGGTGACGGGGGCATTGATGCACATTGCTTTAGTTATCCAGACAGAGGATGCACTTTTCCAACCTCCTCTGTAGATTGGCAAGAGTTTGAGGACATTTTGCACATAAAATAGTACTCTATCAGCAACCGAAATGAACAGTTTGGCTTTGGCATGTTGACTGGCCAGATGGCATCAGATACTATTTCAGAGTGAACACCCCTGACAAGACGAGGAGGAGAAAAAAAAAAAAGTAGAATTTCCATGGTACTTGAACAAAACATTGAACAAAGCTGTCGTCCAGACCAAGAAATCTAACATGACACTTGTAAAAACATCTGTAGTTAACTGGTCAATCAAATGTGTGCACTGCATCTGAAGACAATTTTTAATTATTAGCTGGAAATGGTTGCATTGAAGAGTAGTTGCCTTCTTTGTGTTTTATAAAAGCTGGTCTGTTTAGGATCTACTAATGTATACATTCTTAAAATGTACTACAATGTATTTGGAAAGTGACGTACATTTTGTTTTGCCGCAAAGTGTAGGAATTTATTTTACAGTATATTAAATATTTACTGTAAATATTTCCATGCAGTTAGGAAATACTTCCGATCTGCAGTACCTGTCAAAACTGAGTGAAGTCAGTGGCCTTTATTCATCACCCAAACTAGGTGGGACTGTCATGAGCCACCAATAATTGTGGCATAATTGTAATTAAGCCAACAATTTCTTTCAGAGAAAGGCAAACAAATTTAAGATGTTGAAGAAAATAAAGACAAGTGATTTTATTCTGTCTAATTCATTAACACTTTGAAAGAGAATACATCTTCTGTGATGGTGAAAGGCCTCAAAGCTGATTATTACTTTTGAGAATTTATCACAAAAACCCATGCCATGTATTCATTGTTTTAAAGTTTGGGGACTAACAAATGTCTGTAGTCTCCCATTGCAGAACTAATTTGCTGTTGCTTTGGGTTGTCTCCCATTACAAATGTCATTAATTGAAGTTAATTTCTGAATTAAAAATGCATCATGTCTGAGATATAAATGTTGCTATAGCAATATTTTCTGGTAGAAAAAAATAAAAAAATAAAACAAAAGCTGTACCAGAACTGCAATATTTCCCCACTATAATTCAGTTATTTTCGTGAGACTTCAAAATCTGGTAAGGTAACTATTTTTGATTACTACCTGTAACTTTACGTACAGTGCATGATTCCTTATCTTGGTTAAACCCAATTAAATTAAGTATCTGTATGTCCATATCGCTGTCTTCCTAATGGCCTCAATTCTTTGAACCCCAGCATATGTCATGAACTATTCTGAGGATGTTGGCTATAGTAGGTGGCTGGATATGTTAGTGGCAGAACTGTAAGTACATTTCATGGTACTTACTGTATACTCTCATGCCTGGCTATTACTGCCTCATTGCAGCTCACTGGCTGGCCTTGTGCTATTAAGCCATTATATCTCATTCAAAATGTTACAGACTGGCCTGCCCTTAACCTTTCATAATTGTTGCATGTGTCTCCTGTACTTGTATTTCTCCATTGGTTGGCAATTACTGACCATATGAAATCCACAACACAGGTTAAAACCTACAGGAGGATTCCACTGCTCCTCCCTACACGCATGCTGTTATACAGTCTTATGTACATCCAACCTCTGGTTGCTTGGTAGTCTCCTCCCAATTGAGGCGTGTATCTCAGTCATGCTTGCCAATGGTAGGAAGTGATCCAGTCAGATGTTTATACTGCTCAGTAACTTGTGTTTTCCTGGCTTAAAGGTACAATAGGTCATTTTGGACATATAACGGTGAAGAGAGGAATAGCAGCAACACAAACCCCTTCGAACTACAACAGTGTTTATCCCTCCCCATTCTCTGTAAACGCACTGACGTTGAAACGCCATTGGCGGTGGAAAATTAGAGCCTATTTTAAACCAATGAGCTTGAATTATTGTACAGTTATACAGTGTTTTGGTATAGAGTGTCGGGCTGTCAACTGTATATTTTGAAACCTGAATTTAAGGACACAGGTAGAGGGTGAGTCAACATGTCAGTGAGCCTTTTTCAACGATAATGTTTTAACACAAAAATCTTACCTATTGTAACTTTAAGTTAATAATGTGCCTCTGCAGAAAATTCTGCTTCTCTTGCCTTGAATTCCCATCACTACTAAAAGGTATATGCAAATCCAATAACCACTGGTTTATCTAATATAACTACTAGTCTGAATAGGAAAAATAAAAGTGTCCTGCACTGGCATCAGACACTTTCAAGAGGAATTTCTTCCGTTCCGGGAAGAGATAATTAAGATGATCACTCAGTACTAGGGCTGGGTAACAAGATTTGCTTCCTTCAGAGTACCTACCAAACTTTGATTGAACCGACTGAAACTACAACTCTTACTGTGTATGAAAATAAATCTGTAAAAATAACTTTAATGAGAAGAAACCATAAAATGTAGTATCCCGTAAAATGCCATTTTCAACATTATGGAACCACCAGAACCCTTCAATGTTGGATACAAGTGTTTTTTAGATTGTTAATATACATGAACTCATCCATTTGATTATAAATGGGTCTGTGCCTTCTTGGATATATTGCACTTTTGTACTCCCGAGACTAACATTGATGTTCTCCTCTTCTCTTTGTCGCTATAGATAAGAGCATCTGCTGAGTTACTGTGATGCAGGGTAATGTACTGAGAACAGGGTGAAGGATGATTCACCTAACCTTATCACATTTCTCCAAGCATTGTAGCGGGTGAAGAGAAGTTTGGGGACTTGTTCATAGTATCCCATGAATCACAAGTAATAGGCCTGCATTTGAGAACTGCAGTCCCCCCCCATTTTAAGGGGCAAAAGTGAATTGCACTAATGAACTTGATCTTAAATAAAGTCATCATACTTCGTACTCGGTTGAAAGTCTGTTGCATTCATGATGTCGACTATGGGTTGCAGGCACTCATGTTGACTGTATGGGTTGCAGGCACTCATGTTGACTGTATGGGTTGCAGGCACTCATGTTGACTGTATGGGTTGCAGGCAGTCATGTTGACTGTATGGGTTGCAGGCAGTCATGTTGACTGTATGGGTTGCAGGCAGTCATGTTGACTGTATGGGTTGCAGGCAGTCATGTTGACTGTATGGGTTGCAGGCAGTCATGTTGACTGTATGGGTTGCAGGCAGTCATGTTGACTGTATGGGTTGCAGGCACTCATGTTGACTGTATGGGTTGCAGGCACTCATGTTGACTATGGATTGCAGGCACTCATGTTGACTGTATGGATTGCAGGCAGTCATGTTGACTGTATGGGTTGCAGGCAGTCATGTTGACTGTATGGGTTGCAGGCAGTCATGTTGACTGTATGGGTTGCAGGCAGTCATGTTGACTGTATGGGTTGCAGGCAGTCATGTTGACTGTATGGGTTGCAGGGAGTCATGTTGACTGTATGGGTTGCAGGCAGTCATGTTGACTGTATGGGTTGCAGGCAGTCATGTTGACTGTATGGGTTTCTTCAGGCAGTCATCAAATCATCCCTACGGTAGACATCACCAGATCCTGGATCTCTTTCCTGGTGATGCTCTGCTGGACCTGTACTGCAGCCATCTTCAGTTCCTGTTGTTTCTGGGATTTTTGCCTTCAGTTTTGTCTTCAGCAAATTAATGCATATTCAGTTGGACACAGATTTGCCGATTGACTTGGCCAGTCAAGAACATTCCAGTTTTTAGCCCTGAAAAACTAATCGGTTGCTTTAGCACTGTGCTTGGGGTAGCTGTCCTGCTGTAAGGTGAAGTGTTGTCCAATGAGTTTTGAGGCATTTTGTTGGATTTCACCAGACAAGATCTTTCTGGACACTTCAGAATTCATCCTGCTGCTGCTGTCAGCACTCAAGTGATCAATAAAGACGAAGAGATCCAGCTCCTGTGGAAGCCATACATGCTCAAGCCAAAACACTACCTTCACCATGTTTCAAAAATGCTTTGGATCATGAGCAGTTAGTTTCTTTCTCCAATTTTCACTTTCCATCACTTTGGATCAGGTTAATACTCATCTCATCCATCCCTACAAGTTTTTTTAAGTTTCTTTTTAGTAAATTGTCACCTTGCTGTACTTGATGCTTATCAGTGGTGTGCATTTTTCAGCGAACCCTCTGGGATTATGCTGATGTAGTCTTCTATTTATATTTTATATATATTTATATATATATATATATATATATATATATATATATATGCCTACATCCAGGAGAGTGTTCTTCATCTGTTCAACAGTTCAAAATGGTTGGGGGACCACAACAATTGATGTTGTGGTCCCCCAACATTAATGCAAATACTCACCTATTAAAGCTACACTGCACTTTTACCTCAAATGTCAAATCCAATGTGCTGGACGACAGAGCCAAGACAGCAAAATGCATGTCACTGTCCAAATACTTGCAGACTGCACTGTATACATGAAGCTATTTCAAATGACATAACAATTTTGGACCGGTGTGACCGTCATTCCTGTATAAAACTGGAACCTGCATTGCCTACCAAAGTGAAGAAGTGGCATCTTGTAAGCTTATGAGAAGGCGCATTTCTGATAAAAACAGACAATTAGTATATTTAGGACTGATTTCTCTGGGCAGTGTCTGAATGTGAGGCTGTTGGTATGTCTAAGCAGCCATATGTTCCTCATCAATATGATGTCACAAACAACAAAACAGATGAAAAAGGGAGGGGGATTGAAAGAAATGAATAATTGTGTGACATTTCAGCCATATGCCTTTGGGCTGTTATAATTTCTCAACAATGGCACACAACAGATACTCCGGGCAGACATTTTGGCACCTGCTTTAGAAGTAAAGCTATTTTTAGAAGACTGAATTAAATATTTCAATTACACATTGTGGACTTGGACACATTCCCAATTTGTCCTCCTTCAGTTTGTTTCAGAAAGTGCTGCAGGTACTTTATACATTTTTCAACACTGACCACGTTTTAAAATTCACAGTACAGTATTGAAAGTTAAAAGCGTAAAGTGTGGTATTAAAGTTTATTGCCGCATCATTTTAGGTTCATTCCTTTGATTTACGGTTACCAGGTTGCACTGAGTAAATCTTTGCCCCAGTTGATCTGAGTTCAATAAAAATCACTCTAAGAAATTCAGCATGAATCTGTAAAAATGCTGAATGGCAATGCAACTGCCATTCATCTTGGAAGCTTTTCCCTCGTAACTCATATTGGGGGTGCTTTAGTGGTGCTGAGGTGTGAATTTGTGACAATGGAGAGACATCTCCTGGTGAAGACCCAGCAGCTACTGGAACTCAGCCTGGCAAGAGGGGGGCTGTCAAAATTCAGCACACCACACTGAGATTCATCCACACCTCGAGGTTATCAGCTGTGCTAAGAACCATATGTGTGAGGAACATTTCACACATATAAAGACAAGGTTCATGACAAAGGCACAACCCATTTACTGCAAATACTTCCCCCACCCCTCAATGGGCAAAATACATACAAAATACCCCTAATGCAAATGTGTCAAAATAAACTACAAAATTATCTAAATAAAATAGAGTATTTAGAAAATACAATGATGTACATTTCCTGGTGAGCATTAGATCAGTGGTTCAAAAGCCTCCATTCCATATGCAATGCCTGCCAAAAGTATGATGACAATTTATCTTTGCTATGTACTTACACATTTGTATTTAAGACAATCCGCTTTAATTGCATGGTATTTACATGTGTGTGTGTCATACCATTATACACAAATAACTAATTTCACTCTGTTTCCATGCTTTTGGAGGGTACTCCATTTGATCTATTATAACAAGTATATTGTTATCAGGTACTGTATGGCAATAATGAGTAAAATGGGACATTACAAATCACGTAAAATTGTTCCAACTCCTTTTAAATGCCCAGTGTTCACAAAACTACAGTAATGTATTAGTTTTGCAATAAATTAGACAGAAAAAAGGGACAACCATCACTTTTCTAATTTACCCACCTCCTTGTTGACCGTTTGCTTACAAGAGACTGGGAAAATGACTTGAGTGTGTTCAATTTGTAGCCCAAAGTATGCCACTTAGGAACAATTCAAGCTTGATGAAAAATGTCACTGACAAAATTAAAGATGTTTCTGGATTGGTGCACTGGTGATACTCTGCCCAAATGGAAAATGCCCTTTATTGTGGAGTCAATGGTGTTTTCTCTGTCTTCCTTAGAAATATTCACTTAGAGGAGACATTCCTTGGAATGCAGAGTTTTGTATGCAAGCCTAACAAACTAATGTAATGTTGGAAACGTAATGTCATTAGTAAAAATGCTTTTCAGTCGTCACTTCAATAACATGCCTGTAGGCGGTTCTATGTTGTGCAGTAAGTATACTTTATATTCTTACACGCTGATGGAGGTAACACATTTTCTGTGCAACTGCATTACGATACTGGGCAGAGGAGTTCTTACATGGGCTTGTTGTGTTCGTTAGAGCTTATAGAAAACATAGATAATACCATTCGTATGTAAAAGTACTTTTGTAGAACTATGCAACAGCGGAACAGCAAATTCCTTTAGATATTCTAAGAAAACAATGGACTTTCTATCGATGTTTCTATGTTAGAAACTATTATGCATTTGGTTCACTGGACTCTTGCTGTGAAAAAGACCAAAATTACCTTATTTCTTGCAGTATGTAGATTTCCAAAATGCGAGGTCCCCCCACCCTTGTTTTGCCACCCACTATTACAAAATAAGGAACTGTTGTTGCTAAAGCAATGGAATCTTAAAATTGTTATACAAATTGAACCATGAGTTTTAATGCTTTCAAGGTCTGTAGAGAATTCTCACCGTAATAATAAAAAAAAAAACCCCTAAACACCTGTCCACAGAAGACTTGGCCCATAGCAGAACTACAAAGGTTACACTGCAGGATGCAAACCACCTGTTAGCCACAAAAACCGGATGGCCAGGTTACAGTTTGCTATGAAGTACCTAACATAGTAGGAGTTATGGAAAAAGTTATCGTGGACAGATGGGACCAAGTATCAGATTGCAGGATCAAAGTGTTGAGGCTAAAATGAACTGCCCAAGAACCCAAGCACAACCCCCTCATCTGTGAAACATGGTTATAGTTTGGTGGTTATAGTTACAGTAGTTACCACCAGTGCTGGCTCACTTGTCTTCATTGATAATGTAACTGCTGACAGCAGCAGCATGGAATTAATTATTAAGTGTACAGAAGCATCTTATCTGCTCAAGTTCAACCAGATCTCTCAGGACTCATTGGCCGGCACTTCACCCTAGATAAGACAAAAAAAATGCTGCAGTTTGGGATCATTGGGCCTCATGTAAGAACATTTTCATATTCTTATCTTAACTTCCACAAGTGTGCCACGTCACATTCAGCAAATCCAAGTTCAGAAATCTGTCCTTAATCATAACAGAAACATAAAAAATCCCTCCAGTTTGTGAATGAGCGAGTTTTTCAAATTTACAAACTGGAAAATTCTTGACTGGCCACGTACGTCATCTGATCCAAATCATGCGTTTCATGTGCTGAAGAGAAAACAGATGTTAATTAGCCCCAATAACAAGTAGGTTATGTATAAAAAGTGCTGTAATTTCCACATGATAAAACCAGTGTATAAAAATACCCTTAAATAAAAGCTGAGAATTTGCACTTTTTAAAGTGCAAGAATATATATATTTTTTTTTCACACTTTAACCACACAATATTTTTTTGATTCCAAATAAATGCAAATATCTGCTTTTGTCCCAAACGTTATGGAGCTCTCTGTTTGCGTGTGTATATTTGCTTGTGCGTGTGCCTGCGAATCCAATAACAAATTCATTTTTATGGGAGCTTGACCTATAAATGCAGGAAGTCTCCAGTTTGTAAAACATTTTCCACAAGGAATGTTTTCTTTAATGAAACTGTATTCAACGAGGCAGCCTTTCAAATGTGGAGATCTTGGTTCTTCTCCTCCATGGGACATCTGTGAGCTGAAGTCGTGCAGTCTAGCAATCTGTAGGAAAAATAAAGCAGGGTACACTGAAAACTGATTATATGCTGCTTTAGCATTTCTTAGCTTGGTAGCTGTCTCTCAGTAGGGGACCTTTCCTGTTATTTTCATCTGAGAGGAGTCATTTCCTTTTCAGCTCCTGAAATGCCTGTTGGAAGCTGGTGTGTCAATAATTTACATGTAAATTCATGTACACTTTACACTAAGATGAAACATGGAAGTACATTACCATTGTCTTGCCTGAAACTAGGGGAGCAAACTTCATGAATTGAAGTAATTATTATTGTGTAATTATTTCTAAGATGTACAGTACTCATCTGAATCTGTCTTGGGCGTTTTAATTTAGCGTTCAACGAGGCCCCCAAATTCTGAAGCAAATCGAGGAAACAAATCGTAGAAAGTAATGTGAAAAATAAAGTCCACCTCCTTTCAATTCTATAGTTTTATATATTAGGATATGATTAACCTCGTCTAATTGTATTTACGCTCCATTCATAGCATTCATAAATTTTAATCCGATTCAATTCTGGAGACTGAGATTGCCAATGTTTAATGGTTTAATTTTTTGGTCAGTTAACCATTATTTGGTTGATTATGAATTATGCTTGGGATTATTGCTTTGCTGAAAAAATCAATTTGTTGCCAAGTTTCAGCTTCCTGCTAGTGGAAACCAGGCTATTGGACAAATTGTTTTTGTACTTGCTCGAGTTCATGATTCTATTAACCTTAGTAAAACCAGAGCTCCAGTTGATGCAAAATAATATGGAATCAAAGATCTAAACATATTCTATTGTAGTTTCATTTTGACATCCTTTTCACTGGAAACCACAGTGGCATAATGCCCCTTTCCAGCTCCATTTCAAATGTCAGTTGCACAACTTCCCTCGAGAGAGGCGTTTTTCTGGCAACCCTGCCCAAAAAGCCTATTGTCCCCAAAATACAACCATTTTTTTAGACCCCCAGCCGTGGTCCTTCGATTTATTTTTTTATTTAAACCATCTGCCTCACTGTGAGCAAGATGTAAAGTGCATCCAGAAAGTATTCACAGCGCTTCACTTTTTCCACATTTTGTTATGTTACAGCCTTATTCCAAAATTGATTAAATTCTTTTCTTTCCTCCAAATTCTACACACAATACCCCATAATGACAATGTGAAAAAGGTTTTTTTGAGATTTTTGTAAATTTATTAATAAAAGACTAAGAAATCTCATGTACATAAGTATTCACAGCCTTTGCCATGAAGCTCAAATTTGGGCTCAGGTGTGTCCTGTTTCCACTGATCAACCTTGAGATGTTTCTACAGCTTAATTGGAGTCCACCTGTGGTAAATTCAGTTGATTGGACATGATTTGGAAAGGCACACACCTGTCTATATAAGGTCCCACAGTTGACAGTGCATGTCGGAGCACAAACCTAGCATGAAGTCAAAGGAATTGTCTGTAGACCTCCGAGACAGGATTGTCTCGGGGCACAAATCTGGGGAAGGGTACAGAAAAATTTCTGCTGCTTTGAAGGTCCCAATGAGCACAGTGGCCTCCATCATCCATAAATGGAAGAAGTTCGGAACCACCAGGACTCTTCCTAGAGCTGGCAGCCCGTCTAAACTGAGCAATCAGGGGAGAAGGGCCTTAGTCAGGGAGGTGACCAAGAACCCGATGGTCACTCTGTCAGAGCGCCAGCGTTCCTCTGTGGAGAGAGGAGAAACTTCCAGAAGGACAACCATCTCTGCAGCAATCCACCAATCAGGCCTGTATGGTAGAGTGGCCAGACGGAAGCCACTCCTTAGTAAAACGCACATGGTAGCCCACCTGGAGTTTGCCAAAAGGCACCTGAAGGACTCTCGGACCATGAGAAACAAAATTCTCTGGTCTGATGAGACAAAGATTGAACTCTTTGGCATGAATGCCAGGCGTCATGTTTGGATGAAACCAGGCACCGCTCATCACCTGGCCAATACCATCCCTACAGTGAAGCATGGTGGTGGCAGCATCATGCTGTGGGGATGTTTTTCAGCGGCAGGAACTGGGAGACTAGTCAGGATTGAGGGAAAGATGAATGCAGCAATGTACAGAGACATCCTGGATGTAAACCTGCTCCAGAGTGCTCTTGACATCAGACTGGGGCGACGGTTCATCTTTCAGCAGGACAGCGACCCTAAGCACACAGCCAAGATATCAAAAGAGTGGCTTCAGGACAACTCTGTGAATGTTCTTGAGTGGCCCAGCCAGATCCCAGACTTGAATCCGATTGAACATCTGAAAATGGCTGTGCACCGACGCTCCCCATCCAACCTGATGGAGCTTGAGAGGTGCTGCAAAGAGGAATGGGTGAAACTGCCCAAAGATAGGTATGCCAAGCTTGTGGCATCATATTCAAAAAGACTTGAGGCTGTAATTGCTGCCAAAGGTGCATCAACAAAGTATTGAGCAAAGGCTGTGAATACTTATATACATGCGAGTTCTTAGTTTTTAAAATTTTTTTTAAAAACTTCTTTCATATTGTCATTATGGGGTGTTGTGTGTAGAATTTTGAGAAAAAAAATGAATTTATTCCATTTTGGAATAAGGCTGTAACATAACAAAATGTGGGAAAAGTGAAGCGCTGTGAATACTTTCCGGATGCACTGTACTTGCGTCCTCTACCAGCTAGTGGAACAGGAAGTCTTAGGAGGCCCCAGCACTCCCTAAGATTCAGATGAGCTTCAAAAGTTAGATTCCTCCCTTTAGTCCCCTTGATGTCTGACACCAACATAATATATAATGTATAATAATAAAGAGCTGAGAAAATATTACTGTTCTGTACTGTCATTTTCTTATCTTGAAACTATTTATGAATCAATAAATACAGTAATATTAAGATGTATATTTTTTTAAACGTAAGGGTTACAGGGATTCTGTTTACAGGACTTTGAGGTGTTACCCAGGTGAGGGTGAAATGAGGCTGTCCACATTAGCTACATTCTCTTTAATTTAGAGAATCACTGCTGTGAGATGGACTGCCAGTTAAAAACTGGCCACTGCCTGTGTTTTGAAGCCCAGTCTTACATAACCACCAAACCGAGTGCAGAGGACTGCTGTGAAATCATTAGCTTGCCGTCATTCACCAGTGCTGTTGATGCCAAGCAGGCATTTTATTTTAAGGAGGAAGAACTATAGAAAGGGGACCTGTCAAGTTCTTGAAGGCTACGGTGATGGCCAAAATCTCATCTAGCCGTAACTGGGAGCGTGGCAATGCAAATAAAAAAAAAAGATATAAATGGCATATTCATATTCCAAATGAACTGATTTTCATAGCTCTTTGAGATGATCATCAATTTTACTGCCAGCTTGCCTGCCCTGCACTACATGCAGGATTCCATGCCTTTTCCTTCATTTGCTATTCTTCTTTGGCGCCTCACTCAAGTGCTAGTCCAGATGCTACCAATAGTCTGGTGAACACACCTTAAAAGAAAAAATCCCATGATTAGAAATACACTATTATAGCATCCACTGGTTAGATTTGTTGTTGAACAATATTGTTGTTGAGCAATTTTATCTTTACTTTCCCTTCCTTTTTCAAAGCATTATCTTATCTTTTCATCCTCTGCTTTCAACAGACAGGGGGGTTATGTTTGTTACCCTTCTGGAATGCAGCCAGCTCTGAAGCAAACCGCTCTGACGGCTAAATGTAGTCTTATTCTCTCTGGACCAATCCGCTCTGGACCAATCCTCTCTGGACCAATCCGCTCTGGACCAATCCGCTCTGGACCAGTCCGCTCTGGACCAGTCCTCTCTGGACCAGTCCGCTCTGGATCGGTCCGCTCTGGCTATTTAGATGGATGTAGGATCCCAACTCACAGGAAGAGGACAAGGCATTGGTTTCTTTGAGCATTCAACAGCAGGCCTTTCCTGAGAAGAAGGACCAGAGTCCTCTCACTGCCAGTCACCAACTGAAAGAGATGTCTAGTCTCATGGCCAGCAGTTTTGTGTACATCAGAGCATGCCTTTTTTTTTGTTTGTTTACTGGACCCTGAACCCAGACTTCTGCCGCCATCCAGACAGACAGTACCACAACCTGAAATCATTAAAGATTTGGGGATGTAAAGGACAATGATTGTGCATGCACAATTTAATAATTATTTGCAGATAAATGTTTTGTGTTACAAGTAGTGTTGTCTGTTCGAATAAGTGGATTTTTCTGCATAAAATAAATTATTGTCCCTGTTTAAAGCTAATTCCTTTATTGGACTCCATTACTAGTCAAATAAGTTCTTGATCCAGAGCAATATTTAATAGCCAACGCCACTAGAGAAAGTGGAGCACTGTTTGGGGCCTGTTAAGATTGAATGGATTCAAATGAATGTATGTTGGAATACATATCCATCTATTTTATCCATCTTCACTACACTGTGATATCAGTTGGAAACCAACCACCAGCAGCATACCATGCTGACACATTTTGATAAAATGGATATTGTATGGATCAACTGCTGGTGTAGAATGTGGAATTGACATAGCCATATTCAATAGAAATTGTTCAGGAAAAGATGACTCACTGTTATTTATTTGTTTATTTTGAATATCTATTTAGAATGGCTCAATCTCTACACATTCATACCTAACAAACATAATGACCCAAGTCATGCACAAATCAGACAGGGTTGTGTGGGAATGCACTGTACATTAAATGCGGATAGCAGATTTATTTAAAGGAGTAACATGGTCGTTGAGTGTGACACTTTCCAGTTGTCTTTTGGGAACAACAAAACAAAAGTGCATAATTGTTTTATAATTCAATCTTTAAAATTTATTTTAAAACATATTTTTTGAAGCCTGAATTTCCCACTATAAAAGTTCAGCCAAATTGTCTGGCCGTGTGCTAACTTGGTGTTCGCTACAAGGAACAATTTGAATCTATGTTGGTGTCATAAAAAAGCAACCATTATGGTAGGTATCCAGCTTGCTAGTGTTAGCGACTGTTTTAATTAACGTTAACCGTTCCAATGGCTAACATTGAAGTTAGGACATTTTAGTTGGGATTTTGGAAATTTTATTCTGTAATGGCTATTTTCTTCAATTAGGTCCTAACTGAAATTACCATGGTAACAATACAGATAAGATAGCATTTCAGAGTTAGGAAGTTTCTGTTATACGGCCCCAGATCATATAAACTGAACATCCGGATCATACAGGAAAACCATATAGGCCCTACATTGCCTAGATCACATTGATTTATATCCTCTTCTATTCTTACATAGTTGAGCAATGGAAGAAAATGGGCAAAGAGGATCACAGAGCATGAATACCGGAAAAATCATTAGCAATGCATAAAATATCAGAGCATCAATCATGCATGCTGGCACTACAGCCTCTCACCTTATTAATTACATATCTATGTCTTACACACATACTGTATGAACCAAATGGGTGTTATGCATGGTCTTATTTACTGAGGACTGGCTTAATGGTTTCATTTTATAGTGCATCTTCCAGCACACGTCAAACTTTTCTATAAGCAACAGTGTTCCATTCATTTGCCCAAACACTGTTGAGTTGCCATTCGATTGAGAACACGTCAAAGGGGGCTTGATTAGCAATGGCTAGCACGTAAATGCAGGTGCATAGATGTTAATGCACATCTCGGCTATGTGGGAGTGAAGTCCTTTTCATTTTGTTGCATTGTCAGGGTAAAGCCCATCCCCAGCACAGCTCTGGGGATGAGCGATCAACCCTGTCTTTCTTTCAGCATGTTTATTATGGCACCTGCAACACAGAGAAACAGTTGAATGCTAGGCTTGCTCATGTGCGTGGCTGTCATAGAACCACATCATATTATGCGAATCACCGGCAGTTGAAAGAACGTTCTGATCCATTTGTTTCATTCCCTTGGCTATTGAACTTGCCGTCCGGTTTGGCTTTTACTTGTAATCATGTAGGGATTCGTCCCATAATTTGTATTCGACAGTAGTTTGTTCAATCTATATTATAAAATAGGAATGACAAATCTTGCAGTGTGTTTTGATAATAGTAGTAAGAACAATATGCCATTCCTATCACTCCACAGTGAAGCAGACAGTCATTACGTTGCATAAACATCAAAAAGGCATAAATCTTGTTTGCTCACACACAGTAGCTTGCACGCTTACTAGCTAGCGAGTGTGGCAGAACATTGTTCATAAGAATAAGTTTAATTGGATTGTGTCTCTAATATCTACATCATATTTGGTAACCATTTTATGAAAGTGATAACTCACTCCAGGACATGGTATATATACAGGGGTTGTGGCCCTCCGCTGCACGTCGGGCCGAACAACGCCCCTTAGCTGTGATAAAATGACAATATACCACTGCCTGTCCTGTGTTATTGCTTCTAGGTTGCATGACCATAACCGGTCCTGAGATGGATAGACACAGCGTTGAGTATTATTCATAAGAAAGACTATGAAATACTGGCTGTTTGAGCACCTTTTTGGACGAGCCAAAGCAGTATGCTAAATAGTAGTGATTTGAAGGATTGCAAGCATTGATGTGTATATTTCCATTCACATGCATGCCATTGTTTCACATATTTGTTGAGCCATTTCCTTCCCCCATATTACAGTATTCAAATGTGCCTTCCTGGACCTTCCACATCTAGTATTATTTTTATAACAAATACTAATGCATGCATCAGTGTGTTTATTTGACCCTGTTTCATTTTTTCAAACATATCATCATTGAATATCGACTATACATTGCATCAGTTGCACACAAGGGATCGAAGCTTATTCATTTATGGACATCTTTTAAGGAATTTATGAATTATCATCGGAAGTCAGGTGGCTAAGAGATCGGGGGAAAAAAAACATAATTGATTGACACCGTGCTCTGAATTTAATTACATTCTTAAAATCAATAACATGCTTTTTTTCAACTATTTCAAAGCAACAAAACATATACTGTATACATATACTGCATATTTACATAGTGAATTGCCCCATGGGTTTAAAGCTGTAGAAGATGATAGTGCTTATTTCCATAGAAAATCGTTAATAAGAATAACCACAACTATTAGACCTTTCAGAACAAAGTGATTTCTGAGTATATAATATTAAAACTATTGAGTCCCACATCCCACAGTAAAACATCTAATAAGACAAATACGACCCCGTGGTTTATTTTACATGTCTGTGGGTTGCAGCCTTTGGTATAATTAATGGGAAATGATGCCACGTAATATGGCTAAATCCACTGCAGCTAACATTTTGGACATGTCTTTTATAAATACAGTTTTGTGATAAATTAAACACTTGCCTTCACTTCCCTTTGTGAGTTTACCTAAAAAAGGCAGTTTACCAGCAGATTTTTTGAAAAGGCACATTTTTGCCAGCTATTTCCTCGCTTTTCATGCGATCTGACACTTTTAAAATAATTGGATATGCCTGTAGTTATAACACCCAACAGATGTGTTTTTCATATCTATAAAATGAGGGCTTTGCGAAACATTTTGGATGAATGTGTTGTTGAATATGATCTCTGAATGTGGCGCTGCAACCAATAGATGCTCAGGGAATACAAATAACCGTCTGAATTTTCAGGAAGACCAGGGTAAACATCTGCAGGTCACACTTTACATTAAGGTTCATGAATTGCCATTAACTAATGTAGCTGTTAACATTAATTAATGATGGATGAATACATTAATATAGCATGTGTTAATGCATTTATTAACCACAAACGTATTTGTTACATGATGTTTATGAACATTATTTGAAAATAATGTTAATTTTTTAAAAACGCATCCTTTCCCATTCTGCTCACATCACTAACCTAAACGAATGTTCTGTATGCTGTTGTTATTTACAGCCAAAATGCTTCCATGCGAGACTTCCTTGAGAAAGCTGTATACAGAATACTCACTGCTCTGCTCCTTTCCAGAGTACAGAACCCCTGTCATAAAGCCACCAAATCGGCTGGACTATATTCATTCTGAGAGCCCTCCTCCTGCACCAGACTCCCTCTGTCACACTCCACCACAACCTGTGTAATCTCTCATCTACTGTTTATACACTGCACATCTGCCCTTGAAATTCTGTGCCCTCTTACCCCGAAACTGACACGGTTCCCTCCACCTTCTCCATGGCTTACAAACAGCTTATGAACGGGACCAAGACTGCAAAAGGAGGAAACCCAACACACCTGTTGACCTGCCCACCTATCAAGCTGTCCTTCTGTATTCCCGGTCCGACACACAGGTCTCATTACCCTCCTCGGCTTGCTTGTACAACATTTTGTAGTGGATAGCAGACCATCGCCTCAAGGTCAGTTTGGTTAAGACTGAAATGCCTTTCATTCATTCTATCCTCAGTCTTGGAGCTACAGGATACAAGAGAGCTCACCCAGATCACTTCTACTCTAATTAGCCTGGGGATGACTCTAGATATGCATGTTCTGCCCACGCAATATGTGTGGCATCTGCCCTTTACTCACTACCTACTCTGGACACCCCCTTGTCCAGGCCTTGGTACTCTCATCCTTTGAAAATTGCATGTGCCACGACACCCCTGCAACTAATGCTAATGCAGACTTTTCTAGAATGTTCCCAACCATGCTCATGCCTCACCCCTCCCCATCTCAGTTCATTGGCTGCTAAAACTGATTCAAATGTAAGACATAGCTTTTAGCCTACAGGATAGTTAATGGAACAGCATAACAATACCTCCAATCAATCTTCAAACGGTACACCCTGGCCAGATTTCTTTACTCTGCAGCTATCACATTCCTTGATAGTCACTCTTCATAATCACAACTCTTGTCTGTATTGATCCACTAATGCTGGAACGAACCTCCTACAGTGGTCAGGACTGCAGAAATGTTGCTCGTCTTCAGATGCAAACCCTCTAACATTCATAACTTTTCTACTAGCTGAGGTTAATGTGGTTTTAAATGTTTTCTTCTTTGGGCCTGTTATGAACGTAATCTGTTTTCAGGATTTGCATTTTAGTTGCTTAGAATAGTTCATTTACGATAGTGCTCTAGTGATGTTAGATAAATAATCACTGCTGTGGAAATGTTGTCACTATTACTCTTATAAATCAGGTGAATGCACTTATGTTCTCCTACAGTCAAAATTGCTCTGATTAAGAGCATCAACTAAAATAATCTAATGAATCATGATTTTGTTTTAATAGCAATCCCGTGTATTGTCGATTATTTGACTTTTAAAAGATATATACTTACACACTGCCCTCCAACAGTATTCACACCCTTGTGTATATAAATATATAATAATACTGTATACAACAAATACTGTTGTACTGGGATATCTCAAAATAGCATCTTGCATATGAGTTGTAGTTGGGATCATTGTCTTGCTGAAAATTCCATATGTGGCTGAAATGCTAATTGAGCTTTCTGCTAGGCAGTACCAGGGTTTCATATCCAAAGTATCTTTGTGCTTGCGGGAGTTCATGATTCCATCGACTTTAGCAAAAGCTCCTCCTCTAATATTCCATATTTGTCACCCTGAATGGTTATTTCATTTATGTAAAGGTCCTGTATTGTGGAAAATGACATTTACCTTCCTATGTGGATAATATAGGAGTTGAAGGTGTTATAAAAACAGTGTGAAAGTTTAAAAATGCACATTCCCCAAATAAATCCTCACAATCCGTCTGAAGAAAATGTGCATTTAAATCAACCATTTGGAATTCTGTGAGGTAGTGACATCACAATGACAGCTTGTTTGCTTCAGCATGGCCCACCTTGTAGCCGGAACAGATCTAAGCAGTTAGCACAGGGGGCATTCATTTAGCTGGAGCTAGCCAGCCAATCAGAACAGAGGTTTGTTGATTTCAATGAGCCTTAAAGACACAGTCACGAAAACAACCTGTTCTTGGCAAGTCTCATGCGAGGGGCTGGTGAATGGGCTTTTAAAACCACACAAATGCCTTCTTATGGACATCAGCAACTAAGGTAATACACAATATGGGACCTTATAAAGTTATCAAGAACCCATCTCCCATGTGTCTTTGTGAAGAAGAAATTACGCCATAAAGAATTTTTAGCCTAAATAATTGCAACCAAACACTTCGTCCAGTATCATTTGATATCAGTATTTCACTTTGCTGTGGAGGAATGTTAGCCCATTATTTTTTGTGAAATCGGTAGGTTTTTGAGCATGAACTGCTCATTTCGGCTCCTGCCACATTATCTCGACACATGCAAAGATGAAATATGAAATAGAATTTGAACCATTATGGAAATTAGCATAGAAAACATGAAACACTATTGCTGGATTGTACTTTTATTTTACCTTACTTTGAGAAGAGAATCTGCTTGCTTGTCATCATGGGTATCAAGGGGAATTAAGATGGAGGGATTTCTGTAAGGTTTTTCCATGGTTACCATGTTCTATCAATAACTGTACCCTGTTCACAAATAATTTCATTCCGGCTACCAGTTTGACAGATTGATGTTTTTCCTTTGAATTCAAAAGCGAAAATGAGTTTTGAATTACTAATCGGTGTTGCTGGAATAGAAAGATCCCTGATTCAATAAAAATAGGCAAATTAATGCTTAGGCCCAGGATTACACTCAATTTGTATGCACTGGCTCTCCAGAATTGCTGCACAGCAGGACAGTACAACGGGGCAGGAATGTAATCATTGTAAGTGTTAGTATTATATTGGTTACAGGTGTCTTTGCCTGATAAAGTCATCAGGAATAGCCTGTGTGTGCTGTTAAGTATTCTGAAACTGACTGAGCCTTTTTTCATTTTGTATGGCTTTAGTAGAACAAGTCATTGAGAGATGTTTTTTTGTTAACAGCTTTCCAAAATAACATACCTTTAAGTGGCTGTTACCCTTTTGTACAGAGAGCATGGGTTCTTCGGAATATGAGATGTTGTATATTTTTGAGAATGATTTTTTGGAATTTGAGATAATTTAATTTCATTTGAGAGACGGGATTAATAATGGCAGATAAAGATACAAAATGCAATAATGTGTAAAGACATATTCATGGATTGAACTGCTTCAGGGTAAATACGATTGTGGAGACTTGCTGTTCTGATGTTGATAGACCTTGAAGAGTTTTGAAAATTTTCAGGGAACTCTATCCAATGTTCTGCCAAAAGAGGGTAAATTTCAGCATTAATTTTGGAAGCTTCCACTCTTTCAACTAGTTTCCTATTGCACTGTGTTGCCATAACATACATAACTGAAAAGGTGCCAACACGTTCAATGGCCTTGGGGAAGTGTGTCCTTGCTTTGTGGGTCACCAGAATGTTGTGATACACTCTAACTCACTCAAATATTACTGTAATACTGTAATTGTAATCAATAAAACAAAAGTAATTGCTGTATATACCCAGACCCAGGGTAACTGCATCATCAGCCGATGCATTAGCCCTTCACACATTTCAATGGAAATTCAGGTCTATTCATAGGTCTCCCACCAGTCTCACTGGTGTGTTTGTTGGGAGGGTCTTCAGTACACATTGCATTTTGTTCAATGAGTAGACACTTATGACTGGGTCAACAAGTTGTTGTCTAGATTAGAGAACATTTTTACTTTCCCCTATTTTCTAAAAGTTGTGGCAATAGGTAAGTTTTCATCCATTTCTAAGTTTTCATCAATTTAAAAAAGGTGAAAATGAAATGGGGGGGGGAAAAAGGCTTTGCACACCAAATGTTATGGTAAAACATCTTCTCAAAAAACTGCATTTCCAGGGATTGCTAATCCTGGAAATGCAGTTTTGAATTTTTTTTCTACATGTAGTTGTAAGTCCCATATGATTAAATCTCCAGGGACTCTGAATTTACAATCTGGGAAAATAACTTTCAGCAGCAACAATCACCCCGCTTGAAGTGACAGTAGACAGTGGGCAGTTGTTGGTGGTTCTTTGAAATATTTGCACTTGCCTCCTCTTCCTTTTGAAAAACTGCTCTTGTGACTTTGTGTTGTTTCAGCATTTGCATAAGCTTGGAAATGGCATTCAGAACTACACCAGTAGATTTCAGAATGTTGCAACATGAAGGACTAATAGCCTTGGCTTAGCTGCAGCCCTGTTAAATCCTCCAGTGCAATTGTAAATTGTTGCCTATTGAATCTTAACTTAAAAGCGAAAGTAAATGAGCCCAACCCTATGGCACAACCACATGCATTAGTAATGTGGCAAACTATCCATGTTATACTTAAAATAGTTAATGATATAGGGACATGTGTATATACACTGCTCAAAAAAATAAAGGGAACGCTTAAACAACACATCCTAGATCTCGATGCCTAGTGTGAACCTGCTCTCATCCGTGAAGAGTACAGGGTGCCAATGGCGAATCTGCCAATCCTGGTGTTCTCTGGCAAATGCCAATCGGGCTACACAGTGTTGGGCTGTGAGCACAGGCCCCACTTGTGGACGTTGGGCCCTCATACCACCCTCATGGAGTCTGTTTCTCACAGTTTGAGCAGAAACATACACATTAGTGGCCTGCTGGAGGTCATTTTGTAGGTCCCTGGCAGTGCTCCTCCTGTTCCTCCTTGCACAAAGGAGCAGATAGCGGTCCTGCTGCTGTTGTTGTCCTCCTACGGCCCCCTCCACGTCTCCTGGCCTTTCTCCTGGTATCTCCTCCATGCTCTTGACACTGCTGGGAGTCACAGTAAACCTTCTTGCCACAGCGTGCATTGATGTGCCATCCTGGATGAGCTGCACTACCTGAGCAACTTCTGTGGGTTGAAGACACTGCCTCATGCTACCTCTAGTGGTGAGGGCACTGGCAAAATGCAAAAGTGACCAAAAATCTGCCAGAAAGGATGAGGACAGGGAAATGGTCTGTGGCCACCACCTGCAGAACCATTCCTTTATAGGGGTTGTCTTGCTAATTGCCTCTCATTTCCACCTGTTGTCTGTTACATTTGCACAACACCAGGTGAAATTGATTCACAATCAGTGTTGCTTCCTAACTGGACAGGTTGATATCCCAGAAGTGTGATTGACTTGGAGTTACATTGTAATGATTATGTGTTCCCTTTATTTTTTTGAGCAGTGTATATATGTTTTGCAAGACATTATAGGCAACCGTTTTACTCCTTTGTTTCAACAAATTTTTAACAATACATTTTATGACTTGAATATTCTTCAAGAAACCGCTGCTTAATTTGGTCCTTTGCTATTTATTAAACAGAATGATGTTAGCATGCTGAAATTGGTCTTTAGTAATATTACTAAAATGCTTATAGAAATAAACCACAGCACCCCCACAAATTCTGCTCCTGTCTCTTAATTAGCCTCTAACAAAAATGCAATACTTTAGAAATAAGAATGAAGCATACGATTTAATCTTTGCGATAGGTCATTAGGGTGCAGGAACCAGACAGCTTTGATCATAGTGATACATTTAAATCACTACAACTTATGTATGAAAGGGGCTATGTAAAGGTGCTGTATAAATAAAACGGAATTATTACATTTAAGTCATTTTAAAATGCTTTCCTTTCAAGTGTTACCCATCCCACTTAAAGCTCATACCTACATTATGCAACTCATTGGCCCCCACACCTACATATGTCCGACCCCCAATCTCTTAAAACCCTGATCTTCTAGCTTCACATGAAATAATATCTGTGTGATGGTACACCCTTTACCGTGTGAAGTCACATTTTTATGCTGATTGCTGAGCCATTTTAGAACAGTTAGATCACTGTTGCTGTATCCCTGGTTACTGTCTCTCTACGGTATGTGGGTGGCTCATGGTTCTGAATTTCAGTTGTGCCAGGCTTGTATCAGAGACGTCTGACACTGGGATCCAAGACTATCCTATATACAGTACAATGGCAAAGCTTTCCTCCTCTAGTGCTAATGGTTGAATTCCATTAGAATCAAGGAAGCAGAACATTTTACCTGGAAGCTTTTTAAAAGATCATAGAGAAGAGAGTTGGAAATCAAAAACATGTGATTGCTGGTTTCACACTATACAACAAATTCCAGATACTACCAAGTCAGTGAATCATATTCCTTCAAATGAAATTGTGTCCCAGACAACAGAACAGATCCTATTTGCGCATTACAGCATGCTTAGTACAACATTTTAGTACTAACCACCATCAATAAAATAATCAATCTAATCAAGTGCCTAACCAGCAACAATTTAAATGAAATAGTGTTGCAGCATATAGAGCAGTAGTGTTCAAGCTGCAAGAGAGGAGGTGTGATTTTTAACTAAGCTGTAGAGTGAAGAGCCCAACATGAACACAATTTGTTGATTGATTTATTAATGGTTGAACTCATTGGTTGAGGATAAAGGAGATGATATGTATTTGTGAAATATAACTTGGATAAACTAAAATAAGTTTGTATCATATAATTGTGCTCATTGTTCAGTGTTCATCTAATATGCAATCCCTGTTTTGCTGGATCTCCCATTACATTATCCATTATGTTTCCTTTGTTATTAGAACATGTTATTCGTATAGAAGGTGAGGTAATTCAGTGGATGGCTGATGTACGTTACTCATGTGGGGGTTAGGTAGCCACAGCACCCCTTCACTGTAAAACATTTTAGTGCGTCATCTCAGAGAAATCTGTGGTTGCTGAATAATTTATTTTGAGTTCTGTTTTATTTGTCTCATAGGGATCTAAAAGTTTTTATTTGCATTTTACAGAGCCTTTAGAAATATGAATGCTTTTTCAGAACATGATGGCAATCTCGTAATCTCTCACAACATGCGTTTAGGTATGCTCTTTTTATTGAAATAAACTAGGCCTATTTGTTTGTACATTTAATTGCAAAACTTAATTCCATTTCTCATGAGTGAAAAAGTGAAGAATTGGTTTTCATCGGTTTATTTTTTCTTTTCTGTAAGACTTATTCTGAAGACTGCCTTCTCACAAATCCTAGAACTTTATGTTGTGTACACATCCTGTATCTCCTTTGTTTGGACATTGAATCCATTTTAACCAATGTGAACTATTTCATTGCTTTGCCCAACACTTTAATTCTGTGCTGTTGTTTTCCATAAGGCTAATTCTGTGTGAGGATATTCAAGTTGTAACACTGGAGTAGAGTTATTTAGGCAAAGGGTAATGGCAAGCCTGCAAAGCTGCAAATTTTGCATTTGCAAGATGTAAATGTGATATTGTTTTGTTGATAGTAAAACCAATCCAATTATAAAGTATTTTCATCCATACAAAAAACATTTTCCTGTTCCTAAATTTACTATGTAAAATAATTTCACTGAATCTAATGAGGAAATTGTCATCTGGGTGTCATTTGAATGTTACACAAATTAATAACACAATCAGCAATAAATAAATAAATATCAGATGGTTTTTTATTCAACATAAATTCTCAAACATTCATTCGTTCAGCAACCACAAAACAACCCAAATCAAAAATCAAAACAGCCAAAATCATAACAGTGATTCTACAGCAGCAGCTGCTAAATGCCAGGCATCCAACTTTCTCTAATTAGCTCCACGAATCCAAGCAATCAATGTAGACCATGTAGACAATTAGGAGAAAGCAATTTACCCAATTCAATTTCAATTAAATTAATTTTCATTTGTATAGCGCTTTTCACAGAAGACTGTCCCAAGGACCATCTTTACCCAGTATAAGCTTTACCCAGTTGAGACCAGAACATGGAGTGTGGTGGCGTCCATCTTTGTGCAGGCCCCTTTTTAGCTGCTGTGAGGCCAACTAAAGCTCTTGTTCCATTATCCAGTATGGCATGTATCACATGTGTGGGAAGCTCTGTGCCCCAAGGGACCCTGTGCGTTTTCCATTGCCAGGCACAAACAGAGGTAAAAGTAAAAATATGTATCAGGTATTGTGATTTTAAATCCTGGAATGTACGGAGGCCATTTTGCTCATAAATGTCAGCAAAGGTACTGTACGTATTCTGTGTGTTGTCCATTGGGGAAGTGAGAAAGGACTGGATTAAATACATAAATAGATAAATAAATAAATAAATAAATAGGAGGAGACCGAGAGAAGAAAATGTGCTGCCATTCCCATGAATAGTCTCTCAGCATTCTGTACCACCTAATTTCTGCCATTTACAGTCCCTCCCACGTTAATCTTTACTCACCATGACAAAAGCACCACTGACAGATGGTTCACACAGAAGGTCATAAAGGCAAACAACATGTAGATACTGAATGAGTGGACATGAGTGAGAATGTTTGCAAGTGATCGCAGTGGGCATAGAGCAGAGAGGACAGGGTTACAAACACATGAACGAAATGTACAGTGTGTGACTAAGTGTTCTAAAGGTTGGGGCCCAGGTGTCATTTATTTGTTTGGTTTTTGTCATTGAGAAATCCTGTGACTTTGTCTATTGTGACTTAATCTTTGACAAATTGTGAACAATGGGTGTAAGAGAGTTTTCCCCCACGTTTCCATTGTAATACTCGTTTCCAGTGCTGCCTCTGTGTGATAAGGGACTGTTCTTTATCCCTTTGAAATCGAGTCGTGAGGTGTTTCTCAAATCAGGTTTTACCCAACTTGACATCAGATTAAAAACTTTTCGGTCCAACATTTTTCATTCACATATCTAATTGTTTAATTCAAATGTCATTTTCATAATTTCATCTTGGTGGTTTTCTTGAGGGGGAGAAAAAGAATAGTTTCAAACTTTTTTATATATCGTTTCAAAATTGTATTCTGCAGTAATTTCTTTCTTAATTGAAGAGTATTCAGTGTTTTGACCTCCTGGCACTGTCTCAGCAGTCTTCCAGAGCTTGGTCTGAGTGAATGCACAGGAGTCATTTTCCATAGAAGATTAAGCTAAATGTACTATCCACCAAGTTAAAGGCCCACTCAGTAATTTCCACAAAACATTTGGTTGCTTTTCAATGAAAATAACTACAGTAAGTACCTTGGTGGATCATGGTACTTGTAGTATTTAACTGCTGTCACTACTGTCTTTGTAACTTGGGCAACAACTTGAGCTCACTGAACTCATTATTGGCATTTTTGCAGACGTTCTTATCTAGAGCGTTTACTGTGTCTACTGTGGTGATGTAAAGTACATCTGAGGTAGTTAGGCATGGTTTATTCAGCAAAACTTTGTAAACATTTATTTCAATATCCTGCATGATTAGTGAGTGATGAGTTTGTTTCCACGACGGTGAGCTGAGCAAGGACTCCAACATGTTTACTGTTTAAAAACCAATGAAGAAGAACAAAATGCAGAAGACCAAATTAACAAGGAAGTAGTAGACGGTTTTATTTGACACTTATTTGAAGTACTTTTGAAGTTCTTTTTATGAGTATCTTTACCATTATTTAAAAATATTTCCTTGACTCAAACCCTTTATTTAATGGTATACTATTCCTGAGGTGTATGCATTGACAGCAGAACAATTTTTTGTAGGGGGGTGCTGAAAACTGCATTTTATAGCTCCAGGAAAATACTCGAGAGGGAGAGAAATGCTCAAGTTTGCATCGTTAATGGATGTTTTTGGAAAGTGAGGAGTCATCAGAGCCATTAGTTCCAGCCACTAGGAAGAAAACGGAAATTATCTGGGCATAACTTTAGTTTGAGTAATGGGGGGGATATATAGACCCGGTGAACTGCAACCATCTAAGGCAATCAAGACAAGAAAGCATTCGCAGAAATCAAACAGAATTAATAGACAATATGACTCTTAATCATTACCCTTACAATAACGTTAAGTACCAAACACATTGGCATAAGTGCTGTTGAAATTCATTAAATATGCATTCAGTGTCCCTGCTAAACAATCCTCTTATGGTTATGAAATCATATATGCTGTATAGTTCTGACGGTATGTAATGCACTTTATTGAGATTGGTAGTGACACCATTTTGAATTCAGTGTTCAGTATTAGTTTTTATGTTTACATGTGTACTTTTAGATCTGGCACCATCTTGAAAACACAGTTTAACAAGTAGCTATGAAAACTAATAGAAAATAAAGAACTCAACTGCCGAGCTGAAATCACAGCATGTCTTATTGCAAGCAGAGAGATGTGTGTGTCTTAGTGCAATTTTCACTGTAACGCCTGGCAGAAAAATCCTACACTGAATGCATGTGGGGCCTGTAAGTCACAGCGGTGAAATTAGGTTGATTCATTCTCTGAGAAAAAAGAAGTCTGTCGAGCGGCCACCTTTTAGCAATTATACGAATCCCTCCCTGCAGTCGGGGAATCAGTTCCCCACCATGGAGCCTTTTATGTACTGTGATCCTTTTTTGAGTGATCACCCTCTGTGCTTTCACCCTGTCTGAATAAAGTGAAATAATACATAAGGAAGGTTGGCTGTCCACACTCTTGCACTAAACTATCCAGATCAGTGTTGGTATTTTAAGACCTCATTGAGTTGCAATGTGAAGGTGTGCTGGCCATACAATGGCCTATCAGTTGTCTCTGCATCTATATTTTCCTGTTTTGGTATTGCATCCTCCCCCACTTTCTCCAAATATGGAATGCCCAGTTACGTTCATAAGTGCTCATTGCTGCCACCTCTGTGACTCAACCCCTACCACCCAGCAGCCTCTATTTTCCTATTTGTGTTCATGAAGAGCCCAGTCACTTTCCCCTCCTCACTGTTCTCATGTATGACTGACATTAGCGTGGTAATTAATTATCCTTAAAGCATTTCTGCAAATTATTCGTTAATTCAATATGGGTTGTTTGCCTAAGCTTTTCACCCTTATTCTGATAAATATAATCTGATTATTGATTGAATGTATCTCAGAAACCATGGAAAGAGGTTAAGCAGTCCATTTAAGTGGTCTTGTTCAAAAAACTAGAAATGAATGTTCTAGAATTATTCAAAATTCATTTTATAAACAGAAATGGAAAAATTACAATAAAATGAATCTGTGTACTTCCTCTTCAGTTCAAATGAAAAACGGATAACGGAAAATGAGATGTTTTTTTATTTACCAATGGATTGCTTTGGATAGCTATTTACAAAAAAACCTTTCTTTCTTCAAACTTTGCTCTGAATATGATGTTTTGGAATATCGGCCTAAATACTGATTTTGATATTTCAATTTTTCACTTTTCACCCGAGCTCATCTTTAACATTCAGCTTCAGGCTAATGGTGTGAACAAGAGCGTGCATAGAGAGACACAGTGGCTCTGGAGCATCTTGCTTAATACATGTATCATACCTCCATCTATTGGAAGAGATGTTTGTGTTAAGACCAGTTTGCTATATTTAGTGAGCAATACTGATGAGGAACTTCAGGAATCTGATTTGATTGTAATTTCACATAAGATAATTACATACAGTATTTCACATGGAGTTTGGTGATTGTATTTTCTGGACGTTTTAAACTTTTTAAAGTGTTCTTTACAGAACAGATCATTATATAATGTTGGATATAAACTGTTACACTGTTGTGTAATGCTGATTACTACTTCCAAAATAATGGATGTCCTTTTTTAAACAGTGACACCTTTTTAAAATCTCTGAATATACTGTATACATAAATTAGATTAGAAAAAATGCACTTGGAGCTAAACTTCAAAGAATGTTTAATTACTGACAAAATATAGAAGCACAGTACTCCGTGTTCTATAACCACTCAAGCATGGTGTTATAAATTCAAGGCTTGATTTAAATAATGTTTTTAGTAGGATTGCTGTAAACCATGCACGATTACTTAAGTGCTTTAGCAATAATGACAGGTACGTATATTTATAAGCCAAAGTACATTTAAAGCTTAAATCAGTGGTCACAAGCTGAGTCAGACATCAAACTTTGGTCCACACTATAGCTGCCAAAAAACTGACTATACCTGACAGTATGTCAGAACAAACAGATTGCCTAAAATACTGTGGATGATGTATGATCACACAGTGATGTGAATTTTTCAAAATCAATTGATGTGAATGGGCAATGCCATCTGGCGCGGTTTGGTGAAATATGGGGATCAATAGGGAATTAAATGAGTTTTTTTATAGTTATTTTGATGTGTGTTGTTTACTGAAAACTGAATAATCAAGTAAGAATCATGTGAAATAAAAAATAAATAAAAAAAGGTCTGATTTTTGTCAAATGTGTATGGACAGAGAATGGACCTTGCTGTTTGAACAATTGCAACCCATTTCCTTCTGTTGATGATAGCCCAACAAAGAGATGGCTACAAAGCAGAATACTGCTCTGAGAATTATCATGCTTGTGTGTAGGCTTGCATGTGCTTTGCATGAGTGTGTGTGTGTGTGTGTGTTTGTGCGGGAGAGTAGCACCATTCCTTTCACAAGGCATATCCGTTTAATTGTGACACCCCTTCCAACTTGTCAAGGGGACTCATTAATCATTTTAATATGCGTTATCTCAATTACAGGCTCTAAATGCCATTTATGGAAGCTAAATGTTGCTATGCTGTGGAGGCATGGCTACCCGGCTTGATTATTGATTTAACCCTTTAGGGATTTGACTGCATTGGTGGTACTCCATCCATTGCTATTCTGCTGATGATAGCGTCCATCTGACCAACCAATCAACAGAAGGCTGTGTGTGTCACTTGAGAAAATAAATGTGAAGGTTACTCTCAGGAATGGGTGTGAACTTTTAACCCTAGATAAAAGCAGTAGCCCATTACTGGTCATTCTCGATCGCAGACTGAGAAACCAATCAAGACTGATGCATCCTGGAGCAGGTTACACCGGGCTGTGGTTTGGTAGTGGCGGGGGGAGGGGTCCAGTGGCTCAAAATGATGAATAGCGGCTAAACGCCTTCAGCAACCCGCCATCATGTGGCAGCTTTGGGGAAAAAATATGTGAAACGACGTCACTAGACATTGACTGATGAATCTGTTCCAGCAGTTTGATCAAGAGACCTCGTTGAGGGTTGTTAGGCAGAGGTGAGGAGGGACCAGTCTGCTTTATCAATTTACCCTGTGTCATTTGTCACACGCTGTCATATTGTTCTTTATTCATATAATTGGCATATAACTTAGGTTAGCATATCCTGATTCAATATTATTATTTTGTGTGTGTGTGTCTGTGTGAGTGAATATGTGCATGCATACGTGTGATCTCTATGTAAACTAAGCACACAGGAATGGTCTAAACTCGGAGTTCTCTACCCGTGGTATGTCCACTACATGAGTAATAAAACATGGGGTGGAGATGGGGGTACAAATCGCAGCCTCTCCCTGTTGTGAAGCAGCACGGAGACCTAAACGCAGAGCAGCAAAGTTCCAGCGCCGAACAAGAGGCTCCCCTGTGCACAGACGGTCTGGCTGATCCGCCGTGGAATTCTCACCGCGCGTTCAGCAGTGGGATGGACCCTGACTACTAAAGAGAGAGGGAGAGCAAGGGAGGGAGGGTGAGCTAGCAGAGAGAGGCAGCGCAGGAGAGCGAGTGAGAGAGAGAGAGGCATCACACAGCAGAATCTATACTGTCAAAAGATCAGGAGGAAGCTTGCAGGTTCTGTGGGGGCTTTGATGGCCAGGCAGCCGGAGTGGCTATAAGGCGTCACGTCTATCTGGGAATCAGGAGCGAAGGGGAGAAATCGTGGGGAGGCTACAGAGACTGGCTGTGAGGCACAGAGGTGGGTCAGCGGGAGGTCTTTGACCCTCTCGTTTTCATCTGAGAGCAGATAGGAAGAGAGTGAATGAGGTAGAGGAAGGTTGCACGCGCGAGAGACAGCGAGCCACATAGCCCTTTATCCCCTCTCCATTCACAAATCCATTGCATTCCATTATTGTAGCGATGTCGCGGCGTTCTTTCCGATTGGTGGAGAAAGGGTCCCATTGAGAGCCGAGACTTAACCCCTCTTTTCCCCGCTCTGCCTTTTCCTTGCAACTCCCATCTGTCTTTTTTTCACCCCTCTGTTATTTCCCCTATTTGTTCTTTTCACTGCTCTGCTTGCGGTTCAGCGCGCTGTCCCTCTTTCATTGTAAAAGTGGGTGCTTCAGAGCCTGTCATTGTGTTTGGCTTTGCTACAAAGAACAGCTGAGAGAAAGAAAGAAAAGAAAAGGAGGGTGCGAAGAAGAGGAGACCCCAGGAAAAGGAGGAGCAGTGCTTTCTGGACCCGGGACTGTGCGTAACAGCGGAAACCGCTCGGATCCCACCGATTCAGGAGATTAAAGAGAAATAATAAGAAAGGGAAAAAAAACGGGGTGGCAGCCGTCTCAGGAAAGCGATCGATTGAAGAATCGGCGTGGACTAAACAATAAAGGAGAAAGCCGTTGTTAACGCGAGGTGCGGAATATACAGTTTTTTTACCACCACGTATCTACACAGTTCAAGTTCTTGTTGGCAATAGCGGAAAGGATCCATCGCAGAAATGAAGGGGGACTCGGAGGAAAGCATTGAGAGCCTGCGGCCCTCCAACCTGCAAGCCTTCGCCAACAGTTCCACCTTGCATGGCATGAGCCACATCTTCGCCTATGGGCACATGACGTTCCGTCGCTTCCTGTGGTCTCTCTCCTTCCTGGGCTCGCTGGCCTTGCTGTTGCTGGTGTGCATGGACCGAATCTCCTACTACCTCGAATACCCCCACGTCACCAAGCTGGATGAGGTTGCTGCTCCCAACCTCACCTTCCCGGCCATCACCGTCTGCAACCTGAACGAGTTCCGCTTCTCCAAAATCACGCGCAACGACCTCTACCACGTGGGGGAGCTGCTGGCTCTGCTCAACGAGAACTACCAGATCGCCAACCCGCACCTGGCCGAGCCGGAGGTGCTGGCTGCCCTGAAGGACAAGGCCAACTTTGTCAACTTCAAGCCCAAGCAGTTCAACATGACCGACTTCTTCAACCGCACCGGCCACGACATCAGCGAGATGCTTCTTCAGTGCACGTTCCGCGGGACGAACTGCTACCCCCACAACTTCAGCACTGTGAGTCCACACCCCTGTTTGTATCCACTTGCTCCTGTTGGCGGGTTGCCTTTGAGCATTTCTAGACTTTGGGTCTCATGATTGACTTTGCAAATCAAATTTGTGGGTTGTTTTGTCAAGCTGGCAAATTTCATTTTTTGGGTTTTAGATTGTTTAGAAACAAAGCTGCTGGTGGCTATTGCATGTTCAATTTTTGGCAATGAGTTAATAATGACTAATGACTGATAATGACTAATACAAAGACTCGATGGTGGCAAATTACAGGAAAACATTTTATGCTGAGCAGAAGAAAGCGAGTTTGAACAAATCCTTGAAATATATGATTTGTGTGCATGCTGTGTGCATTACTTACTTACGACTTGAGTAAGTAAGCAAAATATTTCCAGGCCCACTGCTTAACTTCAAATTACCCTTTGAAGTGGAAAGCAGTATGTCCTTACTCTTGAACTTTCCCTGAATGCATGGGCAATGTCCATAACATTGATGGTGTAGCATGAAATTCATAGCCTTGAAGAAGAACCATGGTGCCTTGGAGAAGCTTTCTTTAAGTGCTATTTGCAACTTTCCATGTTGTATGAGTGACGTTTGAAGCAGACTTTTGCCTATTCTTTACTTCAAGAATCTTATGGAAGTCAGCCTGCAGCAAAGTTTATTGATTTATGTGCTGAGGACTATCCTCTGGACCTGCATCACATATTCATGACACAGTCTAGGCTGTCTATGGTTAAAAAACCAGAAAACATCTATACTGGGACGAGTGATTCTGTGAGATATCTGGCAAATTATTATTTTAGATTTAGTTCCAATGTGCTGCACCCCTGGAAGATATGCAGTAACAGTGTGCAGAATTAATGGACTTGAATAATTATGCTTACACATGGATTGCTGTAACAATAGTTTTCCGCAGTGTGTGGGTTTGACATATCCATGGTTTAGAGTAATGAAATGGATGTAGCATAAATTGAGGTGTCGGTTCTAATTTATTATGTGAGTTGATTGAGTTGCAGTCAGTATATTTGTAATCAGACTTTTGCTGTTGGATATTGATCTTTTCTATTTCATACATTTGGAGATGACAATGCACAGTCAATCTATGTTCAGGTCAGCAGTTTAATTTCATTATATTTATGTTTTGACCCGACCAGTTTTCATAAAGTTTGCTAATAAACGGCGTTCTGTATCAACAACAAAAAAGGAAACAATACCTCCTCTAATATCATCATTAATTAATGGTAAAACATTTGCTAATTATGCAGCCATTTTAGAGGTCTAAAATCCCCTCCCAATTTCTGACTGAATCTTCAGCAGTTACCTTACATTATCCCTGGTTCTAGATAAGTTAAGAACAAGCACACGCACAGTTTTAACCGATTTATATAGATTTATTTGTTCCATTGTACATGTGAATACCCCCCCTGCTGCTTTCACATGATAAAACAGTAGCACTGGAAATGTGACACATTGTATTGAGATTTCTCTGCTTCTGCTGCTAAGCCAGGGAACCGTTAGGCCCCTCTGTCTCGTCTGGAGTGGGTCGTAATGTCAGCGGTGGTGGCGGCACTGACAGAGGCTAAATGTCGCGGTCCAGCTGGTTCCGTACAGTGCCGTCACCCTCCCCACGTTCTGTGAAGCCGACACCCCCATCCCCCAACCCCCCCACCTAACATTCGCTTCATCCTGCCACATCATTTTGCCTCCAGCTAATCGCTGCTGAGTAGGGAGAGTGAGACTCACTCCCCTCAATGTTCCGTCAATTTATTTCCTTTCTTTCTCCCTCGCACTGCGCACTTGGACAGAATTCACAACCCGCCCTTACATAACCGCCAAGCTCCGTGCGAACGCCTTTCTTTGAACCTTTATGAAGGAATTGAATTATACCAATAAGCGTATTAGATGGGCTCTTAATCGGGCTGTAATGCTATTAGCCTAATAAAGCTGTAGCATGGCCTTTAACATGCAAATGGAATGACAGCCAAAGCTGTCGGAGCAACAGCAACGGTTAGTGACGAGGCGGTGCATTGGGCCCGAAGACAGAACACCTGGAGTTCCCATTGGCTGGCTTATAATCTCTGTGAGCTGTGTTTTGCCGGCGACTGGAGGATGTAATGGAGTTTCCTGGCACGTCATCCATTCTGTTACAGTGGTTCCCAAACTGCTGATGTTTGGCTTTGGGAGGGAATATTGGTCAGAAGAAATATGTTAAATATTGTTTTTTATACTTATGCATGAAGCAATTTCCCTAACAAGATATTCATGACCATAGTTTGGAATGGACATAACCGTTCCCGATATATATGCAAATGTGCATTTGTCACAGTATGAAATATTAATATTCCATTCCATGCAAATTCAATTGTGTTCAATTGTGTGAAGAGATTTATTTCTAAATAACCCCTTTACATTCAGTTATTTAGTTATTTGTGTGCAGAGATGAACCCATCCTTGAACATCATTACCTTTAGCTATCTTCCCTGTCCTAAAACATGCATACTATTTCTCTTTCCCAGAAACACAAGAAGGCAGTATTTGCTGGAATATAAGAGAAAAAGCAGCATATGCTCAAATTGCCTTTGAAAAATACAGTGCTATTACTGTGAGCCACTGGTTCACCCATTTCCATTTGCACCATTAAGAACTGGGTTGATAGTGAGGTGTACCATCCGTGTCATCAATATTACAAAACGTGGCAAATACCTGTTGTGCATAATAACACCAAGGGTTTTGGTAGTGTTAATTCCAAAATGTGATTTGCAGTTACGTCTGTTTCAAACAAACAAAAAGGACCCACGAACAAGGGTCAGCTGGGAAAGAAACTACCCTCTTTTTTTCAGGGTAGTCCTTTCAAGTGTTCCTAGCCTATCCTGCCTGGATGTCTGATCATTGTGCTAAATTGGAATCCTCCCGCCATGTGCCTAAGAGCGCTCTGTCGCCAGCTCTGAGTTTATTAAAATGATTCCCAAAGGCGTGCGACTCCACGCATTTCCAGCACCTGCTAATCACCAATATGCTGTGGTGTGGCATCAAAGCACTGTGTGCTCTGAAAAATCCCACTGATCCCACTCCGTTTCTTCCTTTCTAGATCGCATTTACAACCTCACCTTCCCACTGTTGGTTGCTACATGCAGTAAGATAAGAAGAAAACGATGAGGTTTCTTCTTATTTGCTGGTCACTTAAGCTGTGTTTTGTTATTTCATTAATAATACAAAAAAGTGAATGCATACGAACTACGTATGAAGCGCACAGATCGGACACCATGCGGAATCTTCCTCCATTTTCAGAGGGTCAGGTCAGGTGGCAGTTGCTTGGGGGACTGGAGACACAGGATTGCGTACCACGGATATATGGAACTATGAATACAAAGCTATTTATTTTTCAGGAGTTTATTAAATATATATGCTAAATAGTGAGGTTTTTCTTATTACCTCCCAGTTGGAAAACAGAATTACCTCTCCATGCTTATGGCAGTGTTTGCAGGAATGAATGATGCGGAATGAAGAAGTAAGAACATACATCTGGGATATTTTTGTCCACTGCTGCCTTGCCTTCTAGCTACAGCCAGATAACCAATGAGGCACCACATCATGAGTGACAGGTTAACCAATCAAATAAAGGTATGTAGGTGATTGGCAGGTTGTTTATGCAATGAATAAACATTCCCTGAGCAATTCCTACAGTGGATTAGAGCTGAAAGAACAGTCTATCCATCAGTCTATCAGTATTGTCCTCGAGTCTGTCAAGAACCATGAAAAATGTTTTTTTTTTCTTCAGTTTTTCATGTTAATATTGCTCTCATACTGTAAGGTTGGACTATCAGTGTTTATTTAAAGGGAACAGTAAAGTACTTCAGTATTTAAAGCTTAAATATGCATTGTATATGGAAGCACTCTTCACTGTATAAAGAAGGGGACAGACCTCTTGGCAGTATTGAACATTGCATTTTTAAACGCACGCTGTACTATACGTGAAACGGGCAAATACTGCTACACAGGGAATATCATGACATACCATGAAAAGCTCAATATATGCCTAATATGTGCACAGTTACAGGGTTACATTCTCAGTAAAATGTTCAGTGCTAAATCAATGCTTACAGTATACTTGGCCCCCTGTTGGACTCATGTGCTGTGTTAGAGTTGAATTAACACTGGACATTTTATGCTCCCATGTTTACAGTCAAAAAGGTCTCCTCCATTCTCAACCCCACCTAAACCCCCAAGATGACAATGGTCATACACGAACAGAACAACTAGCCTAGATATTTTGCTCAGGCTAGCAATATCAGTCGCTTTGTAACATTGTATTTTAGACTGCTGCAATCCTGTCTCTTTAAAAAAATACAGCAATTGTTTAATTTATACCAGTCAGGCAGTCACTAGTATGGCAGAGTGATGATGGAACAGGCAGTGGGTTTCAGTTCACTCTGGCCTGTCTGGCAGCACAGTAAAATTCTGTAGCATCAGCATGCACATTCACAAATACATAATTACCGCTCTTTAGTATTTTTAATTACATATTTACATATTATTTTAATTACATAGTCTAACTTTGTGTATCCTATGCAGCAAAGTTGTTTGCTTTTCGGGCCATGTAGCTTGTTGGCAGACTGCCTTCCCCCTTCAGCAGATCAATGGAGTAGCCCAAAAGACCTCCAGGCTGCGGCCTATCAGCCAACCTCCATAGCAACAAAGGCACATGGCTGCACATTCACATAAGTTTCCATTTCTCACTGATATAATATGATGGAATATAGCTAAATACGTTGGTCTGTCGTTTGTGTCTGAGCAGGATTAAGAGTTAATGAGGAGGACGTATCTATCATCACTGATCAATACTGAGTCCTTCAATGCTGAGATACTGGGGTTCATTTCTACTGTAGAAAACTGGCAGGTACTGAGGATTATATTGCCAAACCTTAGACTTTGTGCACATCACATAAGACGGGGGGATGACAGTTGGCTGTAGTCACAGAGGAGAGCACAACCTCTGCACAGACTTATTTCCAAATTATTTCCAAGAGCACTTACTTAATGAAGAACTGGATTCTGGTGAAATAGATGGATCAATGGTTAGTTTATCCAAAAGTCAAAATGTAATTTTGCCCCTCAACCTATGACACATTATATAACGTCTGGATATTGTATCAGCAGCTCTTGGTTTAAAGCAGAAAGAAAAATCTCAACTGATCATTCTAACAAGGAGAAAGGGATTTGAGTGACTGTTCTACTTTTTACCTTCTTGGCAGCCAGTTCAGAGAGTATGAGTGCACTTAGAGGTCTCAAGGCAACCGTGTGTGATCCAGGACATAGATGAAGCATTTACACTGCAATGATGACAGTAAGTTTTAAATGAGAAGGGCAGTGTAGTCCCATTGCCACGCTGTGTGAGTGGGTGTGGGCCAGAGAGAAGAGATTTCAGTTTCAGTAAGCTGATTCGGAAGCTGCAGAGAGAAACCTCTTACCTTGAATGACTCGTACAATGTAAAATGTAGTAATTTAGCAGATACAATTGACTTACAAAAACTGCATTTCACAAGGTATACCAACACCACAAGAGCCAGCGATATGCCAAGTATTACAATAATATAAGGTCCACTGCCAGGTGCATGTCTCAAAACCTGCAAAATAAAGATTGATTGAAAATAAATATTAAGGTGTAGCCGAAAAGGTTTTTCAACTTTTGAGGAAAACTGCCAGTGAATCTGAATTCCTGACTGATTGGGAAAAGTCATTCCACCATTGGGGAAAGAGGTCAGAGAAGAGCCAGGGTTTTGAGGAGCGGCTACCTGGTGCTTGAGGAGCTGGGACAGCCACTTGGCTGAGGATGCTGAACAGAGAGGTCTGGTTGGAATGTTCTGGGCAATTATTGTCTGAAGATAAGAAGAGTCAGTATTACTTGCAGCTTGGTATGTCAGCCTTAGTGATTTGATTTGAATTGAAGCCACTGGAAGCCAGTGACGGGTGTTCAAAAGTGGCGCAGCATCTGTGAATTTAGGCAGTTAGACCAGATGGGAAATGTAATTTTGAGACCGGATGAACAGGAGTTCTGTCTTCCCCAGACTGAGCTTTAGGTGGTGCGGGAACATCCAGGCTGCAGTGGGTGTCGGAAGGAGAAAATGAGAAAAGAGAGTTGAGCACCATCAGCATAACAATAATATGATATGCCATGAGCAGAGATGGACTAGACCAAGTGATATAGTGTAGAGAAGAGGTCCAAGCTCTGAGCCCTGTGGGACACCAGCCAGGATTTCCTCCAGGCCACCTGGTTGGATGAGTCTAAACGATATGACGCAAACCATGCAATAGCGGAGCCTGAATTGCAACGGATTAGAGAAGGAATCGGTGGTTCTTATATATGAAATATAAAACAGTGAATATCATTTCTTTAAAGACTCTGAAGTACATAGAGACAAACAAGGAAGTTGGAGACACCGGCGAACTCAGTCATCAGATGACTTTGTCTGAAACCTGAGAGTCTTGTTGGTATGTATTACCAGCCCAGTGGCCAACCAAAGTGAATGGAATTGGATAAGCTGTTGGTCATAGCACAGGAGAACCCCGGTCTCAGATTCCTGAACAAACAAGCAAATGAACGCCAGTGGCAGTGTCCTCTGGAATTGTTTGGAACTAAATAAGAGGTACAAACTTATCACCATTATGACAAATGATCGCAAAGCTGTGTTTGGACAGTTCAGTTAATAAAGCTGAATAAAACATATAAGGTAAAACAAAAATTAAGGGGGAAAAACAACATTTAAACAGTGGTACCGTTTAGGTGATAATAAATTACATAATTATAATACAGCACTGATTTTAAACAAAGACTTTATGAAGATCAAGATGCCCAGGATTTCCAAAATAATAAAATAAAAATACAACTAAATAACTTTCTCTGGATTACTATAAAAAAGCCTGGGGGATAGACATAATAAAGGAGTGGTGTAGGTTCCAACTGATGACAATACATATATTATGTCCTATTGAGGATTTAATTGAATGTATCACCAGGACATTTTCACTGATATTTTGCATACCGTCACAACTGATCCCCAGAAAGGAATATGAAAGTACTGAAAAAGGATATACAATGTTCTTCAAGCATATAACACAGATAGGTTAACCCCTTAAATATTGCTTGTAAATGACATACTGAAAATAAAATGGTTACTGTACTATTTCTGAACCCTTTTAACTACTGGAATAATCCTGGTCTGAAAGGTAACCCTTTGGGGTTTGTTTTCCAAGAGTCAATATTACTGAAAATTTTACCAAAGTTACAGAAGCTGAAACACAGTGGAAGTGGTAGATTTTTTTCTCACTGAAGATATTTCCTGTTTTTGAGTGGATACAGGTAATTGTGGCTTTTTAAAATTAGAAACAATAATGCATTTGGTTCGCTGGATAGCAAACTGTTGTTGCTAAAGCAATGGCATCTTAAAACAGGTTATACAGATAGAACCGTGAATGTTAATGCTTTCAAACAGTATATCCTGTTTCCATAGTGATTGAAAATTGCATTGTGAAAAAATGAATTAATGCAAAAAAAACCCCACACTGGCCCAGCCCTAGACTTAGGGGTTAATAGACCCTAATTAAATATCATTAAGATTACAGGTTAGGGAGAAACCTTTTTAAAAAAAAAAACCTATTTAAGACCTTCTGTGATCTATGAGAGGTGTCTTGCATGCGATGAAGACAATCCCAGTGACTGAGACAATCTTCCCTCAGTGCTGTTACAGCCAATTGATTACTTCCCTGTGGGGGTGATAGCCAGAGACTGGGAAAGTCAGCATTTGTTGTGAGGAATTTATTATCCATTAACACATGTATTTATTCAATCTGAGAATGTTCCTTCAGACGGAAATGAGGAATGCAAATGAGGCAGTATTATTGCAGTGTATTAAGAAGGGAAATGCACTGATCTGTGAAATGACAGGCTAGTTTAACCTGGCTCTCAGACTCTTCCAAAACATAGGTAATTCATCCTGGAGAAAATATTCAATAATCAGGGAATAGTCAGCTTTTTTATTATTAATTATTATTCAATGCATCTTATTCAATATGTTTTATATTGTAATATTTTTACACCGTAAAAGTAATATAAAAAACCTGTGACTAAATTCTGGGCTTATTATGGATATATTACTCGGGTTTGAGTGCCACAAATCTTGATTTATGAAATCAATTATCTACTCAATGAAATCAAAACTCAAAAATGGTTATTTTGTGTATAGTTATAAATATGAAAAAATAAGCTCAGATTGATAGCTAAAAGAATGCTAGATTTGCATTTGTTTCACCACATTTATACTATTGTGCTCATTTTCATTCCATACATCATCTGTTACGACTAACGAGTTACGAGTACGACAGTGTGAAGAGAGCAAGAACAATCATCAGGTATTAACAGAGGTGGAAAATCCAGGTTCAGAAAGTAAAAGTCCTTCCCTGTATTTTTACTGGATTCACCTGGATTTACCAATTAACAAAATTCTTCAGTCAGGAGGTAACGCTAATTGGAGAAATCAGCTGGTTGAGTTCATCAGTCGACGATACACATGGTAGGACTTATTTTCTTACTTTCTGACCCCTGGACTTTCCACCTCTGGATGTTAAGTAAATTACATTTGAGGATAGACCCTTAAAACACTTTTAGTCTCCGTTAAAGAAAACAGAGGAATTTGACTGAAGCATTAATATTTTAAAAGGGTTTAATAAGGTGGAACAGGGACTCTACTTTGTAGTCCACAGGGCACAGGTGGAAATGAACTGAAAGCAAATTCCACACTGAGAGTATAAAGTAGTTCTTCACACAAAAAGTTATAAAAAACGTTTCTGAGATTTGTAGTGGAGACTTATATTCTGGGTTGCCTCAAAATCATATTTGATGGTGAACAAAACTTTCTGATGTAAGCTAATATAGCACAATGTCCTGCGTATTCCTGATGAATAAGTTATTATTACTATTATCATGTAAGCATTTTATTATGTCAACCTTGGTATTGCATATAATGTCATTGTCATATAATGGTCATTCTCAACTTCTGTCATTTAATATGCAACATATACATATACAAACATTGGATATGAACATGATTATGCAGCTGCATCCTTATGCAGGTGACACACTGCATACTTAATTTATCTGTGCTTTCAATGCTGAAATCAGCTTGTTGGTGATTGGCTGGGTGCCAAGGCTCCAAGCCGAATCAGCAGTGCTGTCTCTGATCAGAATCAATCTCTTAGGACAGGCTTCTCCCATTGGTTCACTCTCAATACCCCTCAGCCTTCAAATATGCAGGCACCTCTGGGCCTCTCCTTTAGGACTATGTTGACCAGTGGTACATCTGAAGGGTTATATACTGTATAGTTTGTACATTATAATGAGATCACATGTTTGTAATTATCCTGTTCTGTATTTGGTTACATTTCTTGTGCGCATTCAAATTTGTTTTCATTGGTTTTGTTTCGTAATTAAAATTGTGGATTTTTTGCCCATGTTATAGGAACTTGTCTACTGCATCAGTGCACTTTTTACAATCCACTGCATGATGATATACTTCCACTTACAGTAAGGCAGGGAGAGGAAGGGAGGGAGATTTACATTCCGTTCAGATGACTGCGGGAGAGACAGGCTTCGACCTTGAGTAAATGTTATAGGAAATTCATTAAGACTTTCCACCCCGAATGATGAAAAACACGAGAAGCCCCTCCCACCTACCTCGTAGAAATCCCATCAAGCACAGGCCAGACCTCCAATCCTGTTACTTGTCTGTGTTCATAATAATGTGCTTTGTATTCTCATGGCATTTCAAAGCCATTGGAGAGTGACCAGCACTGGATTTGCATACCTTTCTCTATTTTGGAAAGATAGTAAACATGCAGATGTGCAGGTAAACTGCAGAAAAACAGAGTGAAGCCAGGCATTTCAGATCCTTTCTCACATTCTCCTCTCCCTCGCTGTCCGTTTAACCTCCATAAATATGGGGTGTTGCATGATGACGAGTTGCTACCAGTGACAGCAGAGGAAGTTACTGTATTTTGCGAGGTTTAAATATTTGTCCATCACTGTGTGCTGTTAGAAACATTCAACTTTTGAAATCAGAACACTTCATTTGTCACAATAACTTCATTTCTTTATGTATGTTAATCTGCTATAAATATGTTATTTAATATACTTATACTCAATATTCTGTGTTATTTGTATTGTTATAGCACAGTTGATGTGCTCTTGAAAGCAGTTGTTCTATTAGCATTGCACAGGAACTGACCACTTCTTTGCTAAAGGATGTATTCATTAAGTCTTCAGTACATAAGAGCAAGGCTATATATTTTTCAAGAATTTTAATTAAATTCTTTCAACCCATTTTACCGCCTGAATAATACACATATTTGTCCTCCTGAAATTACATATAGCTATGTGTAGTTAAGTGTTTTAGTTCTTACTGTATGAATCTCCATACCAGTTGCAGACACACATTTCCAAGTCTAAATATAAAACATTGAATGTAGAAAACAAGATGTGAATACCATGGCAACACTTGCTATTTAGGTTCTGCAATAACCAGGGCAACGCAGGCATTTTTAAAATCAATTTCTTTGGACAGATTAGCATTTTATCACTACATCATTTTATTTCACCACAGCAGTAAAGAAAGCCTCTCTCAAAAATTCAGAAGTTTAGAAATAAAGGCTATCCACAGGGACTGCTGCTAGAGTAAAGGTAATGCATTGTCCTTTGTGAAAGAAACATTTCAAGCTGTAAATGTTTGTTGCTTAATAAATCATCCACTTAAAATAATTTGTCAGTTTATTAATTATCTAAGATTTACAGTATATACAGTCATGGACAAAAGTATTGGCACCCCTGCTGCTTTCTGACACTGGGCCCTACATTGCGCTCCAAAATTCTTTGGTAGTCTTCAGATTTCATGATGCCATGCACACAGTCAAGGAGTCCAGTGCCAGAGGCAGCAAAGCAACCCCAAAACATCCTGGAACCTCCACCATATTTGACTGTAGGGACTGTGTTCTTTTTTTTAAAGGCCTCATTTTGTTTTCTGTAAACATTGCGTTGATATCCTTTACCAAAAAGCTCTACTTTAGTCTTATCTGTCCACAATGGAGTTTGCCAAAAACCTTTTGGGAGAACGTCTTGTGGACTGATGAGACTAAAGTAGAGCTTTTTGGTAAAGGATATCAACGCAATGTTTCCAGAAAACAAAATGAGGCCTACAGTCCCTACAGTCAAATATGGTGGAGGTTCCAGGATGTTGTTGCTTTGCTGCCTCTGGCACTGGACTCCTTGACTGTGTGCATGGCATCATGAAATCTGAAGACTACCAAAGAATTTTGGAGCGCAATGTAGGGCCCAGTGTCAGAAAGCTGGGTCTCCGTCACAGGTCATGGGTCTTCCAGCAGGACAATGGCCCAAAGCACACTTCAAAAAGCACTCGGAAATGGTTTGAGGGAAAGCGCTGGAGAGTTCTGAAGTGGCCAGCAATGAGTCCAGATCTGAATCCCATAGAACATCTGTGGAGAGATCTCAAAAAAGCAGTTTGGAGAAGGCACCCTTCAAATCTGAGTGACCTGGAGCAGTTGGCAAAAGAAGAGTGGTCCAAAATTCCAGTAGAGAGGTGTAGGAAGCTCATTGATGGTTACAGGAAGCGATTGTTTTCAGTTATTTTTTCTAAAGGCTGTGCTACCAAATATTAAGTTGAGGGTGCCAATACTTTTGTCCGGCCCTTTTTTGATTTAGGTGTAAAATTATATCTGATTTGGATTTTTGTCTATTCTTTTTTGTGTTTTTTCATTGCAAGCCAAACAACTAAAGATATTAAAACCAAAACATTTGTAATTGCAACAATTTTCAGGGAGAAACTGAGCATTACCTGACAGAATTGCAGGGGTGCCAATACTTTTGTCCATGACTGTATATTTAGTTGCAATGCCTTGCATGATGTTTTTTGTTTTTTTTTCAAACCAGGTTGGAGGTCAGGTAGTGACTATTTGCACGACTTCTACTCTATAAGTTGCCTTTTCTAGTTGATCTACAGATGTGTTCTATAGATTTGTTTGCATCAATCAAAGTTCAGCATTGGAAGATCAGTTGAAGCCAGGTGCTATGGTTAGTTCTGTGAGCCTTGCACATGTGGCTGTCATGCACTGAAAGCCTCTCCATGGTAAATGAGTGGAATCTGAAAAAAATGGTAAATACGAGAAAATTGGTGAATGCGCCTATTTCTCTCGCAAAGGTACTGCTTCACACTGGTAATCTAAATGTCCAGACCTGAACTTGGAAATGTCTACTGTGTGTTGTTGAGCGGAGTGTGTGTGCGCGTTTGTATGCGTGTTTGTATGCGCGTTTGTATGCGTGTGTGTATGCGCGTGTGTATGCGCGTGTGTATGCGCGTGCGTGTGTGCGTCTGTGTATGTGTATCACACCTGTGATATTTATTCAGGTGGAAAAATTCAAAAGGAAGAGCCTGTGAAGCTCACACCTTTGGGTAAATGCAGATTTGTACATTAGGTTTAAGGCAACATTTGATTCTGCTGGAGTGAATACTGACGAGCCTAATGTTGCCTGCTGTCTTTCCTCACACCCCTGCTGAGATTGTGACATCTGTATTCACAGTAGTATTTTGTCAGGTTTGATGTGGCAGACTGAAGCGGTTAAATCAGCAGCGCTGTGCCGTCTTTAGAATAAGACATCTAAGTCAAATCACCACACTTGGGCTTTTTAACACATAAAATGAGGAAACTGAAACATGTGTTTTTGCCTCAGTCAGTATTTAGTATTTTGCATTGTTTTGTAAGGTGCATTATCTATTCTGCGCAACTGTAATTTGACTTTTTTTTGATTGAGTCAAACGGTAGCGATGAAAAGATGGGTGTACCTCAGGTCTTTTGTGCCATTAACTCAACCCAATTTGGGCTGAGCCGACTACTTCATAGTCATTGTCAGACCTGTGTGTGGTAGCGAAGCCTCAGTAAAAAAAAAAAAAAAGAATTATATTAATAAATAAAAAAACAGGCTGCTCTGTCTGGCTACTTGTTGCACATGAACACCATTAGCAGGACAGCAGATGAGGGAGTTGAATGAAAATCAGACAGAGGACATGATGTTCTATTGCACAAATAGCCTATAATGCCCCTTTCAGATGCAACAACCCGGGAATGTCCCGTGTTTGCTGTTGGTGTGAACGGGTCAACCCGGGATACCCGTACCGGGACCGCGACCCTGCTCATGACCTGGGAATTACCTGTGCTAGGCACGGCTCTGCTTTGGTATGAAAAGTGGAATACTGGGTTAAATCCTGTTTTAATTTTGAATCCGTTGTTTTCAAGAAAATTGTTCTTCAACAGACCGTATTGCATAGTTTCAATACCTTTCTTAGGCTGCTTATATTTTCAAAAACAGTCCATTAACCCAAAACTACTAGCTAACTACAATATATAGTACACTAGATTGTGATAACTAATTTCACAAGGATCATGTTTCATGTTTTATTGTAGGCTACAATTGTTAAAGTTAAAATTGGGGTTGGGAAATATGATCCTAGATCTGCACATAAGGTCAACTTCTTGCAAAGGTTAGCGAAGCTAATGTCCTAGACTCCATCTGGCTCGGTTCTAGACTGAGCACAGCTTCGTTGGTCTGTAGTCTGAGATTCACATTAACCTCTGATTTCTGTAGAATTGCCTCTTGATTAATTGCTATTGAAATGCTCAGTTTTGCTGAAGCTTACAAATGTAACATTTGCCAATTATACTTTTTTGTGAAAAATATCTTTCTAATTTACTAGAACAACTTCCAAAGAAGTAAGGTCTATAAAGCAAGCTCAAATCACTGTTTTAAAGCTCCTTCCATATTTGTTTTAAGTTTTATTCATTATTGGCTTGTGTTGTCTTAACATTTATGGTAATTATGGTAAAATATGAAATCTGTATAACATGACATTTCACCCGGAAAAAAGAAACATGCTTGACGAATTGCTGCAGGTGCACCTATTGAGATCCTTGGACAAATTTATCAGTCACATGATCATAACAATTACTTGATTTAAAGGATAATTACATTGACAGGTTAATTTTATACTTTTCAGCTACAATTATAATCGGATGAAATGGTAAGATATTGGCTTGGATATTCTCAATCCACTTTACAGCTCTCTAGGTAAGTAGGCTGCTATGCCTTATGTTGCCTACTGTGTAGTTTGATTGTAACCTAATCACAATGGACGTATAATTTGTACACTTCGTGCAGGGCCCTGCAGGAGATGGGAGGGGTGCTCCTGTCATTCATTCTTGGTCAGATGGCCAATCAAGGCACCGAAAATTGTCTGTCCAGCTTGAAGGAAGAGAGACTCACTGGATACATTTCTTAACTGTTTTTATGTTTTCTTTCTCTCAAAAAGATTTAACGTGTGTAAGTGTGGAATAATATAAAATTGCCGAAAATAGAGTAGGGACAGGATGTCTCTGCCCAGCTATGGCTGTGTGCTCAGAGAGACGGATGCTACAGTTCTGTCTGCAGTTTTATTTCTGCGTACTGTACTCTCTCAACCAGATGCCCAAGACAACCGAGCTCACCCACACAAGCGCAGCACTTGAGTCACTGCTGATGGCCACCGGAGAAGCATCTGCCGAGAGCAATTTTCACCTTTTGTTTTGCTTTCGTGATTCACTTGTCCCCGGCCCTCCTACAGTACAGAGTGAAAAGGAATTAGATTTTGACTGGTCTGTCACACAATGGCAGGTATGTCCAGTTCACAGCAAGACTTGTGCGCAGAGAAGTAATGTGACAATTTCAAGAGTTCATTTTTATTCACTCCAGGCCCCCAAGTCACTCATAAGTTTAGCCATTAAATTATTGCTGACCCAGACCAGTGAAGGTAAAAAGTGAATGCCACAAGCCATGTTTGAACATTAGCCTGTCTTGCAGTACCTCTCGCCGAAGCAAATAATGTGAATGAAACTTGAGTTTTCTGCTGATGTTCCACCATTTTGTTATCTCTCTATATAGCATGCTGCTCTGACTCTCTCTAAAAGTTGTCCTCAAGTCCTGGAGAGTCGCAGGTTTTTTTTTCTCGTTTTGCTTTCATCTTAATCAGCAATCTATTTAGACCCAAGAAACTAGTGATGTGATTTAACTGCGTAATAAACTGCTTTAATTGTTCAATTAAGTGCTGAGCAATAATGAAAACCAGCAAGCCTTGTGAATCTCCAGGACTAGGGTTACTGACCCTTGCTCTATTTTTAGATAATAGCTGTACATCAGTGATCCTCAGTCCTGGTCCCGGAGAGCCAGAGTCTGCTGGAGTCTGCAAGAGTTTTTGCCTTGAGAATAGTGCTGCAGACCCAAGATACCAGGTGACCTGAGTTAGCTGTGTATTCAACTGCCTTACTGCTCAAGTGCTGAGTAAGACCCAGCAGACCCTGTGGTTCTCCTGGTCCAGGATTGAGGACCACTGCTGTATGCTGGTATATGGATAGAATACAGTGCGTAAAGGTACATATTTCATTAATTTGTCTCCTGAAGTATGAAGCCTGCTTATGTATTTTGTAGAAAGCATCCTACTTAGCAGAGAAGGGAAAATCAATCAATCAACAATCAATCTTGAGATTTTAGCTTTGATTGGTGATCTTTCATCGACTTGTTGTTGTAATTATATGGTTATTAATAGTATCAAAATAATAGTAAAAATAATAGTATAAAATAAGAATTTCCATGTCTTAATTTTTATTATTCCAAGGTATTTGTTTGAAGACTTAATATTTGTGTATATATTTAAAACCATGTTCCGCATTGCGAAATAAATAGTTCTCCGTCATCTCCATCAATAAATGCAAAGTAATATTGTAAATATTTTTCCAGAAATTGAATGAATAAATTCTTGCATTGCATTTGGTCGCAATTTAATCTTGCAGAGATTACAACAGTGCCAATTTTGCCACTCAAATGTTCCTTTAGAGATAAATGTGTGAAATTTGATTTCTTGTGATAAATGATGCCAGTGGGATTTATCCTATTTTTCTTCTCACCATTTCAGAAGCTCAGTATTTACACTGTCTTCTTATAACCACAACATCCTACAGTGTTGACTGGTGGGATTTTACAGCCAAAATTATCAATTGCAATATCCTCACACTGCTTAGAATAGAGAGGTCATCATACAGTTGTAGCGCAAGAGCTGTTGCTAAGGCCAAATCATGGAATTTTCGGCATGTCATTTGAGCGTCCTACCAGTCACTACCAAACTGAAAACTGTCAAGTGCATTAAATAAGACAGCTGACTGCCCACCAGAATTCTAATAATATCCCATTCGGTGATTTACAGAATTAGATATTCCTTGAACTCTGGGAGATGGTATGACAAATTATGCATGAACAACATCTTCTGCATGACTATCAAACTGGCATGGTGAAGATTTGCTACGAGAATATTGGGCCACAACATTGCAGTGAGACAGACCAGGACAAACTGCCCGACAACCTCATGATAACTGCCAAAATAAAGGAGATGTCAACCATAATATCCCTCTCTGTGTTCTTGGCGGCATGTTCTTGACGAAACTGCCAGCTCACACACCAGATTGATATTTGTCGTTGACTGACAGTCGAGGGGTATGTACTTTTGACCACAGTTGCCCACCGCTGATGATGTGTTTCCCTTAGACTTCCATGCCAACATCACCTCAGCCACTGCTCCATGTGAAAAATCTGCAAGTTCAGCAGCCTTAGTCACTGAAGCTCCTGCCAAATGTGCCCTAACAATCATCCCTCTTTCAAAGTCACTGACATCTCTTCATCTAGCCAGGGTAGCCAAAATGTTGAGCAACTGTGCCTGTCCACTATTTTTATACACGACAATCAGCATGCCTGGATTTAGCTTTACCTGTTTAATTAACTCAGAAATAATACTTTTGTGGAAGCACCTGCTTTCAATATGAATTCATCCAAGTGTTTCCTTCATTTACCTGTAAATGTGAGTTCACATCTCATTGGCAGATATAAACAAGTGCTTAGTTATGATAATACTTGCGTGTGTCCTCAGCATTTCAGTCCTGTCTGACTGACTGATGGTTCCTGTGCTTTTGAAATTACATGGTACCTTTCAGCTGTAGGGTCCTCGCACGGGCCGCCAAATAACGTAGGGATTTTACTCTCTACGAAACCGGGGCGCCAATTAATGTTATGTAGTTGTATAACTGCAAAAAGTAATCAGTCTCATAAAATTACTGTTATCAGAAATATCGAACCACAAATTTAGTATTTTTATTAATAATAAAAATAACCAATATTAATGATTAAACATACCGATAACCTGAAGGTTGGAAGTTCTTTGAAAGACTGCTTTAACTTGGCTCTCATGTCTATGTGACGCCAAAACAGACACCGGGTTTAATTAAATATATTTATTAAACAAACGTACACAGAACAGATAAACTAATGGGAAGTTAGTAGGGTAAGTTAGGGTGTGTGTGCGTGCGCAAGACCGCGTGTCCCTTGAACAAAGGAAAGTAAAAGTGGGTGTGTTAGTTATTGTTAGCTGTGAGAAGACTACTTGCGTAGTTTACTCTATATATGCGCAAAAGACAGCGAATCAATTCACATACATATATATATAGCTAACAAAATACATTCCAATGATAAGATGGCAAATATGGAAACACAGATTCACAAAAACAGTTAAGACTAAACTAAACACTGGCTATGCCTGAATGTTTGTTGTCTTACTGAGTCCATACGCATTGGATCCAAAAGACGTGCTGTCCTTATAGGAGCCGCGATGGTGCTGTGAATAATGTCCTGGAGAGGTGCGCAAAGCTGGGGCGTTCCCGTCTTAGCCGCGTGCTGTCGTCTGGTCCACTCGGTTGCTGGAAGGATGTTCGCTGGTCCTTTTTCCGGGTGGAAAAGTTTGTTGCTGTTGTTTGTTGGTGAGCTTTGCAGGGGTAAACTGATGTAGCGTTCCGTTTACACCAGTTTCCACTCGCTATAGGCCACGAAGTTACCGCGAGGTAACTAGGTGTGTCCGTAGGCCTGGCAGTGCGCTGTGCAGCATTCAGCTTGGAGTCTTGGAGCAGATGCGCTGAAGTGAATGGCCAAAAAGGGTGCGTCGAAAAGAAGGGAAGAAGGGAGAAGAAGAGAGGGATCCTGAGAACATGTCTTGCTCTTATATGAGAGAGTTTATTGCTCCTGCCATTACGGGATTGGCTGAGCCGAGCTAGACGTCATGCGGGCGGACGTCGCGGAATTGTCCTGTGGGATTGTGGGAAATGTTGGATCCTGATAGATTGGATTGGATACCTGATTAAAACCAAATCCATAATTTTGCTGTTTTCTGGGCTGCTGAAGGTACGATAAAAAAAAGAAGTTCATATTACAAGGCTCTGGGCTCACAGCAACCATGTTAATGCAAGCCCTGGAAGGTTCCTCTGCTTTTTCAATAGCACAGGATAGAGGGGAGGGACACTGACGTTGTGAACCCTTACTTGCACACAGAACCCACGGCAGCTACTTTTCCTGTTGCAGACTTAATTATGCTTTGTCTTCCACAGCCGTAAAACAGTGCTGCAGAGCTAGGCACATTTACATGCATGAGTTAGCCTTATGCCATTCATTTCATTTCTGGAACTAAAATAGACTGCTTGTTTATCATCAAGTACTATAACTGCCATCAAATTTTCTCTATTAATCAGACACTGCAGAGCTGCACAGTGGTGTGTGTGTGTGTGTGTGTGTGTGTGTGTGTGTGTGTGTGTGTGTGTGTGTGTGTGTGTGTGTGTGTGTGTGTGTGTGTGTGTGTGTGTGTGTGTGTGTGTGTGTGGAGGGGGAGGGGGAGGACACTGGTCTTTAAAATATTGGAATGCTCAAGGACTGAACTGGGAAACAGAGTGCTAATGGATAATTGAAGGCAGAGAGCTTTTACACTGAAGGAGGAGTGGAACCTTTGTTTGCATGTGTTTACAATCCAGACTGTTTTTGTGGTTGACAGGTAAAGAAAAAGATCCAAGTGCGAAAGCAGATCTTTGTGTTCATGTCAGGTCTACATACAATATTCTCCTTGTATTTAAATACTGTTTGTTATTTAATAAGATGTGGTTGTTAGGTTAGTATTTTTATAATCAAATGTGTGTGGTCAGCTGTTCTTCCATACCCTTAATACTGCTTCGGACATATTATCATGGGCATATTTTAACGTAACATGAATTTGATTCTGGTTTTTGTCATTCAATTTCAGACTGATTTAAAGTCAGTATGATTAAGGAAGCATGCACGTTCATCTTAGTAACAATATGTACTGTTTCTGTGCAGTATGTGTGTGGGAGCAAATGCATTAACAAATCTTAGGCTTCTGACCATACTACTGTGAAAGAGCTGCTGCAGTTAGCTTAAAATTTGTATTTTTATGTAACTAAAATATGTTGGTATGTATATGGTTCTGACTCCAGGTTCAATATTTTAAGAATTATTTGGCTTTTGATGCATTAGTTGGATGGATTCATTCATATTCAAGTTGATGTGCATAGATTTGTCAGCTTGCCTTGTGTCCTATTAAAGTGTGTGTTGTTTGCAAGTACACACATTACAGTTTAAAGTATACTGTGGGGGCGCTGCAGAGTGGCTCCTTCAGCGGGCCTCCATGCTGGGGCACACGAATGAGCCCGTTTCGGATCACATCCGGACCCTGACAGCGTTGGCTGGGTGATAGGCTGAAAGGTCTGTAGGCTGACGCACTGCTGATTGCGTCACCCAGGTTACAGGAGGGTTCAGACGGTCCGCGGTCTGCATTGACCCCAGGGCTGCACATGAACGGTCTTCATCTCGGGTCTATGCAATCTTAGCTGTATTCTGCGGTGTGAAAAGGAGCAGCTGGCGAAACCACGTGTTTGCAGGAGAAGCAGAGTTGTCCACACTTATCTAAATCGGCAGAGGGGTTCACGCAAGCAGTTGCAGACGGTTAGGCATTCCAAATTATGGTGGGAATTGAATATGCTCAGCCCTACCGTGGGTGCCAAAAAATGTGGGTTTTACTGTGCAGTTAGCCTTGTGTCTGATTTCACAGTGCAGAATGTGTTGTGGTGCATCATTTTGAATAATCACTGTATAATTTCTTGGAATTGAATTTGTTACTGTACCTAGATAAGACTGTGTACAGTTACAGTTATCAGGAGTTTAAGAAATATCTACCTAGAGAATAATCTCCTTCTGTTTGTCATTCCATGCTACATGCGAACAAATTAACAAAATTGAACTGGTGGAATTGTAAATACATCTAAAATGTTGCTATTAATCTTCAGTTCAGATGTTCTGCAGCTCTTGAAAATGTGCACAGAATAGAAATGAACCTCCGGACCCCTCTTGTGACTCAATATCACCTCTCTCTCTCTCTCTCTCTCTCTCTCTCTCTCTCTCTCTCTCTCTCTCTCTCTCTCTCTCTCTCTCTCTCTCTCTCTCTCTCTCTCTATCTCTATCTCTATCTCTATCTCTCTCTCTCTATCTCTCTCTCTATCTCTGTCAGGCATACCATTTAAAGATATGTTTCAGTTTTCCTCAAGGTTACCAGGTAAACATGCAGAAAACAGCCATGATGTTGCCACATTATAGTTCGTGTTGACAGTGGTGAATGGTGAAACTAAAAAGATAAATGCCTCAGTTAGGCTGTAGCATGGGCGTCCATCAGGATGCTCATAGAAAATCATGAACATGTATCCTTGTCATTTGGCACAGTAATGTGCTAAGTAAAAACTTCTTCCACGTATAAAATTGTAGTGGCAGAGGTAATGGTTTGGGTCACAATGTAACATTAACAATATTTATCGAGCATAGGGACACAGAAATGTTTCCTACACACGCATTGGAGAGCCTCGGTTTTGGTTAACGTACTGTTATGCGTTGTACGGATGTTCAGATTAGGAACACAGAGGCCGATTTCAGTAGTCAGAACATTCGGTCACCTGTTGTCAAATTAGTGAGAGACCAGGCTCTTAAGTCTACAGCCAACAAGACTGATACCAATATAAAGGCATACCTGTACCAGTAATTGGAAACGTACTGTATGAGCAGAAGTGAAAAGTAGTAAATAGTAGTAAATAAGCCAAAGTGGGATTGGAATGAACGTATTCGTAGTGCCAACCAGGGCCCATTTGAGCAGTGCAGGCTGTCTGGCATCAAGCAAACCAAAATGGGCATATGAGCACACTGCCCATGTGTTAGTTGTTCATCACAGTTTTATTTATTTATTTATTTATTTACTTACTTACTGAAATTGGATCCAACTTTATGGGTGGCACATCTGCCACAGTCAAAACAAGTTCTGCTCCCAGTTTTGAAAGTCCCTGCTAAGAAAATGACGAGGACTAATGAATACTTTAATTTTACACCAATTCATTTTATTCTCGTGGCTTTCATAGCTGAATGCTGCCAGACTCATATTCTCATCTATCAGTTCATTGGCTGAATACAGCCATTTAGTTTGTCAGCTAATTTACCAACCCGGCTTTGAAACTGCACCGAGCATCTAATAAGTAATGTGAAGCTGTGTGCGTTGTTGTTTTTGTGATTAAATGGAAACATGCAAGTCAGCCTTAGCACTTTTCTATAGCAATTTCAGGCTAGGTTTAGCTAGCTACCTCTCTATTTAACTGTAGCATTACAATAACCAGTGGAATTGTGGCTGTTTTAATCCCACACAACTCCAGTGGATTTCTGGTCATATCCTGCTAATGGTACCATCGAGTCTCAAGCCATTGACACAGGCAGCCAGCCTGCTCTTTTGGTGAATTCTTATATTCTACCAGTTCATTGGAAATGTATGTCATATGTAAAACTGAACAATGAAATAGGGAAAAGCAGTGAAAACGCAAAACGCTACCTTCATGCCAACTCTTCTCTGTTCATATTGTTTGACTAACAAAGCTGGTCCAACATAGCAACAGTAACCATACGGATATGACCCTGTAGAGAAGTCAAGTAGAACTGATCCCAACTCTCTGTAACCTGTAGAGTATGACAGAAATAACATGCACTTGAATTAAGTTCCTATTCAAAATCTGTGAACAAATCTGTCATAACATGATGACAGAGCATAAAAAAACATTAATAGTATCCAAGAGAAAGTTAATTATATCCATAGCTCTGCTTCATTCCTGTGTGGGGTCTCTTTAAAGTGCGGGTACAATTTTCTCCAGCAAGTGCATTTAACGCTTCTTTGCAGCAGTCTCTGTGATATAATATTTGGATTCAAAAATGTATTCATCTGTGTATTGATTCACATTTTTTAGACACAGGGTTTTTATGGAAACACTATAGTTATTTTGAAAAGGATATAGTTATTTTGAAAAGGATACTGTAATCCAGCAGTTTATATGCGTTGTTCTTTTTGTCACAGATAAAAGACAAAACTAGATGTATAATTATTATTATTATACTTTTTATTTTCGTGTAATTATTTATGATTGTCCTGATTCAAATACAGTTTGGAGGGAGTGGCAATCACCAAAAATATCAAGAGAAAAGCATTTTAAGAAGAGCTGAGAGATCTTGATGTTGACTGAACCACGGTCAAGCCCATACTTTTTCTTGCAAATGCATTTGCGTGAGGCCTCGGTCCCTTGTGAGTGGAATTATGATGGGTTTCCCGATACTGTGGAGAGGAATACGTGAGAATTGATCACCTTTGCTTATTTATTCTTGTAGCAGATGCCCTTATCCACAGTGACATTCACTCTATGGCTTAACTTTTACGTGCTATCTGCATGCATGTTTACTGAAGCAATTCCAGTTATGTGCTTTGCCAAAGGGACCGCAGTGTCCTCCTACTTAGGGTGGAAACCCAGAACATTCTCTCCCTCATTTTGTTGTGCTGCCCAATATCATATAGGGAAGATTTGTATTTGGCTGCCAGTTCCAAGAGTACATGCGGGTCAGAATGAAATGAGCCCAGTGCAGACAGCCCGTGTTGCGGCAGAAGGGGTGCTTTAACATAATCTCATTGAAATTCAGAAGGGGAAGCAGCTCCCGGAGTAGGTTTTACTGAACATTAACCACTGGAGGGTGAGAAACACACTGCGCATGTCAATATTAGGGCAGGATGATGTCCTTACGTATAGTGGGCTCCAGAATTATCAGCACCCTTATTGAAAAGGATTTTTTAAAATGTCTGCAAATAATAACCAACGTGGATAATGATCTATATCTTATGTTCAAAGATATGGGGAAACTATATACTTTTATTTTAATACATTTTCTCTCATGTTTGAAAAATGACGACGCCAAAATTATTGGCACCCCTAAAAAATATTGTAAATGAAATCGAACAAAGTGAAACTGGCAATACAGTTTTACTTAATAAAGGTAATCTCAGTCTAAAGGAATTATATATGTCATTCAATCAATTCCTGGAGTATACAAATGAGGTAACAAGCACGCAAAATCTCTTTGTCAACCAGCAACATGAGAAAAGCCAAATAACTGTCAATTCAGAAGACACAGATGGTAAGTGAGGTAGGGCAATAATACCTTATGGCATGGTTTCAAACTTGCCAGGAAGACGCAAGTGCATATTATCCTCACGGACGGTCAGGAAGATGGCCATACGTAACCCAAGGATCATAGTTTAAGAATTGCAGATATTGGTTGCATCTTGGGGTCACCAAGTTTCAAAAAGAACCATGAAATGGCACCTCCATGCCAACAAACTGATTGGAAGGGTGGCAGGAAGACGGTCCTTACTGAGCACAATAAACAAAACCAAGCATCTGGAGTTTGCCAAACTTCATTGGAATTATGACTGGAAGAGAGTGCTATGGTCAGATGAAACTAGAATTGAACGTTTTGGCCATACACACACCATCGACATGTTTGGTCGCAAAAGAGGAAGGCATACAAGGGGAAGCACCTGCTGGAAATATGGCTGTGGATCATTGATGTTTTGGAGATGTTTTGCTGCCAGTGGTGCAGGGGCACTATTTAAGATCAATGCCACAATTCAACAAAGTACCAGGACATCTTGGCCTCTTCTAGGAAGCTGAGTCTTGGTCATAGGTAAATTGTCCAGCAAGACAATGACTCCAAACATATATCAAATTCCACACAGAAATGGTTGTGTAAATACAACATCCATGTTCTGTAATGGCCATCTCAGTCTCCAGACTTAAATCCTATCAACAACCTGTGATCCGAACTGAAGAGGGGGGTCCAAAAGTACAAACCCAGGGATATCAATTATTCTCAAAAGCTCTGCATGGAGGAATGGTCAAAAATCCCTCAAAATGTCTTCTCTAAACTTGTCACAAATGAGAGGAAAAGACTCATGGCTGCTATCTTTGCCAGGGGTGTTTGCACAAAGTATTAAACCAGGGGTGCCAATAATTGTGGAACCTGTTTTTGGGGAAATACTTTAAAAAAAAAATTTGTATCAATAACTGTATTATTTCTTTTTAGTTCACAGCACTTTGTGTGCATATTCATTTAGGGTGCCAAAAGATCTGGAGCCCGCTCTATTTCAACAGCTAATCAATACGATGCAAGAGCAATGATCCAGCCAACAAAGATTAAAAACATATTGTATGCAATACATTGTGTGTGCCTGTTGAGATTACATGAACGATATGTGTGAAATTGAAGCAGGTCTTTATATGCTATTTAAATAAAAAATAAAATGCAATTACCAAATTATTACTAGACCTTTCTTGTGAGGTATGCAATGTAAATCCCAGAGTTTAGATTGTGGTAGATCCTTCAATGTGGGTTTAAATGGCCAAAGGAAAGATTAGAATGTATTTAAAAAAAAAAAAAAAAAATTTATTACATTTTTCTACTTTACCAGGAAGCAGTATTTTTTTTCCCCCCTTATCAGAGAAACGTGGTGGTCCGCTTGCGTGTACTGTAATTAGCATGTGGTGCGGCTGGGCCTTGTTCAGTGTCCCGACCTGACTCGGTGCTGAGTACACTTTAGAGAGTTTTGAGAGGAGAACATCTTCCCTTATGGAGTGCTCAATCTTTTCCTTCTCTGGTGTGTTTGTAAAGTTGCAAATAGGTTTCCTGCAAGGGTTTGGAGTACTAGTCTGCCGTATTAACCGTTATCATAAAACACTCTCTCTCCCTCTCCCTCTCCCTCTCCCTCTCCCTCTCCCTCTCCCTCTCTCTGTCTCCTAATATTTGGACCTATTTGGTTACCTTGGAGAGTTATGATAAAAGATACAGATGTAAGCAGTACCATATACAGTACCCTACAGTCCCTTGCTGAAATTTACGGGTTAGATATCGTTTGTCCTCCTGACATTGAGCGTGTCGAGGCACAGATAATATTTGTCATGTTCCCGAGGGGGTGATTTATGCTGGGGTTTCAAGGTTTTGATCCCATGTTTACACTAAGCTGCATTTATATTACACTTTGCCTGAACAATGAACCTGCCTGCATCATTGATCTCAAAACACTGTATATTGTTTTTTATATCAAATTGCTGATGAAAATAGTAAAGTGTACTTTTCCTCACATTGATTCAAGTCTGTTACGTGTGCGTGTGTCGGTGTAAAAAACCATAATGCATCATATCGTGATTTTATATTTCTAGACTGAATTTGTCAATTTAATCAGTGCAAACCCAAGAATGTGAAGGATCTTGCAAGGATCTTCATAGAGGAATGGTCCAAAATCCTTCCAAATGTGTTCCTTAACCTTGTCAAGCATTCCAGGAATTGACTCCATGCTAATATCTTTGCCAGTGGTGGATGCACTAAGTACGAAACCTGGGGTGCCAATAATTATGGAACCTCGATTTTGGTTAAATATATTTTGTGTTAAATGAATGTTTGGTTGGTTCCATTGACACGTGGTGCCTCGGGGTGGATCCTGAGGTGCAGTGGGTGGGCACAGCTAGAAACCAACACAGGAGATAGCAGATATCAGAAAAAATACTACTTTTTATTTTTTCTGTGTTTTTTTTTTTCCCGGGGTATCGGTGATAGCGCCCCCCCCTCAGGGGCAAGGGTAGGGGAAAACTGGAGAAATAAAAGGGGCCGTTTAGGCAAAAAATAAACGAAGGTTCTTCCCAGACCGGGATATTATCCAGGGCTTCCTCCCTCCTTCCCTCTTCGGCCGCGTCAGGGCTGGCGGGAAACACAAAGATGGGGTGAATAGGAAGGGATTTTATCTGGCTCACGTGACCGGTGTCCGTTTCCAGGTCTTCGGTGTTGCCGTCCGTAAAGGTGGGGTCTTCTTCAGGGTCAGTATGGCAGGGCGTTGCAGGTCCTTCCTCTCTCTCCCTTCCACACTCTCACACGCTCAGGAATGGCACCGACTGACCCTGGCTGCAGCCTCGACCGCGCCTTAAATCCCATTCCCTGCTCATTAGGAAAAGAGGCTGCAGTTGAGTCAGTGATTTTCCACTCTGCTCACTCACGTGCGCTGTCCGGGGTCCTGGACCGCAGGTAGAGGGATCTCTCTCCAAGGTGCTGATCTCCCCATCACCTCTCTAGGCAGATATACTCCTTCGCACACCTCTCCCAATGCGTGACGTCTGTGCGGTTGACCTGCACGGGCCCCTCCAGGGTTCTCCACCCACGTGGCACAACATGCAGGAGCAGGGGTGCCACACACATCAATAACGTCCAGTATTTTTCACGTTTAACATTTTGAGTTTTAAGGTATTGTTTATTTTGTGCTTTGCCAGTCAGGGGTGCCAATAATTCTGGAGCCCACTGTATGTACTTAAACTGTACACATTAAAGTGTAAACAATAGTCAAAGTTTATTAAACTTTTAAAAGATACTATGGTTATGCACAAAGTTGGATCGAATGAAATATTACAGAACTGAGTGTGTCTTTGAAAGCAGCAAATGAAATGTGTGGAATATCGAGTCTGTCTGCACATCTTTCCATACAGGTCTGATTAGGTCTGAGAGTCTGAACAGAAAAGCTGTTAAAAAAAAAAACTCGCTCTTTGAATTCCCAGCCGCTCTTGAAAGGAAATTGTGTGCAATCATATTCATTCAAAAGCATTCATAATAAGACTAGTGTGCAAATTTTTTCAAGTGGTTAAACCATTACAGCTCATCTTGATGGGGTTGCATGGGATCTCTGTCCATAAACCACTAAGCATTATGGGTCTGTTCATAAACCTGGTCAGCAAATGCCTTGTGCCCTTCAGATCATTTCATATCTGACAGCTCTATTTTTCCATCTCAGTTACAATGTATGAGGAAAAGTCTGAAGGCATAACTGAAGACATCTGAGCGATGCCCTGATGGAGTGTTACTCAGTCTACCTGGAGGTTTCGCTTCAGACAGCTGGGTCAACAGTGCATCTGTACACTTCCTCGACACAAGTCTTAAAAAGATTCTGATGCGGCTCGATATTGCACATCAAAAGGCCTCTTTTAAAATGTGGGAACATCTTGAGTCTTCAGATCTCAGTAGGCTTTTGGAATGAGCTCCGAAGTCTATGTCAGAGTCATGTGAAGGACACCAGATGTACCACAGCAGAACATTCACTGCTGGCCAGTCCTTCATTCTGCATCCTTTCTTCTCAATTATGAGAAGACTATGGTTCAAAGGACATTTGTGAAGCCTGCTATTTTTTGTTGTTATTGTAAATGGACAGTATTTTATTGGTTTTAAGTATGGTAAGGTTGTGTATGAATACAATTTCATGGTATTACATTGAAACAGGATTTAGGAATTCACATGCTTGATTTCTTTCCCCGGCACTTTTTTTTTTTGAGATGGATGAAAAAAAATCTAGCCGCATGCAAAATGTGCAAGAATGTGTCCCAGGCAAACAAATTGTGTGATTTAACCAGGGAAATGGTGGATCTCTGTACGAAAATGACTAAAATGGCAAATCCGCTGCTGATAAGACTGAGGAAATGACTGTTCTCCAAAGCCAGCCAGGACAGCAAGCCCCCACAACTTGGAGAGAGAAAGTCTCATCCTGCACACTAACAACAAGCTGAAACATTTCCCATCTGCAGCTCACATCAGCATATTCATGACAATGCGTGGGAGGTGATGGTGTATTAAACATAAAAGGAAACCAGCTATGTTAAACACAGGCTTGCCATTGTTAATTTCACGAAATTGACGACAAAAATTAATTAAAGTAATTGATAAAACCTAAAATGCATCTTGAGTGGCATTTGTGAATTAGTGTTTAGTGTTGAATAGTGTTTAGCTGGTGCTTCTTTTGTGTAAAGGAGGATGTTGATTTTATCTGGGCAGCTGATTTCATTGATGGTGTCCTTTTCCAGCAGCCATACCATCCTGTTACTCGTATCTTTCTACTTGGCTAAGTGCTGTTAGTATGGCTTGGTTAAATGTAGCACTTGACCTGGGGACTTTAAGGATTCAATGTCTTAATTGACACTGGTCCAATTTCATATGAGGCATCACCATATGAAGTTGAAGCATCCCCACTGTGTATGACAGTCAAACTTTGACAGTTATTTTGAGGATGTCTGACAAAATGAAGACTAAATCTCTTTCTAAGCAAACATTTCGCCAACATCTCATACTGGTCCAAACCGAGACCAGTTTGACACATATTGAAAACATATTGCTGTTTGTATCCAGGCTGGGGATCGAAGGGTTTTGGGAGTTATATAATTTAGCTCCATCACTTAGTATCATCTTTTATCTACTTTATACTCGCTTGTCCAATTCAGGGTCACAGGGAGGCTGGAGTCTATCCCAGCATTCATTGGGCACAAGCCAGGAACATCCCCTGGACAGGGTTCCAGTCCATTGCAGGGAGAACATGCCCACAGCCGCATCTCCAATTCATCTACATGTCTCCATGAGAGGATCTGGGCTGGCCAGGACTTAAACTCGGAACCTCTTTCTTGTGAGGAAACAGCACTAAATACTGTGCCACCATGCTTTACTTGATATCACTGAAATTGTTTTCAAACTCAAATATCCTCTTCCTTTAAAAAAAAAAAAAGGATTAATAATAATATCCTATGTATAATGCAAATGCTGATGGCTATGAATTAAGTCATTTAATCTGGATGAATACCTCCCATTAAAAATGTAATGTAAAAAAATGTAATGTAATGTGTCTTTAATGAAAGTTAGTATGTTTTAAGAAAGTCAGTTGATACACAGCTACAAAATAGCAAAATGTTCCAACTAATTTGCAATTGTGGAATTTGCATGTTTATTCAGGTGAGGTAAAATACATGGCTCCTGTAATGCAAATGGAGGGATTGGTGTGGTATTTTTTTTTAATTCATTATTATAGTTTCTGTTCGGCAGACAGTTAACATTTCCGTCCTTGGTGTCTACCTGTTATTGTTTGTGAGAGATGTTTCTCTGTTATATTTACCTCTAGCTTTATTACATGTGGCCAGTAGTGCAGAAATAGTCACTGGCTGTGTCTGAAATGGTCCACTAGTTCCCTATATACAGTGACTGTCAAAATTATTCAGGATGCTTACATGCTATCCTATTTTGTGAAATTACAAAATGAGGGTTACACTTTTTTGAAGAAAATTAAACATTTTGTTCAAAACCTAAATTCTCAAACTGAAGACCTCTAAGGGTAAAATACATCTCAGTTAATGTCAGAGAAATGTAAAGAGAAAAACTGAAATATGAGGATAGTACTTAGTATTCAGAACCTTGAACTCAATATTCGGTTGAAGCACCTTTGGCAACATCTACAGCTGCATGTCTTTGAGTAAGTCTGCTAATGTTGTACGCTGACATAGTGTAATTTCTGAGGTCTCTCATGGCTGCTGGCGATTGCTTATCGCATTTTTTAAGTCCTGCCACAGATTCTCAATTGGATTCAAATCAGGACTTTTACTGAGCCCCGGTAGAATATTCACTTTCGTGTTCGTTTTCACTTTCACTCCAGGGTAGCTTTGGCCTTGAAACAATGTTCAATGAATTCTTGCCCCAGGTTTTAGTCTTTTGCCGAATGAAACCAGTTCTCCTGTAGTTTTTGTCTGTACTTTGTGCCATCAATTTTTCTTTCAGTCTTAACAAGCTACCCGGCCCCTGCTGGTGAGAAGCGACCACCATGCTTCACTCTAAGGATGATGTTTCAGATGTGCTGAGTTGGGTCTGTGCCAAACATGCTGTAACACTTGGCATTTAGACCAAAAAGTTACATTGTCTTCTCACATATTAACACAGCACCTTAAGGCACCTTTATTGTGGGATCACCCAGGTGCTTTCCTGAAAACTAGAAGGGCTTTTTTCAGCAATGGCTTCCTTCTTGGCACCCTTCTATACACTAGTTTTATGCACTGTTCTGAGGATGGCCGTTGAACACTATCTCTTTCAAAGCTGTTCGAGTGGCAAGAGTGGCATCCCTCACCAGGTTTCTGCTGCTCTGCATGATCTAGGCAGTATCCGTGTGGTCTGTTGCTTCTACCATTTCTTGACGATGGAATAGACTGTGCTCACAGTGATGTTCAGAGGCTTTATAGATATTTTTTCTTTATGTACTTTTTACTTTATTATTATTATTTTTTTTTTAACCCTTCACCCGATTTGTTATTTTCAATAACTTTGTCCCTTTAACGTTATCCCTTGATTTGAAAGCTACTTGCTCTTCATAGTTGAGTCTGCTTCAATTCACTACTTGACTGAGGAAGCTCAGAGAGAGCTTGTGTCTTTATCCTGAAAACTACTGTTATTTATACCAAAGTTCTATTTTTGCACACAGGAAGTTTTTAAATTAAACAAAGTTTGCCACAGTTATAAAAAAAAAAAAAAAAAAAAAAATGTCCCTTTAGAGGATTTGGAAGGTATTTTGCACCACACTGGTAGACTTGCTTGCCAGTTGAAGGATGAGAACACACTGCCTTCTGTAAATGAATGCTTCCAAATGGCATAATTTATTCTACTATTCATCTGGATTCTGTCCCAAGTGACACAAAGAGATAAAACGTATATCACAGAGCATTAATCTATCAGTTTCCCCCATGAAATAGTGTGCATTCATGTCCCACTTGCACTTTATGTTCATGCTTTGCCATATTCATTCAAGAGAATTATCATCCTTATATATGCTTATTTTTTTTATTCAACAGATTATACATTAACACTTTGTTACCATATATCATTTTTCTAAAGGAGCATATTTTGCAATAAGTCTTGAAAAAAAACTTCCACAGCCCTTCATGAAAATGTTTTGTTTTCTCCAACTGAAGTCAGCTGCCACATTGATTTTTTTGCCTGGTACTTGGTCCGACTCCGTAGCGAAGCTACAGCTCAGCTGTTTTGGCTGGCTAATATGATGATGCAGGCTTAGCTTGAAAGCCATGAATATTCAAATACGATGAGCACCTGTCCACCGGGAGATGAGGGATGAGTCAAGCTTATGCCAGAGCATTTGTTTAATGTTCTTTAATTTCAGACGTTCTTTGGTCAAGAAACAAGCCAACAAATGAGGTTAAATTGGAGTCACTCTCAGGCCCCGTAATGCCCATTTAGATTTATTTTTGTTTTTGGGGTTGCGTTTATGCGCTTGTTTTAGCTCATGCATCTTTGTATTTCAGTATGACTTGATCGTTGGGTGCTACCACTATTATGTGAGGTGGCTGCAATAAGTAAAACTGCTTTGAACCTCACTAAATGACATGATCGATAACCCTTTTTAAGTGTTTATTCTTGGACATCACCATACATGCATGGGATACACTACAACATTATCAAAATTTGCATACTGATGCTCTGTGAGGACTAATGGTACCTGATCACCCATGCAAAATGTTAAACGTGTTGTGACTTATTGTAAAACAATTTAGTGGTCATTTGGCAGTTGATAATCTGGTGTTTGGGCTCTGTTGTCCTGTTCCACATTGCTATTCTGCTCTACAACTGCATCATTGTTTTGGATGTGTGGAATTAGTATTTCTGTTAATATTAGACCCAAACCAATGGTGGCTGAACCATGCTTGCTTGATTAAAGTATAATCTATAGCATAGCAAGTTCAAATCTGAACTTTGATATCAATTCTGAATGATGGATCTTCATCTGACAAATCTTCTTGATATCATTTTGTGCATTTATTGCTAAATTATCACAGTACCCTTTACAACGTGAAATTTGAGAGCCATAAGTCGATTGTGAAATTTTGTTGGATTTTCTAAGTAAAAAGATCAACTGGGAACGAACCTGAATGTGACATGGATCATTTCTTAAACATTTGAATGCACAATCGCTTTTTATTTCTGGAATATAATAGAATGAATATGCTGCCCGGTCAGTCAATATTATCCAGAAATCACAGCTTCCACATATGCCTTGTCACCAGCTAACAGTCGTAATATTCTTGCATTGCAGTTTTTTGCAGTTCATCCTTGCAGAACCCTTCTAGCTCAGAAATATTATTAGATCTTCTTGCATACTCTGCATATTTGAAATCTCCCCACAGATTTTCAATAATATTGAAGTCTGAGGACTATGAAGGCCATTCTGAAACAGAATCTTTAATTTCTTTAAGTAGTCCATAGTTGATATTGAGATATGTTTTGGATCATTGTCTTGTTGAAATAGCCAACCTCTTTAAGCTAGGATTTGATAATATTTAGTTGAATATATTCTTCATTCCACCCAAACAATATTTATTATGCCACTGGTTGGCATATGAACCCAAAGCATAATAGATCTATCCCCTTATTAATGATTGACAAACGTTCTTTGCAAATGCTTCCTCTGTTTTTCTCTAGATGTATCTTTGCTGGTTGTGGCCAAAGTAATTGTTTCATGAGTCCCCAAGACTTTGCTATAAGAAGACTCTGGCTTATCAAAGTGTTGTGTAGCAGGTACTTGTATTAACATTGTTTCTGACAGTGTAAATTACCAACTGGGAGTGTTGAGATCTCATAGACTTGCATCACTTTGTAGGATTTAATTACATTTTTCTTAGAGTCAATTATTTTTATTTTAAGGCCCTTGCTCAACCCATGTTTGTTGGAAGTAAGCACAACACCCGGAGAACATAGTCAAGAGTATTTATTAAGCTTTGGAATTGTCTTCACCTGGCTTGATTTAGGCCTAGTAATTCACTCAAGTGTTGAGACCTGGTATTAATGGATCAACTGGAAAGCTTCCCAAACTTTGGCATATGCCATATTTACTGTTTTTTTTTTTCTTCCAGCCAATAAATACTATTGCACATAAAAAACTTGCAGAAATATTTCATACAGCCTCAGGAGTGTCCAAACTTATGCATTCCAATGTATATATAAAGTAAACATATAGAAACCCTGTTATTATTATGATTATTAATATTGTTATGATTATTATTAGTTATCAGTTGTAGTATGCTCACGTCCAGTCTTAAGCAATCCTGTGGAAAATCTTATGCAGTTCATTCCGTGGTGATATATTGTCAAGGGATCCTTTAGTTTTAAGAACCTTCCTACAATAAAAGCGGTGCCTTAGAAACAACCCCTGTCCAAGTCAACACATCAAGAACAACCTTATTTTGCCTTTATCCATTTCAGTATCAGGCAATAAAGTAGACTGACAATAACTAAAGGCCACTTTAATCTCAACTATGTTGACTTCCTTGCTTACGACATAGCTGTGACTCAATCTCTTAAATCTTTTAAATTATCGAAACCTTCACTTCCCCAGATTTCTTATTGTCATAATGTTTTGGCTCATGGCATTTGTCCACAAATACCCCATGCAAGGTCAAAGCGGTTAAATGGTTTTCCATTGTTTGAAATAGCAAGCGGTTGTGTTTAATGAGCAAACTCTGCTGAATGTTCCCATTACAAAGTTTGAATACAGTGAGGTGGAAAAGGATGTGAAGGCAGGAGCCATAAGCATCAAACATCATCTTTCCAAAATTAGTACAGTCACCAATATGCTCTATGTGCATGCACAACATAATGTATGTAGTATTTCCTGGTTTTGTAGTTAGGGCATGTGTCTTGACCTGGTCTTATCAACTTACTAGTAATTTTGACTGATTGACAACAGTTCCAAAGCAGTCTTCGAATGGAAAATGTCACAAGAGCACTGCAATGGATCACAAAAATATGTAATTCATTGAGAAACAGTGCAAATCAGTAGTTAATCTTCGATACATTTCTGTCTGCTACAATTTCAACAGAAGATCTGAGAGACTGCTGACTATGGTGCTGAACTTTGTGCCTCTCACACTAAGATGGCTTCAGTCATCTTTTGTACTTAACTGCAAATACAACCAAGATACAGTACACCAAGTCTGGCAATGTCCATTTTCTGTCCTCCAAAACTGTAGGATGAGCAACAAGAGATTCAACAAGTCCTGAATCGGACTGTGGAAATGTGTTTACAATGTGCAAATCAGCCAGAATGCTAAATTCTGCTGCGTTGCTTTACCGTGCATTTACTGTATGTATTCTTACTCAACTGATTGACTTGTGTATTATATATATATATATATATATATATACAGTACTGTGCAGAAGTCTTAGGCACCCTAGACTTTATTTTATATATACATATATATATATATGTTTTTTTTGTGTGTGTGTTAGTATGAAATAACACATTTGAGATTTCAAAATAGTCATTTTCCAAGAGATTTAATTTTGCAGAGACTTTTTTATTATTATGAAATACAAAAATGTAACAAAATACTGTAAGCATTTGACTACTTTTTACATAAGAACTTGATCAAGGCTCTCTGAGATCAGAAGCAAGGAGCCAACCAGAGTCTGCAGAAGAACTGTGGCAAGTTCCTGCTGATTGTCTTATAGAACTTGCCGGACAGCATTGGCCGTCTCAGAGAAGTGATGCAGTTTTAACACTGAAAGGTGGTCACAAAATATATTGATTTGTTTCAGTTTTTAACTATTCTGCCAAATTACTAAAATGTAATATAAAATGTATAGTATGTTTATTTAGGACCTTTCATTTAATAATTATTAAATAATCTTATCTATACAGAATGCTATACAGGTGCCTAAGACTTTTGCACAGTACTGTATGACTATATATATATATAAATATATATTTACAAACACGTTTCTCCATAAATGAATTTTCACTCTGTCGGGACTGGTTGCCATGCATTTTTATCAATGACTTTCCATGCTGTGTTGAACTGTTTGCTATTTTTGACCCAGCTTGGGTTCAGTGAATCCCACTTTGACTAGAAAAAAAACCAAATGTACTCATATCTCATGTACTCTGCATGCAGTAATGCATTTTTAACACATTTTCTAGATTGCCTCAATAAAGTTGACTGGGCCTTAATGTGTTGGTAGTTCTCATAATAATAGAATCAAATGTATTATAAATATTATCTTTTTCACTTGATTTGTCTGAACCTTGTTTTCCTGTCAGAGATTAGGTGGCCAGAAGCTAAACTCCATTTAACATGTGATGGTCATTTTTAGAGGTCATTTTAGAAGCAGTAGTAGGCTAGTGTTTTTGCATTTTTTGACATTATGCATGAAAAAGGTGTCCTTCCATAAATATAGTATAAAGTGTAATGGTGCCTGTAGTTTGTTTACAGCATTCCTCATTACGATCGAACAAGATAAACAATCTGTGCAAACATAGTCTTACAAAATCACCAATGGGATGAGGGAGGCAGCATAATCCCACAAACAAACAGAAATGGCCAAGGCTAAGTAGAACAACACACACACCCTCCCACATGTACTCACAAAAACTGTCATTCACCCTCATATACACACACTCACTCTGCCTTTCTGAAAGACCTATTCTCAAACTTGCAAACGCACACACTGGAATGTTCTCTCGCACATGCATTCATTTGCTCGCTCTCTTTCTGTCTGAAATATTGACCTGTTTCAAATAAAAACAATGGGTCTTTTGTGCAGGACCATGTGTGCCATATATTCCGCATACTTCATTGACCAATCTGTTGCCATGGTGATGTCTTTTACGGTGTATGACATGTTCAGCTTTAACACGGACAAGAATCTTTTTACATTTCAGCGCAATTAGAAAGTGTCGTCTAATTCCACTGAAACTACTGCTGGGGAGAAGGGTATCAAGACAATACTGCCACACCAAGGTTTTCTGTTACACTGTGAATAATCGCTGTTCTTAATCTGAGTGACTGCTGTACCAGTATACAGATACGAAAAATGTAATTAAATCCAAGCTACATAACTACAACATTTAGAGACAGGCATATACGTGTGTAGCTATGCCAAGATGTTACGTGATCATGATTGTTGGTCTCTGCCAAGCATATGCATTATTTCAGACATAGCATCGGGGGACCCCTTTGTATGCGTCTTGTACAGCCACTCAACATCAATGCAAATGTTTTTGAAGTGCTTACTTTCTTTCATATTTTTTTCCTGAAATGTATTAACATAAGGTTAGGCAGGTGTGAATCCCTACCCTTTGCATTGTCTACAGTTTTGTAACTGAAACTGAAATTATATATCTTTTTGGTAAGTAGATGAAGTAAATGAAACGAGAGCTGGCAGGAGGGAATGCAGTATGACTTCATTGGGCTTAAATTTCTGCATTATGAGTTCACATTTTGTGAGTTAAACTTGTAGAAGAAAAACATTAAAAACATATTTTAACAGAATTGTCTATTTCTGGAATCCTTGTCCTTATGATTGTGTAATGGACTCCAGGTGGTTCATAAGGTTGGGATAGGCCCATTCACTCAAAAAAATCAGGATGAGTGAGTGTGCCAATAGCGGGGCACATCAGAGCATAGTGGGGCTCTGATCCCACAACCTTGTGTTGACCCAGCTAATGACGCTCACTGCATCTTCACAGTTCATTACCCAAGTAAAGTGGAACTCAAGCTTCCTACTCAACAGCCTACCTGTTTCGTACAGTTCATGTTTTCCTCTGCATACATAATATAGATTTTTGTTACTGACAATATTATAAGTATGTCCCACCACATGAGTGAACACCCTGAATAGCATTACTCATTTGCCATATTAATGTGTCATACATTTTCAGAACGCAGCCAGTGGAGGCTTGCTGAAGAAATGACAGCGAGGCAGCGTGGGTGCTTCGGGGGTCAGCCGGCACGTGTGGGCACAGATGGGTCTGCCGCTTACTACCCTTTGCCTCCAGATGGCTGGAAATAACACTGCTGCGGGGAGAAGCGTGTGGCACCAATTAGGGGCTCTCCCATTCTTCACAAAGTTGAGGGAAAGGTTCAAAGACCTCTGTGTCTTTCCTCCAGGAGAAGACAATGTGAATATAGGAAATAAAAGGAAAAGTGGCTATTCTTTAATTCGCATCTTGCAAATCTACAAGGAAAAGACCTTCAACCCTTCCTTTTAACTTGAGATTTAGTGTAGAAATCAATACTGGCTAACCCTTGAGGTGTCACTCAAAGCTTGTGTAGGATTGCTGACAAAGGCCTTCCTGCTACTTTACCCTGTGAATACCAAAGCTACATCATGCACACTTTGCGAAAGTTCAAAGCATGTACACATGTTGGCTGCAACCAGGAGTTGCAGAGTTATAGATGCACGGCAAAGTACTTTTAGATCTGACAAGAAACTAACTGTACATTCAATGAATTCTAGATTCATTATGTGTTGTAAGCAGGTAGGTTTGCTTTTAGCCTTAGATTTCCTCCAGCAAATATGTGCCTTACTGAATTTCTGCACAGTAGTAATAGATGTTTCAATATACTGTATATGTATTAGTAGCTTGTACATTGTATGGAGCGACAGGGTAGATGTGTTTTGCCTTTTTAAGTCTGCATTTCCCTTTCTAAAAATATAAAATGTTTTGCTGAGTATGGTGAGAATACCGTCACTTATTGACTGGTTAATGAGGTTTAATGAGGTGGAACCACTTTCTCATCAATTTGACTGCAGTAATTGTGTTTCATTTGTGGAGAGCTGTATTGTTTAATATGTATCTTTAAATTTGTTCAAACAAGTGATTGCAGGTGGTTCAGGGTGAAGGCAGCCCTGTTTAGTTTTATCCAAAGAAAAAGTATAATAATAGCTTGCCTCTAATAGCCCGTGTTTGCCTTTAATCAAATAAAAAACGACAGTTACATTAATTAGGCTATTTACATGAAATTATTTATGAAAAACACTAAAAAGGTTACATTTAATCAAGAAATCATCTTTCCGTTTCCCTTCACAATGTTACCATCTTCAGTGTTCTTTTGAAGAGGCACATTTTAAAACCGCTTGACAGAGGTGCTGCTACACTGAGAAATGAGTCTGCCTCCAGTCCTTGAGAACAGAGAAATAGCTTGTTAGTCATTAACAATGTTTGTTAACTAATTATAAGCAGTCAGGTGCAGTGGTGAAGGCCCTCATGGATAGGGCTATGCTTTTGTATTGGGGTGGGCCACATCTCACACATCCCACCTTAGGTGTGGAATTTTGCATCAAATGTTTCAAAGCAAATCCAGCTGAATAAGCATGTTGCATAAAATGCAAAGTTAGTCACTCCAAATAATGTTCTGTGCTAAACATTCAAATGTTGCCGTACAATAAAGTTGAGATGGTTGCTCTTTAGCCATACTGCACATGCTGTGCTGCTGTACCTCTGATGGCCCATGGGAATAGTTGTCTTTTCCTTCCCAGGTTGTAGTTTCCATTGGTAAAATGGCCACCATCCCTTAAAGGGGTAGACCTTAAAAATAATATTTACTATAATATTGTTTTGGTTTGTGCATGCATGTGTGTGTCCGGGAGAGAGAGCGAGAGAGATATTAACATACTGAACTGTGTGGATAATGAATTCTTGTTCATTTTAACAGGTAGCGTTGCAAAATTGCACTAATGTGATTAAACATTGTGTATAAATGAGCCTTGTGTTTTCTTTGCAGAGGGTATATTTCAAAGGACATCACAAGATATTAACATAATGGTCCCGGCATTGCAGATTGTAAAGGTTGTGTTTCATTTACAAATGCATGTGTGGGAGTTTTGGAAGACGACAGTGGCATACTATATGTACAGACAGTACCCACTCCCCCATCCCCATCCGCTGTATTGCTTAATGTGACTTTTCCACTATGAGGAAAGACAGGAGATATAGAAAATGATTTACAACTTTGCTGCTTTCACTTTCTGAAAATAATGGCTGTCCTTAAGCTTTCTACTGTTTGAGTACATAATTCTAATTTCCTGAGCCTAATAACTGTCATTACCTTGAAGCCAGCGAGGCAGCATTTTCAATTAAATAAGTCAATTCAACCCAAAAATGTAGAATTAGTAAAATGCAAACTGTAATTATTATCATTGCCCTGACCAATTCAGACTATATGCTGTTAATATGTTATTTATTAAGGTTTTGCGAACATGGATTGAAAGACGGGGGTCGTGAATCCTCAGTTGACCTGATTGAGCTTGTCTGAGGTTTTTTGACGATGCCATATCCTATTTTGCATCCTGCCTTGAACTTCCTCCTCCAAATGTATGTTCATGTTACAGCTTTTTATGGGATCATGTTAACAGGGGTCCCACTGGGTCTGCTGTTTCACTGAATGCAGTTAATAGCAGTTGACAAGTTTGCTCAGAGTTAGCCGTTTTATTCTGCTGATTATCAAGGGAAATATCAACCGACCCTGGGGTGTCCTGAGGACCCCTGAGTTAAATTATTATATTGATTGTATCTACATCACTGTAGCAGTGGCTGAGGACTTCTTTCACTGCAATCTGTTGTTAAGTGTACTTTGGAAAAACGGAGCCCAGAAAATTATCAAACAAACTAGAACCCCCTCCCTTCCCTGAGCAGCCTAACTAATGTCCAGAATGCTTGAGAAGCAGGTTCAAGAAGTGCAGTCGCATTTCCTTTCGACGAAACGGGTGGGAGCCACATTTTTAAGCGCTTATGTTTTCCCATTCCCCACTCAAATTCCAGTTCCTGGCTTCATCGCATAAGGGCCGCTGTGTCGGATAAGGCCCCTTGGAGACCCAAGGCCTTTTACTGCTGCCAGAAGTGCCCAATGAATTGGACTGTGGACCCCTACGGATTTACTTTTCCTTAAATTATCCTTTGTGCCTTAATCCCTCCACACACTTTACAGCTTTGTAAAAAGAAAAAGAAAAAGGAAATACAAATTGTGTGAAAATATGTTTTCATTGGACTTCACCCCCTGTGAGGGGAGAAGCCCAACACTGGGCTCATGCCAGATTCATAAAGCACTAGCTGTGTGGTCGCACGAGTAAGCATAACTAGGAGTTCTATAAATATTGTCTGTAAAGATGGGTGTATTTAAAATTCCCTGTCTTTAGTAGGTTCTATACATACAGTCGCCTCCAATTATTAGGACTGCAAAGCCAATTCCTTTGTTTTTGCAATACACTGAATACATTTGGGGTTGAGAGAGAAAAGAAATGCACTCAAGACAAGATTTCTGAATTTAAGCTTTTATTTCCTGGTATTTACACCTAGATGTGTTAAACTACTTAGAACATAGCACCTTTAGTATCAGACCACCCAATTCTTAGGTGAAGTATTGGAACAGAGAGTATTTAAGTAAATGAAAGTAAATAACGCAATGTTTTGTTGACCCGCTGACATCACCAAGCTATTGCATTCTTCTTTTGTGATGCTTTTGAGGCTTTTACTGCAGCCTCTCTCAGTTGTTGTTTCACCTTCAATCTCCTCTTCAGGAGGTGAAATGCATAAAAGGTCTGGTAATTGACTTGGCCAGTCTAAAACCTTCCACTTTTTCTCCCTAATGAAGTCCTTTGTTGGGCTGGCAAGTTCCCCTCAATTAGTTTGGACGCATTTCTCCATAAATTGGTAAGATTAGTCAGACCTACAGAAGCAGCCATAAAAGCCGAAGCCATGACACTGCCTCCAGCATGCTTCACAGATGAGCTTGTATGTCTTGGATCATGAGCAGATCCCTTCTTTCTCCACACTTTGGCCTTTCTATCTGGTAGAGGTTAATCTTGGTCTCATCAGTCCATAAAAAATTGTTCCAGAATATTTGTAGCTCATCTCTCTACTTTGCAAATTGTAATCTCACCTTCCGATTCTTACTACTGATGAGTGCTGTGCATCTTATGGTATGGCGTCTATATTGCAGCTCTCTAAGTCTTCAAGCTATTGATTGAGAGACCCTCACCCCTGCCCTGTGGAGAATGACTGATGTTTTGGGATTTTTCTTCACAGCAATGTGTCTGTCCTCAGCTGTTGTTGTTTTCCTTGGTCGACCCGTTCGATGTCTGCTGTTCAGTACGCCAGTGGTTTCTTTCTTTTTCAGGACATTCTTAGTTGTTGTACAAGCTATCCCTAATGCTTGTACAATGGCTCTGATCGATTTCCCCTCTTTTCTAAGCTTCAAAATGGTTTGCTTTTCTCCGAAAGACAGCTCTCTGGTCTTCATGTTGGTTCATCTTTTCTAACATAAATGCAAAAAAAAAAAAAGTCTTCACAGGCAAAGCCCAAAGGCTAAAACCAAGAGTATACATTCGGAACTATTTATTGCTTAAGCAATCAATATAACAGGACACATCTGTCAGTCACGTTCCAATAGTTTTGCACGCCTAAAAATGTGGTGGTCTGATACAAAAGGTGATATGTTCTAAGTTGTTTAACAAATCTAGATAAAAATACCAGGAAATAAAAGCTGAAATTCTGATTTGTCATTTCACATCCATCTTTTGACCTGAATTGTCTTCAGTGTATAGCAAAAAACAAAAACATTGACTTTGCTGGTCATTTTTATAGAAGCTGCAATCATTAAATTTTTAAGCTGTGAGCTCGCAAACAGAACAGAAACGTATCAGGTACATCTAAACCAAGGCATGTGGAACCACTGGTCACAGTTCAATTGAGAATCCGATGGATTTTCCCCCCACTGTACACAGCAGGTGCAGAATACATGCGTATCTCCGCCTATTATAATTCCGCTCCCTCATCCTCTACCTTTGTTAGGGTAACTGAGGTACTCACATTTTATGCCTGTAGCTGTGCTATGGACAAAGCCGGTCTCAAGTCAGATATTCAGTCAAAAAAAATCAATAGGCCTTTATTCTTTATCCTACTCTGAATTGTCTGCACCAGTTAGAGCGTCGGCTCCAATCCTCGTCAAACATATTTGGGCACTTGTGTATTTGGTGTCTTTTCACAATGGCTGATGTGTAGGTGTGGAAGAAAGCAGTAAGAGATCTCCACTATGGGTCTGTCTGATGTATTGATCAGCTGACTGCATGCATGCTTCCAGAGAGGGGTGGGGGGAGGTGTGTGTGCAAGGAATGTGCCGTCACACTGAATGAGTCATACAGTCTATGCGGCTCTGCTAGGTTGTCTAGAGGGAAACAAAACAGGCTAGGGTCATACAAATTACAAAATTGGAAAATGCATTATGGACTGAAATGAAGCTACAGTAAGGGCCAAATAAGAGAATCACAGTGTACGTCTTAAACTGATAGATAATTCCTTACTCTTGTATCACACTGTCCATTCTTTATGTTTTATTTTGTATTTAAGTATGCTCATTTAAAACCAAACAAAACAAAAATTGTATATATGAAAAAAACATTTTGTTGAACCAATACTGGATGGTGTAGCACACTGGTTTCATTTTCTGGTCACGGAATGGCTTGAGAGTCCACAGACCTTACTTATAGGGCCTAATTTGGTGAAAGGAAACCTGAAAAATCTGCAGACACTGCGGGTCCGGGCTGTAGTACTCTCAACACCAGATTTTGACTCTTCTCAGCCTCTTGAATGGTTCTCAGATACTCAACATTGAAAATTACCTCACTCAGTATAGTTTGTGCTGGGAGCTGAGGCTAATACCATGGATTGTCAGGACTGCCAGTTTAAGTATACATTGTGAAAAATCACATTAAAAACACATGAAGTGCAATTTAAAACTCTGATGCTCAGATATCACTCGGAATTAACTATCTACCTACCAAACAATTCAGGCAATTTTGCACAGCAACTTATTCAGCATTTAGATATTGGTCAGGAAACAACCACATTGGAAAAGTCACTTGTTTTTTCACTAACATGCTACCTTTAGTTAATTCAATTTTTTATGATTTATTTAAGCAGCCCACCAATCTGATGTTAGGCTAATGTTTTTAGCAAGCCCCCCCATGAAGCTAGCTAGTGAATCAATCACAGCTAATAGCTAGGTGTAAATAATGTTACTAGTATTAATAAATGTGTGTAGTTGCTGAAATCTTACCTAAATATGTCAAGAAGACGGGATGGTGGATCTGTCATTGCACATTTAAACAGTTCACCAGCAAATAAAAGACTTAAAAAAAAAAAAAAAAATCCTTCTGATGCTATTTGTGATTTGTCATGTAGAACAGTGAGCAGATGGCAGAACTGACAGTAGGGCAGAGCAAAATCACTGACAGACTGTACTAATTTATACTGTTTACAGATCCGGTAATGCGTTCGTTTTGTGGCAGGCCCAGGCAGCAATGCACTGCTGGTGTTGAACATGTCGGACAGGTGGTATCACTAGCATGGCGGACACGCTCGCGTCCCCTGTGATGTTGGTGGAATGTAACTGTTTATTGTAGTTTTTACATAGCAACTTTATTAAAGCACATAACAACTTCAAACGTCCTGGTTGAGATATTATCGGGTGTAAATTATATCATGTTCTATTACATAAATGTTACACCTGTTAATATCTCAGCCATGAATTCCAAAGCTGGTATGTGCTTTAATAAAGTAAGTTGCTATATTGCAACGGTCAGTCGCATTCCACCAATATTATGTCACCATCACTGAATTTTCATACTAGTCTGCCTGCTCAAGACCACTGAGATAGGCATACTGTAGTTGGTATACTTCGGAAGAAAAATATATTTCTCTACGAAACTGAGCTGAGATGAAGCTCTGAGGATTGTTAATGAATAACCACATTATATTTGAAAGAGTTGCTGTGGAGTTTGAATGTACATTTTTCATTGCATTGAGTGCAACAAAAATATGACTCTCTACAGGTCCATTGTATCAAGCTGAACTCCATCTAGAAAACCTGTCAGATCTCAGCTAAACTATCTGCATGGATAGACAGTACTATGTGAGTGGAAACCTGTGACCGTTTCTTTCATTTTTGGGTGATCTGCCCTTTTAATGCATCAATTGTGTTTTTTTTTATAGAGTAGTGAGTTTTAGTCAAATAAAAAATGGTCATGATGCACTAGGCAAGATCTCTTTCTCATCTGTTGTGGAGATGTGCATCTCGAGCTTCGCCCTTGTATGCTTTCATTCATATCTTGCTGACTAATCTTAGTTGGTGCCCTGAATGGTATCTGTCTCCTACCCCGCTTAACCACCATCCCTCAGTGCTACAGTGCAGTTATGTCTGTTCATGTAAATCATATTATCCCTATGCTCATGACACACAATTATTTTCCTCATTTCCTCCCTCCGATGCGCAAGCTCAGGCAGGTATCCCTGCATCCTTGGCTGACCCAGCAGCCTGAATGTGCACCCACCACCAAGCTCAACCCAGAAAAGACACCACTCCTGTCCCTCTCACAGCTTTATGTTTCAATCACTCCCTGACCGTGCAGCATCTCCCTCCCTAACCGTAGAGGACCAATGTGGCTACAAACGCAGTGCTGCAGATTCTTCCTTCAGAATACCAGGAGAATCCACTCCTTCAACCAAGCGGCTACACAGCTACTTGTAGTCTCTTGTCTGTAATACTGCAATTTGCCAGCAGGATTATTGGCCTGTGTCATCAGGCCACTGCAACTGGTCCAGAATTCTGCTGCATGTTATGCCACTTTTGAACACCCTTAACTAGCTTCCAGTGCCTTCCTGCATTTCATTTACATCTCTCACACTGGCATACCAAGCTGCAAGTGGTACTTCCCTTTGCTAGATCCAGACATTAATCACTTCATACACTCTTACCAGGCCTCTTAATTCCACATCCTTCTGTCATATGGCTCTCCCACCCTTTCAGGCGCCTGGTGTCGGTCGACAATCTGTTTGCCTGAATGATCTGCTCGGGGTCCTTGCATTGTTGTGTAGTGACGTATTGTCACATTTTGATTGCTGTAGACTAGTAATCAGGCACTGAAACCTGGCCAGCAGTATTGAAAATGCAGCTGGCTCTGGAAGTAAGAGCACACAAGTTAAATTTATAAAAATGTACATATTTGACCATTGGTGTTTGTATTAGTATGCTGCACACATTTATTTATGTTGGCCGTTGCAGTGTCTATTGAGACTGTACATGTATATGATTACATAATGAAAAACACAATAACAAGAACAGTTTGCATGTAAATTGTTGAAACATTGCTGAGATCTTATGACACGACCAAATGGGATTATATCTTCCAGCAGTACTTTTAATTTGCCAATCAGGGAGGAACAGAAGTTCTGAAACCATCATTCAAAAGTTTACCGGAATCAAAATGCGATACGTCACCAGTCATTATTGCGAAGGACCCCGGGCAGATTGTTGAGCTGAACAGATCATAGACCAGCACCGGCAGCCATTCCTCATGGCCCCAGCTCTTCTCTGCCTTGGCCACCTAGTCAGCTGTCAGAGTCATCCTATAGAGGGATGATTCCAAGGGCCCTGACTGACAGAAGCCCTCAAAAAATATAATATTTTTTAAATTACAATATTAGCAAATCAACAATGTGCACCAAAGGAGAAGTGTAGTTTAGAAATGTGCATTATCCAGTCACGAATTCATGGGCAATTGTGAATTAAGGAATCATGGGTGGGATGTTTGCACACACCAAATCAATATGCATTCAGTTTATGGATGTCAATTGTACTTGATTTCATAATGTCAACTTAGAAAATAACAGTAAATCAACTTACTTTGATAGACAAAATTTAAAAAAGTACCACAGTAAATAGTTGGCTTGGCTAATTTAGCTGGCTAGAAGGGAAGCATAGCACTCGCTAGCTTGCCACGTTTAGAAGTAAATTGATAGGTTAACTGGTTTGTGGAATGTTGTTCCATTAGCCATCACAGCTTCTGTGTGTGTGTGCATACAAAGGCAGATTAAATTTTTACCAATTGTTTAGCCAATAAATAAACATGTTTGGGTGAGTTTAATGTTACCTAAAGTATGGTGTCCTTTAGGTAAGGTGTCCTTTAGTAAGGTTTCTAACAGTTTCATGGCTTGATAACTCATAACTGGACGCCTCTCTCTGAATTCACTTTGGCCAGTCATTGCTGTTCACAGTCCACAATCATTCCTTGAAGCAAAAGCATTCCCCGTCTGTAAGAATAGCATCACGTTAAGCACAATCACACAAATGTGTAGCCCAGTGTGCTGTTCTGCCCTGAGGGCCCTGTTGGTCTCTCTTCCTCATGTCATATTGAGACTTTATATTGACTGGGAAATGTGGTTATGTTTAAGTGCAGCTGAAGACAATGCTTCAACAGTTCATACACAAGACAGACGTCCTTTGGATGAGATGAGAATTGGAAGATTGCTCTTCTTTTCTTCTCTTGAGGCTCTTCTCTTAAAGGTACAGCTGTGATCCATATGCACATTGTATTCACAGTCTTTATTTTGAAAGTGTGAATGGGAAATTTTGCAATTCCATTCACTGCACAGTACAGTGTGTTGAAAGGTGAATGGGTAATATCCATAATAATATTTTTTAATCTTACAATGGCTGCAACCTTTCTTCAATGAATCTCAGTTGCGCATGAACTTGCGTTCCCTTTACAAATGCTTTTAACTGAGTGGCTAATTTTCATGTCTACCCTCAGTCACTGAAAAAGCTGCAGTGCATTAATCACATCTACCCCAGTGCCCATTGCACAGTTGGTTTGCATACAGAGCTTTATAGGAGTAGAGAAACTGGTCTGTATCTGCTTGTGAGAATTGTCAGCATTTTGACTATTGCTGTTGCCTACCCATCCATTTCTGCACACCGTTATATTTTGTAGACTAAAACACTAGTGATACAGTACATTTTAAAGGACAGTATGAACTTGGCAAGGAGGATATTAACTTCCTGTTTATTCGTCGGCCTTATTCCCCACGATTTAAAAGACTGGTGATCATGGTGGATACAAAATAGCAGAGGATCCCCTCATTGTCCTCTGAGGACACAGAAAATGTTGAAAAGTCGTATAACTTTCTTATTAGAAAGTTACCATGACTATAACATTCATTTTTATTCATTTTTATTATTATTTGTTTAATGGTCTCACACTTGAAATGGAGACCATTAACCAAATGGTGGGAAATGAGGGCATGAAATCCAAATCTTGTTTGTTTTTGGCTGTTTTTGAATCACGATCAGGTGCTGCTTTGACCCTCAGTGCTTACTGCTCTATCACATAGCGTGAGCTTATATAATGACAACCACAGCTACATTATCGACAGTGCTTCAATTAGCAAGATCTACGAGGCTATAGAATACCAATTTTATGCAACTTGCTTAATGGAAAGGAACATCTCATGGCTGAAAGTAAAAATCGAAAGACCCCAGACCTGAGTGTTACTAAGATGCAAATAGAAATACAAAGTATCTGATTTGTTTATTTATGTGAAGGGTGACTCGTCCTCAGAGCACCAAGGAATTCAAGGCAAGGATAACCTGGAAGTTCTGTTTAAATTCATTCGTCACTCAGTTCTTACAAAATTATGTTTCCTGGGCCCCAGAGGGCTTATTCTATCTGAGTTTACATGCAGCCAGAGCACTCACTTTATCGTAAGCCAGTTTATACCTAGTGCACTGCGGGAAAGGGGTTTACATGCACCCAGAGTGCACTGCTTTAAAGCGTTTACATAGAACCAGAGCTTTCACTCCTCTGTAAAACCGTTTTCATGCCACCAGAGGGATCTCTTTGTCTCGACTTCATGGGGTACACGTGTTACCTCTAGCTGGTAGAGCAGAGCTTTCACACTGCAAATACCACTGGGAAAACCAAAAGGTGTGTGAATCACCTCTATTAGTATTCGGCATGCGGAGCTGTGGAATCTAGAGACATTTCTCCAATGGCCACAGCATTTGTTTGTCTAAATGCCAATCAGCATGTGACAGCATTTGTTCATGTTAGGATTTGTGTTAATCCCAGTGTTTATGTAAATATAGCAAAATGAAGGAGATTGCACCTACAGTACCTCTCATTGAATAATAATCCTTCTCCTGACAGGTAAGCACTGTGACTTGGAGGATAGTGCCAGTCTCTCATCCAGATGGTTGCAGGATCAGGGTCTACCAATTGTGCTTTATCTGCCATGGAGTGATATATTGTGTCCATATCACAATAGTTTTGTTTTGATATTTCAAAACAAATCAATAACTATTTATTTTCACAAAATAAACTAAATTTTATAAAATATAAAAGCTAAGCTCTTGTAAGTAATTGTTGACAGGAGAACGCAGGCTCTTTGTTTATTCTTACAGGATGCCAGTGGGTGGTGAGTAATATTTTATGAACCTTAAACAATCTGGTGTGAGGATATGGCTTGCTCAATACCATCATGAATGGAGTAAGCAACCTTGCCTCAGTTACTGTAGCACACATACAGCTGCATTATTCACAATGTGAGCACAGTCAGTCACCATGGATATTGTTCTCTGCTAAGCACGCACATAATGTAATGCAGGAATGATCAGATGGCTGCCTCAGCCATGCTGTTCACGCTGTGCTGCTCTAGCTGTGATGGCCTCTGGGAATTGCTGTTTTTTATTTCCCATGTTGTAGTTTCTCTGGGGAAAATGGCCGCCCTCCATGAACAAATAAAATTAGACTGATTGGAGTTTGGGTTGAATATCGAGCAAGTACAGCTCTAATTACTTATTATTAGTTCAGCCATAATTAATTGACTGTTTAAATTTGTGGTTAGAAATTGGGCATAAGTGGACCCCCATCAGGGAGGTACATAAGTAGACTGATGGATACATTGGCACATTACACATTTGACACATCACATACTGTATGTACAAGAGTATATGAGTGAAAGTCATAATTACCGAACAGTTACCGTGTCACTCTGGATATGAGTGCCGGCAAATAAGTGTCAAACCTTCAGTGTACCTACAGTAACTTGCACATTTACAATTTCTGAAATATTAGAATGAAATGCCCCCCCCCCCTTCAGTTTGTCATTGTTTTCCTTAACATTGACCTGTGTATGAGCTTTAAACAGTTTCAGAACTTTTAAAAAGAGGGGTAAGTCCTTCTGTCTGCCCTTAGAAGACCAGTTGGTAGACTAAAGGCATTGCTCTCTGCACACTGTGTATTGATGTCTCTGCCATGTACCTTTAAATTACCTCTCTGAACTGCTGACACATCCCATCTCTTCTCAACATGTTTTTTTTTTTTTTAGTTCCTTCCTTAATTCATCTCCCATCTCAAAAGTTCCAGCGTCCAGAAATTAGGCTCTGGCTTTTCTCTTCTCTTATTTTTTCAGAGGATTCAGCTGATTGAGCTTCTTTTTACAGCCATGCATAACTGCCAAATAGATTGCCCTCTCACATCTGTGTCAAAAATCCTCCATTGATTTTCATTCTGTCATTTTTTCCCAACTGCCTTTGGAATTGATATTGACTGAAGTTGGCCACAACAAAAGAATGAATTGTTTCATGTGATCATTTTTGAGGGTTGTATTGCTCCTTTGAAAGCTCTGACTAAGTGTGAGCAGCAGTTTCTAGAATGCTTATTGACAGGCAATAGTATGACCATATGCTGAAGGCTTACCTGGAAAATGTCCAGGAAAAAAAAGCAATAATTCCTTCATTGGCATCTTAAAATACTTCTGGCCTGCCCTTTGGATTCTTAACCACCATTGTCATAACTGTCTGATAGCATAATATGCTTATTTAGTCATGAAGTTATCATTATACAAGGTGAAATGGCATGTTCCTAATTCAAATACTGTAGACCAAACCAAAAATGCTGCAAGTGCATAGCAGGCGGGGGAAACTCCATTGGCTAGCCTTCATTTTGTGTTTCTGTTGGCAGCATTATCAGGACTGTGTCAACTGTGTCTCCACATGCATACGCTCGCTCTGCGTCCGCCCTGCGCATTATCCCAACAGTCAGTCACAGACGGCACTTTGTGAGACTGAAGCTACTCAGATGTCAAAGGTTTCTTTTTTTAAGTTTGCTTTCAAAACTCGCTTTTTGTCAGACCTTGGCAAAAAAGCATCTTGTGCGTGTTCCATCTCTTGTTATTATAAAATAGCTGCCATATTGTAGTCTCTCTCACACACACATATGCATGCACACACACACTTTCTTAATCACTGTCAGATGGCCGACACTCATATATACCTGTAATCACCGCATGAAGGCAACAAATTGGTCACAGAAGATTTCATTTTGTTTTAAAGGGATAGTTAACTTTCTGTAGCTTTTTGATATTATCTCCTGGACAGTCTTTTCCTCTGTAATGAAGAATACTTTTTTTGCAGTGTATTTAACGGTGGTTGGTTGCAGATGTATTTGGAAAGTTTGTGGTCTAATGCAATAAAATGCACAACAAGCAACTCCAGAGCAGCTTTATGCCTCCAGAGGTTGCATGTGTGTGCTGTATATTGCCCAATTAGTCTTCAGAAGATTACAATTAATTTTAATTCTTGTTGGAACTATTTCCTACAGAACATGCAACCTGAGGCCACTATGGTCAAGGGAAAAAAATACTGGCACAAAAACTGATATTCATGTTTGTATAAACATTTAAATATTTATCTATTCATATGTACCATAGCCATGAGAAATGTAACACTTTTGAGTTAAGTGTATTTTCATGCTCCAGCCATTGTAAAGTTGGCTGCTTGTCAGAAACTCATATAAGTATTTAAAATATGCTTCATTACATATAAAAATCTGGCCCAGTCAAAAAGACACAGTAAAACTGAAATAATATAGGATATATAGAACTGCAGAAGGTAAACTATCTCTTGAGGACCTACTGTACAGGGATATCCGACCATATTAGTGAGGTTTTGAATTGGTCATCACATCGCACATCTGGCAATGCCTCATTTTATTTAAAGCGTTCTACATGAATACAGTTTTAATCCCTTGGGATTTATACAGTAAATTAAACGGGGGAGGGGAAGCTATCGTAATCCTGGTAATTTCCTCAATGCAATTGAGATGCAAATGACACAGCTGACTGTAAGTGCTGTAAAATGTAAGACTTAAAATTGCCCAGCCTGCATTTATATTGTCCCAGGAAGTATATGTTCATCACATTACGAACTGCAAATAGAGACAACGCTAGCCATTGTGATAATTGTTTTGTAACTGTCTTCATACATCAGAACATTCAAATTCTTTCCACGCTTTACAGAATGCTCTACACCGGCAGGTAGCAAGACATAACTGGGTGTTCAGTTTTATCAGCAATTCTGTGACCACTCTGGGTGATGTCCTTTTATGAATCACTTTAATGATGTGCATGTCAGGAAGAGTGACATTTTTGGTTGGAACTGCCATCTTTGATGTGAAATCTGAAAGCAGCCAGGGAAACTCCTGCTCCATGGTTTTATGCATCGCTGACTGACAGGCCCTGCATTTTCAGCAGGCTCTGCGATACTGTTTACTTTTGTAGATATGTTGTAACATGCTGTGTGTGCGTGTTGTCATAGTGACATTCTGTCCACATGCATTTAGTCATTATTCTGCTTTCAAGCCACATAGCCAGATAAGCTACTGTATTATAGCTGGGTTACAGATGCAATGAAGAACATATTGAAGATCCAGGAACCATTATATATGTGATATATTGTGACATAGTGCCACGTCTTTTCCATGAAAGATTTACAACCTTGCTTAACAAAGTATCAAGTAAAAACTCTTACAAAATACTGTAGGATGTGGCTATTGGACACAACCAGATAAAAGAACCCACTGTGCTTATATAGACCATAACTGACAATGTTTAACAGCTAAGCTGCCCTAATAGCTAAATATGTTGTAATGGTGTAAATACACTCAGTGATCACTTTATTAGGTAGACCTGTACACTTGCTTGTTAATGCGAACATTTAATCAGCCAATCATGTGTTAACAACTAAATGTATAAAAGCTTGCAGATGTGGTCAAGATTTTCAGCTGTTTTTCAGTCAAAATGTCAGAATCGGGAAGAAATATAATCTGGAATGATGCCAGGTGCCAGGGTTGTTTGTATATCTGAGAAACTGCTGATTTCCTGGGATTTTCACGCACAACAGTCTGCAGACAATGGAGCAAAAAACTAAAAACATCCAGTAAGCAGCAGTTCTGTGGGCAAAAATGGGTTGTTAATGAGAGAGGTCAGAGGAGAAGGGCCAGACTGGTTGAACCTAACATGAAGGTGACAGTAACGCAAATAATTACATTACAACAGTGTAGAGTATCTCTGAACACACACACATCAAACCTGGATAGGCTACGACAGCAGAAGTCTGAAGTCTAAAAAATAAGCGTAATTAATATCTAATTAAGTGCTCACTGTATGTTTCTTGGTTTCACCCAATGAGACATCCCCATTGTCTCTTCATTGTTTCCCCCTTTTTCCTTGTCTGTGTACTTAATGACCTCCCTTACCCCCTTTAAATATCCTTTCTTTTTGAATGCTGTATAGCAGTATAAAGATTATCTGGCTAGTTGTACCATCTTCTCTTGCAATATAAATTGGTGTTTGTTAGGTTAACATCACACTTAGTGACTAGAAATGGACCTCTGTGCTTTCTTGGTGATACCACATTTTTGTATTCCTGAGAGTAACACTATTATTCACTACTGTTTGTCTCTGGATAAGAACATCTGCCAAGTGAATGTAATGCAATGTAATGTACTACACTTCTGCATACACGATGGCCCACTCTGGCAGAGTGTAGCTTTTCATACCAAGGCTCACTATGACTGCCAAATGCATTTTTCATATATCAGTGGCTTTAACAGGATTCACTCACCATTTTGTCAGGACAAGGCTGTGAAAAAAAGTATATGTGAAAAGTGGTAGCTGTTTTTGCTGTTACTGATCCTTAGCCACACCCAACCAGGTTAAATATAGTTGGAAAAAAAATATGCCTGACTTTTGTTTCTATTACGTTGAATTGCATTGCAGGCATTTGGCACCATTGTTTAGTCGAGGGGGGGAAAAAATGACTACAAAAAATGAATCAGGACTCTGAAACTCTCCTCTTATTCTCCTCCTATTTTTGTGGGTTAACTCCCAGCCAAATGACAGGCACCTGTAATCTTGGGATGTGACGCCCTGTGTGAGACTAATGAGGCCTTCAGCCTCAAAAACCCTTGATTGACACTTAATTATTAATTTTTTTTTTGTCAGACACTGCCTTGGTACCAGCATTTGGAAGGAGTAGGCAGCTGTAAAGTACATGATGTATAAGTCCCTGACAGTCGCTGAAGTTTGCTGATCTATCAAAATGAATAATGGTATAATTCAATCCCTTGCCCTGCAAGAAGTTGTGGAATGCAGGGCTGTCATTTGCATGACATTGGTGCACTCTAGGGATTTCTCGTTGGCTGAAGTGATCAACGCTTTGAAGGACGTGTGAGATCAAAGTCTGCCGAAGAGCTAGAGCAACTTTTATTAAAAAATGTAGAAGTATCCTTCTGTGAGCTGCACCCATCTGCTGCACAAGCTGTTTGACTGTTTAACTGTGTCTGAAAGTACAAAATTAGAGCACTGCCCAGGGAAGAAGGGTTATAGTCAACAGGATATTGCTTCCTTTCATTGCATAGCAGTGGTCCTTCAATGAAACAACTGCACAGCTCAGCTCAGCCGGAGGAACTGACGCTTGGCTGTCTTCACACATTTTACATAGCAAATGATTGAATCTGTGCTCTTCCAAAATTACAGGAAACCTTCAAATATTGTTGAGCATTACAGTACTTAACCATGTTAATTCATTAACAATATTGCTCGTTCTGAAAGTTACCAGTGTAGTAGTATTTAGGACTGCAATATTTTCCTGCAAGTCAATCGTCAGATGACAATGGATCTGGCAGAAATGGACTGACAGTGTTAATCAGCTTAATTGCTGTGTTAATTGGTCCCTGATAAAGGTTTTAAAGAAGAGTTGTTGGTGTCAATACAAAGTGTTCTGTAAAGAGCCACAGCTGGCTAATTTATTTCACAGTGTATGGTAGAAGTAGCCTAACCCACTAGTGTCTCCCAGTTCAATCCCCATTCACCTAGTTATTCTAAGGTCAGAAAACACGACATGCTGTTATTAAAATTAATCACTACTATTTTTCTGTCTTATCAGTGAGACGACCTGTACTGCTTTTTGCAAATGTGTAATGGATTTAATCCCTCTTAACAGGACTTAGTTTTATCTGATCTTACATTTTTGGAAACATGAGGGGGGGATGTGGGTAGGAAAAGGAGGATTGCGTTTGGTACAGCTCTTGATCTATGCTGGGGGGGAATTGCGTCATATCCGATTTGGAATTCCATTGAATATGACAGCAATAGCGTAGTCACGTAATCACATTTTTCTGTTGTGCTTTTCGACCACTGTAATAACACCCCGTTTGCAGTCTACCACCATCCATGTCAATGCAGAATTAGTCATCACTTTAATGTTCACTTTGCTTTTACTCAGGATGTAAGATTTTCACTTGACACTCCCCTGCTGAGGCTTAAAATGATTTAATGACTTGCTTCCAATATCATTCCAGTGGTAATTATTCTAGTTATCAAGTGGTTCTTTCTTCTGAATATTAATGATGTGACTGTTACTCATTATTTGATATATTTTCCACTGTTTTGCCTTATCAGAGAGGAACAGAAAAACTGATAGTAAGAGAGGAAGAGTAAGATGGGGGATATAGATAATTAAATCATCAAAAGTCAAAGTTGAATCAAATCTAATTATGTGTCAGATTAGTAAGTCTGGAACAACCCAGATTCTTTATTCGTTTGTACTTCTAAGCATCACCGATTTACAAATCTCACTATGCTCACGTGTCCAAACTACAGGAGTTATGAGTGTGAAAGTAACTTTTAGTCTGCACTTGAAATCATTTAATGTCCAATTTTCTATTTTTCGGAATCATAATTCCCTCTTGTTTTACAACAAACACAGGGAAGCCTGTGAAAAGAACTGAAACTGAAATCCTGGGTCTCATTCACATTACATGCAGTTTGACTTCTGAATTTGTGTAAGGTTACATCGAGCGTGAAGTATTAATGACTGGCTCCCATGACAGAGACCACCAAACTCTGCTAAATGGAGAGTAATGAATCTTTGGGGGCTACAGAGAGTATCTGCTCGGTCAACATAAAAATGGCTCTCACTGTAGGAGTGCAGGGATATATTTCTTTGCAGATGAGTAGTGGCTTGCTGCCCAGTCCATTGCAACACCACCAGAAATTCAACTTACTATATATTAGTGAAGTCCACAGTGCCACGGCAACAGTGTTTCCTTACCTGAAGAACTTCACCTCTTAGAGCCCTTAGTGTCAGGTTCCCATCAGACTACAAACACGGATTATGAGGCATGCCCTTATGCATGGAAAATTCCAGTATTCCATAGTAGCATTCTATCAGTTCATTTTTGTGCACCAGCAGAAATGAGTTCATTCCACATAGCTACATGATTGTTCAAGGTTTGTGATCTGCATGATGGAAAACACAAGGTTTCCTGCTCATATACACAGGACTAAATCTGAACATACATTGAGCTAAATATAGACTGATTATGTTAAGTTTCATTTCAAGAGGCATGACACAAATACATGTTTCCTATTAAGACCCCTAAGCTCAGCACATTTTCCATTATTAGGTGAACTGTTGGCAGAGATTGTGATTGTGTCTAATTCAATTCAAAATCCTCTCGTTAAAAAACTGCTGAATTGCTGAACAATTCCCGAGTGGTTCAGTCATCAAAGGCACTTGCCACATTTATAGGCTCTATAGTTTCATATGTGCTTTGCATTAGTAGACTATGAACAGGAGACCATAGTGGAAGACACAGCTCTCATCCTACTAGAGGTTGGACAGCTTTAGTTGGCCAGGCATCCATAGGTAGCTGCTGCTTTAGTTTTCCTAAGGTCTTTGGCAATTTAAATGTAATTAGTATATACTGTAGTAATGATATACAGTAATGTGCCAACATTCTGGGCACCCCTGGTCAAATACCCATTTACAATTAATATCCAAGTGAACAGGCGGCACGGATGGTGCAGTGGGTAGCACTGCCGCCTCACAGCAAGGAGGCCCTGGGTTCGAATCCCCGTTGGCCGGGGCCTCTCTGTGCGGAGTTTGCATGTTCTCCCCGTGTCTGCGTGGGTTTCCTCCGGGTACTCCGGTTTCCTCCCACAGTCCAAAGACATGCACGTTAGGCTGATTGGAGAGTCTAAATTGCCCGTAGGTATGAGTGTATGAGTGTGTGAGTGAATGGTGTGTGTGCCCTGAGATAGACTGGCGACCTGTCCAGGGTGTATTCCTGCCTTTCGCCCAATGTATGCTGGGATAGGCTCCAGCCCCCCTGCGACCCTGATCAGGATAAGCGGGTTCAGATAATGGATGGATGGATGGATCCAAGTGAACAGAAGCAAACCTGACCTCTAAAAGTTACAATGTTAAACAAGACACATTGTAAATGCTTCCTGTAGCCAGCTACAGTCTTTCAAGCCTTACTTTTTGAATTTTTCCCTATTCTTCCTGGCAGAAATATTCTTGGGCCTCTTTGCATGTTCAGTATGTTTGAGATCTCTCCACATTTCTCACCAGGTCTCGAGCCATTCTATCTGAAATCTTTCTTGGTCTTCCAGACCTTTCCTTGACGTCAACTGTTCCATTTGTCTTCCATTTTCTAAAAATGTTTCTGATAGTAGAAATAGGTAGTTTTTTTGTAGCCTTCTCCTTCATTCTGAAATCTTTGGACAACTGTTTAGAGGATCCCATGGTTGTTAACACCAGACAGAACAGTCATTGCAGTTGGATACTTTAGAAGGCATGGCGTTACTTCAGAATAAAAATTCAGCCCTGGAATTATATTCACCTGACTTGTGGCCAATCAAGCCAAGCTACAGGTTGTCAACACTTAAGAACTCATTTGAGCTTTGATCTGTTTTAATTACTGTGACATTGAGATGTGTATGCCATGTGCAGACCAGTAAATATAGTAAAAATAAGAGAAGTTTGTTTATATGCTCAACCATCTTGAGGTTGTCGACACAACTATAAAAGTTCATCTTGCAGTTGTTTCTGTGTCAGTTCATCCATCGTTGATTTCATGTTTAGAATGGCGCTGGCTCTAATCGTAGCCATTCCATTTCCTTCAAGAGACGTTTGATCATAACAAAAACAGCAATTACTTCACACCAGCAGTTGTGGCCTGTTATATTAATTGTCTGTTTTTGCATTTTGGATTTTTCTGTGTTTCAGAGGTAGATGTTCTCATTACAGTGGTCTCCCCCGAGACTCATTAATATTGTGAAACTGGAGGTTATGAAATAATGGCTTCTTGCAAAATGTGCAGGAGAATGCCTCTTTCGACTTCCATCTCTTCAACGATATAGAAATTGTCGTCAACTGTGTCATTTCATGAGTGCTATTTGCTATTGGGAGCCTGGCGGTTGATAGGCATGTCTTTTTCACCCGGGGAATGAATTGTTTCTATGGGTACGCAGTCTTCACCAACCTGTTACTGCTGCGCTGACAAATGCAATTTTCTGTTGCTGAGCTCACTTCAGAGAATAGCTTTTGTCTGAGATGGTGGCTCACTAACCTTTTTTTGTTTTTTTTGGCCAGCACTGGTAGGTTAATCTGTTGCAAACTATGCCTTGGGACCACTCTTGACAACCTTAGCACAGATGGAAGAACAAGTCCAATGTGGCCTGAATCAAAATATACAGGACTCAACACCAGTGCAATTGATGTGCTTCTTTCTGACTGGTTCAGTCATTATTCTTGAGTTTTCTACCTATAGTGGAAATGTCTTTTCCACCACATTGGACAGAATTCTAGCCTTTATTTAAGATGAGAAGAGAACACAAATGGCCAAAACATGAATTCATTCTATCCCCTGAATTGACAGTATAAAAAAAATCCTGAAATGAACATTACAGTTGCCAACATTGTATCAATACAGTGCTAAATAAAATGTTGCTAAAAAAAGAACATGCTAATATTGTTTTGAAGAACACTCCTCTGATGCTCTCAATCATGAGCCAGCATTGTCTGTACTCCCTACTTGTCATAAATTACCACTGGAGAACTACTGTACCACTGGTCAAGGATAAGAGACTTATGTGTCACTGATGACAGTTGGTAGACTGTGTGTTGGTTAGAGGAAATAATCATCATGTCATAATCTGATTAACCTTGCCAGCTTTAACCCACTGGATGTGTTAGAAAACTGTTCCGCTCCCAGTCATTGTTGACTAGTATTATTGCCCTCTAAACCTAAGACTTTAAGGCCAAGACAGGACTTATGGTGGGTGTCTTTTCTGACTGACTCAAGGGTCCCACGATGATGCAATCCAAAAGCAATACATAGTGTGTTAAAACCCAACAATGCTGATGTCAATGTTTCCCAGATGTGAAACCAATATTATTAACCTCCTGTTAAAAAAAAAAAAAATTTTGCCAGTGTGTAACATGGAAAGGATTATGTTCTTAATCAGCCTATGCTATAATAATAATTTTGAAAAAGAAATTGACAAAAATTTATTTTCCAGCTTGCCACCACCATCGCTCTGCACTGACACTGTGATTTAACATTGCGACTTAATATAAGTGCTGTTTGTGTAACTGAAGTTTAAGCATATAATATTTACATCATCCACTGTCATCTGTCATCTTAGATTCACTGTTTCAAGCAGCAAACTGTTTGCCAAATACCAGAAATCATGCCCCCTTCCCCCCCGTATTCTAGCTTCCTATAAATACATTCAAAAGACATTTCACAGCTTTACAAAACTGTGTTGGCTTTGATGTATTCAGAAATAAGTCTGACGCTACATTTTGGGTAGGCAAAAAAAAAAAGATAATAATACGGTGCTCTTCCCTTTTAGGATTGGTCTTTGAATTCCATTTGATGGGACATGTTATTACAGAAATCTTGTTACTGCCATGTATAGCGGTATCTTAAATGCTGTCTCTGCAGATGAAATCGGAAGGTGCAAAATGAAAATTCAATGCCACAACAGTACTGTCTTTAAAACCAGCCCAGCCTCTAAAATGACAAAATGGGCCATTTCACATTATTCCTGCACCACACCCGCACATTATTTATTCATATAAATACATGGCCTTGCAGAAGGGATTATTTTCTGTCTAGTTAATTACACTAATCTGCAATTACCCATATCTGCAGTAGAGTGACAATTTGCATGGCTGTTTATGCCTAATTTTTGCGAGCAAAAGCTTTATAATAATTTGAAAAGTAATGATTTTAGTAGTATTTGTGTTGTCTTTGACTAGATTCATTGTATTAGAAAGTAAGGTGGTCTTTACTTTTTCTGACTTCCTTACACTTAAAGACAAATAAAGAATGAAATATTGGCAAATTGTTATCCAAGAGATTGTACACATACTGTATACACACTGTAGCATATTGTATAGTCTACTAGATCATTGTTTTTAAGTATTCAGCCAATGAAAACTAAACATGATATGATCGTGTTCTGCATCTTCTCTTCAGTTTGTTGTTGAACCAGGAAACGTGTGGCACCTGTGACTTATGTGGTATGTTTTATTAATGTATTATGGTATCAGTGGCATGACACAAAGTCAATTGTATTCTTTCTTACTCTAAAAGTAAGAAAGAATACAGAGTACATTACTGAATGACTTAATGGAACATTTCGGTATTTCACTTATCGTAGCTCATTGCACACATTAACTTGAGACCAAGTGAGTCAAATGTTACCATACTGTACATGCAGAAAACCAATTTTCTTGCACCGTTAGCCTGCTCACCTTCACTTGTGAGACATCATGACAGCTTGCAGTATGTGGTCTTGGACATCCTGAATGTTATAAATACCATTAATTGTGTCCGGCTGTTCACAATATCTCACAGCTGCCCGTTTCCCTGACCCCATTCAACCGGGTCAATTGATCTCTGAACAGCAGAGAACAACACATGCCTTAGAGACAAACCCTGGAATGCCCTTTCTTGGTGTGCAATGTTTCAGAATTTCTCACTTATTAGTCTCTTTTTTGTTTTAATTGCATGAATTATGAAAACATTTTCTGAACTAAGTCATATTTGAGCATTTCTACCAAATGATAACCCTCAAGAAATATTCATTTGCACAAAATAGATTGGGATGGTTTTCATATCCCATACCACACTTGTTAAAGTGTCAAATCTCTTATCTAACATATTTGATACCTTCTCTGGAGCACCTTTTTCAAAGAGTTGGCATTCTTAAATTGCTATATGTTGTTTTCCACTGGTGGTGAAACATTCCTGCCATGTATTCAAACATGATGATGGAACATGAGTGATGATTGCAAAAGAGCAAGCTTCTAAAATCCAAAATGCATCTTTAAATATTGGTGTATTGCTAATACTGCAATGTCATATGCCATTGTTGATTGTCTCTATATAGTCTTCCTTCTCAAAAATATGCTGCAGCTCAATTGTTTTCTAAAAATATCAGACCATCCCACAGATGTCCCCAAATCTACCAGAACTGAAAAACTAAGGCTAATTATATCAGCAAATAAATAAAAGGTGTTCCAAAAGCATAGAAATGCAGCGAGTATTATACAATTAAGCAGCAAAAGGCAAGATCTGACAAAAGATAATAGGTCAAAGGACTACATCTCCTTGGAGATGTATTTATATATATATATATAAATATATAAAACAAGCAGTGTGCTATTCATATGGTGAAATGGAAAATAATTCATAATTGTGCTATGCTTCTAATTTTTCATTTTTTGTTAAATTATGGGCAATTAGAAACACAATGAATGCAATACTTGTAAGTGTGTGATGCTCATTGATCAGCTAAGCAAATTAGCTAATGTGTTTTACATCATAGAATAGAAGGGTGTCACGATTGTACATCGTGAATTGAACAGTGGCCACACACAAAAACTCATTATGCGAGAGAGAGAGAGAGGGGTGATGGAGAAATATCACTATCATGTCACTAAAATGAGGGTACTCTGCCTGGTAGTTATATTCATGCCATTGTCATCTTACACCATTTTCTTTTCATCTTGCCGGTGTTCAGGAACTGATATGAGTAATGGGGGGTGTCTTCAGTCTCCCCCTTTTCCATATATACATATTAGATCAGTACTGGGAATGCTAAATGGATACCAGCAGCATTTAGATAACAGAACATTGATAGTATGATAGCGTTGTGGCTAAATAATGTTCTTATAATTAACTGGTATACAGTGGGGCTAGAGGTATGTGATATTGTGCAGCCATTTGGATTGTGGGCCTGAGAGGATGCTGTAGACGTGCTGAGAGACTGTGCTATTAATCTCAGCAGTGCTACACTGAACCACGCATGAACAACCATCTGCCAAACTATGATGCAAAAACCATGTTCGTTTTATCTGTGTGCACATTCAAACAAAGACAATTATCGTCTAGAAATAGAGGAAGGCTCAGGGAACCTTCTGAACTGTTCCTGAAAAAACAAAAAAGAACGAAGGAGGAAGATGAAGGAACCAAAATTCTAGTACACAAAATGTTCTTTGGAAAACTTAAGGATCTTAGTTTTTAATTTCACAGGTGCTTATACCTAATGGAACAGATGGGGTGGCACAGAGTTTGCGGCTATGCTAATTATTTCAACCTCAGGTAATGAAATAGATAATGTATTATAAAATATTCTGAAATGGTGTATTGCCATCTCCCCATCCTCTCTATGAAAGTCTCTTCTTTTTCTTTAGTGGTCATCTTGTTCTCCTGTGATTCATTGCGGTGGGAGGAGGTTGAATCACAAAACTTTGCAAAATGAATACATTCCAACTTTTGATAAAGCGGATACTGTAGGTGTAGTGAGGTATTCAAGCATCAATGTGTGTGCATTAATAAGCTGTTTCCTTTTTTACCTCCAGCCTTCAAGTTTGTCATAGTTTGCTCATATTGGATTACATTAAAAGACTAACCCATGAAGAAAATAAAAATACAATAATATCCTGTGTGTCTGTGTGGGTTTCTTGACATGTATTCTTAATTTTTCGAACAATCCATCATCGAATGCTGTGTCACTCTTCCCATCATTGCAGAGTATATACCATACTTTAATCACCTGGTCCACTCTCTGTGTTAAAAACAATTACAGCATTAATGTCTCTCCAAGCCTACTCTGTCCTTAAAATCTAAAATGCTGCTGCCCGAATCCCTAAATGACCTTTCTGCTCTGAATCTAAGATGGTGTAAGATCTTAATCAGCTGATCTATGATGTTTCAAAGTTGAAGTGGCTTACTTGCTATGCCATTTCTCCTCTGTTTATCTCTGTTTATTTTGTGGAATGCATCGGAGTGCGATGATGACAGATTGCTGGCAGAGTGCTGGAGACTCTTGACGGTAGAGGTGAGCTCCGGCCGTCAGATCTCAGCAGCCTCGGACAGAAAGATAAAGCGTGTTATTTGCACTGCCGCTGCACAGCAGCACATATTTACAGTAAAAGCTCCATCACCTGAACATGAGTCACATGCATTTATATTGCCTTTTCATGTGGTACTGACTGTAATTTCCTGGGCTTTCCAAAGGGAGGTGCACCTGAAGATAGCAGATAGCTAGTTATGTTCCTATTTTAAAATCATGTGCGCTGCTGATTTATCTAAAAAGAGGTATTTTTTCATATTGAATTCAGCCCTACATAGGTACACCTTGGAATCTAATTTAACAACTTAAAAGGATACTACCTTTGCCTTTCCCAATTACCAGTGAATGCTAATATTGTGGCAGCACTGACTTCTCTTCCCTATGTATTGCAATGTCCATGTACTTGTGTGTCATGTTGGACGTCACGGTCCGGGATTAAAACCTGACCGAAAGGTTTGTTTTGCTGTCCGCATCTCATGAATCTGTAGACACGGCTGGAACTATACTGTTTGCTTTCATAATTCTACCACAGATTTGATAAATGGGCTATGACTTCCCTGTTTGTATTGCTTTTGTCAGAAATTGATCTAACCCATGAGAGTCACCCCCTCCAAACTTCCAGGAGAGTAGATCCCAGAAGAGCACCCTAGATTTCTGTACATATCTTTTAATTGCCTTACCAATTCCCTTATTTGTTTGGGAAGGAGAGAGAGAAGAGAGAACAACAACCTTATGGTCAGGTCAATGAGAGTGGCTCATTTGTTATAATGTATTACTGTATGGACCATGAACAACACTATTAGTATTGTCTTGTTTGCTGTAGTGTAAGTCTTATTATTTGACATTTGTTGTCTTTGAAGAATATGAAATATAGGTGATTTCACAAGTTAAAAGCCTGTTCTTTCACCACAAGGTCATGTATATTGCCTGGGTACAATGGTTTACCATGGTTATTTTATAATATTTACAAGGTGAAAACCCTGCATAGTATAGCTTTAAATATAAAAAAGCATGCAAGAATATAGTCATGTTACAACACAACATCCTTCAGTATTAGTGATTGTTTTTGTGTTTATAAAATAAAATAATAAACAAAACCGTTTCTCATGATTTTTTCTTAGATGAGAAAAGTGTTTTGTGAGCAGTAACATAATTGATTTCTGCTTGCACAAGGTAAAAATACTTTACAAATTCTGCCTAGGGGCTTCATATGAATAGTTTTAAAATGTGGCTTCAGTGTGCTGGCACTAACATAAGAATATTTCATACAAATGATTTAATACAGGACTAGAGGTCATACATTGTCAGATTTTGAATTACTTTAAAATGATTAAAACACATAATGTAATGCTATTTATCATGCTAGCACTTAATGTAAAGCTTAAATAGTTAGATTATACGGAAACCAGGCAGGGAAGATTGTCTCTTATGGTCACGTCAGCATTTCTCTTGGGAATGAATAATTTCTCCCTTGTGCTTGGTGATTTGGCTCAGATTGTTATATGTATCCTAGTTCATATATCACCATTTTACTTTACAAGAATAAAACTCAATAGGGCCTGCTTCATTAAAGCTGGCTGTTTGACCTGTTTGTGTGGCCAGAAATGAAGACTGGTCATCAATTAAGAATAACAACCCAGCTCACGGTTTGGAGACCTCTAATACCCTTACTGGCTCATCTATTCGGTAGAATTGACAAACTGTAAGATATTTTGACATGCTTGCAAGTGTTTCTGAATGAGTTCCAGTGGGAATGGCAATCACTGACAAATTGATATGAGTTTTTCTGGTTATTTTAGTCCTCTGCATATATTTCTACAGTTTGGTCTTTTCACAATGACAAATATATGTTGTGCAAACTGTGAGCAGTATTTCACCAGGAACTGCCTGAAGGGATCTAAACAGAATATACTGTACAATAATATAATTTAGCAGTATACAAAGACCGCAATGGGAAATACACTGTATATAAACTGTGCACTGTATGTCACTTGAAATTGCCTTTTGGGATAACTAAATACATTAATAGATCTCTTTTGAATTGATTGCTATATAAGCTTGGCTTAGTTCAGAAAAAGGTGTGTATCTTAGCCCATAACTTCTATAAATTACACATTCTGTGCAACAGAGAGCTTATCCTGCCACATTGAATGCTCCACTGCAGCTTTAGAAAAATAGTGATAGTGGCTTAAGCATATATATATATATATATATATATATATATATATATATATATATATATATATATATAAACACACACACACACATACACATACACAGAATACACTCAGTGACCACTTTATTGGGTACACCAGCTAGTTAATGGAAATATCTAATCAGCCAATCATCCTTAATGCAGACCAAACATCAGAATGGGGAAGAAATGTGATCCAAGTGACTTTAACCATGGAGTGATTGTGGGTACCAGTAAGGGTGGCTTGAGTATCTGAGAAACTATGATTTGCATCACATTCAATATAGTTTGCATAGAATGGTGCAAAAAACAAATAACCATGTGCTGCAACAGTAGTATGCAGAAGTCACTGACAAAGCATGTCAAATTTTGAAGTGGATGTCAGCTAAGAACAGAAAACAGGCTACTGCGGGCACAGGCTCACCAAAACTGTAGATTTCTACTGCAACAGAAAGATGCTGGGAGCAAATGCATGCAGGCACTGCAGCCAGCAGGACGTGCTGAGTTGAGTAGTGCTGGTCTAGATGCACCATCACCTCTTTCCACAGCAACTTTCCACAGAGGTTTCCTGCCAAATAACTAATTAAGCCCACCTCTGATTATTGGAAGTTTGGTAATAATGGTCATAATGGTAATGAATAATGGTAATATGGCTATTGGCAAGAAAGATAATGGTAAGTGATATTCTAATTCTGAGACAACTGTGGTTTTGTTGAAATGGTGAAATGACACTAATAGCTATTTGTTATTCATGGAATTTGTACTGCCTACCTTAATTTTACACTGCCACATTCAGTTTTGTTCAATTTTAAGAACAAAAAAAAAGGGTTCTCTGTTTCAAGAGATCAACTAAAGATATTACTGAACCTTTTAAATGTATGCTGTCAGTCGCTGCGCACAGATGTGCAATTATGCACATGTCATTATATGCATATCATTACAACTTATACTTTTCAACTTATACTTTGCAAGTTGAAATGATTGAAATTCTGGAATGATTAATAAACTTCCTTGGAACAGATAAGTACATACATCCATAAGAAATGAAGCTCTGGAAGGCCCAACATTTAACAAGGCCGATTCCGATGTATGTAGTACGTGCAACCAAATACTTTCCCTAACACCCTGTGTGGACTTTTTGAGATTTCAGGACTGCTGTGTAGGCTGCTTTTTCAGTTGCGGTCTGCCTGGCTGTAGTTGGTGGGAGGGAGGAACAGGAGACGGCTGAAGGAAGTGCGTTTCTGCCAAGTCGCTGCGGGTCAGGCACCAGCAGGCGGGAGGGAGATGAAGTCGTGGAGGTGAAGAGGGAGCCGTAGGCAGTATTGGAGGATCCAGAGGTTGCATACAGAGCTTTAAACAGATTGTTATTTTACAGCACATTTGTGTACATAAAAACAAATCTACAGGCCAAGGTTTATCTATATTTAGCATAGATTCTGTCTGTAATGCTAATGGCTATTACGTGAAAGCTTATTGTGGTTATAATAATGTTTAAAAGATAGTTTCAATTGTGTTGTAATATATAGCTCTTGTAGCCATCCTCCCTCCACGTAAGCAAGAATAACTGAGTTTATTCCCGTTTCCTTGTCTGTTGCATTATGGGCCATGGTAAGTTAAATGACAGTGTTACTCTGCAAGCAGCAATCACAATGTGAGAGCTCCTGATTCCTATCATAGTGTCCACAAGACCCACGTAGCTCGACCCTCACACAGTATATTCCCACATTGTCCAGGTGCAGTATCCACAATTACAGCTAAAACCTCTCATAGGCATTTTCTGCGTGTTGGCTTGAGCACTTATCTTTTAATGTTTCTGTTTTTCATTGTCATGTCTTCATAATCCAAAGTCCCTCAAAGAAATACTGCATTCCTGCTGTTTGTGACAGGAAAACATGTACAGTACAATTTGACAAACAGCACAATAATAATAATAATAATTATTATTATAAAAAAGTTAATGCTGCGGGCTTAGGCAAGAAACAATTTGCATAACAATTTGCCTGTGATGGATTTGAAGAAGAAAGATTCGACTGTTATTAAAATGAGTCTTCCTACTTGTATGTGGGGGAAAAAAAGGAATTTATCACCGAATGGCTTCAGTCATAAACAACAAATTGCTGTGGTACGGCGTGGGCCCAACATGCATTGTTTTGATAAAAATAAAATCAACACGGAGGAAGTCTGAGAAACAGGCTGAATGAATATAACTACTGAGTAATGGTGTGGATGTTCTGATTCAAAGACTGTTTGGGTGTGTATGCATCTGTCATTCTGACCTGGCTTTAAATGGGAATAATATGCAGGAACTCTATAGTCATTCATTTGCATTTTTACCAGACTTTAAGTCTGTATCTTTTAATTTCCTTCCGAGTGTCAGCAGGAAGAGAATTCACACGGTGGTTTAGAGGCTGTGACATCAGTCCAGTTCAGACCTTTCCTGTAAGTGCGGGACACGTTTCCCACAGTCCACTGCTTCTAACTAGAAGCACGTACGTTGCTGTGTGGCTCAAAGGGCCAGCACTAGAGTTTGATGGTGTCAGCGTCCTCAGCCCTGTTCCTCTCAGACGCTGTGGGAGACGGTGTATTTCTGAAAGATAACGTGAGAGTGAAGAGGGGAGGGGGGACCGGGGCCCTAATCTCCACAAAATAGTCAGGCTGAGAGCAGCCTGCAGCAGCCTGCAGCAGACTGGAACAAGAAGCTTGGAAGATATTCCACTGGGAATACTTTCAGTTTACCCTGGGCACAATAAGTAGATCACAAAATGGGTGTTCCATGATTTAATATATAAAACTTTTTTTTTTTTTTTTTTAATGCCCAGAAAACACAATATAGTCCAAAATAGGGGAAGGGGGTAGCGAGAGAATATTTGGCAGCTACTGCAACCGGTTATCCAGTGCTGCCAACCTGCTTCCATGAACTGAGCTGGCCCAAGGAGGTGGACCTTCCTGCTGTTCCATTAGCTTGTGCCCTAGATACCTGGCTCTTAATTGCAGGTTCTCAACTGAACATCAATCAACCCACCTCTGTATTATAAAGCATCTCGTCCCTTTTCGTGTCAAAACAAGTTTGCACTGTTAATTAAGGTAAACAAATTTGATGTTTCTCTGATTCATTTTGTGTACTGAAATGTGTTGCAGAGTTCAGAGCTATTATCACTAAATGGATCACAAACCCTAACACGTTAGAAGGAACATAGTGAGCTAATTGCTGTCAGCGTTTGGTAACCGTGCTCTTGAGAGCAGCCGTCATTAAGTTTTTTCTAGCAGCAAGCGAGATCCATCTTGATACGTGTCATCTAGGTAAAAGTTCGCATGAGATGCTTTGAAATTTTTTATGGCCCACTGATAACTGTTAAATTATCGAAAACAAAAAATCTAAATGAATTTAATTCATGAATTCATTAAAAGCAAAGACAGTGTTGAGAGAACGTTCCTGGGTTTTTAAGCTTCCTGTGATTGGATGAACCAATCCAAGTGAATTGAATACTTCATTATTGACAATAATTGCCATACTAGACAGAACAGTATGATGATATATGTCCATGGCATTGTGATGTCATTTGCAATTCATGTATTTTTTTATTCTTTGAAGTATCTTTGCTTTTTACTTTTTCGATATTTTATGATTTATATTGAAAAAAGGCCAGTTTTATGTGAATATGGCTAGTAGCTACAAAATGAACTCTTGATCATTTTAAAACAAATTTTAATTTGTTTGGGAAGCGTGGATTGCCAAGGTTTGTTGGAACACAAACACAAGTTGTTTGTTTTGCAACATCAGCTCCAGTTCTGCCAGTTCTTTCTGACATCAGGATGATTCACTGACAGAAAAACAAACAAGGATTTATTATCAGCCCACTGCTTTCTGCACATTACATTAGTATTTAGAAGTTCCAGAAACAAGTTTTACTTCTCTGGAGTGGCTCAGTAATTGCACTGCTGGCCCTATAGTTACTGGTTGAAGCCTGAGCTGTATCATGATGACCAGTGTCCTGTTTATATAACATCTATATAAACACGAAATGTAATACAATGGGGCACTTGAGTTGACCAGCCATGAGCATAGCCTGGGTCTTATAGGATTGATCCAGGATGATGCTATTCGTTAACACTGAATAGAAGTTTCTGCAGGGGGACACAACCAGCCTCATTCCTCCTCTCACCAACATACGAGTAGAAGATGCACTTCTCCCCTAAATGGCAAGTAATTTTCAACCTGTCGTACTATGTGGTCTCTAAGCGTGTTTCAGATGAGTCCATATATTTAGTTTTTTGTGCTGGTATACCTCTGACTGGAGATTCCTAACTGGCCTCATTGGCCTCCTCTGGCTTCCTATTGCCGCACTAAGGCCCTAGTGTTGGCATTTCAGGCTGCTAAGGGGACTGCCCCACCTTATATACAATCCTTAATCACTCCCTACTCCCCAGCTAGACCACTCCGGTCTGCCAGCTCTGGTCGCCTTATGGTTCCCTCTCTATGAGCACCTGGCGGTCGAGCTGCACGTTCACGCCTGTTTTCCGCTCTGGTGCCTCAGTGGTGGAATGACTTGCCTACCACTGTCAGGACAGCAGAATCCCTCCCCCTATTTTGACGCAGACTAAAAACCATACCTTTTCAAACTATACCTTAGTCCTCCCTCCTGATTTCCCCCGCCCCCCTTTCTGATATTCCTATCCCTCTTGTCTAACCCCCCAAAAAAATAATTGCACTTATGATGACTATATGTTTAGAACAACACTTCATGTGTATTTTACTAGCTGTGGATGTGACGCTTTAACTTGTGGAAGAACCTATGCACTTGTAAGTCGCTTTGGATTAAAAGCGTCTGCTAAATAACAAAAATGTAAATGTAAAAAAAAAACTACAGACGGCATATCTTAAACATATCTTAACCGATATAAGAACACTATTACGACTAAGCAGGGGACAATCCCCCCAGGAGCAATGTGAGGTTAAGGGCCTTGCTCAAGGGCCCAACAGCTGTACTATACTGGAGCTTGAACCTTCTGGGTCCCAGTCATATACCTTAGCCACTCGGCATTGTCCTTGCCCATTCGTGGACGATGATTTGACAATGACATGGAATCATTGCATGTTGTGCATTACCAGAGGTTAACACTAGAAAAGTCAGCTGACTCCATCAAATGACTCCAACATTGCTAATGCAATATGCTCCTCCTTCCTACATAGTTGGGCTTAAAATAACTGCAATTTTGAAATTCCAGATATACACAAATACAGGCAGTTTATAATATTTTCTTCACAGAAATCCAATGCCGGCCAATAATCAAGCAGGGAGCCTACTGGTGCCCAGGAAAGAGAGTATGTGGGAGCACTTAAAATATTGCAGTTAGTATTTACTTAGCTAGCCTACTTTTCCCATTTTGTGTTTTGTCTTGTTTCACACATTTTTTTACTTCTCTCAGTGCGCCTGTAATAGATTATTTATTTTAATTATATCTTTCAAGACAAACTCAACCCAATCCCAAGAATATAAACTGAAGTGAATGTAAACCCCAAACATGTATTTGCGTGAACTATCACTATTAGGAAAGCTGGCACACAAATTCTCAGAATTTGAAATTATTTTCAAATGTCATAGTAAACCAGTGCTGGGATATCCCTGTCATAGTGGGCCTTCTATGCAGTTTAAGTCATGTCAGTTGGGTTATATGTGTGATGTGTTATGTTGGCCATGTGTCAATAACTTAGAGTAGATTCGTTCTGTTTCCTCATAGGTGTTCTAAACATGTGCACAGTGCAGTTTCAAATGTGACAACATTTGAAGGTGTTGTGGTGCAGTGGGAAAAAATGGGTATTGCCTGAATAAGGGACAATAACATGTGAAGGACACCATTTAACCAACTGTTAAAGATCGTTTTGGTGTAAATGACACACTTCAAGCTGGGAAGCAGTAATCCACTATCCAATATCCAATATCTAAAATATGATGGTTCAAAGGATGCAAAGGCTCACATACAGTGGTGTGAAAAAGTGTTTGCCCCCTTCCTGATTTCTTATTTTTTTGCATGTTTGTCACACTTAAATGTTTCAGATCATCAAACAAATTTAAATATTAGTCAAAGACAACACAAGTAAACACAAAATGCCGTTTTTAAATCCAAACCTACATGGCCCTGTGTGAAAAAGTGATTGCCCCCCCTGTTAAAACATAACTGTGGTTTATCAAACCTGAGTTCAATTTCTCTAGCCACACCCAGGCCTGATTACTGCCACACCTGTTCTCAATCAAGAAATAACTTAAATAGGACCTGCCTGACAACGTGAAGTAGACCAAATGATCCTCAAAAGCTAGACATCATGCCGAGATCTAAAGAAATTCAGGAACAAATGAGAAGAAAGTAATTGAGATCTATCAGTCTGGAAAAGGTTATAAAGCCATTTCTAAAGCTTTGGGACTCCAGCGAACCACAGTGAGAGCCATTATCCACCAATGGCGAAAACATGGAACAGTGGTGAACCTTCCCAGGAGTGGCCGGCCGGCCAAAATGACCCCAAGAGCGCAGCGACGACTCATCCAAGAGGTCACAAAAGACCCCACAACAACATCCAAAGAACTGCAGGCCTCACTTGCCTCAGTTAAGGTCAGTGTTCATGACTCCACCATAAGAAAGAGACTGGGCAAAAATGGCCTGCATGGCAGAGTTCCAAGACGAAAACCACTGCTGTGCAAAAAGAACATTAAGGCTCGTCTCAATTTTGCCAGAAAACATCTTGATGTTCCCCAAGACTTTTGGAAAAATACTCTGTGGTCTGACGAGACAAAAGTTTTTTGGAAGGTGTGTGTCCCATTACATCTGGCGTAAAAGTAACACCGCATTTCAGAAAAAGAACATCATACCAACAGTAAAATATGGTGGTGGTAGTGTGATGGTCTGGGGCTGTTTTGCTGCTTCAGGACCTGGAAGACTTGCTGTGATAAATGGAACCATGAATTCTGCTGTCTACCAAAAAATCCTGAAGGAGAATGTCCGGCCATCTGTTTGTGACCTCAAGCTGAAACGAACTTGGGTTCTGCAGCAGGACAATGATCCAAAACACACCAGCCAGTCCACCTCTGAATGGCTGAAAAAAAACAAAATGAAGACTTTGGAGTGGCCTAGTCAAAGTCCTGACCTGAATCCTATTGAGATGCTGTGGCATGACCTAAAAAAGGCGGTTCATGCTCGAAAACCCTCCAATGTGGCTGAATTACAACAATTCTGCAAAGATGAGTGGGCCAAAATTCCTCCACAGCGCTGTAAGAGACTCATTGCAAGTTATCGGAAACGCTTGATTGCAGTTGTTGCTGCTAAGGGTGGCCCAACCAGTTATTAGGTTTAGGGGGCAATTACTTTTTCACACAGGGCCATGTAGGTTTGGATTCTTTTTCTCCCTTAATAATAAAAACCTTCATTTAAAAACTGCATTTTGTGTTTACTTGTGTTGTCTTTGACTAATATTGAAATTTGTTTGATGATCTGAAACATTTAAGTGTGACAAACATGCAAAAAAATATGAAATCAGGAAGGGGGCAAACACTTTTTCACACCACTGTAGTATCGCAATATCATTCTATGCCAGATGGGATGCTCATATATTTTAGCATGATTTGCTAGTATACGCTTTACTAATGATATTTAGATTTTAACATTTCCAGTAAATTCAATGTAAATTTGAAAATGAATATGATTCAGTGTTAATAAGACTAATGAATTATAATAAGATTAATGAATGTGCATTTTATTTTCAAACTGCTAACAAATGCTCATTAAGAATTATTGCTTCACTGACAGGAGCATATTAACTAAGATTTTGGGTACACTGGAATAGTACATCCTAACATAATTACGATTTATGTTTATTTAATATCCAGTCTAGCATAGACTCCACAACTCACTGCATGAAGCCAGTATGGCTTGAAGCATTACCTTTGTGTTTCTCCCATGTCCTTTGTGTTTTCCCAGAAATGTCTCTAATTTAAGCCATGAGAACATTGCTGGTGATGCCATGCAAGGTGATGCATAGACTGTAATGTAACAATCAGACCTGCAGATGGTTCTGAAGAACAGCCATAATAATGGTATAAGAACTGTCATAAAGAAAATTAAAGCAGAAATAAATATAGGAATTAACATTATCAAAAAAATACAATGAATAATAAATGCAGTGTTAGGGAAAAAATGCCCTTTTTAACATTTCACAGGTGAGCATCGTCTGATGAAACAGATCCCAGTAAATACAACGACAGCTATACTTGAGTTAACTTTCGTAGATATTTGCAAAGAAACAACAGAAAGCTTACCGGCTTTCTGATTGAAATCAGACATAGTAAGACTCTTATACCCACTTTTCCAGAAGGGGGGGGGGGGCTTTACCAAAACAAAAAGACATGAAGCTGGCCACGAACATTTATCAGTATTTTGTCTTCTGAATACCCCTTGTTGACCTTGCTAGACCAGAATGTGCTAGCTGAGAAGCAGAGACATTAAGGTCAAAGGTTGTCTGTCTGCTGGAGAGAGACAGAGAAAGACTCCTAGTAAGCACTTAATTCAGAAAGTGGTCTAATAGTAATAAGGATTATCACTAAAAGGTTATTTGTAATCATGTGATTGTCTTTGTTAACACACATTGTCAATTAAGAATCAGTTAAGAAAATTACCCTTTCACAAAGTATGCATTTTCCTGCTTTGATTTTATCAAAATCAACTTGATCCACATAAATTGTGCATTTTCTTTTGAGTAGGTTTTGATCTTGTGCACATTGATTGGGAATGCCCCTAAATTAGCAACTTGCCATATGCTGGGCTGCAACTTGTGCCACAGACCTGGTCTGACCAGGAGCCAATTACAGACAGCTCTGACACCAATATTTCACTCACCCACCCCCTCCTGTGCATCTCCTCCAGTTCAGTGCAAGTCACCAGACTACCATGACAACAGTGCTACTTTACCAGTGGGAATAGAGCCTGACAATGGGATTCAGTTTGAATCTACAACCTACTGTATGTTGCAACCATTCACTGCAAAATAAATAAATACATTCATTTATTTTGTGAATTTAGCTAAAACCTGTCTTGATTTCTTCTGTTTCTCGATCACTTGGTGTATGTTATTTAATTTCACACAAACAACACTATTGGCCGAAACAGAAGCAAGTTGTTTGGACTGTGTACAGATCTGATCAATATACCTCCCTCTTCTATTTGAGGGAATGTCCTGACAGCAAAGAACATATATTTTTTAATACAGTACATCATTGCCTCTGATGGCTAATAAATGTATAAAATTATGCAACTTTATTGATTCTGCAGGAAATTAAAGCAAGCCTTTAGTACTTACTGAGCAAGGGTTCAGTGGCCCTTGAAATTAAGACAACATTTCACAATAAAGCTTGAAAAAGATTAGTTTTAAAATGGTAAGGCTGAAACATGCTGATTCTATGTATAGACCTTATAGGCGGCAGCCACAGTGGTTATTATCTCGTAACGCTAATTTCTAGTCTCCCCAAAAAGGCAGCATCATGAAATTAAAAATAAAAATGTCTGGATCTGACATTGGCTGTGGCTGTGGCTGCAGGCTAATGATGCATTGCCCAAAGTATCATACAGGTGGGTGAGTTTGGGTCAATATAAATTTGTGATATAATTGGGATGCTTCAAATACAAATTCTTGTTTTTGTATGGGGCCTGAGCAATAATTATCCTGCTTCAGTAGAAAAATTTTACCTGTAACTATAAATGTGATATTATACTATTTGGCTAACAGTATTGTAGAATCTTAACACAGTTCTTTTCTGTTTTCATATAAAAAATCTTGCACATTTCTGAAGTCTCTTAAATATCACATGCTTAATTACCTTGATAATGAATGTATGTATTCAGGTGTTTAGTATCGCTGCGGGTTTCCTCTACACGCGGTAACGTTGATTTTTTTAAATTGCTCATTTGAACAGCAAGGGTTAGGGCTTGAGCCACGTTGTTTGACTATTACCTGTTAATCACTTCTACTGGTTGCATACCTGTAGAGTGATTGAACATTCGTCTTAAGTAACTTAAATAGCTGTGGAATTTATCAGTAGATTAGCTTTGATTTGGTATTGCTTGTGAGCAATTGTAGGCCATTTAAATAGGCGTGTCAGAGCGACGCTAGCGTATATTAGACTGGCGAAAGTTGTCCTTAGTCAGTAAGTGCATCATTCTGACCAGGTGTTTAGTATCGCTGCGGGTTTCCTCTACACGCGGTAACGTTGATTTTTTTAAATTGCTCATTTGAACAGCAAGGGTTAGGGCTTGAGCCACGTTGTTTGACTATTACCTGTTAATCACTTCTACTGGTTGCATACCTGTAGAGTGATTGAACATTCGTCTTAAGTAACTTAAATAGCTGTGGAATTTATCAGTAGATTAGCTTTGATTTGGTATTGCTTGTGAGCAATTGTAGGCCATTTAAATAGGCGTGTCAGAGCGACGCTAGCGTATATTAGACTGGCGAAAGTTGTCCTTAGTCAGTAAGTGCATCATTCTGACCAGGTGTTTAGTATCGCTGCGGGTTTCCTCTACACGCGGTAACGTTGATTTTTTTAAATTGCTCATTTGAACAGCAAGGGTTAGGGCTTGAGCCACGTTGTTTGACTATTACCTGTTAATCACTTCTACTGGTTGCATACCTGTAGAGTGATTGAACATTCGTCTTAAGTAACTTAAATAGCTGTGGAATTTATCAGTAGATTAGCTTTGATTTGGTATTGCTTGTGAGCAATTGTAGGCCATTTAAATAGGCGTGTCAGAGCGACGCTAGCGTATATTAGACTGGCGAAAGTTGTCCTTAGTCAGTAAGTGCATCATTCTGACCAGGTGTTTAGTATCGCTGCGGGTTTCCTCTACACGCGGTAACGTTGATTTTTTTAAATTGCTCATTTGAACAGCAAGGGTTAGGGCTTGAGCCACGTTGTTTGACTATTACCTGTTAATCACTTCTACTGGTTGCATACCTGTAGAGTGATTGAACATTCGTCTTAAGTAACTTAAATAGCTGTGGAATTTATCAGTAGATTAGCTTTGATTTGGTATTGCTTGTGAGCAATTGTAGGCCATTTAAATAGGCGTGTCAGAGCGACGCTAGCGTATATTAGACTGGCGAAAGTTGTCCTTAGTCAGTAAGTGCATCATTCTGACCAGGTGTTTAGTATCGCTGCGGGTTTCCTCTACACGCGGTAACGTTGATTTTTTTAAATTGCTCATTTGAACAGCAAGGGTTAGGGCTTGAGCCACGTTGTTTGACTATTACCTGTTAATCACTTCTACTGGTTGCATACCTGTAGAGTGATTGAACATTCGTCTTAAGTAACTTAAATAGCTGTGGAATTTATCAGTAGATTAGCTTTGATTTGGTATTGCTTGTGAGCAATTGTAGGCCATTTAAATAGGCGTGTCAGAGCGACGCTAGCGTATATTAGACTGGCGAAAGTTGTCCTTAGTCAGTAAGTGCATCATTCTGACCAGGTGTTTAGTATCGCTGCGGGTTTCCTCTACACGCGGTAACGTTGATTTTTTTAAATTGCTCATTTGAACAGCAAGGGTTAGGGCTTGAGCCACGTTGTTTGACTATTACCTGTTAATCACTTCTACTGGTTGCATACCTGTAGAGTGATTGAACATTCGTCTTAAGTAACTTAAATAGCTGTGGAATTTATCAGTAGATTAGCTTTGATTTGGTATTGCTTGTGAGCAATTGTAGGCCATTTAAATAGGCGTGTCAGAGCGACGCTAGCGTATATTAGACTGGCGAAAGTTGTCCTTAGTCAGTAAGTGCATCATTCTGACCAGGTGTTTAGTATCGCTGCGGGTTTCCTCTACACGCGGTAACGTTGATTTTTTTAAATTGCTCATTTGAACAGCAAGGGTTAGGGCTTGAGCCACGTTGTTTGACTATTACCTGTTAATCACTTCTACTGGTTGCATACCTGTAGAGTGATTGAACATTCGTCTTAAGTAACTTAAATAGCTGTGGAATTTATCAGTAGATTAGCTTTGATTTGGTATTGCTTGTGAGCAATTGTAGGCCATTTAAATAGGCGTGTCAGAGCGACGCTAGCGTATATTAGACTGGCGAAAGTTGTCCTTAGTCAGTAAGTGCATCATTCTGACCAGGTGTTTAGTATCGCTGCGGGTTTCCTCTACACGCGGTAACGTTGATTTTTTTAAATTGCTCATTTGAACAGCAAGGGTTAGGGCTTGAGCCACGTTGTTTGACTATTACCTGTTAATCACTTCTACTGGTTGCATACCTGTAGAGTGATTGAACATTCGTCTTAAGTAACTTAAATAGCTGTGGAATTTATCAGTAGATTAGCTTTGATTTGGTATTGCTTGTGAGCAATTGTAGGCCATTTAAATAGGCGTGTCAGAGCGACGCTAGCGTATATTAGACTGGCGAAAGTTGTCCTTAGTCAGTAAGTGCATCATTCTGACCAGGTGTTTAGTATCGCTGCGGGTTTCCTCTACACGCGGTAACGTTGATTTTTTTAAATTGCTCATTTGAACAGCAAGGGTTAGGGCTTGAGCCACGTTGTTTGACTATTACCTGTTAATCACTTCTACTGGTTGCATACCTGTAGAGTGATTGAACATTCGTCTTAAGTAACTTAAATAGCTGTGGAATTTATCAGTAGATTAGCTTTGATTTGGTATTGCTTGTGAGCAATTGTAGGCCATTTAAATAGGCGTGTCAGAGCGACGCTAGCGTATATTAGACTGGCGAAAGTTGTCCTTAGTCAGTAAGTGCATCATTCTGACCAGGTGTTTAGTATCGCTGCGGGTTTCCTCTACACGCGGTAACGTTGATTTTTTTAAATTGCTCATTTGAACAGCAAGGGTTAGGGCTTGAGCCACGTTGTTTGACTATTACCTGTTAATCACTTCTACTGGTTGCATACCTGTAGAGTGATTGAACATTCGTCTTAAGTAACTTAAATAGCTGTGGAATTTATCAGTAGATTAGCTTTGATTTGGTATTGCTTGTGAGCAATTGTAGGCCATTTAAATAGGCGTGTCAGAGCGACGCTAGCGTATATTAGACTGGCGAAAGTTGTCCTTAGTCAGTAAGTGCATCATTCTGACCAGGTGTTTAGTATCGCTGCGGGTTTCCTCTACACGCGGTAACGTTGATTTTTTTAAATTGCTCATTTGAACAGCAAGGGTTAGGGCTTGAGCCACGTTGTTTGACTATTACCTGTTAATCACTTCTACTGGTTGCATACCTGTAGAGTGATTGAACATTCGTCTTAAGTAACTTAAATAGCTGTGGAATTTATCAGTAGATTAGCTTTGATTTGGTATTGCTTGTGAGCAATTGTAGGCCATTTAAATAGGCGTGTCAGAGCGACGCTAGCGTATATTAGACTGGCGAAAGTTGTCCTTAGTCAGTAAGTGCATCATTCTGACCAGGTGTTTAGTATCGCTGCGGGTTTCCTCTACACGCGGTAACGTTGATTTTTTTAAATTGCTCATTTGAACAGCAAGGGTTAGGGCTTGAGCCACGTTGTTTGACTATTACCTGTTAATCACTTCTACTGGTTGCATACCTGTAGAGTGATTGAACATTCGTCTTAAGTAACTTAAATAGCTGTGGAATTTATCAGTAGATTAGCTTTGATTTGGTATTGCTTGTGAGCAATTGTAGGCCATTTAAATAGGCGTGTCAGAGCGACGCTAGCGTATATTAGACTGGCGAAAGTTGTCCTTAGTCAGTAAGTGCATCATTCTGACCAGGTGTTTAGTATCGCTGCGGGTTTCCTCTACACGCGGTAACGTTGATTTTTTTAAATTGCTCATTTGAACAGCAAGGGTTAGGGCTTGAGCCACGTTGTTTGACTATTACCTGTTAATCACTTCTACTGGTTGCATACCTGTAGAGTGATTGAACATTCGTCTTAAGTAACTTAAATAGCTGTGGAATTTATCAGTAGATTAGCTTTGATTTGGTATTGCTTGTGAGCAATTGTAGGCCATTTAAATAGGCGTGTCAGAGCGACGCTAGCGTATATTAGACTGGCGAAAGTTGTCCTTAGTCAGTAAGTGCATCATTCTGACCAGGTGTTTAGTATCGCTGCGGGTTTCCTCTACACGCGGTAACGTTGATTTTTTTAAATTGCTCATTTGAACAGCAAGGGTTAGGGCTTGAGCCACGTTGTTTGACTATTACCTGTTAATCACTTCTACTGGTTGCATACCTGTAGAGTGATTGAACATTCGTCTTAAGTAACTTAAATAGCTGTGGAATTTATCAGTAGATTAGCTTTGATTTGGTATTGCTTGTGAGCAATTGTAGGCCATTTAAATAGGCGTGTCAGAGCGACGCTAGCGTATATTAGACTGGCGAAAGTTGTCCTTAGTCAGTAAGTGCATCATTCTGACCAGGTGTTTAGTATCGCTGCGGGTTTCCTCTACACGCGGTAACGTTGATTTTTTTAAATTGCTCATTTGAACAGCAAGGGTTAGGGCTTGAGCCACGTTGTTTGACTATTACCTGTTAATCACTTCTACTGGTTGCATACCTGTAGAGTGATTGAACATTCGTCTTAAGTAACTTAAATAGCTGTGGAATTTATCAGTAGATTAGCTTTGATTTGGTATTGCTTGTGAGCAATTGTAGGCCATTTAAATAGGCGTGTCAGAGCGACGCTAGCGTCGCTCCGTCCCCGTTTGTGATGTTATGTTTCACCCCATCCCAGTCTGCTCTCTCCCTCGAAGACCCCCCCTGCGACGTGGGCCTCCACGGCGTCGGAACCCCTCAAAACTCAGCTATCCCCCGCTGACCCCCTGTGAGGACTTTGCTGTCACAGGGGGACTGTGGAACTGCCAGTCTGCCACTCGGAAGGCTGACTTCATCCCTGCGTATGCCTCCCTCCAGTCCCTACAATTCCTTGCCCTAACTGAGACCTGGATCACACCTGACAACACCGCCACTCCCGCTGCCCTCTCATCCTCCTTCTCCTTCTCGCACACTCCCCGGCCTTCCGGCCGTGGCGGTGGTACTGGTCTTTTAATTTCCCCCTCGTGGAAATTCTCTGTTCTCCCCCTCTCTGACCTGTCCATATCCACTTTTGAATTCCATTCTGTTGCAGTATCCTACCCTACTAACCTTTTCATTGCAGTTATCTACCGTCCTCCAGGGCCCCTGGGAAACTTCCTTGATGAGCTAGACACCCTTCTCAGCTCCTTCCCTGAGGATGGCACCCCACTGATTCTCCTTGGAGACTTCAACATCCACCTAGAAGCCTCCCAGTCTGCCGCTTCCTACCGCTAATCCACTCCTTCGGCCTCTCCCTGCAACACTCTCCTCCGACCCACAAGGCGGGCAATGTCCTAGACCTTGTCTTTGTAAGGAACTGCTCATGCTCCGATTTCACGGTTACCCCTCTGCATACATCTGGTCACCACTTCATCTCATTCTCCCTCCCTCTTCCTCCCCATCCTCCTCCCCCTCCTCCCACCCACACTTCCTCAGCCCGCCGTAACCTCCGCTCCCTCTCACCCTCTTCCTTTGCCAGCACCGTCACCGCCTCACTCCCCCCTCTCGAATCCTTCTCCAAACTCCCCGCTGACTCTGCATCTGCCACCCTCCTTTCATCTCTCTCCTCCGCCTTTGACTCTCTCTGTCCCCCTGTCTCAAAACCACCTCGCACATCCCCTCCCAGTCCTTGGATATCTGACACCCTCCGTACCTCCAGGGCCAGCCTCCGCGCAGCGGAGAGGAAGTGGGGGAAATCCAGAGACGCTTCCGACCTCATGACTTACCAGTCTCTCCTGGCGGCATTCTCTTCCGATGTCACTGCCGCCAAAGCAAAATACTATCAAACGCAAATTCAGAACTCTGCTTCTAACCCCCAGAAACTTTTCTCCATTTTCTCCTCTCTCCTCAACGCACCGCCTCCTCCTCCTCAGTCCTCCTTCGCTGCTGATGACTTTGCTGATTTCTTTGATGAGAAGGTCACAGTCATCCGCAGATCCTTTACAACCACCGCCCCCCTCACTGTGCCCTTCCCCCCCCTCTAGGCCCATCCCTTCCTTTTCCACTTTCTCCCCCCTTACGGACTCTGATGTTTCTCAACTCCTGCTCTGCCACCGCCCTACAACCTGTGCCCTTGACCCTATCCCCTCTTCTCTTCTCCAAACTATCACACCCGACATTCTCCCATTTGTCACCTCCCTTGTCAACTCCTCCCTGTCTTCCGGCTGTTTTCCGGCATCCTCCAAGAGGGCCCACATCACTCCGCTGCTAAAAAAGCCTACCCTGGATCCCTCCATCATCCAGAACTACCGCCCGGTATCTCTTCTTCCTTTCCTTTCTAAAACTATAGAACGAGCCGCTTCTACTCAACTTTCTTCCTTCTTTTCTAACAACAACCTGCTAGACCCCCATCAGTCTGGCTTCAGATCGGGCCACTCGACAGAGACTGCGCTCCTCTCCGTCAGTGAGTCACTTCATGCCGCACGAGCAGCCTCCCTCTCCTCTATCCTCATTCTTCTAGATCTCTCTGCTGCCTTCGACACTGTGGATCACTCCATCCTCCTGTCTGCCCTGTCAGCAACGGGCATCTGTGGCACAGCCCTGGACTGGATTGAGTCCTACCTCTCTGGTCGCTCCTTCCAGGTTGCCTGGGCTGGTTCGGTATCGACACCTCGGCCCCTCGCCACAGGAGTTCCCCAGGGCTCAGTCCTTGGCCCGCTTCTTTTTTCTCTCTACACTCGCTCCCTTGGCCCTGTGATCACTGCACATGGGCTATCCTACCACTGCTATGCGGACGATACCCAACTCTTCGTCTCGTTCCCGTCGTCTGATACGCAGGTTTCAGCCCGTATCTCTGCTTGCCTGAGGGACATCCAGAGCTGGATGGACAACCACCATCTAAAGCTCAACCCAGGTAAAACTGAAATGATATTCATCCCTGCTAATACCTCTCCCCATCTGGATCTCTCCATTTCTCTCGGGGATACCACACTCACGCCGTCACCCAGTGCAAGGAACCTCGGCGTGGTGATGGACAGCAGACTGTCCCTTTCCGAGAACATTGCGGCGGTGACCCGGTCTTGCAGGTTCTTCCTCTACAACATACGGAGAATCCGCCCCTTTCTCACCCCCTACTCGACCCAGCTCCTGGTCCAAGCGATGGTTCTGTCCCGCCTGGACTACTGCAATTCCCTCTTGGCTGGCCTCCCAGCGTCCGCCATCAGACCCCTCCAACTCATCCAGAATGCAGCAGCTCGTCTGGTCTTCAACCTTCCCAAATACTCACACGTCACCCCCCTGCTTACTTCCCTCCACTGGCTGCCTGTCATGGCTCGCATCAAATTCAAAACATTGGTGCTAGCCTTCCAAGCAGTTAAAGGGTCTTCCCCAGCTTATCTGCAAAAAATCATCAGACCCTACACCCCTGCCAGACCTCTTCGTTCAGCCTCCACAGGCCGCTTGGCACCTCCCCCTCTCAGAACCTCCACCTCACGCTCACGACTACTGTCTGTTCTGGCTCCACGGTGGTGGAACGAACTCCCCGTTGAGGTCAGAACTATAGAATCTCTCCCCACCTTCAAGCGCAAGCTGAAGACGCACCTCTTCAAGCAGCACCTCTCCCCATCCCTCCCTACCTCCCTGTGACCTTAATTGTCGTCTCTGTGACTTGCTTTGTGTATCGGTATTTTTAGTTGGCTAGGTAAGCAGTGTTTGGATAGTTAACTTTGGTGACTTTTGCTCTGTTTGTTTTTTTGTTTGTTTGTTCAAAAAAAAAAAAAAAAAAAAAAAATGGCCCTTGTCCTTACCTTTGTTGTACAGGTAGCAGTTGAAATTGTACTTACCTCTAGGGTCTTTCAGCGAACTTATCCCTGGTTATGGGTATGCACTTTGTTGTACGTCGCTCTGGATAAGAGCGTCTGCCAAATGCCAATAATGTAATGTAATGTAATGTATTAATAACATGGGAAAGTATTATTACATTAGAGAACACCACTACATTATACATATAAAACCAAACTGTAATGATAAATGGCATCCACTGAGATTGGCCATTTTTTATATTCAAGCATGAACTGTCTCATAACTAGTTGGCACATTAACTGGAGATTTGCACAGCAAACCGCTATGTCAATTATGCATAATTGTGTAATCCATCATCAGAATCTGCAACATATATTAAATGTAAATATACATGTTCACATATTGATACTGTTTTAAAGCTGTACCAAGGAATTTTCTTGAGTGAAAACTCAATTTATCTGAAAGTTACAAAAATGAAAGAGTTTATTATTTCTTCATATTCTGGAAATGAAGCCTGGATTTATCATGTGTATAAGCCTGATAGATGTGAACAATCAATCAAGATCTTTGACTCAACAGCCTGCATTCAAATTATTTACAGTAACCACATACCTTGTCCTCGACTATCTCCTTCAAATGGATGTCAGCAAGTTGTGTAAGAGAATACTGCCTGTTTTTTAATAAATCAAAATTGTTTTTATCATTGCTATAATTTACTTGCACGCAGTACTTATTTTATTGTAAAACAGGCGTATTCATTCACGTATACATATATTTTACCTGCACAACCTGAACCTGCACAATGCTTGTAAGGATTCACAATTGTAACACACATTTTCTCACCCAACAATATAATCACGGATGTGAAAATTCTTTCATATATGCAGTGTGCTGTCCTGTAGTTTGAGCTCTGTGCATTAAACTTTCAGCAAGTTCTGCCAAATAACATTTTTTCACCCACTTAAGTAAATTAATGAATCTGTTGTGTTTTTTTGTTTGCTCTTTGATGTTTTTGCTCATTAAGCCAAATGGCACATACAGTACCATTTTGATCATTTATCCCCTGGCTCCAAGTCCGCATATGCTTGGCTTGTGTTGCTTACGCGCATAAATAAAAAAGCAATGAAACGGCAAGTCTATCCCTATGAGACATGTTACAATTGTGCCTTATGGGGATATTCACTATATGTTAGCATACGCTAGGCTAATGAAATTATTATGTTTTGTTTCTATTTATACACAATTCAGACAAATAGTTTTAACCATTTATTTATTTGTAGCAGGTGCAATTTCTGTCTATTGTTCTCAGAATGCAGACCAGAGACAAAAACAAGAAACCACAACTCATCCAGTCTCGCAAATAAACTAAAATAAATAACATTCCTAATTGGTTGCTGGTTTATGCATCCATGCAGGATATGCTCTTTTGTGCAAAGTGGTTTTTGTCCTGGAAAATTATGCAGATATTAAAGATTTATTCAGTTATTTTTTTGTTGTTACAGTTGTGCCACACCTAACCAAATGTCTGTGGTTATGTTTCACCTCTTTTGATAGATCGTGTTAGAAGTGAAAAAATGGTGCCGGTTCTTTTTACCCATTCTCCATTCCACACCAGATTTCAGGCATTCACTGCATTAACTGCATGGAGTAATGCCCTGTCAAATATTATGTTGGAGTCTCATTTTGGTTATATAAGAATTTTTTGCTTTTGCTGAGCTCCTCCAAAACTAGCTGTGCATGGCACATATCTGTATCCACTGCAGTTTAAGGTGGGCTTGTATGCTGTGGGTCAGCAGTGCTAGTGCTATTACAACATGGGGTTTGAGAAAATTGATGGCAGAGGCAGGAAAGGCTTGACTTTGTGATATAAAACATGACATTGACCAGCCTCCTTTAGTGAGAAAGCACAGTCCACAATGAGTTTCTGAATGACTGGGTACTCATTGTGTCAAGTGGTGAATGAGGCTGGATGTCCCTGGATGTCTATAGCAATCAGAATAGGTTAAAATACACTAATAATATAGTTCATTTGGTCCATAGGCTAAACAAGTAATCTTAACAATATTTAAAATTACTGAAATGTAAAATTGTAAAATGAATTCTAGTACAAAAGTATCTAAATTATACAATGCTTTTGTCAAGCTTGAGAGTCTGGCCTTTAATCACATAAAGTACCAGACCTTCCTGGTCCAGCTTGAGGGACACCAAGAATACAGGAAAGAAAGACTGTGAACAGGTGGCCTGCAGTAGGTTACATTCTCAGTTTTCAGTTATTTTCATTATTCTTACCCACAATGGTTCAATTAAATTAAATTGCATTTATATAGTGCTTTTCACAGAAGACTGTCCAATGCTGTACAGGGTAACAGAAGGGAAGAAAGATTACCAGCCCTAACTCCCAAATAGCATATGAGGTAAACAACTCCTGAGAGGGGAGGAAAACCCTCAAACAGTGGAGAAAAAAAACTTCCTGATTGGAAGAAATCTTTGCTGGCCTATTAATAGGTTAAAATAGTAACAGTTGAGGTATTAAGCAAGCATGTAAACTAGACCGTCCACATTGAGAGGTGTGAAGTATGCAGTTATGTGGGTTGGGGGGAAGTGTGGCTCTTTAGCTCCAGGATGTGTCGAGGCGTGGGTATGAACCAGGGAAGGAGCGGGAGCAAGTGCATTCACACTATTAAGGAACATAGTGTGCAGGAGTGTCTTCTTCAAGTTTTTCCTATACAGTGCTATGAAAAAGTGTTTGCCCCTTTCCAGATTTCCTCAATTATAGCATATGGGTCACACTGACTGGTTTCACATCTATAGACAAAAAGTAATATTCAGCAAATGGAACCTCAGTAAACACTAAACATATTTTTTGAATTACTATTTTATTCATTTAATGAAAAAAGTTATCAAACACCCATATCACCCCATGAAAACATAATCGCCCCCTTCATCTTAATAACTGGTTGCACAACCTTTAGCAGCAATAACTACTTGGGCTGCCAGTAACCTAGTGGCTAAGCCTTTCTGGGACCTGAAAGGTTGGTGATTCAAGTCCTAGTGTGGCCACAATAAGATCCTCACAGCTGTTGGGCCCTTCAACACAGCCCTTAACCCCACATTGCTCCCGGGGGGGATTGTCCCCTTCTTAGTCTAATCAACTGTAAGTCACTTTGGATAAAAGCATCAGATAAATAACAAGTTATAAATTATGTAATTGTTTGTTCATAAATAACTACAATCAAGCACTTCCTATAATTTGATATCAATCGTTCACTTTGCTGTGGAGGAATGTTAACCCCCTTGTCTTCACAGAAACGCTTTAACACAAATTCATAAGTTTGCTATGTGATGATCAAAGGAAATTCCAGAAGAGATTCCAAAAAGTTGTTGAAATGCTTATATCGGTCTGGAAAGGGTTTCTAAGGCTCTGGGACTCTACCGAACCAGAGTGAGACCCATGATATCCAAATGGAAAACAGTTGAAACAGTGATGTATCTTCCCAGGAGTAGTGGGTGCAGTGACAACTCATCCAGGAAGTCACAAATGATCCCTGAAGGATTCTCAGGGAGAATGCCTGGTCATCTGTCCATGAGCTAAAGCTGAAGAGTAATTTGGTTATGTAGTGGTCTAGTCAAAATCCTGACTTGAATCCAATAGAGATGCAGTCGCAGGACCTGAGAAGTGCAATTAATGCATTAAAACCTACTATCTTCGTTAAAGCAGAAGAGGAGACTAAATATCCTCGATGTGAAAGACTGCTATCAAATCAAGGGATGAATTTGTGTGACAAATATGCAGTAAAAGAGGAAATCTTTTTTGTGGAACTGTATATGCCTCTATGATTCAAGACTGTTTGAGGTATGCAAAGATCTTCATTATGGTTCAGCAGAATATCTTATTTCATTCATTTTCAGTAACTCAAGTGGGTAATTTCAAGCAATTAGTTGGATACCTTATTTCCCATTTTCATTATTTGTAAAACCTGATTAAATAAGTAGATAAAATGAAAGCACTATGAAAAACTTCAACACATACAATTCATAAGGTTGTGTAATGCCTCCTGGTACCAGCATGTTTATTATTGTGCGGTACTATTGGAGCTTATTCTAACTTGTAGTATTAACTGTGCAGTTATGAACTTTTAAAATATAACTTTCCCCTTTTCACCAATTCCAAATATTTATAATTCGTAACACTTTTCCTGAAACAAGAAAAGCAGGCGAATTGGCAGTATTCATAACCGCAGATCTCAAAGAGAATATCTCTGCCTTTGGCGATTCAGCCTTTTGCGAGAGTTCCCTCCTGCTGGGATGCACGCAGGCAGCAAAGACAACTAGAGCTTGCAAATGCCATACAAACCTACAGCCCTGTCTGGAGATGAGGGATAAAGAAGCTCTCTCTGAATGATGATGAGGTAATGCATCGGTAAGAGTAGCCTTAGCATCAGCCCCCTCTTGCTCACTTTAGTGGTCACTCAGGGGACGAAGAGCAGCAAGCCCTGTGGCAGGAGTAGGGTAGGACAGAGGAGCCTCTCTCTGAATATTTTCAGTCAGTCTGAACACGGTGGGGAAGAGTTGTACACCCAATAGCCTATGGCGACAGCTGAAGCTTCTCCCTGCAGCCAGACGTGCCAGCTTGGCGTAACTCCAGGGAGATGTGTACATGCATTCAGGAAAGCGACTTTGCCTGCTGTTCCACAGAGCCCATACATTAGGCGCAGTATGAAAGCTGCACTTTTACAGTGACCATCCACTGTGCTTTGCTTGTTTTAAATGCAGTAATTTAATCATTTCAGAATGCTGCTTAGACATTTGAGATGCATATTCACGGTGTACGTGCAGTGACTGAGGTGTAAAGGAATGCTACGGAAGATCCACAAGCTTACTGGCTACCGGGTTGTGTGGGCTTTATGTATCTTTACACATTTATTTCCTACACTCATGTAAAAAAGAATTTCAGGTTTGCCCAGACCATTCGCTATGGGTTCCATTGCCATGGTTTCAATAGGAAGATACAGTACTATACAGTATACACTCAGTGAAAAAAAAAAAATTGAATCAGCCTATCATGTTACAGCAAAATTCATTCAAGTGAGTTGTTGTTCAGAACAAACAATAGAAGTGACCATGGAATGATTGTTTGTGCCAGACTGGGTGGTTTGAGTATCTCAGAAACGGCTAATCTCCTGGGATTTTCACACACAACAGTCTCCAGAGTTTACAGAGAATGGTGTGAAAATATAAAACATCCAGTGAGCAGCAGTTCTGTGGGCGAAAACACCTTGTTAATAAGAGAGTTCAGAGAATGGCTAGACTGGTTCGAGTTGACAGGAAGGCGAGAGTGACTCAAATAACCACGCGTTACAACGGTCGGTGATGCAGAAGCACATCTCTGAGGGCACAATATGTTGAAACTTGAAGTGGATGGGCTACAGCAGCAGAAGACAAATGATTCTAAAAAGGTCTAAAATACCTAATAAAGTGATCACTGAGTGAATATACAATCTTTGTGAGTTTGGATTAATTCAACTGTAAAATGTTGTCTGTAACATCCATCATTGGCATAAACCAAAAACAAATAAAATATGCTACATCTAAATGCTGAAGGGGTGCAGGTGTGCACATCTTAGATATGATAGCTCCCTCAGATTTTGAAGCGTCTTTTGTAATTGAAATTGAGGTCTGCTTTACAGTCTGTGGAGATAAATGCTGTAGCCTCCAAGCTTTAACTCCATTTCAAAAGTGAGAATCTGGCAGAAAATTCCATGACTTAAGAATATGACATCTGTTTGTAAGAAACCCATTTATTTTCTTGATGCAGCAATGTTAAAATGGAGAATGATTGAAAAGTGCTGTACATTTAATTGAACCTGCCATTCTGTGTTATGACTGGAGAGGCAAAAAAAGTAATAAAAACTACAGTTTATTTGTTTTCTTTGTTTCTTGTTGCTGTACATCTGGAAAATGTCAAAATGTTTGTAGTCATGTAAGTTCAGATAGACCTGCATCGTAGTTATTTCACAGAACAACATAAGATGGCAAGTAGACTGCAGAGGATCTGCCAAGCCATCATAATATGAGTAATACATTTTAAAATCTGGTGGGCCATTTGACAAATGACAAAATGTGTTCAAATATCACTATTTTTGGTATGGAGATAATGATATGTATTGTGTTATTTTTTAGATTTATACATTTGGAACCCTGTGCTTATTATAATTTACTTCTAATTGGAAAAAAAAAAAAAAATCATTCCATTTCATACTTACCCCCAAGGACAGTATTTCTACATCCTCATTTGTAGTCGTGTATAGTTTAGGAAAGAGAATAATGAGAATAGTGAGTGACAGCTTGACCTCATATTCTGGTAGAATATACAAACTTATACAAATATTATAAAATATTATAGCAGGGATGCACTGGCGTCTCATGTTCCCCAAGTCTGAAAACTAGAATTTATAAGCCTTGTCTTTCAAAAGCTCTTTTCATTAAAGACAAAAAACATATTTCAAATACAGTAATATTTAGAGCAACTTGCATGAAACCTGCTACTCATGTGTTGTTTAACGGACATTACTTTAATGAGTGCTGTCAAACCTGTTTTCTCTGAAAAAAATAAAACACCTCACAGGTCAAGCATCATGTGAGGTAGACTTGTGCCCACCTGCCTCCATCTCTGTCAACTGCAGAAAGCCTAGCAAGATGGCAGGCCAGTGCTGAACTCCCATGCACCCTCAGGGGGAAAGAAACTGCACAGGCTCTTGTGTGCCCTCTGCTGAAGACAAAAATACAATCTGCGCGGGCTTGCAAGTGAGAACTAAATTCACGTGTGCCATCTGTCAAAGAGGAAAAAAACATTTTCTGCAGACCAACAAGTGAGAGCTAAACTTCCATATGTCCTCTGTCAAAGAGGGGCAGAAACTACACTTAGGCTAGCAGGCAAGTGCTAAACTCCCACGTGCCCTCTGTCGAGAACCAAAAGGTGCTCCTGGGACATCCCACAGACAAAGTCAATGCCTTTTGTGACTGCTGACTCAGCTAAAACAGGCCTGAGGAGGATCAATTTCCGGCTGAGTCTAAACTGAGTGTCAGCTCTACGCTTCATCTTCAGGGATGGCAAGTGGCATTTCATAATTTACAGTTATACATGGGCACATATTTCAGGGGCTCAGGACAGCTTTGGAGGCAACCAGACAAGTGGAGACTAATTTAACAGTAAATGTGAGCCTGTTGCCACCGTACTGGTTTACTCCCCTGTCATTAAGCGACAGCTGGCGATTCTTATAATTGTTCCATTTCTGCCTTCATATTTGCTTTTCAGAGATGCCTCTCATTTATTTCACATGTTTTTAAATGTTACCATGAGAAATGCTAAGTATCATAGAACCTTTGGTAAAAATACATTTTTGGTGCAGCAATTTGAAATTGTGACCCGTTCTATCAATCGGAAGTCGTGTTGGCTTTGGCTATTTTTGGCTGTTTTAGGCTTTCACCTTAATTTTGTCATACAATATCTTGGTTTTCATAGTTTTTATATATCAATCCCAAATTCTGAGTAAAAATATAGTTTTTAAGCACCAGAGTCGTGCCTTGTTTGGAGATTAGGCAGCTTGTCAGCCGTTTGCTTTTGTAGGGGTCCTCGCACGGGACTACAAATTATGTAGGGTCCTCGCACGGGCCGCCAAATAACGCAGGGATTTTACTCTCTACGAAACCGGGGCGCCAGTTAAACGTTGTGTAGCAGTATAACGGCAAAAAGTAATCAGTCTCATAAAATTACTATTATCAGAAATATCTAACCACAAATTTAGTATTTTAATTAATAATTAAAATTACCAATATTAATGATTAAACATACCGATAACCTGAAGGTTGGAAGTGCTTCGAAAGACTGCTTTAACTCGGCTCTCATGTCTATGTGATTCCAAAATGGACACCGGGGTTTAATAAAATATATTTATTAAACAAACGTAAAACACAGAACAGATAAACTAACGGGAAGTTAGTAAGGAAATTTAGTTGGGTATGTGTGTGTGCATGTGTGTGTGGCGCGCGCAAGCGCGCGTGTCGCTTGAACATTGGAAAGGTAAAAGTGGGAGTAGCTAGCTTGGATAAGCTAGAGTTCTGGGTGTGTTAGTTATTGTTAGCTGTGAGAAGACTACTTGCGTAGTTTACTCTATATATGCGCAAAAGACGGTGAATCAATTCACGTACATATATAGCTAACAAAATACATTCCAATGATAAGACGGCAAATATGGAAACATAGATTCGCAAAAACAGTTAAGACTAAACTAAACACTGGCTATGCCTGAATGTTTGTTCTCTTACTGAGTCCATACGCATTGGATCCAAAAGACGTGCTGTCCTTGTAGGAGCCGCGATGGTGCTGTGAATGTGTGTCCTGGAGAGATGCGTTGTCGTCTGGTCCGCTCGGTTGCTGGAAGGATGTTCGTTGGTCCCTTTTCCGGGTGGAAAGTTTGTTGCTGTTGTTCGTTGGTTAGCTTTGCAGGAGTAAACTGATGTAGCGTTCCGCGTACACCAGTTTCCACTCGGTATAGGCCAAGAAGTTACCGCAAGGTAACTGGGTGTGTCCGTAGGCCTGGTAGTGCGCTGTGCAGCATTCAGCCTCTGTCCGAGTCTCGGAGCAGATGAGCTGAAGCGAATGGCCAAAAAGGGTGCGTCAAAGAAGAGAAGCAGAAGAAGCAGAAAAAGCAGAAGAGGCAGAAGAAGCAGAAGAGAGATCCCAAGAACGTGTCTTGCTCTTAATATGGACCGTTTATTGCTCCCGCCATTACGGGATTGGCTGAACCAAGTTAGACGTCATTCGTGGTGGACGTAGCGGAATTTATGTGGGAATGTGGAAGTTGCTCAGAGTGCATTACATTCTACAATCATGTAGGCTAGTTTTTTATTTTTCATGATAATAATAAAACCCATTTTATTGTGCATTTTTGCAGGCATAATTTTGCTTTGTGGTTTTAATGGGTTTCAGTTTTAAGATGGTTAAACATGAATTTATTCAACACACTCTTGAGAAGAATGTTTTTGTCATTTTTACTTTGTCAAATCCAGAAACCGGTGCTTATGTAAAATGAATGCTGGAAACCCACACACATCTAATGGCTAATGTGGGAGTCAGCCATTAAGAGCTGTTGATTGAAACAGCACGGTTTCATGTGTCAGAGCTCCAGGTTTCTTAATGTATGCTACGTGCATACAAATTCTGTGTTTGGTTATGGCTTAACTGTTCCGAATCTAATAAAAATGAAAACATAATTTATTATGTCTGTTTATAAACTGTTTTTTGTCTAAAATGTAATATACACTTTGCAATTACAAGTGAATATTTTCACATCTGAACATGAGTGGCAAAATGATTTTTTGTCTCAATAGGTCTTCAATAGGAAGACCTATTGAGTAGGATCTACTCAATAGGAATCTCAAACAGCATAAGCAGTAGAAGTACAATGAATTGAACTTAGAGCCTGTGCTAAACTAATATCTTATATTCATGTCTTAGAATTTGTATAACATTTTTGTAAAATATAAAATAAACATTTCACCAGTGAGTTGAGAGTTTGGTTCATTTCAATATTTGTCAATGGGGTTCGAACATGTCATGCAAACAGTAACTTAAAGTGTTAATATTTTCTACTTGAGAGAGAATAAAGATTTTAGACTAAATTTTTGAATAAGTAATAAACACTTAAGATCGCACAGTCTCGCCTCCGAGGTAGTTGCAATTGGACTCATGCAAACTCTGTGAGACTGGATTTAAGAATTCTGCTGTGTTGTCCTCCTACGCAATGGCTGTGAGACATTGAGTAATACATCTTATTGTTTTGAATGCTACTCTGCTCTGAACGTGAGAAACCTCCATCTTGTGCTAATAATCAAAAAGTACAAGACTGTTGTGAGAAGGACAATGAATAATACACCTAGAATAATGTATCTATTGTTCATGTGTAGACAAATAATGTTGTGTGAGCAAGTATAACAAGTATCCAAGCTAGCCTGTGCCTTGTAACAATGCTGTTTGGGTCATGGTGCAGGTGAATTGTGTGCTAACCAGGAGGCTGATGAAATTACTGTGCATGATGCCTGGTGTACAAGACTGATAAAGTAACAGTTTCCATTGACTCTGACAATAGTTAGAATGTTCATTCAATTCACGCATTAATCAATTTTGCTCCCTTGTGGTTGAGTCATGTCCCAATTATTGTCACGTTCATATTTGTATAATACAAAAAACAACATTATATAATCGCAAAAGGCAAAGCCAGACTCTCCACTTGGAAGAACTGCAGTGTAGATGCCTCTTATTTGCAAAGCAGGGCAATAAAACTCTGGCCTCCCCCCGCTGTGAGACATTGAGTAATACATCTTATTGTTTTGAATTCTACTCTGCTCTGAACGTGAGAAACCTCCATCTTGTGCTAATAATCAAAAAGTACAAGACTGTTGTGAGAAGGACAATGAATAATACACCTAGAATAATGTATCTATTGTTCATGTGTAGACAAATAATGTTGTGTGAACAAGTATAACAAGTATCCAAGCTAGCCTGTGCCTTGTAACAATGCTGTTTGGGTCATGGTGCAGGTGAATTGTGTGCTAACCAGGAGGCTGATGAAATTACTGTGCATGACGCCTGGTGTACAAGACTGATAAACTAACAGTTTCCATTGACTGTGACAATAGTTAGAATGTTCATTCAATTCACGCATTAATCAATTTTGCTCCCTTGTGGTTGAGTCATGTCCCAATTATTGTCACGTTCATATTTGTATAATACAAAAAACAACATTATATAATCGCAAAAGGCAAAGCCAGACTCTCCACTTGGAAGAACTGCAGTGTAGATGCCTCTTATTTGCAAAGCAGGGCAATAAAACTCTGGCCTCCCCCCGCTACACTCACAGTTTACAGCCCTCACCTTGCCACAGACACACATTCTAACAATCCTTGATACCATTTCCCTGTGAAAAAATAATGTTCCAATATAAGAAAAAAAACCCCATAAGATTCAGAAGTTTCATGAATAACCACAGTTCTTTTTTTGTTTTTTAAGCTTACTTTTATTGCACATTTGGCCGACATATTTCCGGTTTGGTAGAAATATGTTTGTTTTGCAAATTATTTGATACAGACATATTTATGGGACTAAATATCTCACCTGGTTATGAAGCTAAGACGTTTTTTTGCTGACGTTGAAGTTTATTTCGTAATCCATTCAGCCATTTTTGAGAAAGCTATTTATTTGCCGGGACTATACCAAAGTGAATGTTATCTTGAACTACTTTTCATTGTTTCATAAATACATTGCTAGGTCATTTCAGTACCACGCGAATACATGTAAATCAAGGTTCTTGTGGGGGTTTTCTACCCTTTCCAACAAGGTATAATGTGCCATATTCAGGTGACGGACAGTTTAGGAATATTGCTATGTTCGCATAGCAGAATTAAAATACAGACATGCACAACCATCTTACGAGCATTTGCAAGTCTTTGGCCGACATGAATCTGTGCAGAATACACTAAGTTTGGTGGTACCGCAGACATCTTAGTGTTTTCAGTCTGTATATTCCGATATTGTACTTTGGTAAATAGATTAAAGTTTGTTTGCCTCCTAAAATCCAACCCCACATACATGCTATGAGGTGGTAAAAGACAATTACTGGATTGGACTTTCTGTAGATAAACCTGTAATTGTACTGGCTAATGGGGCTTTGGCTAACCTAATTTTTCAGTTTAAAATTTTAAGTTGGCTAGAAAGCATTAATGTCGGTAATACTTTTTGGACACTGTTTTTGTGCATCTTTACATTTTGTATCAAAAATAGTTTTCATAGAAAATCAGCTTCTCCTGTCATTCATATGTCTGGACAAAGAATATGCAGATGTTTTGTATTTGGAGAGATTCGGAGACAATTGAGGACATCTGGGTGCATTTTTTTGGAAAACTAATGTGGGATTTGAATGGCTTTCGATTTCTTTGGGGTTTAAGTCTGGGATTAAACCCCATAGTTGCTGTAGTTGTCAAACTTGAATCAACATTGTTCTGGTGAAAACAGACATTTGGATGTATGATAATCAATAAAATTCTGAGACTGAGGAGAACCTCTTCTTACAGTCTATGACAAAATAAACATGAATTGAACATTATCACAAGGTTCAATGTCTGGCTACTTGTGGCTAGGAATAATTAATTATATTTACCTCTTGTTTGTCAACTATACAAAAATGAGAGAATAAGCATGAATATGAATCAATATTTGAACCAATTTTATTCTCCAATCTCGGACTCAGTGAGGCCCCCTTGGGAAAGAAAACTACAATACAAACCTCTATTGGACCAAGAGTATCAGAAAGATGGAGCATCATTAGAAGAAAGAAAATATGATTATTTTAGGGTGTACTATTATAAAACTAGCTTTTGTTTTAATTAATAAAAAATGGTTTGGATATACAATATGGACAAATGCAACTGACTTGGGGGTTTTATTTCAGTTTTATGCTCTGATTTGGTTAAAATCACGGAAATACACTTGTGCCTGTTCTTCTTTCTTTCTCAGGCATTTAGTGATGCAAGCTCTTCAATCCTGTATAGGGCTTAGTAAAGTTAAAATTGGACGCTCCACAATTCTCTTGAGTGCTACAGTCTCAGGTTACATGTTACATTTTACATTTTACATTTTACATTTTAGTCATTTGGCAGACGCTTTTAATCCAAAGCGACTTACAAGTGCATAGGTTCTACCACAAGTCAAAGCATCACAACCAGAACTAGGAAAATACACCTGGACTGCTGTTCTAAACATATAGTCGTCATCATAAGTGCAATTTTTTTTTTTTGGGGGGGGGGGGGTTAGACAGGGATAGGGGTATCAGAAGGGGGGGGCGGGGTAAGTCAGGAGGGAGGACTAAGGTAGAGTTTGAAGAGGTGTGTTTTGAGTCTGCGTCGAAATAGGGGGAGGGATTCTGCTGTCCTGACAGTGGTAGGCAAGTCATTCCACCACTGAGGGACCAGAGCAGAAAACAGGCGTGAACGTGCAGCTCGACCGCCAGGTGCCCGTAGAGAGGGAACCGTAAGGCGACCAGAGCTGGCAGACCGGAGTGGTCTAGCTGGGGAGTAGGGAGTGATCAGGGATTGTATGTAATGTGGGGCAGTCCCCTTAGCAGCCTGAAATGCCAACACTAGGGCCTTGAATCGGATGCGTGCGGCAATAGGAAGCCAGTGGAGGCCAATGAGAAGCGGGGTGACATGAGCCGACCTGGGCTGACTGGTGATCAAGCGGGCTGCAGCATTCTGGACCAGCTGGAGGGGCTTGATGGCGCACGCTAGGAGGGAGTTGCAGTAATCCAGGCGGGAAATGACGAGCGCCTGGACTAGGAGCTGGGTGGCTTTCTCCGTCAGGAGATGACGGATGCGGCGTATATTATACAGAAAGAACCTGCAGGTTCTGGCAGTGGAGGATACTTGTGGAGCCAGGGAGAGGCAGTTATCAAGAGTCACCCCAAGATTCTTTGCCGTACGGGAGGAGGAAACTACAAAGTCCTCCACAGTCAGTGAGAGGTCAATTGACGGAGAGGACTTGGCAGGGATGTAGAGAAGCTCAGTTTTGACAAGGTTGAGCTTCAGGTGATGGGAAGTCATCCACGCAGAGATATCAGCCAAGCAGGCAGAGATCTGTGTGGTGATTTGGGTGTCGGGGGGGAAGGAAATGAAGAGTTGGGTGTCATCAGCGTAGGAGTGATAAGAGAAGCCGTGGGAAGAGATAACAGAACCAAGAGACATGGTGTATAGCGAGAAGAGGAGAGGCCCAAGAACCGAGCCCTGCGGGACTCCAGTTCGTAGGGGTTGAGGGTCGGAGACTGCGCCCCTCCAAGTCACCTGGTAGGAGCGACCAGAGAGGTAGGAGGAAAACCAAGCGAGTGCAGAACCTGTGACACCCATCCCAGACAGCGATGAGAGCAGAATCTCATGGTTGACTGTATCGAAGGCGGCTGACAGGTCAAGGAAGATGAGGACAGAGGAGAGGGATTTTGCTTTAGCAGAGTGGAGTGCCTCAGTGACCGCGAGCAGGGCGGTTTCAGTGGAGTGGCCACTCTTGAAGCCAGACTGGTTGGGGTCATGGAGATTGTTGTGGAGAAGATAAGTGGACAGTTGGGAGCAGACCGCCCGTTCCAGGGTTTTAGCGAGAAAGGGAAGAAGAGAGACAGGCCGGTAGTTGCTCAGGGCAGAGGTACAGGAAGTGCGTAGTTCTTGCCAAAATAAGATGAGGCAATATGTTTTAGGAAAAATCAGGCAATGACACCACTATACAATCTGCTCTGGAATTACTTGGAGTTTATTGTCTTTCTTTAGACTACAGACCCTACTGTATATGTCGGGAGTGGGAAAAGCACCAGCTGACTCCTGCCCCCTCCACGGGTTCCTATTGTTCTTATGCAGAACCCACCCACCACAAGGAGCTCGGGACGAAGCAGGTAAAGGGCAAAAAGCTTTATTTTATTTATTCCAAAAAACACAGAGCACGCCACAACTTGCACCAACCCCACCCCCCTTCGACTTCCCCACTACTCCTACACCAACACTTCCCCCCCTCCCGTACCCAGAGCCCGGCACAGGTAGGGCGTAAACCCGTCACACAACACACAAAGGCAATCACGGCTAAACTCCCCAGTGACCAAACAGCACTCCAGTGTTGTTTGGTCCCTAGCCCACGCCCAGGAGGGGGGGGGGGAAACCCCACTCAAAGGGGAAGTCAACCAACACAGGCGGGGTCTCACACACGCACTCACACCTTTCACTTCCACGCTCACCAACAACACAACAAATAATCTTTAAAGAAGGGACCAGCACCGCTGTGCTGGGCCTCTACATCCCAAAACAAAAAAACAAAAAAAGAAAACCCAACCCCTAAACAATTGGCTGTCTCCCGCTGCGCATTAAAGTCTCTGGGCCGCTGGACTGCGCCCCGAACCACTCGGCTGTTCACTACACGCTGGAACTGCCGCACTGTCCCCTGAGCGTCCTCGCTGTTCCTCCAATGGGGAGTGAGCTTGTGCTGGCTCCGGTCCTGGTCCGCCCGTTGCTTTTCCGCCGCGTGGAAGACTCACAGTTTCCTCCGCCCTCGTCAGGGTGAGTGTAGTCCCACTGCGTCTTTCCTCCACCAAGTCGCTCGGTCTTTGCCACGGCAGCAGTCCGGCTCCGCACCGCACCGCTCCACCGGAATCGCCCGGCGCTGGTCCCACTTGCGAACAGCTTCGCCCGTGTAGCGGCCACAATTTCCCAGGGCTGTCAGCCAGCTAACCGCCGCCAATGCGGGAGACAGCCTAAACAAAAAAGAAACCAACACAGGAAACAGAAAAAGAAAAAGAAAAAGAATCCCAAACACAACGAACTGAAATATACTCGACCAACCCCGGCGTCTCTCTCGCGTCTGCCCCTTACCTGCTTCTTTTAAACCTGACTTCATTAGTCAAACAGGAAAAAGCTGCATCACGCCCTCAAACCCGACAGCCGGCATGTCACATGCGTGGATCCATGTGCACACCGAGCCCCACCTAACTCTGGCAAATCCAGCCCAGCCACCAGGCTCCTGACATATATACCTTCATAAAAGCCAATGTAAAGCCAGCACATTGTCAGGGAAACATCTGTACATATTTCACCTATTCTTCATTGCACACAAAAACTGCAAGAAAACTTAATATTTTTATATTTTTAAAACCTGGATTCTGATTCTGACCTGGAACAGCAAATTGATGCCAATTTTGGCATAGAGATGTAATATTGAGTGCAAGTTGTGATTGAATCCAATCTTATGGTTACATGCACAGTGTCATTATGCAGAGACAGCATAGCATTTAGTGAAACAAAGCAACTTGGGTCAATTGAAGCCTATGCATGAAACACATCCAATGGAGTACCACTTACAGTAAGCTCAAAGATATCTAAGCAACGACCGCCTGGGGAAGCTGCCCAAAGGCCAGACGCCGTAACCCTACAGTGGACAGTAAGCCATTGCCTTAATAGCTGCCTTTCATACTTTGAGAACAATGGTTATCCCTGGTTATGGGTATGCACTTTGTTGTACGTCGCTCTGGATAAGAGCGTCTGCCAAATGCCAATAATGTAATGTAATGTAAAATGGTTAACCGTAACCAATATCCATCCATCCATTATCTGAACCCGCTTATCCTGAACAGGGTCGCAGGGGGGCTGGAGCCTATCCCAGCATACATTGGGCGAAAGGCAGGAATACACCCTGGACAGGTCGCCAGTCCATCACAGGGCACACACACCATTCACTCACACACTCATACCTATGGGCAATTTAGACTCTTCAATGTCTAACCTGCATGTCTTTGGACTGTGGGAGGAAACCAGAGTACCCGGAGGAAACCCACGCAGACACGGGGAGAACATGCAAACTCCGCACAGAGAGGCCCCGGCTGACGGGGATTAGAACCCAGGACCTCCTTGCTGTGAGGCGGCAGTGCTACCCACTGCACCATCCGTGCCGCCTCCGTAACCAATATGATATATAATAATAATAATAATAATAATAATAATTATTATTATTATTATTATTATTATTATTATTATTATTATTATTATTATTATTATTATTATTATTATTATTATTATTATTATAATTATTGTTATTGTTATTGTTATTGTTATTGTTATTGTTATTGTTTATTATGCAGCCCGTAGTCATATCATGCCGTTTACATAGTAATATCGGAGCCCTCCAAAATGAAATAAATTGCTGCTTGAAGAGGTGCTGGTGCACCAGAAGGGGGCGTGCTTCTGCTTGGACCAAATAAAAATCCAATGTCCAAGCAATAATGAGATGAGCTATTGAACTGAAGTCCAAACGCACTGCGGTCAATAAAAGAGCCCACCTATTCATCCCTTCTCCATTTGGTTAGTTGTACTCTCCCTTGTTATTCTCTATCCACTCCAACTCCCAAGATCCTCACTGCAAATCAGATTAACATTCTCAGTTCATACCTGGACAAATATGAGGTCAAATAAAATTAACTGCATTTAAAATGTTCTATACTATTAGAGGTAGTAGATACAGCACTTGTACTATGCAAAAAACATTGTGGAATAAGTCGGCATTTTTGTTATTGGTCAAGTTTTCATTGATTTCACCCTATGTCTTATCTATGGTGAATTACAAGACACAAGACAATATTGATACAATAAGGAACACATTGGGAAGGCCAATAATTACATAAAAATGATTCTTTATTGTGCACTGAACAAAATGAATCGGGAGGTTTAATACACGGGCTACTTCCCTTTCCTGAATAAATATTAATATTATGAACACAGAACCTCTGCTCAGTTAGTGAGAACAGACAGACCTGGACCTCAGAGGGTCATATCTAAATATCTAAGAATAAATGAACATCATCCAGACCAAAACTTTAAGCATTAATATTTAGTTAGTGCTTGAAATTAAATGATATTCACGGTGTGGCCATGGCCAGGTGTCCTGAGCACATGCAGTGCTTTACCAGGGGTCTTGTACTTAGTTTGGCTGTGCTGACTTCACAAGCTGAGCTTGATTTATAAATATTTTAGTACATTTTTACAAAAGTCTTAAATTGAATTTCCATGGAGTCTGTCTGTGTGAGTCTTTCTTGAAGAGAAGTGAGTAAGTGACCTTTAGTTTGACCTTTCATTGCCAGCAGCCCGCAAGTCTGGTCCGCATATATCTGAGATGGATGAACCAGTTTAATATATTATATACTTTCTGAGATCATGTCAGGCTCAAATGCTGGATGGAACCTCTAATGGTACACGCACCAGGACCTTTCAATGGGAATGTGCAGTGTAGACATTCTGTAAACAAAGGCTGCCTTCCTCTGTTGTACATTCCACACAGACCTTGGGTGGTATCCCCTTAATTGCTGTCGACCGTTTTTTTACAGGCATGCTTTTGAAGGGCACAGCTCCTTTTCCCATCCTTGGGCCCAGCTGACAGTCTTGCACCAGGTTCCCTTCCGCCTGGCATGTTGTTTTTCTATTTCATCATTGTTCTGATTTTGATTTGAAGTGAAAAAACGACTATGGCCCCCATAGCACCCCTGCTATATGCTCTGCTTTGTGGCACCAATCATCAGGGGCCATCTTCGTTTTATCATTAATTCCGAGCTATTGTTGGCGACAGCAAAAATGAAAATGTAAGATGTATAGAATATTTAAAGGTATTATTTATGTGAAGGCTACATTATGCAATTGTGCATAAAAGTATCATGCCAAACATGACTACATATGCATGACTGATCTTTGGCTGGTGTAGCATGGATTGTAATCTGGTTCAAACAAGTACAGTATTGTGCATGTGTCATTGATTATAGGCTTTCAAGATTATAATTAATTTGCAGTGAAAAGCATGACAAAGTAAACAATCAGCTTATCTGTGCATGTTTTCACGATAATGGATAGCATTGGCAGTTCAGGGGAGGATGAATCATTGAGCTGGTCAGCTGGCTGGAGTGAAAGTTATCGATATTGGGAACTAGTTTGAGAACAGGGGGCATGGGTTGAGGAAAGTGAGATCGTGGACCGGGGGAGGAGGTTTGTGGGTGCTGTCAAAGACGGGTAGCCTCTCTGTATTGTTTATGAACTGATCTCAAACTTTGTACTGCGAGATACATGGGCCTGATGAGAGTATATTGGTTCTGTTATTAATGTCTGAGGAAGGCTACAGCTCCTTACGCAATCAGCTGATGGGACTGCCTACTAATCATTTTGCGATTGACGCAGATCTTAAACGGCGCAGTTAAAACACCTGTTAAGTGCACTCAATATCTTCACTGCATGTGGCGATATCCATGCATCTGGTTTCATGTAAAAGTTTATCTAGCGCAGGACAAAATGTGTAGATACTCCAGCTGTGGCAGTAGTTGTTGTTTGAATTAATCCAAATGCGATTAATAAGTAACGGTGTACTGAACTTGACTATTGCTGGGATAGAATGAGAACACTGTGTGTGAGGTTCCAGGACATTGTTTATTTCTCCCAGAAGTGTAATTATTTGTATGGCTGGGTGTTTGTCACAGAAGTCGCTGGGATTTTCTTCCCGTTTCTTCAGTTACTTCAGTCACTTCCCACTGCTTTACATGAAACATTAGTTAATTTAATAAATTATTTTGTAAATATTTTCTGTGACAAACTCCCAGTCTTAATTATTGCTTGGCTGCAATCATTAATTAATATTTACTATCAATAATCTGTTTTTATTTCCTGCTCTGGGAGTTGAAATAGTGTGATTCAAACATTATTTCCGTGCATCTTCTCTGACTCGCTTGCGCCTCGGTTTACACCTGCTCTTTCGAGGCGGAGAAATTTCTCGCCCTCGTTAATTGCTTGGGCTTTTGTAAATTGAACGGAATACATAATCAGCCACACTTATAATGTCTCCTCCCTTTATTTGTGTGATCCACCCCTAAATGCATTAAGGAGAGAAGCGCACCTTCTGACGACCAAGATCCAGCCCTGTGTGACAGTTTGATACATACGACGCATTCTGCCCAGGAAACGTGTCGTACTGTCACACTGTGTATAACTGAAAATGGACGGAAATGCTTGTTCAATCTGGCCCATAATTTGTTTAATCAGGGAGAGGCGTTTTTAGTAGCTGTCTTCTTTTTGGTGTGAGGCGTGTTTGGGTAGCGTGGGAGTGTGAGATTGTGTGCAACCCTGCATTTAGAACTTTTTTTTTCCTGAGCATCATGTATATAGAAGCAGTGTAATGATGACTATAAGTGTTTTAATTTGTTTCAATTTGATTGTTTTTTCCCTTCACACTTTTCTTATATTGCACTTTTAGCTTGATTGATTCCTTGATGTTTTATTGTTGTGACTGAAACTATATGCAACTCAGAGCCTCATAGAGAGCTCATGTCTACTGTTTACAGTAAGTTTGCTGTATCTTTATGCATTACTCATTTTTAAACAGACAATATAGGCTATACCATGTCATGTCTAGAGACATTACTGTTTGTCTTCAAAGCAAAGTTACTGCAAAAGCAATTTGCTTCTTTTTTTTCCCATTTACTGAAGTCACAACATTACACACAGATGGCAAGACAAATGGCTACTGAGCGATATAAATGCATTTTCGAGCATACTCAAATCTTGCTGTGAAGACACTGGGACTTAACATCAGTCTGAAGTGATGAGATGTTGAATGATACTGGGTAAGACCGCAGTCACCAATTATTTTTAAAAAGATCTCATTTGCCATATGCAAAAAGACAAGGCCAGATGAAAATGCATGCTTCATAGCATGAGGCTACAGTGGGGCAAAAAAGTATTTAGTCAGCCACCAATTGTGCAAGTTCTCCCACTTAAAAAGATGAGAGAGGCCTGTAGGTACACATAGGTACACTTCAACTATGAGAGACAGAATGGGGGGAAAGAATCCAGGAAATCACATTGTAGGATTTTTAATGAATTAATTGGTCAATTCCTCTGTAAAATAAGTATTTGGTCACCTACAAACAAGCAAGATTTCTGGCTCTCACAGACCTGTAACTTCTTGAAGAGGCTCCTCTGTCCTCCACTCGTTACCTGTATTAATGGCACCTGTTTGAACTCGTTATCAGTATAAAAGACACCTGTCCACAACCTCAAACAGTCACACTCCAAACTTCACTATGGCCAAGACCAAAGAGCTGTCAAAGGACACCAGAGACAAAATTGTAGACCTGCACCAGGCTGGGAAGCCTGAATCTGCAATAGGTAAGCAGCTTGGTGTGAAGAAATCAACTGTGGGAGCAATTATTAGAAAATGGAAGACATACAAGACCACTGATAATCTCCCTCGATCTGGGGCTCCACGCAAGATCTCAGCCCGTGGGGTCAAAATGATCACAAGAAAGGTGAGCAAAAATCCCAGAACCACATGGGGGGACCTAGTGAATGACCCGCAGAGAGCTGGGACCAAAGTAACAAAGGCTACCATCAGTAACACACTACGCCGCCAGGGACTCAAATCCTGCAGTGCCAGACGTGTCCCTCTGCTTAAGCCAGTACATGTCCAGGCCCGTCTGAAGTTTGCTAGAGAGCATTTGGATGATCCAGAAGAGGATTGGGAGAATGTCATATGGTCAGATGAAACCAAAATATAACTTTTTGGTAAAAACTCAACTTGTCGTGTTTGGAGGAGAAAGAATGCTGAGTTGCATCCAAAGAACACCATATCTACTGTGAAGCATGGGGGTGGAAACATCATGCTTTGGGGCTGTTTTTCTGCAAAGGGACCAGGACGACTGATCCGTGTAAAGGAAAGAATGAATGGGGCCATGTATCGTGAGATTTTGAGTGAAAACCTCCTTCCATCAGCAAGGGCATTGAAGATGAAACGTGGCTGGGTCTTTCAGCATGACAATGATCCCAAACACACCGCCCGGGCAACAAAGGAGTGGCTTCGTAAGAAGCATTTCAAGGTCCTGGAGTGGCCTAGCCAGTCTCCAGATCTCAACCCCATAGAAAATCTTTGGAGGGAGTTGAAAGTCCGTGTTGCCCAGTGACAGCCCCAAAACATCACTGCTCTAGAGGAGATCTGCATGGAGGAATGGGCCAAAATACCAGCAACAGTGTGTGAAAACCTTGTGAAGACTTACAGAAAACGTTTGACCTCTGTCATTGCCAACAAAGGGTATATAACAAAGTATTGAGATGAACTTTTGTTATTGACCAAATACTTATTTTCCACCATAATTTGCAAATAAATTCTTTAAAAATCAGACATTTTCTGGATTTTTTTTTTTTTTCATTTTGTCTCTCATAGTTGAGATATACCTATGATGAAAATGACAGGCCTCATCTTTTTAAGTGGGAGAACTTGCACAATTAGTGGCTGACTAAATACTTTTTTGCCCCACTGTATGTATAATTAAGCACAAATATCCCATTCACTGTCAGGTGGCAGTGGGGAAAATGTTCAGTAATACATTTGTTATATCTTACTCTTTTGTTACTAACATTTAAGATTAATTTGGCTTTGATGTTGTGTGAATAGGAAATAGGGGTGTGAACGGTTAACTGGTTAACTGAAACTGATTTGTAAACGATTACAAAAAATTGATAACTGATAACCGTTTTTTTTTTCTGAAGGTGAAATGGTAAGCTCAGTTTTAAATGCACGTTCATCACTAGGCATTTTATTGTGGTTCTAAACTATTCTAAACAATCGACAAGCTTCAGTAATTTGAGTAAGCAATCTGGCCATTTCATGGGGTTTAAAACGCAAACACCATAGGGAATTGAATGGTACAGTATTAGAGTTATGAAATAATTTCTGTAGACTTATGGCTTATTGTGACGTTATGTCGTTTCTTAAGGTTCACAGATGATCCGTGTTTATTCGTTGATGCGCAAATTCAAACTACCCCCAAACTGAACGTAGCTTTCCACTATGCTGTATGTACAAATAAACAAAGTAATACATCATTGGACAAATGTTGCACTAAATATTACAAAATGCTGTCTACAAGCAATCGGCAGCCATTTCAGAGGAATGCAAACACTGCATGCAATTGAATGCTCCATAGGCTACTATAGTTGTCAAATATTATTTGTGTGTTTTAAATCTGTAGATGTTTGTTCACTTATGGCTTATTCTATGGCGTTTCTTCATTCGTGTTTATTTGTTGACACAGGTATTCAAACCAAGGGCAAACTGAACTTTGCTTTCCACTATGCTGTATCTACGTAAAAATAAACAAAGCAATACATGATCATTAGGCTATTTATCCATCGGATATGGAAAGCGAAAATTCCCCGTTTTCAACCAAAAATTGACACGTTAATTACACCGCCACGATTGTCCCGCGCCATATAAAATGCATTGGCATATAAAATGCAAGTTTACCGCAATTAGGTTGACTTGCATATTATCGGACTTACAATGTTGACATTTAACTATTGAGATGGCCCAAAATAAAGCTTCAAAAGGCAATGAAATTTCTCAGTAATTCAGTTAAAATAAATAAATAATAATGAAAAAGATACGACCCCTATTGGTCATAAGCAGTATCGGTTAACCGGTCAAGCGTTTAAAAAAATTGGATGGTAACCGGTTACAAATGATTTGTCACATCCCTAATAGGAAATTGCCTTATCAGTGCCTTTGTGCTTCTTTTTCTGTTAACTGGCAAAGTGGCCAAATGGCGGAGGAATGATTCTCCTGGTGGAGAGACCTAAAGGGCTGTAGCTGTGACCGACAGAACCGGCTGTATAAAGTGCTATTTAAAGAAAAAAATGCTATTTTCCCTGCTCACTTACAATTGTACGGACAAAAAAAGAAACAATAGGGAAAGGCACTAGTATCTTCCTATCTTCTAAAATCTTTTAATTCACTGCAGATATCTCGCTAACTCAGTAATTGTGCTTTGTGATACTGTAGCTATAGCTACCCCTTGAATGCTATGGTCAGCTGATTTTTATCAAGCATAGCAGTTAGAGATTGTTGTTTCTTTTGTCTGAAACTCAGGATTCTTCTGAACTTGGACTTGGCATCTGCATTACATGACAACCCTGAAATGGCTACTCTACCAATTTTAAAACAATAATTAATAAATAATGAAAGTCCATCCAATGGAACACTTCAAATTATGGTGAACCAACTATATGGATTTTATTTCAGAGGCAGCAGTATTTCACTATTGAACATGGCATACAATACGAAAAAGCTGAAAAGCTGCCCTAATTAAAAACAGCGTTGTTGAATGAAAGGTTAATTCACCTGTGTGAGAGGCAGCTTGGACTTCCATGTTCTACAGAAGTTAATGGCAGTCATTGTGGGTTAGCCTTGGATTGGGTGTGCTATCCTGTATGCAAGCATCCTACTTTTATTATTATTCCCCCCAGTGGTTGCATATAGGTGGTGAACAACAGAAAGCATAGATGAAAGTAAAGTAATTTAAGTGGGAATAGGGCCACCACTATTTGATTAAAATGACAGGCTCTTGCCTCAGGTTGAAATTTGCAGCCAACTGACCTGTTGCACAACTCACAGTGCTGTATAATCTGTATAGGATTAAATATTCTGGCATGCATCCCGCATGTTGCTGGTTTTATTTCAAGGTTGGACAGTCTCATTGTATCCTTGAGCAAACTGATTTGTATCGGCAAAGTGAATTTTAAAATGTTTTGCTGGATTGTGTATATTTATACCGTGACTGACATCTTGGCAATTCAGTATCTACTGTATATTTTTTAGACAATGTACACATGCCAAAATGTGATTATCTTTCAACTATTTATTTGTCATAAAATATTTTATTATGGTAAGTAAGAAACACTTTTGGGATGAGAAAGGCACTTCAGTTTCACCTTAGGCATGCAAATCAGGCAAACTAACAAATCGACACAGTTTATTGTGTGTGTGTGTGTGTGTGTGTGTGTGTGTGTGTGTGTGTGTGTGTGTGTGTGTGTGTGTGTGTATTACCTTGGAAAATATATGTGCTAAGGGAGTATACTATTTCTTTAATAATGCTTTATGCATGCACAGCTTGTATTTAACTCTGCTGAGCAACGCTCACTGTTAATCACCAGGCTTTATTATTGAGCTTGACATGGATATATGGAGAGTCGCCATCTCATTCGGAAATGGCATAAAAATAATAATAATAATAATAATAATAATAATAATAATTATAATAATAATTACTGACTTGTATCCAGGAGAACATGTACGTAAAAGGTGAGTGCTAAATCCTAAATATAAATTCTGCAGTATATCAAGGAGATCTCTCTCTCACACATGTTGTCAAGATAGTCATTGTAAGTTCCTTTCCAGAGTATTTGCCATGAGTATTTACTGTCTCATTCGTCACTTTTGGTGATCGGTGACATGCCGGTTATTTTTCTTAAGTGATAGTAGCAAAACCATTCTGATGAAATAGCAGCTACAACTGCATTTAACATAGAAGGAATAATGTCTGATTCCCCCCCAATTCATTGTTTATTTCAGCTGTTTTTTTTATGTTGCTGTTTTTAACCTTATTTCACTAAGATCAATTATTTGTGTTGACATCATATTTATTTATCATTTGCTGTCATATTTCTCGCTGTTCTCTGAAAACCTTAGCATGATAACAAAAGCAGTAATGACAATGAAAATGAACAGGGTCACTCCCAGATCACAAATGCTCAGTTGTTGTTATGGTGTGATGGATTTAACAAATTCTCTCTGTCTTCTATCATTGTATTTTAAGCTTCACGTTGCATTTGAGGCTGAGCTGATGATGCTTAATGACCCTGTGAATTAGCTTCGCCCACAATTTGCAGTGCCAGCCAGAAAGCATGAAAGTGATGGTTTGCAGATATTTGTGGATAGACTTTCACACATAAACTAGCCACATAGTTCCATATACACATTACAGGCATTCACATTATACAAATTGTGAATTCCCTATACACATTACAGGCATGTACATAACACGAACTGTGAGTTGGTTTTTAATAATGACTGCCTTAAAGCAAGCACTTATTCAAGGTTGAGCATCACATTTCATTAAACCCCTCTACACTCCTCCATGTATGTTCTGTAGATAATGCAGTTGTATTCACACATAAACATTCATTGAAATCACTACCCAAATCAAAACTTGAGACCTAATTATTTTATATTGGCAATAACAGGGATGGACATCTTGGCAACAAGATACCCTGCAATCCAAACAAACTATAATGCATAGCTAAGAATTTATTTTATCTCAGTAATAAAAAAAAATGTTGTTAACTTTTATTTCACTTGTGTGAATGTTCTCTAAAGGCTTCCCCCTATTATTACCAACAGAAGTATACAGACTTATCCATCCAATCACATTTCAGCAGCTAATCTAAACTGCTGGAGCCCAAACTGAACCTTCAGAAGCAGACTGCATTTGTCTTTGAGGTTTCACTATCTTAATTGACTCATTATAGTGCACAGAATGGTCTTCCGTGGCATGAAATAATTGGAAATGTCTCAGAATTATCCTTGGCCGCAGTAACATTGTTGAAATCGGTGAACAGTGAAGTTTGATGAATTTTATGCATTGAATGATTGTCGGGCTGTTCGATAAATTAATGAATCGGGTCTGTGGAGACTACTCATACATCGCCTGGGGCACATTTCCACAATTTGACACAGGAAGTGTACAGAATCTAAGCCAATAAGATGATAATCAGACTCGCGATAATCAGACTGTTATAAGGAATAGGGAAAATCCCTCATAAGCTGGTTCTTTACATCTGATTGGCAATCCAATCCCTTGCCTTCACAAAATTCATTCCCTGGATCAACACAGCAAGTGAGAACCGAGTGCTCAGTTGACCTTTCTGTTTAAATGTGTATACTGTGTATACGGTGTATACAGTATCAGTGACCTTAATACTGTATGTCTTGGGACAAATTTCTCCAACGTTCTTTTACTTTCTTCAAATTCATGCTCACGTTGCTGTGCCTCCTCTGTTTTCTGTTCTGTTAAATTTATTTTATTTTATTTCAAGAGCAAATTCAGCTTGTTGTGGTTTCACACATCAGTCCGAATCAAGAATTGTCCGATTGAGAAAAGAAATTATGCATGAACAATTTCCTTTCTTTAATCTTTCTTTAAAGCTGTTCGCTGATGAAGAGCCGTAAAATGAATGTACTCCATGGGCGTTAGTAAGTCAGCTTTTCTAAGGCGTGTTTCTATCCAGAAAAGTGGCGAACTCTGGGTTTTTAGGAGTGGACTCTATGCTGACAAATGTATTCTGGAAACTAGCCTGTTTTGACACAGCAACTCATACAGAATGGATCACCAATTATTGGACAATTGCAAACCGCTGAAGACGAAACGAGAAACCTGGAGCCTCAATCCCCAATTCACAATTCAAAAACATATCCCACCATGACCCACATGAAGACTAGGGTCATTTAAACAGAAGCCCAGTGGTACAGGAGAAGTGTCACTTGACTAACCAGATCCAGAACCATGTATGTGTGGCCAAGACAAATGCTTTTAACCATTCTGATACCCCACACAAAAACACGAACAATTATATTGCAACAGCCTATACCAAGGGGAAATTGCTCCATGCTCCAAAACACCTACTAAGTCTACTCACTATTTTGGTGTTTTTGTGCGCTTGAAAATATTCACCTTCCACTGTAAAGTCATGGTATACAGAGCCAAATCAAGAAAAACATGCAGTAAAGCATGCATTTGAAAAATTAGTTCCTTGTCTTTAGGGCAGTGAGATCCAGATATAGCTTGGCCACATCAGTGACATTATCCAGGATGTCGACATTTGCTGCAGAAAAGCATGAATGCACCACTATCTCAACATAAGCAGTGCAGTCAGCCTGTTTGTTCAGTCATTGTCATTTCTGTCTTTGAAGCTTTTGTTCTGAAGTCCTTTGTACCGCAGAGAAAAGGATTAGAAATATCTGATAAACTACAATTCTTGTGTCTTCATTCTGTGCACACAGTTGACTAACAGCAGAACATCTGCTGAGCACAATGCACTGCTTCATAGGATAAAGATGACTTCAACTTATTTGCAATTGACTGACTTAAAAACACACGCACGCACAAGCGTGCGCGCACGCACACACACACACATACACACACACACAGACACACACACACACACACACACACACACATACACACAGACACAATTGATCAAGACGTTTCAATGCAGGCTAACCTTCTGAGGGTGCTCAGTCAGTCAAATATATTTTAAAGTCTTTGTTCTAATATATTTTGAATATCTGTTATGTAGAAGCATTTCTTGTGGAAATGCAAATACCTGCTGTTTGCCTAGTTTTAAGAATTTGAGTCATGGAGTGGTAGCTGTTCCTATTTTTTGTTGAACAAATTAAGTAAAACATACTGCTTCACTAAGTTATACTGGCAGAAAATGTGAAAACTGAAGACAATGGCACAGCTGGCTGCTATGGACTGAATTAAGTGACAGTATTCGTGACCAGGGTAGCAATTCTGCCATGATGCTCATCAAACTGATTATGGTGTTAATGTTCCAGTCATTCTGCAATATGTTTGGAGTATACCACATATCTTCCTGTGATTATGGTCCCTTGTATTTCTGTGAATTGTGCAGTAAGTCTACAGAAGAAGAAAAATACAAAATTATAAACATCTGAAATGAAAAAGAAATTGCATAACTGAATTTACTGGCAGATATACAGTACAGTGCTCTACTGTGTGGCTACCACATTGTTTTTCTCAATAACTACAGCCACAATCACTGGGCATCACTTAAACTTAGCTTCATTTATAATCCACACATAACTGGAAGAGTAGAGAAATATAACATTATTGTGAACAGTCAATATACATCTTTTCTGTGTTGAAAATGACAGAAAACTGAATACTGCCACTGCACTTCATGTGTAGCTGCTCTTGTCTGTTTGCTTCTAAAAAAGTAGAGCCTAAGAGCATAAGAAGTTTAATTTTCTGGTCCACATTGCTGCTAGTAGTTTGCCTGTAACATACTTCTTCCTTCACCCACATATTATGTCCTTGAAAACAAATTCTTTCACCAAATTGCCTGTGTTTTGTGGTATCACATGGTCTAACAATAGATGTATTAGTGATATGCTGCTTAATGCAGCATAGTATCCAAGCAGTCTTTTTGCCAGTGTCTTTTCTCCACCCACGCAGCAACACAGTCTTTTTAAAACAATTTTCCCATTTTCATTTTCTTCTTTGATATCATTTGCATCGGAACTTCCAACATTGCATCGAGTATCACCCACACGTCTGACGAATGTGCACTGCTGCAGTCAGTTTTCCTATGTGCCACTGATTATCCTGTGCCCTACATGTCATTGAGTACTAAGGGTCCTTGTACATGTGAGAAGAGAGGCATATTTCATTATTGACAGCCAGTGGCCACCATGCACATCATTTGTCAGAACTAACAAGGAACTTGAGCTGATGCAACTCACACTACTAAGTTGAAACCTCATTGGATGAAACCAGTTCTGCTCTGCCTTTGTGGGCTCATGGTAATGATATTAAATGGTATTTGCTAATGACACAGCAAATCCTCTGTGGTCCAATCCAGTGGTTACAGTGCAGGATGCAAATGAATATTACTTGTATCTAAATGATTATAGACAACCATTAATGCATACCTTTTAATCCGAACTCAGTGACTGTACAGATGCCTGGTGGAAATCAATAGAATACAGGTCTAGAAACACGGTAAAAACATAACGACTTGGACAGGAAATGGTCGGTCTTGATAATAGTACTTGAATGATATATCACACAATGGCTTGCTCCCCAAGTCGCAGAATATAGTATTCCTGCCCATGCTGTAAGGTCTCAGAAATGCTTTCTGCCACACTGGGTTTGGCCTTTTAAACTGATCTCCCCTCAGTCTGCTCTGTGGGCTGTGGGACTAGCTTTCCGTGGGTTTGTCAGATTCCACATTTGCTTTGAAGACCTGTTCTTTCCCAATTCTGAAGACAGTTCTGTGCTCTAATTGGCACGGGGAAGTATATCCTTATTCTGTCCCATCAATTACGGCACCTTCAAGACCCTCCTTTTATTCGTTTTTTTTTCTCTTTAAGCATGCCTGCAGTAAAGCCCCCAACTCCATCCAAACGAACAAACAAACGCTGAAACTTTGTAAATTCTCAAACATGCAGCATAAGAAATGACATTGTGCATAGGGTTAAAACAGCTGCTTGTAGTTTACAGTACATTGTTCTACTCAATTATAATCCCATTGCACAAACATATTATGTACTTTCTCTAAATTGAAAGCCGTTGTGGTGATTTGATTGTTGGAATGTAACTGCCGTTATGAATTAGTAAACGAGAAGTGAAACCCCTGGTTCATGGTTATGCCTGAGTCTGAAATTGCTCACGAAACAAAGATGCGTTTTTGGTATTCAGGGAGCAAAAATCAATTACGTTTCGCTAATCAAATAAAAAAAATGATGTGCATTTATTCCAAATTGAATTCTGTATAACAGCATCACGATTTGTTGCAATTTGTCGATTTGTTCGCAATTAGCACGGTCTGGATCAATCTAACTAAAATAACACCATTTATTTCTTCATGATATTTTCATAGGATTTTTACATCACATTCAATCATCAATGACACATCTTCATATAATAATAATAGTAATAATAATAATAATCATAATAACATTGTGGTAATTACTCAGTTGCTTATCGTGTAAAGTATGCTGGCCTAAGTTGTGTTAACGGAAATGGCACAGAGCAGACCGGCTCTGTACAAAGTGATCCATTACGGCTCTGGCACAGGGGCTTTTGCAGGGTGAGAGAACAGAGTAATGAGAAAAAGCCACAATGGCAGAAGAGAACGGCAGCAGGGAGAATCTAAATCAAAGCAACATCATACATTGATAATGACAGTACAGCGGCAGTTCAGCAGACCGAATGATGATTGCGGAATGAATGTGAGCATTGGCTGAACAGCAATGCCTGGACTTTACACAGGAGAAGATGGTGGACTGAGATGAACACATCTGAGAGTTCATATGTTTATACAGTATGCCAGCTTTAACATGTTCTGTTTTAGCAACATTCATGTTTTTGCTGACTTCATTTCAAAAACTGTTTTATGGAAAACCACAGGAAAATTTAAATCTTATTCTTCAAACCAGGTTGTATCTAATACTCGTGGAATAATAGCACCCTGCTGCTTGAAAAACTGCAACAGAATTACAGCCCACACAGTTTTTTTTATGAGAAACGCTGCTGCTGTAACCACCTTTGTTTACTGAGTTAAGTCCAGAGGAATTGAAAGGGATTTAAAGGCTCTGATAAAATATGGTGCGGTTTGAGTCCCGGTTAAAACACTAAGGATTTGAGTTAACACCACTTTTGGTGCACCGACTGGACCTCCAGACCTGAACTGTGCAAACATTGTGGCCCGGAGTTCTCCCCCGACAGAAGCCTGTCAACCTGGCCTCAGTGCGTTCTGGGAAAGTATGTGACGATGTGCAACAGCTCGGTGCGGCCCACCCCCCGGCTCTCACACCCGCACCCCCCTGGATCATCTTCACAGACTTGGAGGAGCGCCTGGCTTGCCTTGGCAGAGTTGGAGTCCTCTGTTGGTACCAACAGGGTGCGAAAAAGCACGCCTCCACCAGCCCACCAACCAACCAGTCCCGTGTCTATCTCTTCCCCCGTGCCAGGCTCCTCCACCTGCACCACCACCTGGAGCAACCAGGACCCCCTGTGACGCCCAGAAGAAGGGCCATCCTTGTGACTGGCCCAGTCCGAGATGACATTAACACCATGAGGCTCGGATGTGGTTTAGGCCTGATCCAGGCCCGAACCAGACTGTGCAGAATCGTTTAATGATTTATTGTACCTATCACATACTGCTTTGACTTTTATTTTGAGGGTCTTCTGTAGGCCCTGTGAAGACTATACATACTTTTGTTTTTTTATCCTTTTGTTTGTGTTTTTCCAAGTGCTCAAAGATGCTTTACAACAGAATCAAATCAAGTAAAGGAATAAATATGTTTCTTTATACAGATGTGAGCACTAGTGCAGATGCTTCAGAAGTGATTGAGGATTAACATGCTGAAGGCAAAGCTGTTCACACCTGTCAGATCTTCACTCCCTACAAAATATAAATGCCTTTGTTCAGCAGACATAAACAAGGACTGGTTCATGTTGGAAATCTAAACTGTGATGTTTAGGGTTAGAGTTATAAGTTGTGACAATGACAGGCTCATATTCTACAAAATGTAGTCCTGAAGAAGGAATCCAGTGTGAAACCACATGACGTGCAAGTGACTTGCTTGTTTTGCGAAGCCCAAATGAAGAGGACATAACCTTGTAACTCTTCTTATGTATTCATTCATATGCAGTATTATGAGTCTGTGACTGTACTTTTTATGTTTGATTCCCTCAAGGGACATTTATTCAACATAACAGCACCTAAATACGTCTTCTGTATAGCACTGAAGTCCATACCACTGTGCTGGAATCAATCAACATTTCTACTTAACTCCTTTTCTGTTAACTATGTGTAACTGTTCCTTTTCTCCTTCATAAATATAGCTTGGCAAGTTCACCAATCACAAAAATCTAATGTTTGTAAAGAGAGAATGTTGAATTGAATTGGCTTTTTTCACGCGTGAATGAAAATGTCCTTGTGTGATAAGAAAAGCGGTCACATTGAGTCATTTACTTCTCCATGTTTTCACATGACACTGACTTTGTAAAATGTGAATTACAAGCTATATGAAAACAAATCGTGACTTGAAATAGCAATACCGTTTCCTGCTCTCATTTTATACGTGAAATTCTAATAGTTCCCATGTGTAATCTTCACATGTTGAGTGTTCACGTGTGGTTTAATAACACATAGTTTTAGTTTTTTTTTCCACAAGGCTCTGAACGCTTACACTTATTACATTACATTAATGGCATTTGGCAGACGCTCTTATCCACGTACAGCGACGTATAGTTGATTAGACTAAGCAGGAGACAATCCTCCCATGGAGCAATGCAGGGTTAAGGGCCTTGCTCAAGGGCCCAATGGCTGTACGGATCTCATTGTGGCTACACCGGGGATTGAACCACCGACCTTGCGGGTCCCAGTCATGTACCTTAACCACTACGCTACAGGCCACCCTATTTGTAAGCCAAATTCAGTATAAATTTATTGTGGTGGATTGCTTCAACTCCAACCCCATAATTTTCACTGAAACTCAGTTTCCATCTACAGTACAGTGCTTTAAGTTATGTTTGTTAAGTTCACCCTCAAGCTTGTTGTATTTTCACAAGGGTGCGAATCCAAAAATACAACTGTGAAGATACTTTATAAATGTGCCTGGGCCCATTAGCTAAAAAGCTATGCAGGCGCAATCCAGGATCAAGGTCACATTTTAGTTTGAATGTGATTTGGCCATCCTAACTCCCTTGGCTTTCATAACAATATGCTAAATATGGTAGCAGCCATTGCAACATTGTTATTCATTCAAGACGTGATAGTTCTGAAGAGTGACCTTTCGGAGAGAAGACCAAATGTTCCCATTGAGCAGTCACCAGTTACCAAATGAAAAGTCCTCCATCTTGCAGATGTAAGGCCTGACATTCAGAGCGCTGTTTGTCTCATTGTTTCTGTAAACGTCAGGCCGCGGGAGCTCGGGACCGGCCCCAGCCGCAGCCGCACTCCCGCTGCCCTTTTTAGTCTCACTTTGTGTGCCCGGTTGTGGAATTTAAATGTCGTGTGATATTTAAACAGCTATAACATTTGCAGAAATTTACATGTTCTTTTTCAGCCACCCCCAAATGCTGTGTGAATACTGTGTACACATACATAATAATCTGTAACGCACCCACCTGTCAGAGGCAAGAATTGTACTTTATTTTATTTTTTTAATCTCTGGTTCAAGGTAAACCTGCTATTCCCACTGGTGCTTGTACTGTGTTGCCAATGCCATTGCTGCTGGCACAAATGATTATCTGTGTTAACACAGTATATTTGAAGGCCCACCTTGAGTAAACACTGTTAGACTGCAAATGCCAGGAAGAGATCAGCATAAAATATCAGGGTGCATTTACTGTGTGGGGGTTAAGCATGTTTTATAATATTGATGTGACAGTGTGCTGAATCTGTGTTCTCTTTTCAAAATGAGAAACTCCTCCACACTGTTTTGCTTCTTGTGAGATTTCTAGAGATTTTGCTCTATATGAAGCGAACAAATATACACCTCCACAAATGTCCAGGGTTATCAAATTATATGAACAACCATAATTAGATAATTCAAACAAACTTACAGCATGTTGTCCTGTAATTCAGCGGAATACACAGGCCTTAATCACATTCATATCCGAACAGCAAAAACTAATGTTCAAGGTGGAGATGCCAATAGGTAATCAACTGCATAATAGACCTTTTCATTTCTCATTACAATTGATTGCTGGAGCAAGTCAGACAATATGGTAGACACAAAGTCATCAGTCAAATAAGACCAGTTAATTAATGCTGAGCAGGATATAGCCACATACTGCATAAGCAATCAAAAATGTCTGTATCATAAGTGGTCTGCTCAATTAATTTGCTATATGCATTGCCCCACAAGAAATGACCCAATGACTCAATCTCATTTTTGTATGGCTGTTCGGAGTCTGTTTTCACTTGTCAAAAACTGCAATTGCCGATGACACATACCTTGATGGCAGGATTCATCAATATGATTTGGTAATTGTAGTAAATTCCACTTTAATCCAGTCAATTAAAAAACATGAATTGAAATTAAATGAATGAAACTCAATTTCATCATGATCTATGGGGATTTTTCAGTTGACTAATTTAATTTGATATAAAATATTCCCAATTGATTTAAAATCAAGGATGCTCTCTTAATTAAATTATTTTCTTGCATTTCTCAATTTAACTTCCCAGGTTCTTATCTCAAAAACATGCTAGGACCATGTTAAAGGTACAATAGGTAAGATTTTTGTGTTTAAACATTGTTACAAGACCATGTCCAATCCCTTCCTATCATTGGAAAAGGCTCAGTGACATGCTGACTCACCCTCTGCCTGTGAACTCGGGTTTCAAAATATGCAGTTGACGGGCCGGTACTCTGTACCAAAACATTGTATAGCTGTACAATAATTCAATCTTATTGGTTGAAAATTGGTTCTAATTACCACAGCCAATGGCGTGGTATGTGGGATAAACAGTGTTGTGGTTTGAGCATGTTTGTTGCCGCAGTTCCTCTCTTGACCATTAGAAATCCGAAATTACCTATTGCACCTTTAACCAAGGATTCACTGCAGGTGGTATTATTCCAAAACACATCGTGATGGCTCAGGGATTTGGACGCAGTGAATAGTTATGGAATTGTTGGTGGTACCATCATTTATCTCCATGTAAATTATTCTGCACACAAAATACCTGTTATGTTCCGACAGATTGACTTCTGAAATATGAAAGAAAAAACTGCACTTATTGATGGTGTCTGTCCTTGCAATATTATTTGGAATCTGGCATGAATTATATGTCGGTATTCAAGTGAATTCCAGTCCAAGGTCATAATATTTTATGCTCTGCGTTAGTTTAATGCTGTATAAATTGAGGCAAGCAACTTGAAATAGTATGCTGAATGTGCATTATGAGGCACTTGGCATAATATAATGAGCAAGTATTACTCCAAACAGATGTTCAATGAACAAACAAACAATCAACAGCTACATGTATATCTACTTGCTCTCAGGGCGGTACAGTTCTGTTTATAGAAATGTTCCTCTTGTGCTATATGCTTCTGGCTCTCATTATTTAAATTATTTTAGCTCTAACTCTTCAATATACTGCAGATCGACTTTATTTTATACATTACTAATATAAAACCTGTCTAGTATTTCATGTGTTTCATTGGCAGTAATTTAAATAAAAACAGCTGCTTTATCACATTCTCACGTTGGACCAGAATGTCTCTGTCGATTGTGCAGTTACATGTTGCAGATATCTAACGTGGTAACATAACTGGTTAATGAGTCACACACTTCACAATGACTGTGTACACATTGAAGTTGCATATTATTGTGTCATATCCTGCACTTTAGTAAACCAGGCCCATGCCAATCTGTTCTGAAGTGTTTTGGTTTTAATGAAATTCAAGCTGACATATTCCAGTGAAATGAATTAGTTCACCTTATATCACCCAAAGAGAAATACATCCCTCATGTCTTCACGGACAGAATACTGATAACTAGTGTGCCCTTTAAAAGCATTCTGGCTAGAACCTTTGACGTTAGTAAACTTCCTCCCCAGAATGCAAGATTTGGAAAGTTGCAATGCAATTTTTGATTAAGTTATAACGTGGTTGATTTCTACACTTACAGAATGGAAAGGTTCCGGAGAATGTCAATAAGTGTGCATTTTATGGATTAAAAAGTACATGTCAAAGTAAGTTTTGTTCAATGAAATACTTTCAGACAGTTTCTCTGCGTGGAGACACGACCTGACCGAGCACGTCCTGCTCACATTAGAAACTGAGTTTGACCTGATGAGTTCTGCAGCTCAGCCCAACGGTGCCTTGTGGCTCAGGCACACGGGTTGATTCTTCTTTAAACTAAACTGAATGTAATGGACCAATGTCTTTGCTTATCCTAATTCCTGTGGCTGTGGCCATGTCTAACACAGCCATTCTAATGAATGGCATAGCTTTCGTTTTCATATATTTAAGGGAGAATGGGCCATCTTGCCTGTTTGTATTTTGTTGTATTCAGATATGGGGAAGTAGAAAGGGTTACAGGTAGAGGTAAGCTCTGTCTGTGTCCAGTCTTGGTTTTACATGCCTCTCCAGTGGTTTGAAGGCTCAGCTAGACCACCCTCCTGGCCTCATACCCACCCACACTCACACAAACATCCACTTAAACAAGCACTTAAAGCTCACATTCTTTTATCTACCTACATGGCTATCATATAATTTTCTTGACTTACAGTATGGATTTTCTTTTTTATGTGAGTGTTATTTTTGCTGTCGAGAAGTACAGCTCTGTCCAGGGTAGAGCTAAATGTTTTTACAGAGCCGAGCAGGTGGTGAAGATGCGGGCAGGGGCACAGTCTGCTCTGCTCTTTCAGTATGTTGGCTTCCAAAGCCTGAGAGGTCTTCAGCCCCTTGGACTGGGCAGATAAAAGTTTGACTTGGCTGTTGTACTTAATAGAGGTCTAAACAAGGGCCTGTATTACAGAGCTATAATGATGAATGAGAATAGTCAGATGGACTGACTGCACTACTCCTTTTAGTGTTTCTGCATGCTAGACTTCATGTTGTCTCTCATATATACACTCAGTGAGCCCTTTACTTGGTATTTATTAGACTTATTTTTAGACTTAAGTCTTCTACTGCTGTATCCTATCCACTTACATGTTTGCTGCGTTGTGTGCTCAGCGATGCTCTTCTGGATACCACTATTGTAATTATTGCAAATGTGTTTATTTGCATTACTGTCACCTTCCAGTCCACTTCGACTAGTTTGGCCCTTCTTTTCTGACCTCTTTAATTAACTGCTCCCTGGATGTTTTTCGTTTTTCACACCATTCTCTGCCAAATCTTTAGAGACTGTTGTGCGTGCAAATCCCAGGAAATCAGCCATTTCTGAGATACTCAAACAGCCCTTTCTGGCACCAACAATCATGCCATGGTCGAAATCCCCATTCTGATGGTTGACTTGAAGCTGCATTTTCAAACAATACTAGCATGGATGTTGAAAATGATTAGCCATTATGTACAACTATGTTTTATTATAGTTTCTGTTTGTGTAACACAAGTACTAACTCTAGCCTCACTAGACGGCACAGGTGCTTTGGGAGCACGTAGCACTGTCAAATCCCCACTCACCAGACTATCTTCTCTATTGTCTGGTTCTATTATGTTCGAAGTTCATCCCCTACAGTCAGAAAAAAACTATGTTGAGCTGTGGCTCTCTAGCCAACTGTCAGCAAGCAAGCAAGCTGCAACTAGTCTCCTTCACACATGTTCCTTTCCACAAATGATGTTTGTTCTAGCTGCTGATGTTTTAGGACAAGAGTAGCAATCACTAAAAAGGAGAGTAAAATGCAATACAGGTATGCTAGGCTCTGCCAATTTTATTTTAGATAATAATCAGTCAGACATCAGTGGGAGGCATACAGTAGTACATATAGTATTTCTATTTGTTTTGTCATGGGAAATCATGGCAAAACTAATTTTTCATTTGATGCTCACTTTTGTGTGTGTCATTATATTCTGTAGAATTTCCTTGATTTACAAATGAATAACACATATATAAATGTTTTATAGACATTGTATACACATTGTATTACACATTCACAAATAATCCTGGGTCCAACTCAGATTAAAAACAGTTTTGCAGTAGGTTTCTAGAAAAAAAGAAAATTAAAAGAGAATCAACATTTATAACAGATGAAGGATTTAGGTTTAGGTAAGGATCAATATGAACATGAGAGGCTTGAAATCAGTGCTTGTATTATCACTTGAAAGTTGTAGTAGGATGATTCTGAGTGAAAATAGTTCAAGTGTTCCATGTTCAAGTATGAAAAAAGAATCTATGACCATAACTACAGTATGTCTAAAATGAGGAATTGGAATCTGAGGTTCGTGGTCGAGCGTGTCAGAATGGAGATGTTTTGTTACGTGATTGCAAACCCTACAGTACTGTATGTATGTGAATCACACTAATAAACTACAACTGCTGATTAATGTACTCCCAATGGAAAAAATGCTTAAATCAATATTGAGATTAATAAAAAAAACATGTTTTATGTGAAATTTTAGAATTTTCCAAAAGCCTCTAAATTGACCAACGCTAACACTAACATCAGCCTGCTCTCCAGGCCTACAGTAGTACTCCATGCAGTTTATTGATTTTGGATATTAATTCTACACTTTTATAATGCATGCTTTCCAACATGCCCATGTGTCCTATTTGGGATCACACATGTTGTATCAGCAGAACTCTTTCAGCAACTTGTCCACAAACTGTTAGTACATTGTATGTTAGTACATAGCATACAATTTTTAAACCAGCTTGATTGAGTGATGTATACTGTATTAGAGTGTTTATTATAGAGCGTGGAGTGTATATTACTATGATCTCTGAAGGATATTAATTTAATTTTCAACTCACAACTCCAGGTGATATACAGTAGTTACTACATCATGACATCATAATCATCATAATTCTAGTCCTTCATGTTCAGTGTAATTACATAAATCAGCAAAACCATTCCGGCATCCATGATATATACTGTATCTTTTCCTAAATTATTGCACTCTCCCTATTTCAAGACTGTCATGACAAAGTCATTTCTGAAATAAACAGATGTAATCATTTTCAAATAAGCATAATCTGAATATAAATACATTGATATATTGAAATAGAGCTCAGAATGAATTATTGCAGTGTTTTGCACAATGTCAATAAGAGTTTGAAAATGAAAGACAAGCACAGGCAGTGTAATGAGAGCAGTAAAGCTCACTCCAGTCTGCGCTGAGCTGGTGGCACTTAGATACGGGGAAAAGAGAAATGACACAGGAAAGGGAGGGGAAGCAACTTCCATTGCACTTATGTCCACAGGAGACATGTACTCTTCAAATCTGTTTAAAAGACGATAGACAGCCTGCTGGTAAAAAAAGAACAGGTTTTTGATAAGTTCCTACTCTTCTTTAAATTGCAGAACTGAATGTTTTATCTATTTTTGAAATCCGATTAGCCAGCTGGCGTGCTGTGTGTGCGCTCATTTTGTGCTGCGACTGAAGAATAGCAGTAAAATTTGTGGTGTGCTTAGTAAATGTGATAAGTTTTTAACTCTGTATTATGCTGTAAGCTTGCTTTATGTCTTTTAATTTGTGAAAAACATACTGCATGAGGTTCTAAACTGCCGTCAGATGAGAAACATTGCCTCATTGTAGCTATACATGTTAAAATTGCGTTCACTGATGAAATGCTTTCCACAAACAATTAAATGTATTCATAACTCATCATATAGCCTTAGGGAAATTGCCGTCTTTCCTGGACATCTGCCTGTAAGAATTTAAACATCATGCCCACCCATACTCAGTCTACGGACCTGGGTCCTGCAGGCAGTGCTTCTGTTGTTTATGGATTTTAAGCACCGCTGAGAACTGCTGTAACTATCGGGGAAGGGATCATGGGGGCGAATAAGGGGATGGGGGTGACACATCGGTGCTACTCTGGAGGCGGCTGCCCCAGCGCATGCTTTGTGCTGGAGCGCTGCACACCCACAGAGTAAAATCAGGCTGCGTACCTGCCGGGCAGAACGGGACGTGCCATTCCCGCCGACAGTGGGGGGAACCTGCGGGCTCCTGAGTGATGAGTCTGCTCGCTGAGTGAGGCCTTTCTTCTCGGGATCAAGGAGAGGGCCTTCCAGACGCAGTCAGCGAAGCCTCTTTCAGACACGCTGTGTCCCCCGTCCCTGTCTGAGGTGATAAAAATTAAATGAACGCAGTGCCTCAGCTGAACATTAACAACCAGATAAATGTGTATCGGGTAATTCCCTGAAACAATAGACTTTTGGGTGCCTGTAACTATATATGGCATGGGGAGGCTAAATTAATCCCATCAATAAACTCAGGCTTTGGCTCAGGGGGTAAAAAGGCAAGGGTGTAGGCCCTGAAATCAGATTACATATAATTCCCTTTACAAACAATTGCAAGTGGTTTTGCTGAGTGCATTGGCAAGCCAGCAATGCTATGTACGGGAGGTTCATCTGTATGGCTGATTATGCCAAACTGAGTGATATAAAGGCGAGGTAATTCTCTCTGATTTAATGACCACTGAAATGCTTTGCTTAAGGGTTTGGTAATTGAGGGTTTAATCATGAATAAACACTTTCATTTGAAGGATGAATGGGAAGCATCTGAGCGTGTACACACACACACACACACACACACACACACACACACACACACACACACACACACAAAACTCAAGGCATTGAGTGGGAAGTTTATATAAATGGCTTACTCACTGGTCACTACTCACAGTAGGATATACGTATATTACAGTGTCACTTAAATACAAATGCTTTATCAATAGATATAGTACATAATATATGCAGAGATGTGGTAAGTTGACATGTTTGCAAATGGGATTTGAAGTAGGCCAGGGATTCAAGATTCAGGAATTGCGCAGGGCTGTGGATTTTTCTATATCCTCCTGGGACCTTGCTGAAAAAAGTTTAAGCATTTAAATTTAGCCATAATACAAGTTTCTTGGATGACAAAAACATATTTTTCATTTTCAAAAACGTCATTTTTATTGAATGTCGATTGCTGTGTAGGTTTCATCCATCCATCCATCCATTATCTGAACCCGCTTATCCTGCTCAGGGTCGCTGGAGCCTATCCCAGCATACATTGGGCGAAAGGCAGGAATACTCCCTGGACAGGTCGCCAGTCTATCGCAGGGCACACACACCATTCACTAACACAGTCATACCTACGGGCAATTTAGACTCTCCAATCAGCCTAACGTGCATGTCTTTGGACTGTGGGAGGAAACCGGAGTACCCGGAGGAAACCCACGCAGACACGGGGAGAACATGCAAACTCTGCACAGAGAGGCCCTGGCCGACGGGGATTCGAACTCAGGACCTCCTTGCTGTGAGGCGGCAGTGCTACCCACTGCACCGTCCGTGCCGCCAGTGTAGGTTTCAGCACAGTAGAATGTGTTCTTGAGATTAAGACCAAGACTTGAACGCTATTTGCTGGGTCTTAACAGGATATGGTAATCCAGTTAACAATAACATGTTCCAATTACTAGCAATCAAGAATGTATTTTAAGAAATTATGATGCAGTTATTAGTCATTTGCAATCCAGTCAAAATTATGACTTGTTTATTTTTTTAAATCAAATGGTGTCTTTTGTCCATTTGATTATGAAAGAATATTTATTTGAATATTGTCTTTGTGTGCACAAATTCATATGAAATAATTTATGCCAGTCTGGTTTAATAATAATGCTAAATGACTTAATTGTCATTTGTGTGAATAAGTATTCATTTAAATAAATTCTCAGTACTGTAAGTACTGTATGTAGCATTGTCCAGGGTAAAGCTCATTGATGCCCTGATAACAGAATGTGTAGTGTATGTTGTGTAGTGGCTCTCCGGTACTTTCAGCCTGAACAGCCTTTAAACAGTGCCAGCAGCGATCTGCATGCAGGGTAACCTGCGCGAGGCGGTGCTTCCCCGTTCGCTAAGCCAACATGTCCGTCTGATTACAGCTTGAAGCGGCGCGTCGCGCTCCGTGGCTCCCACCTTGTGCCTGTTTTTCGGGAGGCCGGGTGCGCGCTGGTGCCGGCCGGGCCGTGGGACACACTCGGGTGATTTCCCCCGGGCCGTGCGCCAGACTCCCCGCACCCGCCCCGCTCCCGCCCTGCTCCGCCAGCGTGACGGCTGCAACCCTCCGGCACTCCATCACAAAACCAGTGGCATTATCGGCTGGCCTCAGTAGTCTAAGCTATTAAAACAGCGCCGGCTGATTGATGGCCGGTTTTTTTAGTCAATTAAAGCAAAGTAAAAACAAAACAATCATTATAAGCCTGCTGGGGTGGGAGGGGCTTCGAGGCAGGACGTTGCAAATATATTTTCTGAGACGTTTAGCCTCTAAAGATGTTTTCAGATCAGCTGGTATGGAGACTAAGGCAAAATAAATGCTGTTTACTTCACTCTGAGCTCCTTGAAGTTGTTCTTCTTTGGAACTCGTCTTTGAATGCTGATTGGTAACAAAATCTTTGATGTCAAACAAATTAATGTGTTGGTATCCCCAAAAAAGGGTCATTCATTTATACAATTTAATAATTCACATTCAAAATTCTATCATTTTGATCAAGAACAACGTTTCTTAAGATCTAAAGTAAAGTAAACCATGTTATGGTAGCTACTGTAGGCCACTACTTTGGTGTTAGATTCCGTGCCTTAAGCAGTTTATTACATTACTCCTGTGATGCAGTGTCCTAATCAACTCCATCCCATTTATTTTGGACCAGAGCACAGGCAGAAACAAACACACACCAATGTGAGCTGTAAGCATTTCACACAGGACCCGGTCGATGTTATGGTTACAGTAGCCTGGGGCAGAAGCCTTGAAAAGCCTGTAATTACCTCAGTCAGGTAAAATTATGACTGGATAAAAATAGAACAAAGAGCAGGGGGAATAAAGTAGGCACGCTTAAGCAGTAACAAGGGACCCCAGGCACGTACATGCAAGATGGTGAAGGTTCTATAATACCTTCTTGGTTTAATCTAAGGAGCTTCCTTTCACTCTGTACACTACTTAATGATATGTAATGACAGCCAACATCAGGCTTTGGCTGTGTTTCCGTGCCCTGCTGGGCAAGTTGAAAGGAGCATTGTGTTTTTCAGTGTATCTTTCCTTCCTTCATTAGTTCAGTCCTTCTGTGACAAAAGTGTTCGCCAGGCTCGAAAATAATCAATTGGATATGGATTTTGACACATCCTGATTCAAACGTTAGCCTCAATTACCCTGTTCATATTGTAAATCGAGTATTGAGTGGTTGGGTTTGAAACAGTAGGTGAGAAAGCAAAGTTAGTCCAAGGCTCATCCACATATTTTGTCTTTCCTTTCACGGCTGCTGGATTAGATGGGCGGAAATGGCCTTCTAGGGGCGCCAAAGTGGAAAGGGTTAATTTGTGTTTCAATGGGCCATGATTTTCAGTGCTTGTGCTATTCTACAAAAGAGATGGGCAGTTTCATCCTTCATTGTTGTTACCATTAGTTACCTTGGCTCATGAGCTAATTCATTGCCTAGTGAAATTACTTAAAAGCTGTTTCTGTCCCGCAATACTTCACTTCTATTGTCCTATTGTATGAACATGCCACATTTTCTAGTACACCTGTACTTCGCAGAATACGCAAATAATGATTATAAATGATTTTAACTTTGGTTGTATGACTAGATTGTGTATATGCAACATGAGCTTAAACTCTAGTTGAGGCAATTAAATTACCAATTCAGATTTTTTTTGTATTATTATATTATACTGATGCATACATTAGTGGATGTTATTGATTACGAAAGCAATCGCATTTAAATGTTTTTAGACTACATATCCCATTGCATTACATACTGCATTCAGTGTTTACAATCTATTGTAACCATATACACACAGATTAGCATTGATCCCCAACACAATCCCATCATGGCTGTAGAAATAAAACAGAGAAAAGAGAATGAGAACAGCAGCCTCGGAAAAAACCTTTCATTACTGCTGCTCGTCAGCTTAATGTGTCTGGGGATTTTAAAACACGCCTGTTTGTTACCTGTATTTACTCCGAATGGGACTGGAGTTCTCACAATTGCAGCATTCTTGGAGCTGCAGACAGAGTGAGTATTACAGATAATTACCAGTATTTGACTGGCAGCGTGTCTGTAGACAAAAAAGATAGCTATTGACTGTGGGTAGTGACCAGTTGTTGTGTATCTGGATCTTTCAGGGCAGAGGATTTTGTATTCAGTTTCTGTGAGCTATACGCACCTCAGTTCTTCAAGCTGATGGTTGTTAGTCCAGAAAAGTTGTGGAAAGTGTCCACTATTAAGGTATTCCGTTGAATATACTTAGAAGTTTTTGAGCATTAGCTGATCTCCCCCGTCTTCTGTGAAACATGGTGGTGGGGGTGTTATGGTTTGGGCTTGTATTGCCATTGTTCAAGTTCAAGCAAATTCCAAATACATTGGACAACGCTTCATCCAGCAGCAAGGCAATGACCCCAAACATACTTTTAAAGTAACCAAGGAGTTTTTCAAAGCCAAAAGCTGGAAACTTGGATCTGAATCCAGTTGACCATGTGTTTCATATGCAGAAGAGAAAATTCAAGGCAACTAGTCCCTGAAACAAGCCGGAGCAAAATATGGCTGCAGTACAGACCTGGCAGAGCATCATGATGTCCATGGGTCACAGTCTTCAGCCAGTCAATGTATACATGGTAAATCCAGTGTATGAAAATACCCTTAAAAAAAACGGTACTTTACTGAACTTTAACCACATTTAGCCACATGTGAATTGATTACAAATGGTCTTTGTCCCATTGGTGTGGCTGGCCAACTTATTTTTCATTGCAGTCAGCAGGAATAAATCCTTTATTGCATTCTGCTTACATTGTCCCACCAGTCCCACCACCTATGCGATCTTGGCATGTTTTCAGACGTAGTGTAAGGTGTGCAAACTATTTAGAATGGAATGGTGCTTGGCCACCTGGTCACAAATATAAACAAAATATGTGCTGTAAATCAATACATAAACAGAGTATTTTTAACACAGTGCGGGGATATTTATTGTTTAGTAGGCTAAAATGGGCCTCATTTATGCATGGGAAGTGTTATTTGACATTGTTTTGTCACTGTAACATTATTTTTAAAAATTCTGATTGAATTACTTAGTTATATTTTACAAATACACAGAATCTTAATTTAAAAAGTGCATAAATTACAAGAGTGTACCAGTAAATACTTCATAATTAATGCCTTGTCAGTGTTTAGAGGAGGCAGTATAAGTGGAATTCAAGTATTTTTGCCTTCCCACTTGCATGTGCTTAACCTGAGAAAATGTACATTATCTGCATCGACCATGTGCATTACACACACACATGAGTCCCTAAATAATAAAAATGATCTGGGCTACTAAAGTGACAGATGGAAACAGCATTACATGGGGTTCCCTGCAGCATATACTGTGGTTATCCGCATCTACCATGTGCATTTGATTTGAAACCTCATGGTTGTGTGTTTAATGGTACTCACAGATGGGGAAGTGCATTCACAGCTTTCAGCACTGAACTATTAACTGAAACATACTACAGGATGGCCCTCAGACAGAGAGGAGGGCAATTTCGCAGCATCGAACAGATTGTAATTGATAGTTTGAGTGGAACATACTGCAGAGGCTTTGCAGAGCTCCCCAAAAAGAAAACGCCCTTGTCACTCTTCGCAGTCCCCTCCATTGGATTCTGCTGACCCGTGGTGCAGTGAGGAAAGTCGTGAGTTGTGATTGGGACATCTTATCTGCTCTGTTTCAGAGAGCTTTTAGAAAGATTTCAGCTACTCGCCTTATCATCTGCTCTGCCCCCCTGCTTGAGCATTTCTGTGGTGTCTGCCATTATAGTACACATTAGCACACATCTGGGGTTTTCATTAGACCTCTCCCTCAGCCGTGGAGCGGACGCGCTTCACAGATGTTGAATCTGGCTAGAAAACACATTTGTTATTTCAGCGGATGTTACGGCACTGTTTTAGTAAACATAGAAACAGGTGGGTTTATTTAGGAGGATTACATGGAAAAATTGTGGATGCTTTTAAATGATGCTTTTAATCGCTTTTGTCCATCTCGGAAAGAGTGCGTGTTTGTTTTGATTAGTTATCCTCTGAAACGATCGTGGAAAAGAAAATTTAAGGGACTGCCAAAAACGAGAAAATCACCTGTGACTTCTGTTACAAACACCCAACCATACAAATAATTATGCTTCTGAGAGAAATAAACAATGTCCTGGAACCTCACACACAGTGTTCCCATTCCACCCTGGCTATAGTTAAGCTCATTGCACTGTTGCTCATCTCACATTTTGGTTAAGCCAAACAACAACTACTGCCACAGCTGGATTATCTGCACATTTTGTCCTATTACATGACATCGTATACATGGATATCGCCACATGCAGTGAAGGTATTCAGTGCACTTAACAGGTGTTTTGACTGCGCCATTTAAGATCTGCCTCAATCGCAAAATGTGATTAGCCCACAGTCCGATTCGCTGATTCCCTAATGAGCTGAGGCCTTTGTAAATTTCAGACAGACTCTGACCGCACCAATATAGGCCTACCCTCGTAAGGCCTTTTGCACTGCAGATTTCAGGTACCTGTACTTAAATCCATTTGTAAGTTTATGGGGTAATGCTCTGATAAGTGTATAAAGAATTTAACATTTCTTTAAAAAAGAAAGATATTACCAATGCGTATTAAATTCTATTCAAATTTCAACACCAATTCAAAAGCATTCAAAAGCTTTGCAGTGGAACCCTAACACTACCACTACCACTACCACCACTACTACTACTACTACAACTAATACAACTAATACCTTTAGCTGAGATGCTTTGCAATGTCAAATGTAAACAGCACTTTTATGCATTCCATTATTTCACTGGTGCAAATATTAATAACAGGTTTTTGAGAAAATCAATTATAATTGAATACAAATCCAAAATCTTAAACTGGCGGCGGACACTAGATCCTCAAAATGTTGAAGGTTTGGTGTGTTGCCTTAGTCTTTAATGATGACTTGTGTTCACTAGCCAACTCTTGCTGTGCCATTCATATAATCAAATGCTGGTTATTCATTTTTATCCTTAATAACCTGCCTTTTCTGAACAAGGCTGTTTAATTATGCCTAGGAGAAAGCCATTAATTGCAGCCAAGTTTAATTGTTTTCACTTCATAGCTCACATAAGACTACCTATTACAGAAATAATACATTGAAGTGCATTAACTGGTCTTAAATCACTGCTGGTTCCAAATGTGTTTTTCTAATATTTATAACCTTTTTCGCAGTGTTAAGACCATCCCTATTAATTTTACATTGAAATTCACCAAATTTGCATTCACCCTATTAATAGCAGCATATAGTTTGTACTGTTTGCAGTGAATAGCTGAGCTCCTTTCATTTGGTCAAACAGGTCTGTATTAGTAATTAATCTGGTTGTCCTGCTGAAATCTAGCAGAGATAGGAGTAGCATAATGTATGAGCAAACCGAATGTTTAAAACAAACAAATACAAATATTCTCATCTTTGTTGGTCCTTATATACAGTATAATAATTTGTATCTGTTTTGTGGAAGTGCTCAGGGGTACATTCTGTATCTATTTATAATGAATTAATAATTAACAATTCAGTGCTATTTTTCCTCTTTTATTGAAATTGTGTGATTCTTAATCTTGTAAAATCAGCTGTAATATTATATGACCTGGAATATAACGAAAGTTCAAAATGTATTGCAATCATTAGGGTATCCTACAGATGCAGTCAATTAAAATAAGTGTTGGATTCCGGAGGCCTTTTGAATTTCCGCAGGTAAATCACTCATTTTTTTGCGGGTGTCGCTGTTAATTCAGATCGTCATAAAAAATGTATATAAAGAATTCCAGAAATGACCTGCAATAGTTGACAACAACAGAAAGAGGCACGGTGTTCATTTTGCCATTTTGAAAGTTCAGCCTGTTTAATAGGCTAGTGGTAATTTTAAAATGTCATGACTTAAAAGGTCCCATATTGTACACGTTTTTTTTTATTGTAGGTCCTGATATCCATAATATGATGTTTGTGTGGTGTGAAGTACCCAAAACAATCTCTATCCATATATGGACATGACCATTCCCTAGTGCATCTCATTGTCTTATTTTCAATTGTAAATATCCAAATAAAATTTTATGTTGAATGACCTGTGTATTCATTCGTAATGAGGCTTTTTCACCAGGACCCTTGATTTTTCCCCACTATCTATAAGTATTCACTCGCACCAAGATACCTGTATGTACAGTATAGTTTCATGATTAGTCACTTTCCGAATCAATTAATATTTTCCAGATGGTTGCTGTGATTTCCATGGCCATTATCAAGTCTAAATGAAATAAGACATCACTCAATACCATCGCACTGTATATCAGCAAGTCTTTGACAATGTGCTGATGGGATCCACACTGCTTCACAATTACGGACTGCGAGACAGCTGCAGACCTGACCTCCCAGTACAACCCAGTTACTTTCAGCACTGCTTTGATTGACTGCTACATGTAAAGGTCCCCAGTAATACGCATGCTGGTGTTCAAGGACATGGATGCTGCCATACGGTGACTAAATCACTAATTATGTTCTTTCTCTCTCTCTCTTTTCCCCTCCCCCTTTCCCTGGGGCCATCTGTTGAAATACTGAACCCTCTCAAATCAGGTAAGTGTGAATGTCATTTCATCTGGCTGTTGTGGGAATAATTATGAGGCTTAGTGGATATCAGTAGCATTAGCAGTGTAGCTTGTTAACATTATCACTGCTAGCTTGCTTGGGCCCCTTTCACGTACATATTTGCGCAGTAAATGTTTGCACATGCAATACTGCTGTTATGAATGGGATGTTTGATGCATGGTAATATATTGAAATCATATGGAAATGTGTGTTTTTAATTAGAGATATAATATGCTTTGGATATTCACAAATTAGCATTCATTATGAGTTTATGTGACAGGCTAAACAGAGCCTGTAGCATATTTTAGAGGGGTCTCTCTGTTTAACATTAGTGACTTGGTGGCTTTAGGATGTGATTGACGTTTTGTTTGAAGAGCTTACTATAGTCCTTCATGTCACAACAAAAGGAGAAGGTGCTCAACAAAGATAAGAGTAAATGTATTGGTGATAAGTGGATATTTGAGTAAATGAAAATGTACAACATTGTGACAATAATTATCCGGTTAGCTCCCACAAGTTATCCAGGTGGCATCCACAATATATAAACCCATTTCCTGTAGGAATGTTTGAACATGAAGTGCTCTCTCTCTTTCACTATTATCCACTTAGCACAACCTTGTGTCCAGGAGAGTATATTTTAGGTTTCTGCTTTTTAGCTTGAGTAACCTGGTCGCGCAACTAAGAATGTATCTTTCAACTAATGAGACAGAATGCACCAGCAGCATACAACAGCAGCAGACAATCCAGGCAGAAAACCTTGTGCCCTGCTATACCAGAGTCCATTGAGCTCATCATTGCTCTACACAGAATCCTGCTGTTCTTAGCCTTTTAACTTCCAAAAGGGATTTTCAATTAATTAAATGTATTTACATTTTTAAATGGTAATGCACGGAACTAATTTGAAAATGAATGAGCTCGCTGCCGCCCAAAGTCATCCGTCAAAGCAGTTGGAAATGCTTTTATGACCATCGGGCCTGGCATGAGCCCGTGTACCTAAACAGCTGCTCTGGGATCAGTGTGTTCCGTGCACAAATTGCATGAACTGTATCCCAAATTGGAGCATACGAACAACAGCCACCCTGTCTCACTGCCTGGAGAAAGGCTCTCTTTGAGCCTTCGTTATTGCTCAGACTTTGCCAAAAATGTTGATCCAAAAAAAATAACCCAGATGAGAAACAAGTACCAGCAGTGCCACCATTTTGGTGTGTGATCCTATCAAATGAGCAATAAGGCCCAGTCAGCCTGAGCAGCTGTCCATTACAAGTAGGATTTCTTTAGTTCCTCTTTAGTCTCGTCTTAAAATGGAAAATGTCATGAAGACCCTCTTTGATGTAATCCCTTCTGTGCGGTTGGAGTAATGTGCAATCTGCAACTTGTTTTTCAGGTGTTGCTCTAACCTGATACATGTATAATATTTAAACATATAAATATGAATAACATACCAGCAGGTAATATACTCACATCATTGATCACAACCATACGGCATATTTAACCAACTTGTATTCATCTGATATATTCTGTCACCATTATAATGTAATAATTATCAGAAGTATATGCTTTCCGACACACACACACACACACACACACACACACACACACACACAAAAACACACACACAGCTTAAGGTACATCATGAGGAAGGTCAATAACAACTGAGAAATTGTTTCTATTTTGCAATTTCTACACTATAATTATTTTCAGAACAACTCTGATTAGAAAATTAGAAAATGTAATCTTCATGATCAGTCTTCACTGTTCGAGCCAAGGACAAATATATGACTGATTAAAATTTTTTTTTTTTTTTTTTTCTGGAATAAATACTGTTACAAATGTACAGTATTATATGGTGACTATACTGTATATCGAGGCTTTCTCTTTTTTCTCTCAATAGTGGTTTATGTCTATCACTGCTTTTTAACACTCCACACAATTCTCTCCATCACTCTTTGCAGTTATTTTGGCTAGCTATGCTTTCTAAAATTCACTCAGCGTAATAATACAGCACACTAATACCTAGTATGCTGTATCATCACAGCCCACATAGTCAAGCCTACTCGCCAGGTATTTTGGAAATGATTGCAGGGTAACAATTAAGTTTGCAAGATGCATCATTTTAGCTGCTTTCATGTCTCACACTTGTGCCTTCTGTTGCTAATTAGAGACTGATTATTACTATTGTGGATTTAAAAATATCACCTTTAATTACAGACTGCAGTCTATATATACCAAGTATAGTCTTAGTCACAACCCAGGATTTATATATATTTAAATATTACAACGGTACAGCGCACATGCTACTTTATCTCACTCACTCAAACACATTGAAACGTGGTAGCTTATCACTGCCAACCAGTGCAAGTGAAAAGCATTCCTAACACAATGACAGGAAGATAGAATCTCTAATGCCCTGTCCATCTTTTTTCTCAGACGGCATGCTGCACACACAAACCTGCATTGCAGTTTGTTTGATGCGCGGCGCATACATGAATCCAGTAGCCGGAATTTTCTGGAGATCACAGGCGGGCCTGGAGATAAGAATGTTCCTGCATGCTGTGGGTGCGGCTGTAATTACTATGTGTGGGCTACCAGCAGCCGTCTGTTTGAGAATCACATTTACAGGGACAGTTTACTTTTATTCAAAAACAGCACCATCCATTATATTGAAATTTTGTGTCATCTGTGTCTGTGTGTTTAAAATAGCCTTGATGTGGCCATGTTGTTGTAAGTCGATAAACATTGGCCAAATCGACTAGAAACATTTTGATACTGCTACAGACAAACCAAGAATTGTTTCCAGACAGGAAAACCAGTGAAGTTATCTACATTAAATTATGTGTTGAGAATTGAAAAAAAAATTGTGCAATTACATTTTATTTTTTCAAATGGACTGCAGCCTCTGCACATTTACTGTAGTTCCAATAATGTTCCTTAATGTAGGTCTATTTTATCTCTTATTTTTCAACTCTTCTAAGGTCCTGGGCTTCTAGAGTTCACGAAGATAATGCATTTCCACTGAAATGTGGTATTTCATGTGACCTCCACCTCTAAAGCAGTGTTCATAACAACCTGGCCACATTCATAACCATGAAGATGGAAGATTGCAGTAAAATGTTGCTGAATTAGGACAGAGTGGCAGTGGGTTGCATGTATGTACCATGCTTTACAAAAAACAATTACTCACATAGAAGCCCAGCGGAGCTGTATCATATATTTGGTATTAATAATGTGTGGCCCTGTGTCCTCTGCATAGGTCACGGGAGCATTATTAACATTGCGGTGATAGCCGGCTGGCTGTGATCAGAATACCTTTCAGCACATGCAGAAAGCATAGGCATGCTTTCATATTATTTTCTCTTGAGAATCAAGTCTTTAAACATCCATCATCGTGGAAAGGTATTCATGTCATATAAGACTGCGATTCACAAGAGCTGTTTGGCCCACAAAGTCAAAAAGCAGCAATAAAACAAAAAAAAATTATATTACCTGCAGGATGTTGTAAAATGGTGTGAATTATCTGCAGAACGTTCTGTTTTTCTATTGGAAAATGATGACCAAAAAATGGTAGGAACATGTTAAGATTCATGAGGGCTTGAAAAGGAAAACATTGGAAGACCCTAATGAGTAAGATAGCAAAGGATTAATGAGCGGAATTTCACCTTGACTACATATTACTAATACGTATATCAACATTCAGTTGTACTATTTAAATCATAGTTATCATTTTTAACAAGGACAAATGTACGTATTACTAAATTACATTGTTCAGTTAATTTTATATTGAAATGGAAGGCATGCCTTGTTGAACACAATTTGAAGCAGTCTTTCTGAGTCCCTGTACATTTGTTTTGTATCTTAGATGACTGACTACAGAATCTTTGTTTTCTGTGGAAATGGATGTGTATGGATGTTGTCCTTTTCTATGATTATCAGTCATAATATATAATACAGTGAGCACTTTATTCGGTATTTATTAGACTTCTTTTTTAGATGTATTAAATATTCCGCTGCTGTAGCCTATCCACTTAAAGGTTTGAAGCATTGTGTCACTCAGTGAGCACTTTGTTAGCTAGACCTGTACACCAGCTTGTTACTGCAAATATTTAATCAGCCAATCATGTGGCAGAAACTAAATATATAAACGCATGAGGATGTGGCCTAGAGGTTCATCTGTTTTTTCGGACCAAACGTCAGAATTGGGATGAAATGTGATCTAAGTGACTTTGACTGTGGAATGGTTGTTGGTGCCAGACAGGGTGGTTTGAGTATCTCAGAAACTGCCAAGCGTTGTTGAGAATGGTGCAGAAAACTAAAAAACATCCAGTGAGCAGCAGTTCTGCGGGCAAAAACGCCTTGTAACGAGAGAGGTCAGAGGGAAACAGACTTGTCAATGCTGACAGTAAGGTAACACTAACGCAAATAACCACGCATTAACAGTGGTATGCAGAAGAGCATCTCTGAGCACACAATGTGTCAAACCTCTAAGTGGATAGTCTACACCAGCAGAAGAACTTAAACTTAAAAATAATAAATACCTAATAAACTGCTCACGCATTGTCTATACTGTACAGTACAGTATATAGTGTATACTAATATTATCACACATTTCACAGGCCTCCTCTATCCTGCCTGGCATTGTCTGAGTTCAGATCCCTTCACTGATTATGATCAGTGGATCTCAGTACCATGGAGGGCGCAATAGCTCCTGGCATGCTACCAGAGCTACAGTGGAGATGTATGCCAACTGGATGAAAACGTGTTTAGGAGAGCTGTACTGTGTCAACTTGTAAGAGAAGATTAGATCATGAATTATTTATAATAAATATCACTATTTAATAAGGGAGATTGATGTGCCTTTATTGAAGTATTGAACTAGGGATCATCTGCAGTGGACTGCCATACTCACTTTAGCCATTAATAAAGTGTGATACCACTCCTTGGCAGCTATTATTAGATTCACCAGATCTCACCAGCTATTATTAAAGAGTTGTGAGGCAATAGCAATGGTACAACCGACCTGTGTCAAACAGTTCTGAACATATAAAATAAGAAAATACAATGTGTGTGGAATCTTGGGGAAAGTAATTCAAGAATCAGCTATTATTAAATAATTGCTAACAGTACTGGGAGTTCCCCTTGACTTTGGCTGTTAAGAGCTCCCTTGGTTTAGATTTAGCACTTATTGATATAGGGTTCACTGTGTTCAGTGGACCCCAGGCATCTCAATGCACCCCTTTTCACTAACACACTCACAAACAGTGTTTCACTTTCTTAAGTTAGCTGTAACTAACTGATTAAGTTGAAGATGTCATACAGTATATATAGGCCAATTAATTGCATGCATATTTTTGTTATGTAAATCAACAGTTTGCACTGTAACTTCATGTGTTTCATTTTAAATACAATGTGCTGGAGTACAGAGCCAAAACAAACTGAGCCCCGGATAAAGAGTGCCCCCCTAAAATCTGTTACTGCCCCCCCAGAGAAGTCTAGAACCAGGGCTAGTCCTGACCAATCTGGGAATGCAGTGCTGAAGCTCTGATAAACGGTAATGATGTCCTCATGCATGGTTGGGCCCCGCAGACTGGGGTTGACTTTGGATTGCACCAGTGTGGACTCTGACCAGCAGCTTTACAGGACAGTGAATGATTGGTTCTTCCGAGGCAGGAAAGTTTTTAGTCGGCAGGGATGACAGCACCTCATTGTGTACAAGCAACCCTCAGAGGTTGGCTGGGCTCCCAGAAATCAAGTTTAGCCACATACGCATGTGTGTTTGCTTTTGACTCATGTCTGCCTGAGCCACACTTGTAAACTGTGGTGTGATTGCCATCATGTGGTGGAGGGCACAATGCTTGTCACCAAGGGACTTAATCATATTCATTGCTTAATTTCAAGTCCAATGTACTGGAGTATGGAACCAAAACAACACAATTTGTGTCACTGTCAAAGTACTTATCCCAACTGGGGCAAGTTATTTCAAAGTTTAGGAGTCCTGTAGCTTAATAATCTATTATTGAACCATAGGATATTTGGATGCAGAGACATGTATTATTTAACCTCAAGTACCCTGGAGGTAGCTAGGGTATTTTGGGTTCAGTGACTTTCCATTTGTGGTAGAAAATGCCTTGAAAGTTAAATTGTGTTGTCTGCTTTAATGGAGAATCGATGAAAAGAGCCAACAATTGCACTTATGTAGTTTAATTTGTTCAATTTCAGTGAAGACCCTCACAACAGCTGGCTTGACAAGTAGGAGGAGGTTGAGAGCCGGGCTCTTAGGCACAATGGCATTACAGTAATATAGCTAAGGAGAAATGAAGCAATGGGTTTGCTTCTTTGGTGAAAGCACTGCAGCCTGATAGCAGAGGCGAGAAAAGATTAGCATTTTAAAAAATATGACCTTAAAGGGAGAGTATTGTGTTAATTTTCACAATTTCTTGGGTCAAATTAACAGCACATTTTTTTATGGGCAGAAAGAACTTGGATCTGTCTAGTTTAACATCAAAAAGAAATGCTGTCATGTTTATCAATGAGGCAGTTTCATTTGGGTTACCAGCAAATTCAAGAGATGTGGTTGCTGCAAAAGAGCAGAGGTTTATGTCTTGTTTGCAGATAATCACCCCGACTGGTAACATATACAGCTAAACCAGGGAATGTCCAAAGACAGACACTGCTTTAATATTGAAGTGTGGGCAATGGTAGGGCTGAAAGATGCATCTGTTTCATAGTGAAAATGCAATTTGAGTTTTACAATTGCAACAGGCTGCCATGTTGGCATTTTTTACCTTCAATCAGTAAAATAAAATAAAGAGATGGAGAAGCATGTTGTTTGAAAGATGTGCATGTTGTGCACTCTCAACATGCACTGCAAATACTGACCAATCAGAAGTGCCCCCCTTGTTGAGGTAGCATAGAGTGGGTCAAATGATGGGAGATGAGGACAGTGGAAGGCATTTCAGTCCATTTGCAATCAGTCCAGATCTGTTTTCTGATTTGTTCACCAAATCATTCAGCCATAGGTTACTGTAATTTCATGCCTGACTTTGATAGAACACTATTGAGATGAGTATGGCCTTGACAAAGCGTGATTTTGAGTCCTGTGAGTTCATGTGTGCTCTAAAATTATTAAGTCTTTCATCAAAGTGATTCCATGTTTTAAAAAGTCATTGTACACTAGTAAATCACAATGGAAAGTTTGTCATGAAAAAGTATGTTCAATGTGGGTAAATAATGCAATAAGGAGTGATGGAAAACATTTACTGTATATACCCAATACATTTTATATGGAAGTCATGGTAAGGTTTTGAAAGCGTTTCTTTTGATCATGCCACAGCAAACACTGGAGGCCCTTGAACTCCCTCTACATCAGTTGTATTTGTCTGGAGTGAATAGAATATAGGCTTCAGTCTCCACAGATCAAAATGTATATATTTTGATCACCCAGAGAACAGAAAGATTTTATTTCATAATGATGCTTGAAACCTTTCATTTTTCATATTTTATCTGTGATATTAGACATGTAACATACACTGACAGGCAAGCCACCACAAATGTTTCCGATTAAGCACTGGGCTTTCATTCATTTGTGCACAAATGAAAGAAAACCATCAATGGGAATTCTCCAAACTTCATGTTTTTATTTGAGTCAGGAAAACAGATGTGCTGTAATTGCATTCTGGGATTTTGTTTTTTTTCAGCCAGTTCATATTGTTTTGTTGTTGTTGCTGTTGCTGTTGTTTGTGTTGAAATGTTTAAAGATTTTTTTTATTTTGACCATGTTCATTCCAGATCATTTTTGTCCAAAGCCCTTTCGTTATTTAAGATTTCATTCGTATACATTCCAGGTAATGAAAGTTCAAATGTTCTGCTGATCAGTTTGAACAAATTATGTTGGAACTAATTTGTCTCAGTCGGTCTTTTTATCAAGTTTGTATAGTACACATACATTAATTCCTATGATGTATCATTGAATTAGACCAACTGAGAGGTTGTTTTTAACCACGTTACAGGAAAATTACACCCTAATGTGTGTTATACTGCTGGTCATATCACAGTTGCAGTATCAAGTAAAATAATTGCAATATGATACTTTTTACATTTTATGCATTCATCAAAATGAATCAAAACTATTTGATTTTCCAAAATTACTTCAATCCTATGACAGCTAATAAATGTGTTCAAGGTTTATGAGAAATATAATCAAGTACAACCAATAGGGAGACCAGAGGACAGTAGAAAATTAATTGAGAATCTTCAAAGGGATGGTTTGTACAATGGTAAGAACTGCAGAAATTCAAGAACTGCCGATTCAAATTTGATAGATAATTTGTAGGTTCATATATGATGGCGTTCTACCATTTTCTATATTGGTTTAGAAATGGGCAACTTCAATTAAGCCATTAAAGGACTCTTGAAACAATGCTATTTTTTATTTTATTTTTTATTTCTACTTCAAAAGAAATGGGCACACGTCCCACTGAGAATGAAGTACTAATTATTTTCAGAACCGAGTTGAAAAGAGCAGGCACAAGCTCCTTTCTAAGCTTTGTTGAAACTGGATCCAGTGGGCAAGCTGACAATTCGGACAGATTTTTAAACTATTTTAAGATATCATATCCCAAAGCTGCCTTATTGCTCCGTCACATGGCAGTTCTGTTGCTTTACAGTATATCATACACATAAAGATAAAGGTCATGGGACGTTTGGCTGGACACCTAAAATGTCCGAGGCACAAATGTGACACCTTCTTTGAGTGCATTTCCAGAACCACACAGGCTGAGGCAACATCTGCAGAGAGTTTCCTCATTCTCATTCTTCACCTCAAGGCATCGAGTTCAGCTCAAGCCAGAACTGATGAAAAAGCAGAAGGAGGCATGTAACCACATTTGTCCAGCATTCATCAGGTTTTTTGTCAAAGGAAGATTAAGGTAGCAAAAACGCCAAACGCACTTTTACATCCTGTTGATATTTCATTGCACTGATGCTGTATGCTAATACGAGCCAGTGTTGGAGACCCATTTCATTCTGCCAGGGCACATCCATGGGAATGTAGTGTAAATATTATTTGCCATTTAGGCAGCCAGGCAGCTGCTTACAATTAAAACAAATATCAGCCATCTGCATGTTACTATTACTGTAGCTAAAAGAGCTAATGTTTCAATGAAGAAGCAGAGGGGGGTAAACAATTCTGTGCACCCTGATCTTCGAGTCAATGATTGTGTTTTATATTCTCTCAATGGCTATAAAGAACTGACCTTCACATTAATTGCACTTTCAAGAGCACCAGCCATTAAACCAAACAGTTAATCTGCGGTCAGTGGCACAGGAGAGGTCTGTGGGATGAGGCAGTGGTCTATGATGTGTGAGTCCCTGTCCCATCATATTATCACAACACCGAATATAGTGTCCTGCAATGCATTGCTAATGTACTGCCACAGTTGTAAGCTTGACCTGCTGTTGTCATGATAAAGGGTCACCATCACTAGTCTGTACATCATTTAGCAATAGGTCACATCTACCAACCAGCAATATCTGACACCCTTTTGTAAGATTAATATGAGGTCATTGTTTGCTCAATTGTATAGACAAAGAATGTGAACATTTGGAAATTGTACTCTTGTTTTGTGGCTTTCTGCTGTAAAATCCATGTGTTATCCGTCATCATGGGGGAAAGCAAATAATTTTATGTCAACAAAGAATTGTTCAGCCTCACATAAAACTAAAGATACCACTTTCCACAATTAGGTCAATACTTTAGTTTAAAATCATATGGTGGTGGATCTTTGATATTACAGGGTGGTTTTGAATCTCTTAGTCCTTAAGATCAGTGGAATCATGAGCTGTGACAGGCACAAAGATGTATTGGCCAGAAACCTTGTTCCCTCTGCCAGGAAGCTCAAACTCAGATGCTAATGGATCAGCAAGACAGTAATCCTATATGCATCAAAACCAAGAGATTAGTAGGCCATAAACTTTTTTGCAATGATCATCTCAGGCTTGCTTTGAAGTTGTCTTTTTTGCTCATCTTTATCAAGAGTATGAATACTTTTGGAGGGCACTGTATTTCATCTCTTAAAATGATTCCAAATCAACTTTTAAAGTTAATCTCTCCCATGTAACTTCTGTCTCTGAATATCAAAGAAAGGGTGATGTTTGTTTCTGCATGTATGTGTACAGTATCTGTGTGTCTTTGTTTCACAGAGTAAATGTATGCAATAACAGAAAAGGTTTGTTGCATTCTGAAATCACTCCTTATTGCATTCTGAAATCACTCTTTATTGAAAACTTCCCTTCAGTGTCCTGTTTCAACTGGATGCAACGCCCAGCTTTTTACTTTTGTTTATTTTTTATTCTTTACATGTACAAATTGAGGAATGGTAAAGAAATCCACAGATATGCAGTGTTAGCAGATTTTTTTCCAACACATTTAATCCCCTTTGAAACCTCAATGGGAACTTCTTCTTTTTTCTGGCAGTGGAATTAAATGTAATCTTTTATGTGAGCTGCATTCGTACAGTAGTATCCCTTACATATTCTAGATGATTACTTTAGATGAGATACTGGCATTAAAAAAAAAAAAAAAAATTCATTTGAAAGGAGAGCATGGGTGAGTCGTCTTGCTTTTGGAATCCCCCCCACACACATTGCCTCTACCATTGTCAGTGAACCACATACATTTGGCATCGTGCCACTAGCAGAAACATCAGGAAATTGCTCCTGTTCTTCCAGATGCTGTTCTGCTGGCTTATGCTTCAAACTGATATTTCACTTTTGCAAACAAATCTTCTCTCCTTTGTTGCTTCAAAGACGGTGCTGCTGAGAAGGCCATTTCTCACAATTTGAAATGTAGGTTCCACTGTAATTTTATTACCAGCTTAACCACAGAGACAGCTATTATTTGAATGGAGCTCCTTGAACAACCATAAAATGTAACTTGTGTATACTGTAACTGGGGAGAGTGCGGCAAAAGCCAGGTGAAAGCTGAGGTTCCATGAAAGATGTTACTAAACAGCAAAGGAAAAGCAGGAACTAACCATTGATAACAGTTTTTATCCATCTGCTGTGGGAAGGAATGGACCCCCATTGCTTGACTTTCTGTACCTGTCTGTGCCTCCACTGTAACCCGCAGGGTTTCCTGTACAATCAAATGTCAAAGCAGTTTCCTTGGGTAGAACAGATAGCAAGATATTGCACAGAGTGTGTCTGTCTTGTAGTTATAAACAAGGGCAGATACTTGTATGAGGAATCCCAAAAGAATTCTCCCAAGTCACTGCTTGCCAAATTGCTGTATTTTAACAATGTGAACTCCTCAAACTGTAAGGCCTTTATTGCTACCTGAAGCAGTGAAGGCAGTGCCGACCAGATTTCAGACCCCTACACATATTCTGCATGTACTCTATATCTATCACTCTATATCTCCCTATTGGAGAAAATACACTCACCAAGAACTTTATTCGGTATTTATTAGATTTATTTTTTAGACTTCTACTGCTGTAGCCTATCCACTTAGAGTTATGATGTGTTGTGTGTTCAGAGATGCTCTTCTGCATACCACTGTCACCTTCCTGTCAGCTGTCTGACCTCTCTGACGTCTCTCATTAACAAGGCATTTCTGTCTGCAGAACTGCTGCTCATTGGATTTGTCTTTTGCCCCATTCTTTGCAAACTCTAGAGACTAGTGTGTGTGAAAATCTCAGGAGATCAGCAGTTTCTGAGATACTCAAACCTGCCACCAACAATCATTCCACGGACAAAGTCACATTTTTCCCCATTCTGATGCTTGATTTGAACATTAACTGAAGCTCCTGACCTGTATCTACATGACTTTATGCATTACTATTGGGTGTGCCTGTGCTTGGATCATGTTCATGTTTACATTTCACCTGATGGAGTATGAATGTATCTTGGGAGTATTGAAGTACAGGATATATTTTCTTTAAAGCTATTACACCCTGGTTTATGCTTATATTACCTACGGAGAGTGGCAGTCTGGTCTATTTGGAGGACTTAGTGGTTTGGCAGCCAATCTGCTTTGGCCACCTTCTTTCAAAGTTGAAAAATGTCAGTAGCTCACTCCAGGCTATGTGCACTGACTGTATCCACCGCATTAGCTACTTTCCATGCTTTGCATCACCACACTCACTTTTCTTGCTCTGTCGCTGACACATACACATTATTGAAAATCAATATAAATGTCGCTGATATAGATCAGCAGTTATAGTGTAATTACAGGTGGATGAAGGAGCGAGACTAAGCGATGCACTGCTCTGCAACAGGTCATGCACTTGTGGACGTGTTGTTATGAGGGTACATTACGAGTGCCCAAGCATGCTTCATCACACGATGGTCACGCGTGTGGCCTGGGTTCTTTGCCGATGTTATTATTCGTCAAATGTTTCTGGGAGTCCACAGCAGTAGGGATTACCCTGTCCCGTTAAGGGTGGACTGCTATCGGGAGCCCTGTGCTTCAGGTGCTGTACAGGTGTAGGTGGCGACTCAGTAGTGGAGCAACTGGTGGTTCCGAATCAGGCATAAAACAGAAGGAAGATAAATATTTTCCCTAAATATGTATTATGCTTTATTTTATAGGGTTTCTATTATGGCTCTTCTAAGCAGTGAGCCTCATAATAAGACTCCTAGTATAAAAATGTGATGATTGCTTTCCAGGATGTTTGCTATCCGTGGTATGAATCCAGATGTTTACCACTGTGTTCTTAGTGGGCGCCTGTCAGGTTATTATTGTGTAGTGGGGAATGGTTGTGATTTCCTGCTTCTTTTTGAGATGGATTGCACAACATACAGTATCTATGGCTATAAAAATCCTCTAAGGAGGCAGTGTTCATAAGTCTTGTAGTGTAGTTCATTCTTGTTATGGGATTTTAAGCTGTAAGACATTGCCTTGTAGATTAAAACCACTCCACGGTTTGAGTTTGTTATGCTATAAAATAACCTGCAGAGTAAGATGATCTGTCATAGCATGAGGAAGTTGAAGCAACAACAGCAGTGTACTGGCCTTCAGAAGAACCGAAGAACACTTGCAAACCCTATAGAATATAATCTGTCTGCTTTATATTGTCTTCTGAGAATGAAATGACCTTGCTAACACAGAATTGCACAATTCTTTAGAAAATGAGAAAAATAATTTCGAAAACAGCAAGGAAAAATGCAGTTGCCCTAGGCGATGATTACTTCCGATGATCTCCTTCGTTTATGGCAAGGGGCGATATTTATGCCAGCTGTAAATGAGATTGCTATTTCGTTTCACTCCCCTCCTAGCTTCAGTGTATGTGCTGGCTCCTGGCTCTGTGTGCAGGCAGTGATAACACGTTTGGATACAGAGCCATAAGGTTAGTGAAAGTAGATTGCTAACAGCAATGAAAAACTATGGCTTTTATATTTCTTGGTCAGCGCTTAAATTAAAAGTGTTTGTGGCCCTTGGGTAGCACAAGACTGTATTCAACTGACAAACCCATATTCACAAAATAAAGAAATAAATCATCTGAATCTGAGACAGAAGTCCTGAAGACACAGCATACAAAATGAGGAATTCACTCTGGATATATTCACATTCTTGCAGATGTATTCCTACTTGTGTTATGTTACATTTAAGCTGAGGTTTATTTGGTGTGTAGTATCACTGGGATTTAATTATTTATCAGGTGAAAGGCCAACTCAAATGTGTGCGTTGCAGAAGAGGAAAGATTTGAATGGTGAGTTGCACCTGCAGTAGATCCCAGGGTATATGCTCTGTTTGCATAAGAGCACAATCCACGTACATGCCCAGGCTTTCTGTGCCATGAACAGAGTCATATGATGATACTACAATTCAGGGCTGTTCCAAGTCCTTCCACTCTGGCCATAAACGAGGAACACAAATGAAATATTAAAATTAGTACTTAACAGCTGTTGCTAAGATAATGTTAAAGCTTTGGGCTTTTTTTTTTTTTTTTTTGTAGAACTAATGATTTTCTCTCCTTTAAATGCCAGAGACACCTTTGTCTATGAAGCAAATGCTCCCCCCAGAATTCCAGCTTTTCCTCTTGGCTTGACTAATTCCACAAAACATACTCCACATCTAAACCAGTTCAACGGAGGAACACTGTGTGGGAGGCACACGAATGACAAGAAAATGGCTCTTACTAGGAGTGTGTGTAAGAGAGTGTAAACAGGCTTAAGTGCTGTCACAGGATGGTGGGAATCTTAAGTCTTGACCATCCCTCATCCAATGTCCACATTTAAGCTGGCGTTTTACATCCTGTTACATAGCTGTGGACTGATGGTGACCGTTTCAACCCGCGATCATCTGCTTGCTTTAAGCGCACAGAGTGCCAGTGACTCACAGGAATATCGCCTCTCTCCATGCCTCCTGTGTGTGCCCGAGCTTGAAGTTCAGTGCATCCGTGAGTGGTATGGAAGGGCATTCAGCCCATAAAACAAACTCGTACATCAGGCCACCACTCAGAGGCTTAAAAGGAAGCCGGGAGGAATATTGACAAAACACTCCAGGTATTAAAACTCATGTTCCCTGCCCTGTGCTTGAGGGTGAGTGTTTTAATGCCGAGAAGAACGTATTAGACATCTTGTTAAATCACAATGTGCAATTATGCCTGTAGAAAGAATTACCATGTGCATCAAGGAAGGGTTATTATTTATAGGGAAATAAACCAAAAAGTTTGAAAGGGGGCAACACAAATGTAGATTGGCAGTATACAGTTACAGCTGTAGCTTACTGAAATCAGTGCAATAGGGAGATGGGCTTGTAACTCGAAGGTTGTCCAGTCGGTTTGAATTCCAAGTGGGGAACTGTAGATGGACCCTTGCATAAGGCAGTATAGGACAATGACCAGTCTGTGTGCTCAACTGTGTAGTTTGGTGTCATTTTAATATTAATAATTAGGTTTGCCAAAGAAATATGAATTTTGAATATGCTTTGTACAAGTGAATCACAAGTCTTGTTATATTATAAACGTTTTAAGATATATAGAGTTTGCTGTATAAGACGTGTATGTCATATAGTAGACTCCAGAATAAAACCCTTCATAAAAATTTAGAAAATAGGCTGCCTATAATAGGATAATGATCTATATTATTATATGTACAAACATTTACTCTCATGTTTCAATGTATTTATTTTGTAATCAATTTTTTCCTGAAAATCAGGTGATTGGCACCCCTAGCTATTCGACTGAGATTATGCCATTCCATCACTAAGGTATAAGGTAACAGGCATGCAAAATCCCTTTGTCAACCATCAGAATGGGAAAAGCCAAAGAACTGTCAATTCAGAAGACACAAATGGTAATTGGCCATCAAAGGTCAGGTAATAGGTCCAAAAAAATACATAAACTGTAACTGGGGCCAAATGCAGACACAATGCAGGATTTCTCAAAGCTGATCGTGAAGAAACAACTAAATGTGCAAAGCAGACTAAAGGGGCAGGAAAACGAAAATATAAAAAGAGGAATAACCTTTAACTGAAAACTACCCCACTGGGGAAAAACCTCTCACAAAGAGGAGGATAACAAATAATAGATCCCACACAAGTGGAAAACGAAAGTAAATAACTAAAACAGGGAGAGTAGACTCCCAAAAAACACTATTCTCAAAGAAAATGGAAGAGTAAACTAACTATGGGTGAGTTAGACTCCCACAAACTCTTCTCTTGTAGAAAAAATAAACTAATAAGCTCACAACAGGAGAGATAGACTCCCACAAATTCTTCTCTTGCTAAAAGTAAACTAATACTCTCACGAAGGGGCCCAGAGATACCGTTTACCAGCTTCAGAGTAATGTGAATTAAACAGAATCACCTGAGTGGTGTGAGAGGAGGGTTTATCAAGGGTGCGGTCTGATTGCACAGAAATTATTACACCTGTGAGTAAATAGGCTGAAAAATCTGTCAACTGACCAAACCACGGTTAAACATACCACTGAATGGAAATAATTAAAGGCATGAAACATATGGAATGGGTGCAAACTTGCCAGGAAGTGCATATTATCCCCACGGACGCGAAGGAAGATGGTGAGGGAGGCCATAAGTTTTAGAATCATAGAGATTGGTTGTGTCTTGGGGTCACCAAGTCTTTTAAAATAAAAAATAAAATACATAAAATGGCACCACCATAACAGCAAACTCTGTGGAAGGCCGAGTACAATAAACAAAACCAAGTTTGCCAAACCTCACTGGAATTATGATTGGAAAAGAGTGCTAGATGAGACCAACATTGAACGTTTTGGCCATACACATCATCATTATGTTTGCCGGAAAAATGGAATGCATACAAGGAGGAACACCTCATATCTACTGTCAAATATGGTGGTGGTCATTGATGATTTGGAAATGTTTTGCTGATGATTTGGCACTATTTAAGATAAATGGCACAATTAATTCAACAAAGTACTTGGAAATCTTTGCAGAAAAGTCTTGGCCATAAAAATCATCAAAATCCACACAGAAATGGTTAAGTAAGAGGAACAATCATTTTCTGCAATGGCTGTCTCCAATCCCATGAAAACCTGCGGTCTGAAGATGGGGGTGTCTCAAGGATATCATTGATTCTGAAAAGTTATGAATGGAGGAACCTGTTTTGTTGGGGGAAATAATAGTTTTATTTGAGTGTAAGACTTTGGAATTGGATCATTAATAAAGCGCACAACGCATGTTGGAGAATGTCAGTAAGGGTGCCAATAATTCTGGAGCCCGCTGTATAGGAGGTATGGAGGTCTAGCAGTAGCAAGGATGTAGGAGGTATGTAGAGTTCAAAGGAAGCATTATTGCATGAAGTGACTATTAGATATACTAACTTTTTTTTGTAGAAAAGTTAGTATTAATTGAGTCTGGTTCTCAGAATGAAAACAGAGATGATGAGATTAGTCTTGGACTATAGGAGTCACCATGCGAATACTAGTCACTAGTGATGACCCTTGAACCTTTCTGCTGTTTGAAGCTGGGAACTCATTTATGAAGATGAAGGTCACATTCTCTCTTGCTTACTTTTTATATCCCCTCTCTGTCTCCTTTGTTTTCGCTCTCCTCTCTATTTTTCGATCACACACACACTATTCCATTTGAGATCTTCATTAAATTATTATGCTTGTGCAAGTCAGCTTGAAAGTTTAAGTATTTACAGCTTGATTCTGACTGAAACACCATGATGTGTGACTCCTCTTCATGTACATTTTAGCCCCTTAATTTGGCCCATATCCAGTTTATGCATAGTAGAGTGTATATTGTCTTAAATCATTATCTTTGCAGACAGCCAATACAGATCTTGCTCTTCCTCAGTTATACCATTCCTACTGATACCACCTGTCCAGTCCTGATTTTTATATCTTTTGGTTGTGTTTGACAAGTATCATTCTAATCCCGGTGTAGCCACTATAAGATCCGCACAGCCATTGGGCCCTTGAGCAAGGCCCTTAACCCTGCATTGCTCCAGGGCGGGATTGTCTCCTGCTTAGTACATCAACTGTACGTCGCTCTGGATAAGGGCATCTGCCAATAATGTAATGTAACATTAGTTTTTGCAGTCACTACATTAAACCTCTGTTGTGGTCATGTTGCAAGGAGTTTTGCAGTTGTTTTTGGGGGGAAATACTGAGGCTCTGATAGAGTGGAGGAAACAGATTCCGATTGCGGCACAGCTCCATTTTCCTTTTAGTATGCACAGTCAGTTTGTACTGCAGTGGTGGTCACCTTTAGCCTAATTTTCAAAGCTGCCGAAATCCATCAGCGTTATTATTGCCTCCGATCAGATGTCTTCAGTACTGTAATAATCTGCTATTATCCACGCCAAAGCACAAGCATCCAATCTCCGACATGTCCGAAACAATATTGTGATGACCTTTCTTTAATGACTAGAATTGATGCCAGTTTGAAATTCTAGAGTGTGTGCTCAGTGAAATATGCAAATAGAAATTCCAAACATTATGACGTTATGAGTACACAGAGCTTGGATTGTATCTCAGCTCACCCTGTGTCTGGTGTGCAATGCCTTGTGATGTCTTTTGTGTTTTACCACTTGACAACACATGTATGATGGTTGTTTATATGTCTTTACATATTTACATATTTTGTTTGCTTATAATTTATAGTGTAATTATATTAAACAGCAGAAGAAAGATAAAACAAATTTATCTTCATTTCACAAACACATGTGGGTTGCATTCACAAACATGAGCATAGGTAAGTATCGACTATACATTGACATGAGGTAGTGTCGTCCTTATGAATACATTTTTCTTTGGATCACACATGAAGTTTCCCACACTTTCTTATGATTGATTTCCCATGACTACTGTAGAGAGCTATTTTCCTAAACTCACTTCTGCCATCTTTACATCTTTTAAATGTATAACTTTCACACCTGAAACGTTATAGACAAAAAACATATACCTGTACAGTATGAAACAAATGCCTGTTTAAGTGCAATTTGGATGGCACAGAGGAAAAACATCAAGGTTTTCTCCTTGAAATTGTGATTGTTGCTGTGAGGAGGGATATGAAATCAAATGTTTTGGGACAATAACAGCTTCAGTGCAGTATAATGGCATATTTTAATTACGTAGCTATTTGGAACTGCAATTTTGTATGATAAATCATTTTCTGTTTTTATGGGATTTTTTTTAGGTTTTATGGAAATTAAGAATTTTCTGTTCTGTCCAATCAAATCTCTACATCAGATCATTTTCAGACTGAAAATAAATCCATATCTGTTTATTTAGTGTAGGGGGATCATGATGGTTGAAAAAAATTCTCAAAATGGTACACAAACTCCTCGTCCAAAAATATCTTTCTAACATTATGAATTTATATCATCCTCTTGTGCACAATAAAACATATACCTCTTAATGGTACATCTTCTGTGTCACTCATTACATTTTAAGCTACATACTGATAAGAATGTGGCATTGCTTAAAGGGTATCCATGATGGAATCTTCCAATCGCATCTGTTGCTGACCATTGTGTATATTATTTCCAAGTGAGAGGTCATTTTTCCATTATTTTTTTTGTTTTTTCATTGAATTGATTCTGCAGTTTTCTTAATGGTGTTCCAAACAGATTATTTTGGTCAGCCTATTCTTTGGTCGATATCTCTGGATGTTTTTCCACCCAATTTCTCAGCACATTTTATTCCAAAAAAATGGTCAGAGATCAAAATCAACTGTTTGGAACATATTTAAATTCAGTTGCTGTAACGGCAACAATGTAGATAATGAGATGGTCACTTACTGACACAGCACCTGTGTTTCTGTGCAGAGAGCAAAGATCAAAAGCACATAAAGCTATTGGTTAATTAATGAGCACAATGAAGAGCAAGACTGAAGCTAATAGTTAATGTATGTGATGGCAGTAAGTAGCTACCATGGTTACGGTGGTAGTTTTAAGCATATTTTCTTATATAATCCAAATGTTAGCATCATAATATGTTGTTATACTGAAATGTGTCAACAGTGTCAGTATGTGCTATTTTAGTGTCCATAATTTGGAAGATGATAGTTAATTAATTTTTAATAAGCAATTAGTTATTGTATTTTTTATTACTTTTTGCACATAATTAAAATAAAAATGCCACATTTCCTCATGAATCATTGTGTTTAGACTAATTTGTTACAGAATTAATAATACTTGTCAATTTTTCCCACGAACAGCAATAACTGTGTTTCTTTAGATAGAATGTATAATGAACTAATTTGCATAGTTTTTCGTGGTAAATTGGTTGTTGAAATTTTGCTTGCAAATGCACTGAGTCAGCCATGTTTGCATTGCTGACACATTTGATACATTTACAGTTTAAATTAATGAGGAAAGGGTCTATTTGCCCCAATAGATATCTATATAGGTACGTTAATATTTTTATTTGTAACTAGCCCTACTTGACATAGAATCATTAAGTGAGTACTATTACTTTCTTTCCTTATAGGTTTTAGAATATACATCATACGTCATAAAATATAACCCAGACATTAAAAAGCATGCATGCAGTTAAACATCATATACCACAGACAGGGTGGACAGGGCTAAGTGGTCATGCAAATCCATATATGCATCATGATTATAATTCAGTGACAGGATGTCCAATTATTTGTACAGTGCTTGTTTTTTTCCAGTTGTTTGTTCCTGTATTTTTCTGTTCATAAATGCTAAATGTATGTTAAACGAAACCTCTTAACACTTCTAAAAGGAGATTAGGAATAGATTTCTCGGGAACAAAAACAATCTCACTGAAGTAGGTGCTTCTTCTTCATCTTGGACCTGGGTTCATTGTAAATACAGTGTAACTTGGGCAGCTAATAGTCCTGATGGAGAGTGAGCACTCTGTAAATTAGCATGAGATGGTTTCAAAAACAGAAGAAGAAATGTGAAAAGGGAATCATCGAAAGATTAACCCATTCACAGTTTCACAATGTCCTCGTGCCACTGAGCTTCTTAATTAAATGGCATTTAACATTGAAAACATAATTCATACAGTAGTGAGAGAACAGAACAAAATCCATCGCTTCTTCCTTTCCTTCCTTGGGTGTGAATAGATTTTGCAATAAATATCAGCAATGTCACATTTTGGAGGTAGGGCTGGATGCAGAGCCTGTTTCATTTGCATCAAATTAATGAGGTGTGTGTATGTTAGAGAGCATGTTAAACACAAAATGACCTGTCAGATATTCCTAACATATTAATGATATTGAGTGTATCATGCATACAAAGTAAACACTTGCAGACACATACATGTACATAATATGGTGCTGACAGCCAGCATTAAGAGGAAATGCTCCACAATGCTTGAACAAGATTTTAATGGAGAAATGTTTTTAAAAAAGACTGAAATGCTGTAATGCTAGAGAACATGTGTTTCTTTTTCTTCTATTGTGTTCAGAGTATCTTGGATCATGGAGGGTTTCTTTCTTTTTTTGACAGACCCCTGTCACTATTTTTCTTTGCATTACGGGTTCCTCTGGCTACCTCCTGGAAAAGCTATTACATTCGCTTTATGCCCATAAGCGTAAACTCAACGCACCTTATTACTTTCACGATCTGGATCTTCTAGCGGACCATGTAATCATTACAGTTTCCATGCCCAACGCTTTTGTATCTAATTACCACACCGAATGAAATGCTTGAATGCAGGTTGCAAGCCTGCAGAATGATGTGCATTTACTTTCACTAAACATTCGCGCTCTCTCAAAAAGCATGCCTCGCGGGTGTTTACCATGCAGAACGATTGCCTCAGCGTCTGGAATTTTATTTTCAAGGGCAGAACCTATCCTCCAAATGCTTAAACCTGAGTTTGCTCTTCTCAATCCACATTCTCAGAAATGAATTGTCTGCTCTTCACAGACAGTGGACCTTTTCCCACACTAACACAATAGTCTTAACAGATTCTCAAATCTGCTGTCAGCAAAACGGTCGCAACATCAGTAAATTGGCTTAGCAGCAAAAGGTTGGGTAAGTAGATGTAAAGAATAAGGGAGATGCTTAAGGCTCACAGGGTATTAGGTGTATGAGGACAGAAACTGAGTTACAATTCTGAAGCATTTCATGACATCAAAGCTGGATTCAGAAATGCTTTCCAGCACAAATATTCTGGGATTGGCAGGCCCATTACTGTGATGCTGTGATGAGTATTGATGAACACAGCAGAGTCTTAGTTTTTCCGAATTGGACAGTATTTTATTTCACGTGAAATCTTTCAACTGGGCATAGGCAAGACAAATCAAGGAAGTTTGCATGTTGCTTTTAACATTTCTGAAATACAGACCAACCATGGGGGATGAAATGGTTTCTGTTTTGCTTTCCTTCTGATGCCTTAATGGTTTCCTAAGCAATATCCATCTGTTCAATTTTTTTGTTTTTTGTTTCTCTGCTCACAAAAGCCTACTTTTCGATTTATTGCACTGTTTCTCTCTAAAATAATTGTGCTCTCTACTCAAGCCTCTTCACCCAGATGTCCAAGGTGGCAATAACTGTGCCTGCCATTCGCCTGGAATGCTAAGTCATGAAAGAAAAATAGATTTCAAAAAGCAGTCCATGGTAAGATAGGCAGAATAACAACAGGCGGTTCTACTGCATTTCTGGTAACTGATATCAGTCCATAATCAATGCATGCTGTGAGGGAACATAGTGTAGAATATAGCAGTAATTTGTGCAATGCAGGGATATCATGCATGTTATAGAATTATTATTATTATATAAGCTGTAATACGTATAATGTAGTAGTATTATATAGGCTGCAACATGGGGATATAGTTGTGCAGTTTAGCATTATTATATAGGCTGTAGTTTGGGCAGAATATATTACATAGCATTATTATGTAGGCTGTAATTTTGGGATATAGTGCGCAATGTAGCATCATTGTATTGTAAGGGAGTGGAGGACCAGACGCGACCGAAAAGTTACCCACAGAACGTGTGATAACCACTAATATAATCTGGGGTTCTCCCCAATGTAATCAAGGGGAACCACTAGAGGAGAAAAACGGAAAACAGGACATTAAACTCCCCAGCAAAACGGCAACTAAAATAGTACATAAAAGTAAATAAAAAATAAAAGTCCATTTTGACAGAAAATACTAAATAAGAACTGATACGGTTACTCGAATACGGGGTAACACGCCATTAAATATCTAATAAAAAAACCAGCCTTGCAGGCTACGTCTACCTGGCTCAGTGTCTGAAACACAATGTAACACTCAAGCACAGAACGGAGGACAATGAGTCTTAAATGGAGGAGAGCCCGCCTACCAATAACAGATAATTGGTTTGGTAATTAGACTCCACCTGGATACCAATTAAACAAGGCAGCAATCTGCACGCGTGAGCCAGAAAAATGGTACTACCTGAAAAAGGAGTAGGAAAACCCTGACATATGTATGCTGTAGTATGGCGATATAGTGCACAATGTAGCACTGTATGCTGAACGGCAACCTTGACACAGTTTGAAGAAAAGTCAGCTTTGCAGATACAAACATCTGTCGGACACAACGGGCCTTGTGCGAGTACACTTTTGTATTCTTATGGTACATTTCTCTTACTTTTTTCAACAAACGCTCCTAACCTCCGCATATTTGGTGTCTGATTGGGTATACAGTGTTTCATTGGTTTTGGCAAAACATACAGTAACAATATGGCAGACCGTTGAAATATGAAATATGTTTCTGAAAACATTTGAGGCAAGAAATAAACAATGCAGTTGCTGAATCTCAATTCATATTTTGATCTGCAATGACTAGTTTGAAAGTTTGTTTTGCGGAGACATTGTGTATAAGTATAACACATAGTCTAATTGTGTGGGCTGCCATGTAGGCATGATAGATAAAGTAGAATTGTTATGTGGACTGCAATTTAGTGACACTGTGTATATAAAGTTGCATATTATCGGAGCTGTTGTATGGGGACATAGTGCCGTGCTGGGGAGCATTTTTATACAAGCTAGGAATCAATGTTTTCTTGTCAGCTTTTCCAACCACTTTGTGGGTGTTTCCTTTAAAATTCAAACCAATATTTATAATTGTGTTCAACTCAAAAATGGAACTACAGCTCAAATAATCTATAATGAGGCTTACCATGCAATTTTAGCTAATATTGCTCAAGGATTGACTCATTCAGAAGTCCTGCATTCAATAATGGCATCCCAAGAGTAATTTTATTTGCTCAATGCTTCAAAATCAAATTCCCTATTCAGAGTTTCTGCCTGGAATATGGTAGCTTGCCTGGAATATGGTAGCATGTTGCAGTGGTTAACTGAGTCAGGCAGATACAAGAAAGCCACCCCATAAAAAATAAAAACAACAAAGAAGCACAGCCATAGGAAACGACAAATAAACAGATAAAGGGACATGATAAACATTTTTGCTGTACAACCAACATTAATGTTATGCCTGGCAAACTGTTTGTGAACTGCATCCTCTGACACCAACAGTACCACCTTTGGCCCAAATGTGACATTGTTGAAAAATACCATGTCCTGGAACATCCATTCCATTTTAGGGTTACTCATAGCATTATTATGGATATTAAGACTGATATTATTTTGCTATTGTTACAGTGGTTATAAAGCTTCATAACAGAGCTATCCTGTGTTATTTGTGCCCCTGTGGTATTAAGATGAAAGCAAGGATTAGCTGGCAGTGCAAGATGACCATCACACTGATGCTTTAGTTGTGGTCATTGTCACATATGCTACATATGTCATTTTCAACCTATCGCATACTATGTCGTATGCCTTATTGTTTGTTTGGGCTCATGGCACACTCTGTATTTCCATTTTCCTCTGTTGTTTTCTGTGTGTCAGTTTCAACACTAAATGTAATCTTTGCAAAATGAGAGGGTTCCAGTCAGTGTGAAACTAGCGTGAAATATTGATTTTGTTTTTATGAAAGAATACAGTTGTGGCTGGTAAAAACTCTCAGTGGCTAATGAATTTCTTCCCCCCCAGCCACACGGGCTGATTCTTAGTAAAGCTAATTTCAAGCTGTGCTATTATCCAGGCTGAAGTGTGGAGAAAGGCAATAATCCAGGCATGATGCTTTAATTAGCAAGTATCAGGTTTGATTCACAGGTGGGGTATTATGGTAGCATGCTTGATGATGGCACTTAATTTCAATTAAAATGTAAATTCCCCTTGGGGTCTGTTCTGCAAATGAGAATTCATAATTTATATATACATTTTTTGCAGCACCCTCCAAAATTATTCATGCCAGTGAAAATATCTGCAAAGAAGGCTGTATAATATATTAGAAGCCGTATTGATAATGTGCTACTGTATATTGATTTTGTTTAAGCACTATTTTTTCAAAACATATGTGACAATTATTTGCACCCCAATATTTTTTTCCAGCAAAAACTTTTACAGATAATCTCAGGGGACTGCATTCTGGCTTTCTGTTTCCCAAAATTGACGTAATACAGAGGATAGGTCCGGTCCATTGTCTTTATTGGTCAGTTTCCAGCTGTGCCAATATCCACAATATACGCATGGCTAAATGGAATGTTCATCTTTTAATATTACTCCATTTTTGTAATTCACCATTATCTACTTTGTAACTGAAATTAACCGTTATCATCATTTTGCCGCTAGTAGCCTACCAAAGTAAACCTACCTTCTCTGGGTTTTGGAAAGAAGTACGAACGAATACAACTAAGGCAATACCAGTGAGACCACCAAACCATGGTGAAGCAAATGATGACTCATAACGACGCTATGAGTTATTTCAATAACTGCACATTATCTGGCAGTGTCCAGATAAACATCTACAACTTACAAATTACTTGTGTATCAGGTATAACGTAAACTAGCAAGCTAGATAGCTAACGTTAGTGCAGTGGGGATACATTATTGCTAGTAGCTAAAATTAGCGCTGTTGTTTAGTGAGTGGAGTGAGGATACATTATTGCTAGCTAACGTTAGCAATACCATTGCTTAGCAACCAATAACTACTGTTCAGTGGAAGAATACATTTACCATAAAACATAGTTCCATTAAAATACAATCATTAAAAATTTGTCTTGTCTTTCTTTTGTGAAATTTTGAAAGATGAATGTGGTAACCGTTGTATAAAAATGTTATGGAACTCGAACCTGTGGTGGTATATTGTGATATTTGTACAGCTAGAAGGTATAATGCCACTCCGCTTCGTGTCGTACCTAAACACCCTGCTAGCTGTGCAAATATCCATGATATACCACGGGTTCTCCTTCCATAACACCTAAATCACCCATCACCAAAGGCAAGGAACTTTCGGAAGAAACAAAATGCAAAAAGTGTAAATTTGTAGGTCGAATTGAAGAGGGGTAGTCCACTTTATCAGACTGAAGGATCTGAAAGATTCTGCATTTGGAAAGATCCCCCTCAGTAAGTTCACTGATCTCATAAATCACCACACAAGACAGCTCCGTAATGTTATCCCTATGAAGAGAAGGTTAATAAAGCACTGAAAACAGGGGTGCGTCCCAATGCTCAAAATAACGTATCCTCCTTTCATTCACTTGTCTCCTCCTCTTATTCGGAAGTATGGGATAGGAGATGAGTGGAGGAAAGGAGGATGCATTTTTCAAGTATTGGGACAGGCCCCAGGTTTTGGGCATGGGTCATGTGGCCGCCCACCATGGTGGGTAGTGCCCTCCGCTTCACTGTCTGCTGCTAGCGGTTAGTGTGTGGGAAATGGGAGCCTCAGGCTTTTCTTGTTGAGCCAATGAGAACCACACCACAGACATAGCAGAGAGGAGCGAGACCTCCAGCTTGTGTTTTCATCTTCGTCTCTCGCGGCTGTCAGCCTATCCTTTTTTTCCTCAGTCCACAGGGATGAGAGCCATTCAAAAGTGTCACAGCTTCAGCTGACTTAAGAAACGCGGCCCCTGACTAATTGGAAACGGACAAGCTTTTAATTTTCTCTGATTTATCGGTCCAGGCTAGCCAACGTCTCCAGGCTGCGGGGCGCCAGGGCCTCTGATTGGCTCCCTATCTGCACACGGCGGCCCCACGGGCTCCTACCCCCGCCCCGTTGCGCTTGCGCGTAGAACAAGGAGCCGCCCGATCCCTTATCTCTGTTCGGCAGAGATGCCCCTTCATCAAAAGCTTCGCCACGGTCCGGACAAGCCCGTATTAATCATCTCAATTCCGCAGAAAAGCGGAGGGCGCTTCCGTGGGAACGCTGCTGCTTCTTCTGGCCTATAGTCAAGCTAGGAAGCTCTACCCTTCTTCAAAACAAAATGATTTTTTTCAAGCAGCCTTTCTGGTACTAATGTGAAAAAGAAAGGGGTGTGTGCTGTGCGTGCATGGACTTGTATTTCGGTGTTTTGGTTCAGAAATCACCCATCTGAAATACCCCACCTGCTTCCTGTTTTTACATTGTGTGTGTGTGTGTGTGTGTGTGTGTGTGTGTGTGCATGTGTTTGTGTTCACAGCACAGTGAATGTCTGGCTGTGCATTTGATTGATGTGGAATTTTCCCATTTGTCTGATACAAGCATTGATGTGTTTCAGAAGCAGCAACCCCCCCCCCCCAATCTCTTCACTCCGAAAGTGATGGAGCATGTTTTCCCCTTTCTTCACTCTCAGTGCCTGTTCTGCTGTTTTTCATCCATTCATTTTCATTGAGCTCTCCTGAGAAGGCTGGTGATGTCACTTTTGGGAGCAGAATATGTCTGGAAAGTGGCAATGAGGAGATGAACCAGACTGATTAGTTGTTTGTATGCTGTTGGGCTCTTGCGCCAGTGCCAGATTAATTCATCTTAGATAATGGCAGGCTCTCATATCTGACACCCAGACATGCACCCTGCACACTGTTAATAAGCTCATTTTTGGGATGAATGTCGCTTATTATTTTTCAAATTCTTTCATACATAAAGCAATTCCCACTCTGCCATAATAATTCATTAAGTAGGATAGAGTATTCTTTTTTAGTTTTAGCTAAAGCTAAAAAGACAAACCTGTTATACTTGGAGCCGTTGATACGGGCCTGACCTAAAGTAAAGGGCTGTTGTTATTGGTCAAGACTTCATGATATTCATAATACTAGCCCAAGAAAATGTTATAAAAGTGGCACAGGGCTGAGCTTCATATCTGCTCATATTTCCATCTGTTTTATTTGCTCAGAATATGAGTGCAGTCCCACATGTGTACACTTCAGAGTGCGCGCTTCACTATTCTTCAGTAGATTGTAAATGCCCATTGTGATGCATTCATAACCAGTTTCAGCCATTAGATGCTAAGCTTTGTCATAGTTAGCCATGCAAAATGCATTTTGTTCTAATAATAAGAAATGACCTAAAATATGTTGTTTTCCTAAAACAAATGGGTAACATTTAGGAAAATTATTCCCCCTCCCCCATAAGTAACCTTTTCCTAAAACAAATCCACGTTTGCCATTGATTTGTGTTTGTATATCAATATTCATTAAAGTGCAAATACAGTGAAAAATGTCAATTTCCATGTTTTACTTTGAAAGTTCACCCGAACAAAAGGTTAACCCCCACTCATCCCCCAGCCTCTTTGAATGTATCTCTCTTCATTGAGGGGAAATGGTCGGGAAAATCTTCTCACCCTTGTGTGCTTTACATGGTTTGAAAGAAAGGCTTATTGAGTGATACTGAAACTGGCTTTGGAACCTGTCGTGAGTTGAATTGGCTTACCTTGAACCAGGATGATGATAGAAGATAAAGTCCATAGTTTGCACAAAATTAACAATTGATTGGCACCCACTTGCTTGGCTCCAGCTGATAATCATGTCTTTCCAGCCTGACTGGGTTGGGTGGTTAACACATTCCTCATGGCATGATTGACTTGTCAAATTTAAGTCTTTCACAGTGAAATAAACAATACAAAAATGGATTAACTGCAGATTTTTTTTATTCTCGACAAACACTGCAAGGAGCAGAAAGACAAAGTCAAACGCCATTTCATTTTGAAATGTGCAAATGTTAAAATGATGACCTTTTAAGTTATTTTCAACCTCTGCTTGATCTACACGACTATTTCAACATTATGACATTTTCTCCAAGGCACACAATACACACTCAACTAGTGCTTTGCCACAAAATAATAACAATAAAAACACTTTTGAAGAAAAGGTCCTTACTGTGACAAATGATTGTTCTTTGTGGTATGGATCAAATCAGAACAACTCTAACAATGTATCAACTGCAAACTGCTCTCTCCACTTTCCCACTGCCAAGTATCCATTCTCACTGTAATCTGTGTTATTAATCGGATTATACACGGCCTCCCATCACTCATAGATCTACCCTCTCCATGAAAATAAAAATGGAGTCTTCCTTGGTTGATGATTTCCAGGGATGGAAGTTGTGCTGAATGCAGCTCGTATGCTCCACCCAACTTTAAGGGATAAATGATTAAAAGATACATATTCAACCTTCATTTTTAATGGAAAGAGCAATTTCCTCCGTCTTGAGCGTAGCATACCTCCGGAAACCCAGAGTACCTGCCATGGATAGCAAGCAGCATCCTGGCCTGTGCATGGTTAATGAAGACGCTTTCTGCACTCCCCCCAATGTGCAATCAAAGCATATTTATAATAGGTGTATATCGTCAATGCCCCCATAGGTTAAGAGTCAGACCCTCTGCATAATGAGGCTCACCTCTTGTCCATCACCAGTCTTTTCAATGTATGCGGAACAGGGGATCCGCACCGCGGCGTATGCAAATGAGTGTGTTATGGACAGGATAGCTGTGCTGAAAGGAGGTCACAACTGCTTATGAGGGGCGTGAAGGGATGTCTCAGCTCGGAAAACAGATTCATTTCAGGAGCTTGCAACCAATCGGGCTGCTTCCTGAAACTGACTGATTATAATTTGACAGTAACTTGGCTGCCATGAACTGTGAAAGTCTTTCGCCACGAATTGAAAGTGTGAAAGTCTTTCGCCACGAATTGAAAGTGTAAAAAGTGGCCTCGAAATGTTATTTCCGCTGTCAAAAAATGAATCATCAATATCTACTTTTTTTTTTTTTACAGAACGTCATGCTGTGTTGTGTCTAATTTATCTTATTAAAGATACGTGGTGTAAGCTATGCAGTGTAGAACACCGCTCAGTGTGTACTGTACCTCAATCCACAATCCTCTTTTGTGTGTGACCATCATACCATCATAGTGGGACTGTGTTGTGAGTCCTGGAAGGTGCGCTGTTGACCAAAGGGGATATTGTTAAATTCAAATGAGGTGCCAGAGCTTAGAACTGCAGTTGCACTCAATTTTTTGAGTGAAAAAAACAGACAACCCAACCAATTGCATTCAGGCCAAGTCTTTGCTACTTGGACCAGCCCCCTCATGAGCTGCCTCTGGTCCGGCAGCTACAGCCATGAAACAGTAGGCCTTCTGCAGCAGTACACTGCAAGGGAGAGGGGAAGGGTCTCCATTTCTACCACCATGAGACACAAATACAGAGAAGATCTGGGTTATACTAAAATCTCTACTTCAGTTTTTTCAAATGTTTACACACTAAGACAGGGACACAATAACCAAAACCTTACACTCATAGAATGATTCTAAATCACTCTTTTTGCAAAACATTACACACAATTATTTACTTTTGGTACAATTATCATAAATATCATTTATTGTTTTCACTACTATTCAAAATGCTAAAAACACTCACCAGTTTCCTGGTGGAAGCATTTCAACACATGCTGTTGTTATTCAAGGAGTTCTCTAGACGCAGTAGAAATATAAATACTGTATACCGTAGACTAAATTATCACTATCAAATGAAAAATAGTTTTAATACTGTTTTTCATTGAGCAAACCAGTGTCAAATTGATTCCCATGTGTAATTTTGACACCAAAAAATATTTTGAGAAGAGGTAACATCTAACCAGAGATCTGTGGAATATTTCCAGCATGATTAATGGTATTATAGTTTTTGTTTTGAGTAGATGAGGGATGGTTTCACTATGGTAAGTAATAGTTTTCCGAATGTGCAAACAATCTGCGTACAACACTAGTGTATTATGTAATTAGTTTCTATTCTATGTATGTGCTCCATCAAAGTACAATTTCTCCTAAATATGAGTGAGCAGGCAGAATTTGATACATTTGGGCAATTTTTGACACCTTGGGCACCATTATTGTATATTTACACTAGTCATATTTACACTTTTTAAAATATATAATTGAACTAATGTGCGGGATATATAAAAACAAGGCTTGATGCAGAATAGTGCAAGTGTATCCATGTATGTAGAGCCTATATATTTTAAAATACACTGGCTAATGTAGAAGCACTAAAAACTGTTGCAATTATTTTCTTTTTTTATGATAATGTAAAATAAGTAAGGTAAGTGGCTTTGAATTAGATAACAGTATTTAAATCGACAGGTAGGAAAAAAATTCCTTTTTTCCACGATGAGTGGGATATTTCTTTTCTATTGTGGTTAATATTAGTTGCCATGACAATGGTGTTTTATAAAAGAGAAGTAAAATAATAACTAATGCTTTAGAAGCATCGCTGGCAAGCACACTTGTAGTATTAAAAAAAAAAAAAAAAAAAAAAAAAAAAAATTGGTTCTGCTAATATTTCAAATCCCGCCACAATCCATGCAATGGTCTTTGCTTAATCATTTTAAAGAAAATAAATAGTTGTTTGTTTATGACACCCTTATGTATGCCAACTTACAGGGCATCAAGCAACATTCAAGCAGAAAAATAAATGATATGGTTACTTGCATCCAATACTACAAATGTGTATCAGGAGGTGCAGTGAAAATGTTGGCTGCTAAGTGAATAACTATGTCTAGACTAATGCTTTTCAATGTTCAACCCTCAAACCCACTAGCATGGCCAATTATTAACTTAAATTTGACTGAAACTAGCTAATATAACCATTTGTTATGATTAAGGGAATTTGTAAATTAAATACTTGAATTGCCTCTGTAAATTCCTTCCTTCCTAAGCTCTATCTGCATAAATGGATAATGAGCCAAATGTGAGCTAACGCAGTTTCCCTGATGATGATGATGATGATTATTATTAAGAAGAAGATGAAAACAGTGCCACTGCAAAGGTTGCATACAGTTTAAGCTAAATGTTTCAGCTCTTGTCAGAGCAGCACAAACTGCAGTTACTTGTGGTTTTCTGTGGTACAATATATGCCACTGCTATCACCTTATAAAAGTTATGGCTTCTTTGAAGATTCATGGGTGGAATTCTTGCACTAGGCAAGTGACAGCTATTATTTCTGCGATGTTTGCAAAATAGTATTCCATTAATGCAAAAAAAGGAGAAGTGAAGGAAATAAAATGCTAGGTTCTTTCATAAGGGATCCGTAAGTTCACCAGGAGTTTTAGCAGTTACCAACCACTATGCCAAAAGAGCACACCTTGAAGGGAAAAATGTATATGCAATATGTCAAAAGCACAAGCAGGCAGGTAAGCTCCTGTCAAGCAGTTTACATTAGTCATCCCTTTCATTAAACTCTTATCGGAGCTCCGGAGAGTGGAACATGTGGGTGTAAGAAATGACATGTAGAAGTGAGTGTTAGGAAAGGTGGAGGCGTCTTGCCAACCAGCTGGGACCCCAGGAAGCAGCAGAGTGTGCCTGCAGTCTTTTGGAGTGAGATGAGGAGGCTGTTGCTATAAAACATCATAGATGAGTGCCAATACATACAGTTTGTCTGTAGTGTCTTAATTTGTGCCCCTCACAATTTCCCCATGGACAGGGCTACAAAATTATCTTTCTGTTTGCTTGCCTGTTTATTTTTATATTTTTATTTGGTCAAGGCCTTCTATATTATTGCTGCTGAATACAAAACTGTGAAAGTGGAGACTGTCTCTGGCCAATGCCTGGATGAAAGACATTTTGGTTCATATGGAAACCCTACTATCAAGTAATATTAAAGAGTTGCTGTTTCAGCCTGGCTCCACCTTGTACACAGTTTTGAAAAAATGCATTCTGGGGTGGGTAGTAGGTGTGTCCATCTCATTTGCATAAAGTATTCTCTAACCAATCAGGTGCTGGCAGTTTTCTGTTTCGTGTTCATCCATAACAGATAATAACGGACAAATTTCTGGGTGTGAAATATTTTCTGGAAATCTGATTGACAAACACATAAGACATCACAATACGGGCGGGGTTGAGGAATTTTGAATATCCTACATGGCGGTGGAAGGTTTACGATCACAGCCCTTATGCGCAAGAATATGTTGTACAGGCCATGGAGGAGGCCTGTGGAGAAGTTGCACTTGAATGGATCCAAGGGTAGATCAAGCATACCAGGGTATATTCCCTTGCAAGAGCTAATATAATTTGTGATATGGGCAAAATTTTGTGACCAGACCCAGCCCATAGACAATACAGCGATCAAGCTGATGATGCTGATTAGTGTGAACTGTAGTATTCTAAATTGCTGTTTTTGTTTACAGTATAGTGCTGCAAATACTGAGTTCCTTTTTTGAATGCTACTCTCCTTTGAAATTACTAATTTTTTGAAAACTACTGACTCACTGCTATAAAAGGTTTTTGCATTCGTGCTTTGAATTTATTTGACTGGTGTGTTACGGGTAATCTACATTGTCTTTGTTATTGATGGATTGAGTGTGCCAAAGTTTCATTTTGATAGAAGAGTATATGTTTTTGAGTAGTGAATTTGAGTTTGGCATGGATATTTGAAGTTTGCACTGATTGATGTGTAGTTGAGATTGGATGAATAGTTTTGCGAAAAAGGGGAATTGTTTCATGAAATATGAGACAAAGCCACGAACAGGTCAGAAGTAAATGGCAGCAGATTTGGAGAGCGGAAAGCAGACACCATTATGAATCACTGCTCGCATAGCTCCTGGCCTGCTGTGGTTCTGGTGAAGTCCTGTTCTGATTTACAAGAAAATTGACCACCGCATATCCACAACTGGTTACTGTAAAACGTACAGCAAAGGCTTCTGCCTTTGATCTGAGTGTTTCCGGACAAGGACCTTTGGCGCAATAGCACCGTAGCTACACTCTGCCATCATGCTAAGTAAGCTTTGCATCCGGCATCTGATTCAAATAAAGGGTAAATTCTTCAAAGGGTAATTGAACTGGAAGAGCTGTGCTCAGAACTGCACATTTCTGCACTGTTAACAGCAGCAGTTCCAGTCCAGTTGATACCAAATTTTGTATCATTAACTGTTTGATATATCCACCCTTAATTAATCGAAATCCATGCTTAAGTGAGCACAAAAGGGTGGCTGGCTAATTCAAGGAGGATTTTGGCTGCAGAGGGCAAAATAGATGACAAGTGGCTGTTCATCCAAGAAAATGTAGGAGACAAACTGCGTCGGCTCATCCACTTCAAAGGCAGACGCTCGTCATTGCTTTACCTCACTGACTGAAAGCTCTGCCTGGATGGTTTGCCTGTAGGATGACATAAAACTGAATTTATTCTTGCCTAGATCACGTCACATTGCTGGCAGTGGAGTCTTAGATTCAATCAGCATTCATCCTTCATTTTGACTTAAATTAAATGTAGGACCATACCAACATCACGAGGGATGCAAATGCGCTAATAATATTTCTGGTAGTGGTGTGCAATTCAACGACTCTTTATCGACTCAGGAGTTCTAGTTTTCATTTCAGTCGTTTGTTTGACCAAGCACCATGACTTGATGTTGCTGGACATAACATTGTAAACACAAAATGTGAACACATTAGCTGCTGGCAGTTCGTAAAGCCTACTCTCACTCCACTGAAGAAGTGTCTGTGAACGAACAAGTGCCTGTGCAAGAACCAGTGCCTGTGAAAAATGAGTACTCTCCAATGAGAGTAGTTATGAATAAACATCATCGCATTATCAAAAACCACGAAGTACTCTGAACGAACATTGCTCTCACAATGGCTCATTGAACGAACGAGTGTTTGTGAACTAATCGTTCAGGGAACTACTGATTCTGTGAAGAAGTGTCTGTGAACGACTTGTTCGGGGAGCTGTGGGTGTTGCTGTTTGCAAATGATAAAGACTACTCTCCACACTATGAAACCAAAGCCCTTAATTTTATTTTGCACACATTTTTGAAAAAAATTTATAAATAAAACAAAATAATTTGTTTTTTCAATTTTATTGAGGGGTAAAGTAAGTACATTACAAGGTATCCTGCACCTGAACACAGGTTAGTGTAACATTATATATGTTAATGCAACATTAATGGGTTTTTTCTTAATTGTCATAATTAGGGGGTTCCCACCCAGGCATGAAATTAAGGGGTCCTTATTTTTGATATAGGGTTATTGCACGCTTTCAGGGACAAATCAATTGGGAATTAAGCACATTTTAATGATTTAAAGTTGTTTAGTGCAAATGAATCTATTCTCCAACTAACCATGTTTTTAAACATAATAATTGTGCAAAAGCATTTAATGACGCAATGTTGCAAGATATTATAAACCCAAAATGCAAACACATTAGTTTCTAGCAGCATGCCTACTCAGTGAGGTCTGAATGAGAATCACGAGTCATTGTTCGCCAGTAAGGGGGTCCTGTATATGGTCTGGCCTTACTGAATTAAGTGAGTCATTCAAAAGAGTTGTTCTTTTGACTGAATGAATCAAAGGTGAAAAAGAATTGCATTGCACATCCCTAATTTCAGGTCATTACATTTTCCAGTAGACTATTTTCAAGAGGTAGAAATCAAGTAGAATTGCAACTTTATAGGCATAAAAGTAAAATTGTTAGACCAGTAGTATTACTGGACATAGGGGGAGGGGAGATCATTACGTATATAATAAAGCCTGTTCAGTTAACTCCACCACAGATCACACAATATGGATGTAAATACCCTGAAATCAGAGCTAACAGTTTGCACCGTTCCCTCATATTCATTGTTTCATTTCAAACCCAATGTGCTGGAGTACAGAGCCAAAACAAATAAGAATAAAGAGTGCCCCCCTAAAATCTGTGACTATCCCCCCAGAGCAGAACAGTCTAGAACCAGTCTAGGGTAGCAATGTATTAATATTTAAAGGGTAGAGGAAAGTCTGTATGGAAACGTTACAATTAGCTTTGGTTTGTGTAGTTGCTATTAACCAGCAGTGTCAGCAAAGTACTTATATTGATAAGGAAAGATACAAGAAGCATCTACAATATATAGGGAAAATAATATGCCATTTAGTAAATAATGTATGTACCGTATTTTCCGGACGATAAGGCGCACCGGACTATAAGGCGCACCGTCAATGAATGGCCTATTTTAGAATTTTTTCCATATATAAGACGCACCGGACTATAAGGCGTAGACATTATAAGGCGCTAAGTCAACAAAACAGTCAGATACCGTAACTCAGTCAGTCAAACTTTATTAATACAATACAAACCAGCAGTGCAAAAACTCAACGTTGTTCAAACGTTAATGTGCATACTATTCACTTGTTCTCCCAAACGTGGAGGTAAACTTTTCCCTAAATCAGTAAACTCGTAAAAGAAAGGCATTCACTACAACTCACAAGCAACTTACGTTGCTTTGCCTATAACACTTGTGACACTTACGCATATCGCGTAGTTAGTGCATTCACAAAAACTCACACGCAACTTACGTTGCTTTGCTTTGCCTTACGTATAACACGTACTGTACTGGAAGCAGGTCAAAGTCAAATATAAAAACCGATTGCAAACAGGTATTACAGTTCAGCTTATTCACCAAGGTGGAGACTACAAGTTAGTGTTACACCTCACATGACATTTGGGAACGCTATTAAAATATTTGATTAAGCCTATACATAGCTAAATAATCTACCGCCATTGTGAAACCCTCTTGCAAATTATGTGAAATTTACCTGTACTTTGCCTTTTGCATTTTATGCAGGCAATGAACTATTAAGTCTGCATAAACTGTGAACTTGCTTTGTGAAACCTTAAATCCTGACTTCATCCCAAAACGGCGACAAATTAATCTGGTTAACCGACATACATGAAACGGGGTTAGCAAACAACGGTACTGGTGTATAGGCGAGTGACAATGGGGTGCAAGCGTCCTAGGTTGCCTATGTCTGCTAGGACTCTAAACTGCTAAGTGTGCAGTGGTGCGAGTCAAGAGGATGCAGGTTCAAATTAATACAATTTATTCAACATTGTGCAGAGCAGAAATATAATTACTTGGAAAGGTGCAATATGAATAGCTATACGCGAATTGGGTGCAAGAGGTCGTATTATCGAGTCTCCTCGAACCATTCCATGTTTCCCTCTATATACCCAGGGTTTACACGAAAGCACCAAGAAGGACTCGAAAGTCATTGATGTTCATGTCCTGTGCTAGCGCTGCTGCCTTCATTCGAACAGTGACTGTAGAGACGCTTCTACTTGCTGCTCTCTGTTCAACAACCCACTGTTCGAGTTGGTCCTCCAACTGTGGCCATCTCGCTTTGTGCCCTCGCAAACTCTTTTTATTCTTTTTACTTGGCGCAGGTCTTCTTGCTTCCTCCATTTCCGTACCATTGATTCATTAATGTTGAATTCTCTCGCTGCTGCTCTATTCCCATGTTCTACTGCGTGACTGATAGCCTTGAGTTTGAACTCTGCGTCGTAAGCGTGTCTCTTCAAAGGTGCCATTTTGGGGTCTTTATTTACAAGTGGTGTATGGGTAAGCACAGTACCTACCGGTATTTGGCGACCCCACCTGACTACCGTAATGCTGCAAACGGTGCGCATTTGTAGTTTACCAGCCGTACTGAAACATTTTGACAGAGTGCCGTGTACAACCACTATGGATCAACCAATTAACAATTTGATCCATATATAAGGCGCACCGGACTATAAGGCGCACTGTCGGTTTTTGAGAAAATTAAAGGTTTTTAAGTGCGCCTTATAGTCCGAAAAATACGGTAATGGACTCCATGTAATCTCCATGTAAAATTACTAATAAGTCCTCTATGAACTGAATATGTATGGTTCAATAAACCTCTCCATTATAATGTTATATAGGGACATCTGGCCTCTGGGACAACATATTTCTTCAAAAAGCCTAGTTTTCAAATCACTATTTGTGAGTGCTTGGTTATGTGACATCCGCCTGTAAATAAACAACAGAAAATGTGCAGAAACACGACAGGCCTATTCTCTGTTGATATTAGGGGGGATAAATCAAATCTTGGCACGTTTGCATTTGGGAGGCTTTTGCAGTGGTAGGCAGTAGTCTGAAACTGATGTCAGTGTGGCCCCAGACTGTGCCCGTCTTCCACTCAGAGAATATGGCATGTTGTGGAAGTAGTGGGGGAGACCTCACTGTCTGCACAGTATTCCCCAGTTCTGTGCCGAAAGAGAGCATCGCTACTTCCAACATCCCTCTTGGGTGTTCCATTTTCTTGGGTCTCGCGCGGGTGTGAAGGAATTGGAATTCAGGAGATGAAAGAGAAAGAGAACAGAGGGTATAAAAGTTATCCTTAAGCAAATGCAACCCGTGGAGTTCAGCCTGTTTCCTCAGCATGACTAACATCCTCATGATCACTTCAGCTGGTGGGGATGGAAGCAGCCGTTCAGCCATGAGGATGCTCTCTCTCCTGTTTACACCTGGCTTTAAAATACCAGGGTCAAGGTAAAAATAGATAAGAGGTCCAGCTTGGGATTTTATATTTATATTGCTATATTGTATCTGGAGAAATATTTACACCTGGATTCAAATTGCTATTTGCACGTGGTTCGTTACAGCCCTCTGGACAGTGGCAGTCCTAGCCTGCTTGGTGCCCTCGGCAATATTAAAAATCCTGAACCCCAAAGTCCGCCCCCCCACCTGAGGGGGGTTGGGAAAAAAACTTTGAATCCACTATGAGCACGGCATGACAGGAAATTACTTTAACTATCATAAACTTTAATGAAATCTGTCACTTTCTCATAAACTGAAGGACATATTGATTGTGTCTCTGGCTGGATACACCATCCTAAGGTGTAAATAATAGCTATTCTTGATAAACCAAAGAATGTTTGATGCAGTATAAAGCTTTTAAAAGAATGTAAGTCTACTTATATTTTTTTATTAGAACTGGTGGGTAACTGGGCAGAAAGTATTCCTCATGGCATCTGCTCTGTTATGGCGACAAGCCAGTTTTTACTGCACTTGGAATAAATTGTGATAGATGGTGTCCTTAACACTATTGAACACTGCCTAGTCATGGGTGTACACAATTTGTAAAGGATTGCTTTTTGGGAATCCCAAGAGTGTGCCATATACTCTATATTTTTGTACTTATGATACATAAAAACTCCACCCAGCTGAATGATGCCATTATATAGTATACATTTAATTCATATGTGCATGTACATAAGTACCCCTATATGAAAGGAAAAAAAGGTGTCAGGCGGTATTTAACAGATTGAAATGAGGGTATGAAAACAAAGAAATGAGGGGGTGAGTTGACCCCTTCTCTGAGTTCTGTTCTCCAAGGGAGATGCTTAGGAATTGAATGAATTACCCAGGCACTTGCCAGTCATGATTAGTCATGAATCATCCTAACTGTAGTGTTGATGACAAAATGGCTCATGAATAGTCAATTTCTCCACCACATGCCGTACTATGTACAATGTACTAAGGAGCCATGAAAAAAGGAAATAAAGACAGGTCCCATTTATTTCACCTCTCCTGCTTCTTCCACTTGGGCGTTCAGTGCAAGCTGTTACACAGATGTTCCGCTTCCTCTTCCCTTACGAGCGAATGCCCTGACGAGATGGCGCCCTCCACCGCCACGATCCTCCACTTCAAAGGTCCTCCGCTCCCCTCCCCATTGGCCCCCTTTAGCGGTCTGCATACTTCACTGCCAGCTCTGCGAGTGGCAAGAATTTTAGCTCCTTGTTTACTGGTTTTCCTGGTTCATCCCTCCCAACTCGACAGTGTAAATCTTGCTGGCAGACGCCACAGCTGCCCGTCCCCCTCCTGCTCGGCGACCGCACCCAGCACTGCTCCGACTAATCATTCTGAGCTATGCCACTGCTGTCTGCCCTCCCATTCTTCCAGGCAAAACGCCTCTTCGTACGTCTTCATCGTTGCTTTTTTAAAATAAAAAATAAAAATCATACACACAGTCTGCCACTGTCTACTCCTCTAGTGTCTGAACAAAGCCTGGGGAAACAAACAGTTGACTGTGACATGACAAGATGACTAAAATGTACAAACAAATCCAAGAATCCGATTTCGTGTCCAAGCAGTACTTCACATGCTGCTTAAATTTGTTGAGAGATACTGTCAAAGGGGATTATTAATGAATACATCACTGTGACACATTCTGTTCTTGCCATTAAAATCAAACCACTAAAATGTGCTGAAATAGAGGCAAATACAAGAAAAAGACAAAATCAAAGAATTGCAACAAAAAAAGGGTGTGCGCTTATCAAATTATATTTTCTTAAACAGATATTGAACTGTCTTGCAACAATGCCATTCAATGGTTTACCATATCATATAATTATTTATAAATTAATTTGACACTGAAATTGTGAATATGGGTGTTCATTTTATGGTATGGGCTATATCCTTTGGAAGCATTTGCAGTCTACTTTACTTTATAAAGCATAAGAAGCAAACTGCATATGGGAGCCAGAGAACTGAGTGTGACAACCAAGAAAGCTATTATGAGGATGACCGAAAATGAAAAATCGATTTGAGCTATCTTAGAATGTTTATGTATTCCAAAGTCAACAATCCTAAACAAGACACTTCATTTTTTTTATTTAATGCGAAACTATAAGATCAGAGATACAAACTGAGGTATCATTATTGGGATTGGCCAATCCGTTTGGAGATTGGAGGCTTGTTAAAGTATGTGTGTCCAGCAGAAGAGGTTTTGTGAAAAAATTGTATGCTATATTCTTATTTCTTATTTTATTAAGTATTGCGTTTTTGTTATAATTAAGGGCCAGGAGCATAATTTTTCTTGTAAAATATGATATTATCCCATCACTTTAAAGTAAAAGATGTGTTTTAACTAGCTAGCCTATGAATTCACATGGACATGGTTAGTACCTAGTGCATGTTACACACATTGATATTTGTTGGATATTTTAGCTGTGAGAAAATTCTACACACCTGTTCCATCTGTTCTTGTTAGCAAGGTTATACGAAAATAATCAGAGTGCCATATTTGCCCGAGGTGTTTGGTTACTTTTCAGTGCCGTGATATAATAATATTATACTGTCCTCCTACTAATGAAATAATGAGAATAATAACTTATACAACAAATAGGTCCGGTCCATTGTCTCTATTGGTCAGTTTGCTTTCCAGCCGTGCCAATATCCATGATATACACACGCCTAAATGGAGTGTTCACATCTTTTAAAATTACACCGCATTTGTAGATCACCATTATCTACTTTGTAATCAAAATGAACTCAACTTAACGTTATCATCTCGCCGCTAGTAGCCTACCAAAGTAAAATAAAATGAGTGAGTTTAAACTGTCCTTTGACTTGGAAAGGAGTAGGAACGAAAACAAAAACAATTAAGGCAACATCCTCAGATCAAAATACCAGCAAGAGCACCCCGGTGAAGCAAACAATGACTCATAATGACACTATGAGTTATTTCAGTAACTGCACGTTATCCGGCAGTGTCCAGATGAACATCTACAACAAAAACAAATTATTTGTGTGTGTCAGTGACATCTGGTGTAACCTAAACTAGCAAGCTTGCTAACGTTAATGCAGTGGGGATAGATTATTGCAATAACATTGCTTAGCTAAGGTTAGTGCAGTGGGGATAAGTTAGTATCTTTGCTTTGATAGTGGAGTGGGGATACATTATTGCTAGCTAATGTTCACAATATAATTGTTTAGGAACCAATAAACTGCTTTCCAGCGGAAGAATACATTTACCATAAAACATAGTTCCATTAAAAATACATTAATTTAAAATTTGCCTTGTCTCTCTTTAGTGAAATTTTGAAAGGTAAATGTGGTAACCATTGTATTAATCATTTTGGAACCTTGAACCTACTACCCAATGGCAAACACTACATTTGCAAATACGTATGCTACTTTGATGTGTACCCACTAACGAGAGACTATGAATCGGGCAGGCTTATATGGATAAGCCAAAAGTGTTATTTTCTAAAAGAATTTATGTACATACACACATTGTTTTATATAGATGGTATTACTTTTTAATTAATGCTAAGATTAACTAGATACAGATTTTAGAGAGATTATCCTGCATAACAGAGCGCAAAGCTGTAGTAGTTGTGCTTCAGGTGCTGTTTGGAACATCATGAATAGGTGTTCGGAACATCCAACACGGTCCTCCAAACACAGGGAAGTTGCGTAGTGTTTTGTCATTTTCTCTATAATTATTGGTCCAATTCACATAAATTCACATACGTTTTAGTGTCTGGGATAGCCAATAAACAACCATAATCATAAACCACATTCCTCAGGAGAAGAACTACCATTGAACTTAACTTCTGGTGGAAGTGGCCGCTTCCCCGTGTTCCGTTAGGAACACCGTGTGTCTAGGTTAGTCTAGTAGACTGATCTGTTATCTATGTTTTACCTTGACGTTTAGTTTTTTTGCCGGGAATTTCATTTTATTTACAACACCGTATAACTAATCAGCCTGAGCCAACTAGCTAGGTTATATAAAACCAGGTTTTACCAGGATATAGCCAGGCTAGTTACATCCGAGTCGTCTACTAAAGCTTTCACTTTTCAACCAAATGTAGCTGGGTTTTTGCTTGAAAACCAAGATGTGATTCAACGACAGCATCAGCAACATAATGTAAAGCTTGCTGTCTGCTTGAACAAATGCTATCTGATCTCCTGCGACAATCTATTGCTACAGCTGATGCACCCAAATTATTTTCTCATTGTGATGCGTAATGGATTTATAGCTGAATGATAGATATTTCAAGATTCCAAATCTGCACTCATTTTGACCAAAATCGATCAAATCGTTTTTTAAGTATTCTGAAAAAGAATACACCCTTTACTGCATCACATATACGTACAAAGAGTTTTGAACGCAAGAGTTCTGCATTTAACATCTTGCCCTGGGACTGCTATTGGAAACTAGCTAAAACTTGCGCATTTACAGTAATGTTTATTAATGTACATTATCCCTGTTTCAACTAAACTAATAAATTAAACTAAACTAAGTCTAATGGGCAGATGCGACAATGATAATCCTTTACTTGAGTGATGGAAAGGTGAGAGTGTGGAAGCTGGTCTGGACCCTCGGCATACTGTTTAAACTGTCAAGAACGGGTGGATGCAGTGTGATGGCTTGGCCTTCTCAAACCATTTCAGTGGCCTTTATCGATGATGTAACTAGTGATGGCAGCAGCAGAATGACATAGTGTCCAGTAATATTCATAGAAATGCCACCAAACTCATTGAGCGGAAATTGATCATGCACTAGGACAATAAGGCAAACTTAACTTAAGCAGCAGGAAGAAAAGGTGGGAGTTCGATGTGGCCCCATGTGAACCCTGTTGAACATACTTTCACTTGCTTCCGCTTGCTCAAAAGAAAACTGAAGTTTGAAACCCCTTCAAATACACAGCAACTGATACAGGCAATGGTAAGAACTTGGCAGAGCATCTCAAAGGATCATATCATAAATCTAGTGATGCATATGAGTCTGAGACTCGTTGCAGTCATCAGATGTAAGGGGTATGCAGCGAACATATTGACCTTGAGTCATTACATTTGTCAAAACGGATTTTCTTCCCCATACTTATGTTCACTTCAAATAGGAGAACTTGACTCATTGAATGCCATTGTTGTAATATACTGTAGGCAACTTGTAGTAATATCTTACTATTTTCTTTCCAAAAAATATATATATTTTAAATGTAACTCGCAGTCACAGTATTGAGACCACAGCTATGACAGTAAGCTAATCGTATTCCATTGGCTCTCAAAGTAACATGGCAGTATATTGAGTCTTACAGTAATGCTTCATGAATAAATGTAAAATGCTAACCTCTCCCCATTCTCTAAAAGCAAAGAAGGTGACTTCCTCCCTAGAGCTAACCCAGATCTCCTGACAGACAGTCTAGCATCACCTGCCACATCTTGACAAAAAAAGAGATTTTTTAAAAACAGAACCAAGCCTTTCCATGGAGAAACACTGTTGTAATGAACACATTTATAAGACTTTCTGGATACTGAACATCTTCCAGTAACACATAACTTCATAGCACATGCATAAAAAGTCCCTTTTAACTGAGTAGAAGTTAAAGTATGTCTGTTAGTGCACAAATACCTATCTGATGCTTTGCTCCAAACTAGATTTTAAAGGCATACTATGGAGGATTTTTTGCCTTGATGTGGTCCTATGTTTATCATTCATAGTCACCAAAAGATTAGATATCTGAATTGAAGGGTGGGTATATGTACTGTATTTCTATTGTGCTATATAGGCTGATTTATATAAAAAGTGCTTCAGTGACTCATTTATTAATAGAGGCTGATATTCTTTGGATCCATGCACCATCTGAACCTATAAATTGAGATAGGAATTCAATCCACTTCAAATAAAAAAGCATTTTATTCAGGGCTCTTGGCTGCCCATATTTGTTTCTTTGCTGTTCATTTTAGTTTAATACCACTATTTCAGATAAACAAAACAAATCACCACTTCCACTAAGTTTCCTTAATTTCAGGCATGCACTTGATAAGATGAATGTACACTCACTATAAAAACAGCATGTCACTCCATTGACACATCCTCAGCCCTTGATATTGGCTGCTTGAAATGATCTATAGTAACATGGTAACCTCTGATAAGCTACAGAGGGGGCACAAGTTTTTTATTATTTATTTTATCAGGATACGTGCCCCTTACTACTTGGGTTTGATAGGGCATCTGCAACATGTGCTACACTTGATGTACAATAATGTAACAGCTGGCTGCTGTGAATGGGCTTCAGGTTATTAATTAATGTTTAGGCAATGTTGTTTCCTTTAAATTCTGACAGAAGAAATTACATACAAATTCTAAGAGATTTCTCATATTTTTCACATTAGTTGAAATGAGTGTTGTCAATTTGTCAATCAATATTACATTACAAGGCATTTAGCAGACATTCTTATCCAGAGTGACGTACAACGAAGTGCAGTTCAAACACAGGAACAAGTGTGAAGAGGACCCTAGAGGACAGTATGGGTCAGAGTCTTAGCGTGACCATACAGATACAGTTGGAACCCTAGAAGAATACATCAACTTTGCCAACCACGGTTGACAGCTAGAATACCCTGAGTACAACAATACAATATCTGATACAATACAAGAATATCAATATATAACTATGTATAAATATACAAGGCTAATCATGGTGGTGAGCTAGGGGGGGAAAGGTGCAGCCTGAAGAGATGCGTTTAAAAGTGGTCAGAGACTCTGCTGTTCTGACATTCAAGATAGTCACAGCACGATTTTACAATGCTATTGCTTTAGCGGCAAGGGTTTTGTAATGTGGAGTGGAAAAAGGGGCCTTGCCTTCTCTGCATTCTGGGAATGCACAAGCTATAAGAGTAATGTCAATGTCCTTTTCACACTGAGGATCTAGTGAACCAAATATTATGCTCATTGTGCAACCAGTTAGGATTATGGTATTAGAGTGAAGACTGAATAGCATTTTAGCTAATGACATTACATTTCCAACATGTTTGTTGGGTTTGCAAGTTTTGGTTGGGTTTGCACATTTTTGGAATGCTTGGAGCTCTGGAATTTTCAACTGTGAAATATCAACCACCAACTGTGTTTTTTCTCTTTTTTAAACCATTTTGCAAATCTGTGCATAAAAGGTTAACACTCTAGTCATATTGTAGGTATAATTTCACTGAATACAAGATATTTCAAGAAAAGGGTAGAAATTGTAGGCCTAGGCAAATTAAGTCTCACGACAACTGTCAAGTAGAGTGCTCACATTTTCCACCTGGTTATGGTTGTGTGAAAAACGAACCCTAAACCATTATGGATTATGGGTAATCTTTCTACAAATGACTGTTCCGCCTGTTACAGGCTGAAGTGCTACGCAGCTGCCCTCTACAGTCAGAACCTTGTAAAACAATTTTCCCGGCCAGCGGCAAAACCTCAAATGAAACTCAAAACCACTGTAACTTCCACTTTTGTTAGGAACTGATTGCATGCAGCCTTTTTGGTTGCGCCTCTTTAAAAAAAGAAGTAAATAGAACTATTTAAATCTTGATTTGTATGCAAAGTTATATATATATATTTAATATTAATATATATATATAATATATTTAATATTATTATTATTTTTTATTTTTTATTTTTTTCTCTGGTATGTAGGTTGTGCTACAGTTTTCCTTCTGGTCAGTAGAAAGAATGATATGATGACTCCATTCATACTTAACTATAAAGTAGCCAGTAGCAGGGATAAGAGCTGTCAGGGATCATCACCATTTATGATGGCGACAATCACCTTGCACATGGTGCTATCTGTTCAATAAACTCAATATCAATGTATTTAGTAAAATATTCTTCTCCCTAAGGAAATAAATTCATACAAATGCAATCCTGTATTTTTGTGTTATGCTCAACAGAAAAGCTGTTCTCTATTATCTACAAAACTCTATTCAAGCCGCTGAAGTATTACAATGACGGCAATACATTTGGTAATTGAATGCAAACTAGTGGGATTGCTTTTGTTTGAAGGCACATTGTGAAGATGTTTTTTTTTATCAGAATCACAGTGCTAAAAACAAAATCATTGACACAAAATAGTGTGTGTATTCATTTGGGAGTGAGACTTATGAACCCATAGTTTTTCCATAGTATTTCTGAAAATGTCAAGAAAATGTCACTCAGTTGTCAAATAATCATACTCATTAGTTTCAAACTTGTGCTGAAGCAGCTCTGTGTCTGTTATTGCGAGGTTAAGATACATTTTTTGAGGGGGGGTATCTATGCCCTTTGTAACATTGTACATGTGCGAGGAGAAGACATTTGTATTATGAGGAATAGCTCCATTATTCCCCAGTAGCATCAAGAGATGTTTTCATAGAAGAGCCATTGTTTAGGAGCTAAAGGCTGCATCTGTGTAAATCTCAAAAACGAGTATATTGTGCAACCGCTTGCTATCAACAGTATGAATCCTTTTGGGCTTTTTCTTGCTCTCCAGAGTACTGGAAATATGTGCATACCACCTATTGGTATTGACTTTATGGTGCATATATTAAATCACATAATGGAAGGCTTTGCATTTCAATTGGAGCGTAGGATGCTCTGGAAAATTCCATATGTTTATCTATATGGTAAACCTGAGTGGGGGTTTCTGGGGAGGCATAGCTGTTTCCTGGCTTAGGGTTTCTGCTCTACCAAGCAAGACCTTTCCACAATTCCCTTCCCCAAACCCCCACCCCCTTAGCACCAGCACTAGCTGACAGAGCAACAGAATAATTAGATTTCCCACCTTTGAATAATTAATTCTAACACAACGTTTTAATTAGGCTAACTAGATGAGCAAGCGCCTGCCGTGAGTGCACTCCCATTCTGCTGAGGTGTATTGGCTGATAAAAGTAGGCAGAATTTGAGAAAAAAAAATGACAGTACGGTTTCCTCCATGGTCGCCTTTTAATCTTGCAAGCTTTCACTATCGGTCCAAACAGAAGATGCTGCTCACCCTCCTCACAGTCATTTCACAAAGAGGTACTGGGCCAGTGGTCCACAGCCGGAATATCAATATTAAAGGAAAATTAATTCTACGATGTGGAAAATTGAGAGGCATTCTTTTTTCTGGCTGTAGTATTACAACGAGGTGTCTGTGCCAGTAAAAAGTATTTGCCTCGATTATTGTATACTTGTTACACTGAATGGTTTCAGATCTTTAGACAAGATGTAATATTCGAGAAAATGGAAACGGAGTAAACACAAAACACTTTTTTAAATTAAAAATTCACATTGACATTATGTGTTATTGAGTTTAGATTGTTTGGCAAATATGCAATTTTATCAATTTAAAAAGAAATCTACAATGCAATAAACATTCCTTTGAGATTCTGTTCCATGTTGGCATGATTGCATCATGCAATTTCTGCAGAGTTGTCAGCTGCACATCCCAAAGGTGTTCTACTGGATTCAGGTCCGGTGACTGGGAAGGCCACTGAAGGACATTGAACTCATTGTCATGTTCATGAAACCAGTTTGAGAGGTTATGTCCATGGATTCATGCTGTTGGTGCCAAATTCTGACCCTACTTTCTGTATGCCTCAGAAGATTGAATCGACAAGGCAACGTTTTCCAGTTTTTAACTGTCCAGTTTTGGTAAGCCTGTGCCCACTATAGCCTCAGTCTTCTGTTCTCGGCTGACAGAACTGAAACCCAACATGGTCTTCTGCTATTGTAGCCCATCCGCCTCAAGGTTTGACGTGAGTTACTGTTGCCTTTCTGTCAGCTCAAACCCGCCTGGCCATTCTCCATTGCCCTCTCATCAACAAGTCGTTTCTGTCTGCAGTACAGCCACTCATTGGATGTTTATTGTTTTTAGAACCATTCTGAGTAAACTCTAGAGACTGTTGTGTGTGAAAATCTCAGGAGATAAGCAGTTACAGAAATCCTGAATCGAAATCACTGAGATCAAATTTTTTCCCCATTCTGATGGCTGATATGAACATTAACTGATGCTCCTGACCCATGTCTGCATGATTTTATGCATTGCACTGCTGCATACATACAGACTGTATATAAAACCTGACAGACAAGAAATTATTGTGCTAATGTTCAAGGGAGCCATTCTCTGTCAGTCCGTAGAAGTGGTACAGGCCAGGAGCAGGAATCCCCATTAGAATTCAGCACAGATCGTCCCTTTGGTCACAGAGCGTGCTCTGAAGCATGCCTGGCATGATCAAGCTAAATTTCAAAGATAGATCAGCGATGACAGCGTGTGCAGCATCGTTTTATTCACCCCAAGGTAATTACCGCATGCGGGTAAAGCTGTGAAAAAGGGCTCCAGGTGCCCCTCTGTTCGATTTTTATTCCCGTATTCCTTTGTTTGTCGCACTGTGCTACAGAGTGACAGACACACTGTGGATTTATAGTATTCCCAGTATAGCCCTTTTTTGTGAAAGGCATCGTGAATATTTAGTTTATTACATGCATGCTAAAAGCAGTCTTGATAGTGTGGAAGGCTGCATTTGAGCAACAAAAAACGTCCATAAATGTTTTTACTTCCATTTTGTGCCTGGCTAATTGTATTAAGGAACATTGCGATGAGGAATTAGGCTCAGGGATTGTTTGAGCTAAATTATAGCCTGCATAATCTGGTGTGCATGGAGTATGTATGAATGCTTATGGATATAAGTTAAGCAGTTACACAGTGCTCATGTTGAGTCAGTGGTCACTGAAATGGAATTGGAGACTGTTAGCTCTAGGTTCTTTTTTGGCAGGCCAACACCGTAATTAAATTGCCTTAAATTGCCAAGCCATGATTAAGCACGGGGTATGATGACTTCATCACTGCACTGCATTCCCTGAGCCCTCAGCACCGGCAGGAGCCACACCCACTCGCATGGAATGGATACAGTGCAGTCCGTAAGTATTTGGACAGTGACACAGTTTTTGTTGTTTTGGCTCTGTGCTCCTGCACCTTGCGATATGAGTTTAAGATTTAAAAAAATAAAAAAATGTTTAAGCCAAAATTTTTAGGGTATTTACATTCATCCATGTAGTTATCCATATAGGAATTGCAGCCCACTTTACAGTGTGCATAGTCCCCCCATAGTGCATAAATTGTGTCACTGTTCAAATACTTTTGGACTGCACTGCATGTGTGTGTGTCTGTGTGTGTGTGTGTGTGTGTGTGTGTACGTGTGTTTCTGTACCTCCTCCTAAAACCCAGCAATTCATTTCTCTGTTCTTAATCTTCAGAATCATATATTCTACTATACTGAAATGTACAGTACAAGGGACATTAAATAAAAATAAGATAAATTACTGAAAATACTTTCACTGAAACTGTTTTTGTCATCCAAGATGTCTCAGCAGTGAGGGGGACAGGACCCCCCACCACCAGTAGGATCATCCAAAATGTTGTGTTTTCCTTCCGTCAAATCATGTCATATTGCCTATGCTGATAACCTCTTTTTGTGACGTGAGGAGGATGATTTGATGATTTGGTAATATGGCATGACCCATATTTTATTTGGAATTTTTCCCAATATTATGCATGTAAACATAGTAATTGATTCATATGCGCGTATTAAAAATAGCAGCATGTTAGTTTTCCTGTATCATTCTCCATTGCTTAAAAAATGAGAGGTCTAGAAGGACCCTTCGGACATACACCAGATGGAAGGCAGAATTCAGCTGCAGAAACGGATTTTGTACTTCATGCTCTGTTGCGGCAGCAATGTAAGTCATTATCTAGAGAGCTCACAGCAACACGGTTGCTGTTTACATCATTTGTAGTCATTTTTATCTAGTGGTACTTCACATGAACGATTATCTTGAAAATCTACAATTAGTATCTCGCGAGTACATATTTCTGCCTGATGAACAGTTGTTCTCAGTTCTCCACAAGCCATTTCTACATTTCTGTGGTGCCACTGTAAGGGAGGTGGGGTTGACCACAATTTAAAGACTGATCAATCAAACATAATAACATTTTTCATGTACATCCATATTTAGGCTTTTTCGGAGACCTGTTGGTGTAAAAGGGGATGAAAAGAGGCAAATTGACTTGAGTTTCAAAACATCCACTGATAATGTATTTAGCATAATCCAGCCCATTTGCCATCTGTGCCGCAAGCTTTGAGCTTTGCACTTATATTATCATTCAGTAGCCACACCCTGTGCACCATTCACTGTGGCACGCACCATGCGGAACTAATTCTGGAAAAAGAGCCTTGAATGTGTAATAGACATACCATTCATAAATCTCAGGAATAATTTATCATCATCATACAGGCATTTCTATCCCAATGTACACTTTATCACTTTACTATATGCTTGATAATGTGCCCTCATAGTATGAAGTGGAACCAAAACATGTTTAAGACCTCAAGACATTTAAAACATGCGGAGTTGTACAGAATTAATCTTGAATAAATAGCCTGATTAGGATTCAGCGTTATCAGAAAGGGTACATTTTGGGGAATTTTGCCTGAAGCTGGTGCAGTTTTCACATGGTAATGCAGTCATTTTAATTCATGTCATAATTTTGTCACTATTTCAAAGGTTTTTTCAAAGATTTTTTTATTCAGTATATGAATTGCTTGTACTTCTGAACTATGCTATGAAGTGAGCTATCATTTTGTGTTGATATCCAAGGACATGGATTCAAGGTGAAGAGCAAGGTTTAGTGATCCTATGATTCCCGGTATTGATTCAGCCATATTTCTTATGGCGGTTTACCCACCTCTTTCCACATTGAGAAAATAGGCAGTGATCGATATCTCACTGTCACCCACCCATCCACCCCCACCAGACACAAACATCTCTCTTGCATTTCTACTTACTTTAAATATTCACAATTACCAACACGGTGAAATTCTCAGTACAGGAATTCTATGCAAATCAGCCCCCTGTAAATCTCCACCGCAGACCCGGCGAAACGCGCCTATAAATCGGATCCCCTCATGCACTGCTGTGTTTCTATAAATAGCCCCAGTTTTATAACCCAGGCCTAGTAGTAATGCCTACCCGGCTCTGCTGTAAAGCGTACAACATACCTTATTTTCTGAGGAAATTACCTCTGCTGTGGATCGATCAATCACGATATGTCAGCATTTTCTTTTAACTAGATGACGTGAAGGTGGATCACACAGTCTCATCAGCGTGGGAATGTTTCTGTGAAGCATTTTGCATATGGGGAACATAGCTGTGGTCTTCTGCAGCCACTGCCGTCGGTTAATACGTGCCCCTCTTGTACCGCGTGCCTGTTATAAAGGCTAGAAATAACTGTAATATTGGAGAGGTTTTAAATGCCCCTAAGGGAGAACAAGTGAATGTTTAATCTCTCAGCAATTCATGGAGCCACTGGGCAAACCTTGTAAAATTTTAATTTGGTTCTTTATGTTTGTATAACCTAATAGTTAATAAATCACATTAATTCAGTACTGTGACAAATCTGACATGATGTCATGGTCTTGTTGCAACATTTATCCACAAGTGCTCTTAAATAGCAGCTAATCATATTGCTGGAAAATATTGTGGTTTGATTGGTAGAATAAAAATACGACTATTTAGATTTAAAATCCAGTTAAAGACAAAGAAAACATGATAATGATGACTGATATTCCACAACTGTCATAAACAGAGCAGGGGCCTGTATCATGAAGCAGTATTAAGCAGAGTTAGCTGGAGTAAAACCCGATAAAGCTCAGTGCAGCTATCCAGCTTCCTCAGTAATCCTGCTTCATATTAGAGGTCCCAGTAGCAGGTAGTTGATAGATTTGGGAAAGAAAGCACAGCTAAATGATAAAATGAAAGAACGGGAAGTTCCTGAATTTTATATAAATCGAATTACAACAGCAGTAAAACACACAACAGCAGCAACAACAAGAGCAGATCCATCACGGCACCACGTTTAAATGCTGGATGTCCAATTAACGAATCCACCCACATTTAGTTTGTATTGTTCTGAATTGCTGATTGGTGTGAATATCTCCTCCTTTCTTACTGTATGTATTCAGTAAATAGGTACCTGTGCTTAATGCTACCAACAGCCTCTGCAATTGTGCAGTATATGTGTGGGAGGTTCTTAAAAAGTACAAGCTTTGTACCCATTAACAACAAGAATTCTGTATAATAAAGGACAGATGCTTTCAAGCAGACAGTGCTGCTGGTATTCTACCATACTCACTTAATCAATGTTTAATGAAACACTGAATAGCTGAAAATAGGTGGCACAATAAGTAGCGCTGTCAGTCATCGACTTTGAATCACAGCCAAGGGCATTTCTGTGTGGCGTTTTTATGTTTTCCTAGTGTTTGGGTTTCCGGCAGGTACTCAGGTTTCCTCCCACAGTCCAAAGACATGCAGGTTGGGTTAGTTCAGTCGAGATTGTACTTGGGGTACGAATATATGAGGGAATGGTGTGTGTGCAATGGATCGGTGACCTGTCCAGGGGGTATTCCTGTCTTTCACCCAATGTCTACTGGCATACTGTTCTTCGGGAAATATAAAGATTTATATTCATATTTTCTATTTATGTTTAAATATATATGCACTTTTGGTATATGGAATACTTAACTAGTTATTTCATAAAAAGCTGAAAAGATAGCACAATCATGAGATATTATATTTATTATCTAGTTTAGATTTGTAATCAGCTCATCAACATTTTATGATTCCTCTTAACTGCATTAAAGGTGTTTATTATTGACTATAAATAACTCCGTGGGCATTTGAATTGTTTTCATTTTGAGGAGCTACAAAACTTTCACTAAGAGTCTGAGGAGATCATTTTAGTTTCTGTAATGCATAGAATGCCTTAGTAATTTTATTATACTGGTCTTGCATGTATTGTTTTACCAAGTGGCATTAAAAGGCATTCTAATTTATATTGTAATTTCATGAAGGGCTCCTAAAAGAAAATTACTTATTTGATATCCGAAGTAGGCCAGGATTCAATTTGGAATCAATGTGTCCTCAACTTTTATTCCAGTTCAAGTGCTACTTTGTTCTTCACAAACACATTTTCTAAGTTGTATTTAGCAATTCCTTCACTGGCCAAACTGCATTTGTGAAAGAAGACACCGTAACACCCAGCTACTGTTTCCAGCGCACATGTGAATAATGCATTGACAACTAATAGAGGCTTATTAAAATTGTTCATACTCCACTGGGCATATAGGCTGATCTACTGGAAACCGGACTTGAGGACAGAATGCACACAGCACAGAATTTTTATATATACATATATATATATATATATATATATATATACATATATATATAACCACACCCAAACCTAACCTAATCTCTTGCACATTAAGTCCAAATACACACATTCAACATAGAAGCATAAGTCATTCTCAATCAGACAAAAAAAGCGATATGTCAAGAGAGAAACTAACCCCAGTGCTGCAGCTTCGTCCATTCTGAGTTGATGGATGGTATGTGTAGTGGGCCCAGAAGGCTCCTGTTGTTATGTAGCATTCCACCATGCTGAATTGCTTATGTCTTCTGGTATATAGCGGTGATGTGCTCTGTTGCCAGTCAATCGATTTGTTGAATCCTACATTCAATGCCCAAGCACCTTCCTTATTCCTATCTTGGGAAATTGATTGGTCAAGGGCTATGGCCTGAGGAACTTTACAGCAGGAGTGGCGTTTTTATAGGTACCAAGTTACTTTATATTGGTGTTTTAGTATAAATACACAGTGAGGAAGATTAAATGTACAAAAATGAAAATCCAGTGTAATCCAAACAATGAAACATAAAATAATGCAATACATGCCAGAAATTGCTTTGCTACAATGATGTGCATCTGTCATGCCACACAACTGAATGCAGTGCGTATCATAGACTGTGAGTGTTAAGTGATGCTTAGGATTGCTTCATATAGCTGTAATGTAGGACTTGTATTGTATCCTTTCACGCATTAAACTGCCATTACATTAAGAATCAGACTTTTTGTAATGCATCTTTTTCATCTGTTGTCGTTATCATTTACAGTTGTGCATATATTTATCCTGTCAAACCAAGGAAGGAATATTACGAATTCCTGAAGGAATGTCAACAAACAAAAGCCACCTAATAAAGGATCAGCTTGTGTAGACAGGCCATATTTCATTTAATCAGCATGCTAAATGTCCACCATTTTCTCCTGGGTGTTCTTCAGTATGCTATCAACCATCATCAATAGAAGTCAGGTCATTTAATTTAAAACAGAAACATAGTTTCATGACAATTTCCAGTTAGCATGGTTTCAGAAGGCTGAGAGAGCTAAGTTCAGAGTTTTCCTTTGAGGAAGCTGAAGGTATTCATCAATCAGAGCCTTGTCCTTGCAGCCGGAACACAAAGGACGTGTGAAAAACATCTCCTCTTAAATTCTGTGCAACTTCTCATTAGCCCAAAGTCGTGTTGTCCTCGCAAGAACCTTTGTGCAGATCGAGAGCAATATTGCCATTTTATGAGGTGATACCCAACTTGTCTGCCAGGAAGATGGCAGGTTGTTAGCCCTATCCTTTCGGAAGCGCAGAGCTTTTTAAGGAACAACCTGTCCTGTCCTCTTATCGCTTGGTTAGCCACCTTCACTTGAATTTAAGGGATGTTGTAAATGTCTTTTTTAATCTATTTTTCTCAGGGCTGTACTTATGATTGATCCCCACTCTAAAATTCCAATAAAAGATGACTGCTTAAAAGGGGCACTTTGCCTAAAGGTAAATTTCTATTTAATGACAGTGCAAAGCTGCCTTTTGGTGATCCTTTTTGCCCATTAGGTACAGTAAGTATTAGAGCATTGAGATTTCCCCACCAAGCTGTTGTGTTTTTATGATCAGTTGTTTTATGATCAGTTGATTTGAGAGCTGGTTACTTAAAATGTTTACTTTACATGTTTTCCTTTTTTTAATGTATGGTAGGGTAGCTGTAGCTAGCAAACAAAAACCAAATCCGCAATCACTATTTGCAGGGTGGAGCTATAACAGTCATGTGCAGTGAATCACTTTCTTATGTGAACCAATCATAATGTGTTGCTCTTCATTCCATTACATTAATGGCATTTCGCAGATGTTCTTATCCAGAGCGACATACAGTTGATTAGACTAAACAGGAGACAGTCCTCCCCTGGAGCAATGCAGGGTTAAGGGCCCAACGGCTGTGCGGATCTTATTGTGGCTACACCAGGGATCGAACCACCGACCTTGCGGGTCCCAGTCATGTACCATAACCACTAGGCTACAGGCCGCCTCTCATTAAATAAAATGACAGCTCCAATCATTTTGGGATTTGTTAAGCCTCACTCCTCCATCAGCACAGATGACCTACCATTGCCTCTAGCCCTAAAAGTTGCTCATGTGCATGCCAATAAGTCACTGGAAACAGTCCTATGATAAACTGTCACATTGACTTGGTGCTGTGGCTTTTTATCTATGTCTGACATCACAAGATCAGCTAAACTTCTCCAGTGCATTCAGGATTAGAATATTTTGTTGCAGATGTATCCATGCAAAACACTATATGCTGTATAGAGAATGAATGGGCTGTAGCATCCAAATTCTCATCATCTTGAATGCACGGTGATCCTATACATGCAATACACTTGAGACTAATTAACTGTAGCCAGCAATAGTGACTGGTGCATTACACCACCCCCCATCTTAAACACAGATAAAGTGTGCCGCATAAACCTGCATGTTCATTATCCGATCCCTGGAAAATGAACCGCCACGCTTTCAGCGCTACATGTAAGCCCCCTCCTCCTTTCTCTGCTGTACCCTGCGGAGGGGACACGCTTATCTGCGGCACACCTGCACTAAACAACACTAAGCCTGTTTATTTCCCCGAGACGTCCCCGCAATGCACATTTCCAGCCAGGAGGCAATTGTGTGGAAACAAAGGGATTAAAGGGACAATGAATCATTAACTGGAATAAAGCAATTAGAAATTAGCGTAGCCTTTGGACACTGGCACTGTGGCTGGTGTATGCCTTCATATACACCTGCACAGATACACATGAGAAAATACACTTACAAACAGTATCTTCACGGACATACACACACACACATACACACACACACCGAACAATTGTGTGGCAGCAGTGCAATGCATGCAGTCATGTAGATACGGGTCAGGAGCTTCTGTTAATGTTCACATCAACCATCAGAATGGGAAAATTTTTTGATCTAAGTGATTCTGACCGTGGAATGATTGTTGGTGGCAGAGTGGGTTGAGTATCTCAGAAATTGCTGAACTCAAAAAACAAGTTCTGACAGAAATGCCTTGTTAATGAGAGTGGTCAGAGGAGAATGGCCAGACTGGTCAAAGCTGACAGGAAGCTGACAGTGGCGCAAATAATCACACATTGCAACAGTGGTATGCAGAAGAGCAGCTCTGAACATACAACGCATCATAACTCTAAGTGTGAATAGGCTACAGGAGTAGAAGTCTAAAAAATAAGTCTAATGAATACCTAATTAAGTGCTCACTGAGTGTGTGTGTGTGTGTGTGTGTGTGTGTGTGTATGTATATATATTTATTTTCTTTTTTTCACATTGAGAATGCAACAAAGTAACAACACATTAATGAAGTAACATTTAAATGAAAAATCATAAAGGCTCTTGATAGATTTGTGTGGTTTACCAAAGAGTTTTAGCAATAAAGCAATTACTTCTTCTCAAGAGTGAGGATATATTTTAAGAGCAGTCACCTTCACAGTAATCTTCAACAAAAATCAAGAAAACACAACCCTTTATATTAGCTACAGATTAAGAATGAGCAAATGACTACTTATATTAAATATGTTACAAATGCTTCAATTGTGAAATCCAGAAGGAAAGATGCTGTACCTTTTATTACATTTTAAATTGGATTTTATTTTTGAAAACCTTTCACAGATTGCTTATTTGAAAAATCACTAAGATAAATATGGCCCTGATGAAGGCCTCTAATTAATTGACCTCAAATCTCACTTGCCTCTGTACCTCAAAAAATCTCATCAAATTTTGGACCAGGTGCTCTTCAAACCATTAACAAGACAGCTGTTTCTCTATGAAATACTGTGAACTGCAGGCACGTCTCAGCACACAAAAAATCAGCAAGGGTTTTTATTTTTTTGCTGTTATTTAAGAGGGCAAGCTTGAATAGCACCTGGAATTGTCATGGTAACCATAGATGTCATTGCCCAGGGGGACAGGGGTACAAATCCCCCCAAAGCTAAAAAAAGAATCCTTCAATATTTGGTGTACACCAACTAAATGTTCATGGTAGGCTATTGTTATAGGGACAATGTGAGTGTGCTGTCCCTTGCTGGTCTTTTCTCCAAACGCCATTCCACCGGTTTTCTACTAAACCGCCCATTCTAGCATTGAATCCATTTCCTCTCTCATACCTTACTACTTTAATAATACACCCACCATGTTTTAGAGACTCTCCTATGCAGTGCTCTAGTTGGTGCAGTTTGAAAGTGTGTAAGTTTGTGGGAATTGGGCTACAAAGGTAAATACCAAGAATATGCAGTATAATGTTGACATAGTCTAATGCTAGCTGGTTTAAGATACAAGGGCCCAATTTCATATTCGTCATTTGAGCATTGTAGGATAATTTGATGTGGCTGGTGTCAAATTATCTGATTTCAGCCTCATTACTCAGAAACATGAACTATGATTTGATGAATCTAGCATAGGATCATCTCGATTACTGCACACACACGCTGTGCTATAAAGGGCAGATGAATTGCATGCCAAAAACTTGATCACATATAGACAAAGCGAGGCGGCGCTCTGCCAAGGTGAAAATTGCCGAAAGTTGGCTACGATGAAGCCCACAAAATCCCCAAAAGTATTTTTAACTTGGCCGCGCAATATGACTTTTTTATCAGATTTTTTTTACTTTGAGGGTCCGTACGAAGCAGTATATTAGAAACCTATGTTTGGCCAAAATCAGAAAGGAACTGGCAGATATTTGCAGATAAATTACATTCGTAATAAGACTTTGAAATGATTTAGGCTACTTGCTTTCTGATAATGGCAGCGCAATTAAACATTAAATGATAACATTTTTCATTACTTCCCAAGCACTATATTATATTTTCAGCATTGCCAAGTGCATGTAAATGTTTCTGTGTGAGAGCGCAATACAGTACCTGCAGGGTTTGCTTTGCGATTCCCTCACGACTAAATTGTAGGCCCTCATAAAGCCGTAAAATGACACGTTGGACTGTAAAACCATGTTCATCTTACAAAGATGGCTCATTAATCGACAAGAACCTTGCTTGCAAAAGGTGAGCTCATTTTCTGCTCTGTGTGATTCCACCAGGTGATTCATATAGGCTACGTACATGTTATCCTCCTAACTTAACCTTAAACCTGGGTTTTTGTAGGTTTTGCTTATGACACTGTTGTTCCAGCAACAAGCCCATCTAAATTCAGTAATCCCTTTATGAAACTGAACATCCTGATTTTGTCCCAAAACATCAATAATCTAATGAGGCTAACTGAGTTAGCGACATATATGAAATAGTGTCCCCGAGCAAGACACCTAACCCCCAAATGCTCCTGACGAGCTGGTCGGTGCCTTGCATGGCAGCCACGCGCCGTCGGTGTGTGATGTGTGTATGAATGGGTGAATGAGAAGCATCAATTGTACAGCACTTTGGATAAAGGCGCTATATAAATGCCAACCATTTACCATTTACCATTCTATGACTGGGTACAGGTTATTGTTATGTGAATAATGTTGGACAGGTAGCTATTTGCCTCACACTTGCAATTCTGCTTTGTTTATTTTATAGTACAAGATGGTGGCTTTAACATTTTAAGATTGTTTAGGCTATATAGAATACGTGGACTAAGCTACTCTTGTATAATGTCAAGCAATGAAAGGGAAATAACATATATTAACTTTGGTATAGCACAAGCCACTTTGTGGAGCCTTTCCCATTGTTTTTTCATTGCATGGATACTAGCAACATAAGCTGTCCCTGCTGACCATTAATAACATCTCTGTTCCTCTCAGTTGTTAGGCTCCCAATTCACCCCCATTTAGTTTTGGGACCTCGGCAAAATGAATAGGCAAGTTGGATAATATTCGTAGAAAATAAATATAACAAAGATTAGTATTATTGATATTCACATTAATGGTTTTGGATTTTTCTCATAAAAGCTGACCTATACAGTGTCTTCTGTAAGTTTTAGAACAGTACCCATAAATTTTTTTTTATCTGTACTAAATAAATAAATGACTGTTGATCACTGATAAGACCATTCAAAAGGTTATAATTTTTTACTCTCAAAAGTAGTCATCCTTCAACAGAAGTATATTTTGTATGGAGACTTATTTAAAATGAGTATTGTTATTGGAATATTTACTCTGAAATAAAGAGATCTGTAAAACTGCATCCTTTTTAAATCCTGTACGTTTAGTAACTGCTGCATCAAGCCTCTGTCCCAGTTCAATTGAGTTGACTTGAGCAAACTGCACTCAATGCATACTATTTACTCTGTGACATTGTGGAATATGTGGTTGCTAAGAATTGGCTGAAGACTTAAGACCCCGGACTCCCCCCTCCCCACACACACACACGCACATGCACACACACACGCCCATGTAAAAGAGCACTGGGGTTCTGCAAAGGCTGCAACAATGTTTCCTTCTTTTCCTTCTTTCCTCGGAAGGAAATCATCATTAACGCTTCCCTCCATTAACGCTTCCCTCCAGTGCTTCAAAAATAATCACCTCCAGATCACATACGCACAACATCTGCTGCAAAAGTGCTCAATTTTTTATTTATTTGCTTATTTATTGATTTCTGTTGTGCAATCAGCAAATGTAATAACTTTTGAAACTTCTGATTGCTGGCAAAACCTCATCAGGGCTCAGCCCGCTGATGCCAGAGTTGCCCGTGGCCAGTTATGATTTATGAAACAGTAAAAACGCACAATATCCATAGCTTCATGTTCGTCAATGTTGGTTTGCGGCATGCAATTCTTGTTTCTCGAACAAATTCATATGAGGCTGGAAATCTGATTCAGGGATGCTTGGTTGCACCTTACATTCCTCTTTCACATATTTTTTTCTGTCACCAAGTGTCAGAAAGCAGAGGCGCGTTCCTTTTCTGCAGTCACCCTGAGTCCTCATCCTCTCTCTGATTGCACACTCTGCATTAGGAGACATTTCGATTTAACTGTCAACTGTTTTTAAAGGAGGTCCACATTATACAGAATGGTTCCATTTACAAACCTGTCAGATTTTCTTGCAAATGTTTATTGTGGTCTTTGATGACCTGCAGTCCAGACAAAATGCTAATAATATCATCTTTTTGTTTTCTCTCTTTCGGATTTGGTCCTTGGCTGTGGTGAATGTGGGCTCCGTTAAATAAATAGGTAAGTGTCTACAATTTCATCTTACTTTGAGAGACATTTCATCAGATGGCTAATTTCCTTTTACTTGACACTAGGTTGAATACAGCGCTGTGTGATGTTAAATCTGAGGGTCATAGATTAAAACAGTAATGGTCATGTGCAACAGTAGCTTGTATCCTTGTATCCAAGAGTTTGTTGCATCCAATACCAAGGCCTGAGCTTCTCCTACAAATTTGATTGAAGTTATTTTTCTTCACAAGACAAAATATAGTAATTGCCAAAATGAAAACAAAAATGTTTTTTGTTCAAATTTAAAGACAAGTGTCAATTCAATCTTTGGTTCAGTCGCAGAAAGGTTGCCACTGATTGGAAAGGCACCCACTGCTCCAGCTGAAAGTGTCTCTGAAATGGCCAGGATCTCCTGGAGGCAGGGTCATCACCACTGAAGTGAAGGGTCATTACTCAGCTTGAAATAAGAATAGAGGAGCAGAGTTCGTACCTTTAAACTGAGGGTTGCTTTCAAGCTGTTTCATCTGTTCCGCTTGATCAACTGCCATACCAATTAGTTGAATAATCCCTGCCCGGTGGTGGGTAATTCTGTTTCTCTTAATTGTAACTCATGTGCTCGCATTCTCTTTCTTCACATCGCATTAGAGAATTCCAATGATTAACAAAGGCAATTTAATTATTACAAAGACAGCATTTGCTTATATGGTACATTGCCCTGTAGATGCATATCACACAAGCATGGGGTTAGAATGAAGGTTAGTGAGCAGGCCAAATTCAGGAGCACAAGATTAGGTGTGGGGCATCTGCACTAGTGACTAATCATCCTGTCATTCTAGAGTTATCAAGTGCCTGGCACAAGACGATTTTGTGATAACGAAAAAATTGAATGTTTCCACAAGATAAGAAATAAGCAAAAATGGCTGCCGGGTGGTAAGGGTTAGCCTGCTCAGCTAATGTGGAACATGGATGTTAAAGCAAAGCAAATACATTCGAATGAAATGATCCATTGAAAGGTTTAATTCCAGCATCTTCTTACTCAGATCTCGTAAAACGTCATCGATGTGAGCTAGTGAGCCAAAAATGCAAAGTATGGCCCCCTGATTACAAATAGACCCCATCTCAACTGAAAGACCCCATTTTCAACCAAAAGTGGATGGCTGCATCTGTTCGAAGGGCTCCTTATTATCTGCCATTCATGTACTTCTCCCTTCTCTCTATTTGTCTCTGTCTTATTTCAAAACCTTTAAAAGTCAGGTTTAAAAAATGCTTTTATGTTCTTAAGAATATTGGTTCTCAGGCCAGTGGCTGCATTAGAAGGAGCTGGATTGAACAGCTTCGACTGTAGGATTTGCCAGGGCGGCTGTCGACTGCTTCTTTTTTTTTACTTCTCTTTTTCTCCCTCATATAACAGCAGTGATGATAATAAAAGCATTTGACAACCTGTGGCAGAGACTTTAGCTCTTTTGAAATGCATTCAGAACAGGCAAATGAAGAACGATTCTGCCACTTTTTTGAGCTTTTAAAGGGGAAAAGCACTTACTGCCTCCACGTTGGTACTAATTAAACAAATGTAATGGTCCTTTGCAAAAGAATAATAATTCACTTCTTAGAGCTCCCTCAAAGCAAGGAAACAACACGCAACAGGCTCTGATGAATAACTAAAGCTGAATTAAAATATTAAGGATTAAAATATTCTGTTCCAGCTATTTTCCAGTTTTCCATTTATTCTCCAACAAAGTTTGAGTCGGATCTCGGATTTTGAGAGTGAACCAGTGAGTTGGTAAGGTGTGTGAAGAAAGGACACACCGGGTGTCATTAATAAAATTTTTACTTTATCAGAAATGTATTTTACCCACATGTTCTTGTGGGCTCACATGCTCAAGGTTTCCGCTGCTGGGATTGATCGCTTGTTTGTTAGCGAATGCAGGAGGTATGATTAGCCGCACACGCCTGCTATATGATGGAATGGCACAATGCTTATCCGGGGGCTGTGTAAATAAGCCTTCACCCAAAACCAAAGCAGGCAACCCGGAACATTCCATCACTGTCATTTACTGCCAGGTAATGTTACAGATATGCACATTGTTATGACGAATTAGAATAAAGTCTATATCAGTGATAGAGCAATGTGTGCACTAAAGCTGACGTATCTTAATGTGGGGTCAGACTTGATTAATGGTGTGCTGTTTGCAGTGATTGATGTGCCGCTGTCTGCAGCCGTACCCACATGACTATATTCACGTGCGGTCCTTTGTATATTTTAGTGTCTGTTCTCAAAGAGTGGGGGAAAAAAAAAAACATACTGAATTTGGTTTGTTTATAACACAATCAGGCTTTCTAGGGGGATCGAATCGCAGCGGCTGCTGGTAAACTACTCCTGCAAGGGATACGGGAAGGTGCGGTGGAGATAGTGTACCTGCGTGGGTGTCAGCAGCGGGCCAAAGGCTGCCGCGGTTGAGGAAGAATAAAAACAACCCCACGCACTACACTGTTTGAATGCGTACCGAGAAGCTTTAGGATAGCAATCCATTACAGAGGCTGAAGAAGTATTACCCACCCCCAGCCACCCACCCACCACCCAGCCACCCAGCCACTCCATTAACTTTCTATCACACTCTGAATTACCCAGTCACTATTTTCAGCCCTTCAAAGGGAGCCTTGGTTCCACGCTTCCGGTGAAAGGCAGAGAATAGCCATAGGAGACGGCACGCGTAGTGTGGCTGCTGATAAAGATCTCCGTTACGCCGCTGGAATGGTAATGGCCACGAAAGCTCTCGCAGGGTCGATGGATCAGAGCCCCCACGCATGTTTTCCTTCGCCTAGCTCGTTTGCCCAAGCTATCACACAAGCTAAACAAATCCTGTTCAGCATGGTATTTTTCTATAATCGGATTTACGCCCCAATTTAACATATGCTCATGCCAACATTGCACAGAATTATGGGTTTGGATTGGAATGAGCACACAGTTTTTGAGCAGCTGCAGCCGGTGCACTTTTATGATATTAAATAGGGAACACAGGGAGCTCACCTTTGTCTGCTAATTATTTGAAGCCTGTTTTTGATTATTATGTGCAATTAAAAATCATGTTCCATAAATAAAGAGCATCCGGGTAATGCTGATGCTTTCTGCTTAATTATATCCACTGTGGATGGACTTAAAACAGAGTTTTAAGCATGAATCCTCAAACCTGGTCATTGAAGAGTGGGGTCATTCCATGGACCACAGTGCTCCAGATATCTAATATCCATTGCACGCAAGAAAATAAATACCTGCACAATATCAAAATTTATATTTATATTTAGAATGGTGTGTAAACACAATAAAATATGTTCATATGAAGAGCCTCTGGGAGCATCATCATTTTACATTATTTTACATCAAGTTACGTGAAATCTACGAAACCAGAAATGCCCCCGGCTAGGATAGCAACAAAGGACTAAACGTCTACACTATTTGTCATCACATACAAAAACTCTCTGGGCCAATAGAAACTGAAACTGAAATAATGTTGTTGTTTTTTTTTTGTTTATTTTACAAACCATTATTCATTTACCACACTATGAAAACAGAATAATATACATGAGTGAACACAGTTTAGAGGTAGAGCACAACAATTCGACTGGTTACTTCACAAACAAATGAGTGACATAGAACCAAACCTGTATATGATTTGTACCAATGAAATATAAAAAGTGAATATCTAATAATTTTACATGCAGCAACTAAAGCTAAATGGTAAATGGTTGGCATTTATATAGCGCCTTTATCCAAAGCGCTTTACAATTGATGCTTCTCATTCACCCATTCATACACACACTCACACACCGAAGGAAATTGGCTGCCATGCAAGGCACCAACCAGCCTGTCAGGAGCATTTTGGGGTTAGATGTCTTGCTCAGGGACACTTTGACACAGCCCGGGCGGGTGATCGAACCAGCAACCCTCCAACTGCCAGATGACTGCTCTTACTGCCTGAGCCATGTCACCCCAAAGTTGAAGGTCATATTGCATTCCACAAATGTGTAAATGCAGTACCTGATCTAATGACATAAATAATGAACAAGAAAACCTTTTTAAAAAGCTGTTATTTTGTGAACTGTGAGATTTTTCATAACTGCTCCAAAATGTGTTTTCACCTTGAAATTAGCGACCAAATGAAAGGTACAATAGATAAGATTTTTGTGTTAACACATTGTTACAAAACCATTGTAAATCGCTTCCTATCACTGAAAATGGCTCACTGACATGTTGACCCCTGCCTGTGTTTATAGTCCTTAAATTCGGGTTTCAAAACATACAGTTGACGGCCTGACAAAAATTGTATAACTGCACAATAATTCATTTTTCATTGGTTCTAATTGCCACAGCCAATGGTGTTTCAACGTCATTTACAGAGAAGGGGGAGGGATGAACAGTGTTGTGGTTTGAAGGTGTTTGTAGCTGTACGAAATTACCCTTGATCACTCTGTTGAAATGAAAGCAATGTGAAGTGGGAAGCAGAGGACTGTAAAACACACACAAGTAATGGTCCATTGCCTGTTCACGATTGCCAACCAGGTGCAATCTCGCACTGGGTCAGGGTTGTTATGAGTATAGGTGAGCCCCTTGTCACCTCTACCTGTGGTCTACAGTCCACCACTGTTTCAGCTGGTCTGAAAAGGTGTGACCTAATGTTTGCCATGATATGAACCCTTTCTGCGCTGTAATTTGATTCCTATCTTCATAACCAGATTTTTATTACCAGATTTATTACTCCATGTCCCATCCTAGTTAGCACAAATTTGTATTGCAACAATTTTGTGGTGAATAATATTTTCAAATACTGTTTTCTGGAGGAAAGTATTTTTGATATATATGTTTGTGATTAGGTTAAATAAAGACAGCAGTTTGCATTACATAAAAAAAAAATAATAATTTAATATATTTTTTGGGGGAGGACCATTTTACACCCTATTGGCCACATAGAGCTACAGGGAATACCTAGTGCTGGACGTAGTGCTGTTTTTGTTGTTACTGTTGTTCTTGTTCTTGTTGTTATTATTGTTGCTGTTGTTATTGGTGCTGCCGTTGCAGTTCATTAAGCCTTCTCGACATTTCACTCAACAGTATCATTGGACACAGTGCATGGAAGACACAGTTCCTGTGGAGATTTCACGTTTAATCTGTTGCACAGTAAATAAACAATGCCACCTGCTGCCAGATCTGATCAGCACAAGAGTGTCAGTTAAACAATTGCTTTTGTAACTCAGACGTAGGAGCCGGGCATTAGTTTTCTCTACACTTTCTCCTGTTTTAAATCTGCTGTCTCCAAAGCCTGTGAGGCTGCTGAAAGAGAGAAAAATCCCATTACTGCATGCCAGGGGGAGGAAGAGTAATCGGCAGGCAAGATATTCTCCAAACATACACGGGTGCAGATAACACGCTTTTAAAGGAAAAGCTTTTTTTCTCCTGAGATGGCATGTATGAATATGAGGCGATTCAGTATGCTTCTTCTCCATCACTGCACGTTCTGTTGCTGTACGTTTTTAAGGGGAGGGGGGTGTGCAGTGTTGCGTTTCGGATCTTAAAGAAGGTGCAGCCAGAATGTGGAGGGCACTGGACCACAACACAATCCCTGAAGTCTTCATTTTGTTGATACGTATATCAAATATTTACACGTAACTTAACTATTGGCATGCCCGCACTTGGCTTACCTTATTAATTACACATGTGTAAATGCATAATGATTTCTAAAAGCTATTTTTATGTTCACTGAAGTATTGCCCATAGATTAATATTTTATCCTTATTTATCCCAAATGAAATTAATGTTTAAAAATGCATGTGCCTCCTGTTTCTCTAAGACAATTAGAAAACATTCCCAGTTAAAGGCAGCACAAATATAAATCAGGGCAGAGTATTTCATAGATTTATTATGATTTTTAATCAAACTTTTGTTTAGTCTTACCTTCAGACAGTTACATCCTCGTTTTGCTCTGTTGAGTACTATGCTAGTAATTGTAGAGTAATTTTTTTAATATTTTGGAATGTATCACATACACTTACCATCACCAGACGTGTGATAGCACTTTTATTGATGGACATACTTCCCCCAGATAATTATTTCTCCCTCTCCATGGCAACCTGAATCACTGACTGTATTAACCATTAGTATCATTGGAACATCATCTTTAAAAACCACTAGTTCAGCCTTATTAATCCCGAGAGACGAAGGGCTAATAATACAGTAACAGATGTATCACACGTTCAGGCTCGCTGTCAGCCAGGAGCTCTTCCATCAGCCCTCCGCGCGTCACAGCCGAACGCTTCCTTCCGCCTACCCCGAGGATGGCGAGACGCTCAGAACCGCCGCGGTCTTCAGAGAGGCACCGGAGCGTGGCCGGCGCCCGGAACACGCCGGAACACACCGGGTCCCGGAGGGAGGGCCGTCGGCCGGGGCGGACCTGATTTAACAGGCGGTGGGACAGTGTGTTTTGTAAATGTTTATGGAGGTGGAGGGGTGTAGCATTGGTGCTGCTGCTCTGCTCTCTGAACTCTGAGCGCTTGATCAGGCAGCAGAAATCTTGGCTCCTCTCCCCTTTTTATGTAAACAGAAATAATGCAGGCACGTGTTTCGATGCCTTCAGCAAGGTTTAATTTCTACATGTTTTATTTAAAAAAATAAAATTAAAATAAAAAGGAAAACGTAAAAGATATGAAACCAAATATGCACATGCAATGAAGTCAAAAAAATGATGAAAATATTTGAACATGGTATGAAAATTTGACTATGGGTCAAATGACTCAAGCCAACATACAGATTACATATCTGTGTTCTTGCAGCAATAATTGGTGAATGACATGACATTCCTTTCCTTTCTTCCCCACCTTTCGCCCTTTCATTTTCACTCAGACTTTGCAGTGTGGCTTTATCGATGGGATTATTTATTTTATTTTGGTACAGAAACCTAGTGCTCCCCAGCTAATGCAGAACTTTAATTCACATTCCCTCCATGGCGTATTCGAGCTGCTGCAGTATCGCAGCTAGGCCAAGGAAAAGCTGCTCCACTGGCCCATGAAGCAGAATCCGCTTTAGCTGGCAGATTAAGAATCTGTCTAAAGGTTTGCTCTCTCATCCCTCACAATGAAGAAAGATGGTGTCTCTGTGGTACTGGCTCAGCCTGGGGTAAATTCATTCTGTTCTGAACAGACTTGATGCGTACTGTCTATTTCTGCCTCCCCATTAACAATCTGCAACAATAATCTGGGAGGCAAACAAAACTCTCACCCAGCAAACTGGCCTCTCGCATTATCTTGACAAGCTTTATCCTGGCACAAAGAGGAATGGAGCTAATGTAACTCCCTGATAACGGGGGATTTCTAAGGACTCGAAAATAGGTTCAAAATATGTCCTCTGATTTGCTAACTGCACCAGAGTTAGTGGGGTGCTAGGTATTGGGATGCATTAGAATTGTTCTGCGTTAAGTCAAACCTCAAGTTTACGTCAATCTGGAAGGGATGAGTTGATTTAACACCGATCAATTTACGGTTTGAAACAGACTACCGCAATGCGCACAAAGAGGCGGGACACCCGCAGTCACAGTTAGCCTCGTAGGTACGTTTCGTCTTGATATTTGAGTGCAGATTATCTGTGACACATTATTTGAATTGGAGCAAGTTGTCATCTTTAGACATTTTCAGTATTTTACATTTCAGACTTACTTTCTTCTACCTTTCTATGCGTGCATTATCAGAATGAATGAGTCATTCTGATAATAGCTGTGAATGCACTCAATTAAAGAGTGAGTCATGTTTAGTATCAGTGTGAAACTGCCTTGATGAGAGATGGATAGAGGCCCATTCACTGCTGTCTATGTATACCCGACTCTGACTGCATACCTACCCTAAGTTACTATTAAACATGACTCAACCCTTATAGCAGTTTAAAATAAGTTATACAGTTGCTGCAGGTTGGAAATAAATCAAAGTTTATTTCCCGCTGTTTGAAAATAAATCAAATCTGTGCCTATTGTACCTGGGCCAGGTATCTTATCCAGCTGAGGAATGGGATAGTGACACACCCCAAACTTGCAGTTTCCAGGTCTGTGAGTGACAGTGTTTCATTACAAGCATTTACAAGCTTGGAACATCACACATATTCTTATCCAGAGGCATTTGTTTACATATTATCCATTTATATAGCTGGATAAAACATATACTGAAGTGGTTCAGGTTACAGCAGTGTCCTACCTGGTAATCAAACCTACAAGCCCAGTTCCTTAACTATACTATACTGTGCTTTCTATAGTGTGGACGTGGTAGCGAGGGCTTTAGTCTGCATGGTATTCCCCTTTCATCACTCAGTAGCAACTGAAAGCAGATGGACCATCTCCTCCTGTGCAGAAAATGTTCTGTTCAACTTCATGATTGCAGAGGTCAAGAGGTGACAGCTAGCTCATGCACATTTTGGAGGGTGTGTGTGTGTATTATCCTTAATTCACAGATTGTTTTACAAATTAGAGGAGAGCATAACATTTGAAGTTTGTTGAAGTGGAAAAATCCATCTGCTCAAATCACAGCTTTGTTGTGTGTGGTGTAGCCACTGGAAGATAAGAACAAATTGGAAAGTTCCAATGCACCATTATCACATTAGTTATGCAATTCTTTTTCTGCACTTAATCATAGAATGGAAAAATACTTTTATTTTGATTACATTTAAGTGATTCTGTGTCCACTTAAAATGGTCCATCACATTGCTGTACTCAACATGACTGGCATTGTTTTTACAGCTTGGTAAAAGTACTTGCAAAATAATGTATTTCAATATAAAGACGATAACAGCAAAAGTAAACTGACTTTGCTGCTTCCTTGTTGGCTACATAAGTACACTGCTCATGGACTCAAAAGCAATTTCTCCAGGGGTCTGGGGGCATTTTTTCATTCCTTTCATCATGTACTTTCTTCCCCCTTGTGACCCAGCTGCTGCAGATCAGACAATATTCAGCGGGCCAACCATTCATTTCTCCACTACCGATATTTTGCTGTTGTCACCAAGGGAAACAATCATAAAATAATTTAATGTGGAAATAGTGAAAGAAATCAACATCTCATGAAATGTTAAGATCAAAGTTTTGGAAACACTGGCAAGAAATGCAGGGAAGCCAAATTGGTTAGAAATGAATATTGATTCTTTGCATTTTAAAGGTAGTAATACAATGTAAGTTCTTGCTAGTGCTGGGCAATGTATATTTCAGTAGAAATCAGTGATTATTTTACTAAAAGATAACGGTATAATGATGTTGTCATATGGCAATCAAAAGTGCTGTGTCCTGGTAAAAAGTGCAAGGTGAGCTCTTGGTGCATATGGTAGGGATAGGTGGGCCAGGTTGGGCCACAGTATCCTGGCCTACTTATGTATCTTGGCTGAATCAACAAACACAATTATGAATTCCCACCAAGTTCTGGCCCACCTAGTTCTATGCAGGCCCAACTGAATGAGTATTTCTGGCTCCACTGGTGGTGTATACGGAAGCTTGATGGCCTTGGGGAGTGTCTGCTACAAATGAGACCATGCCGCTTTACTTCATATTGTATTAGAATAAATGTTAATAAAGGTGGTATTTGTTGAATAACTCTACAGTGTGTCTAAGTGAACATTTAATGTTTGCTGTGCAAGTTTAATGTAAAGTCAACATTCTGTGACATTCTAAATCTAATCCTAATTAGACTGTTTATGAATGAGAAGGGAGGCAGAAGACAAACTCTATGCATTAAGGACTGTCTCTGTGAAAGACAGAGAATGTCAATACTGGTACTCATTTGATTGCAGTTCAAATAAAGATCACGTGGGAGTGTACATTTCTCAATGACCATGATTCTCCCAGAAGTGAGAAATGGGTTTGACTTTTAAAACTAATTTGGGGCCCTCCTACGGCCAGCCTCCAGGTGCCCGTGCATAACCGGGGGCATTCGGGGGGAATTTCATTACCTCCCACGCAGGCCGTCCATGTGCCGCTAGGCTCCCCCTTCCAACTTTCCTGTTGCCAGCGACCTGGGAATAAGCTTAGGAGAAGGCAGGCCATTCACACACTGTAAATAAGGCGTGTTTGGAGGAGATAACCGGCACTCTGGGTAAGCTCTGCACACAGTCATTACGAGGGAGTCAACCATATCAAGTGTTTGGAGCGGAGGTTGCCTTCTGTCCCCGCCCCCCACTGCCCCAACCCCACTCTTTTTTCCCCTTTTTTTGTGTGTTGACAAATATTGACACGTTGCCCCCGTGAGCCGGAGCGGTGTGTGTATGGAGGGCGAGGCCTGAGATGTCGATGGATAACGACCCAGATCCGTCGCACCATCGCCCGTGCCACCAGCGGTGTCCCTCACCCTAGACCGCTCTTCATCCGCTTGAGCCCGTGAAAAACACCAATCCACACAGTGAGCGGGTCCGCTCTTAAGCGGGTTCGCTCTTAAGAATCACACAAGCACCTCTAGGTAACTTATCAATGTATGATTGTCTGATGCTAATTGTATGTTTGAGTTGCTTAGACAGAGGGAATGATCATGCATTCAGTTTAATTTAGTTATCCATGCATTACGCTGTGCTTTTTAGCCCCCTTTACAGTAATTACAGCAGCATAATCTATTTTGGATAAAAGGAAAAAACGTATCACTGATGAACTATTCTGTAGTGTATGTCTATATGGGCACGCAACATACATTGAATATTTAATGAATTCATAGTCAGTAGATTTTGTCTGTACAAAGCAAATAGACACAGGGAACCCAGTATCAATAATAAGATAATTTGGTATACTTTACAATAAGGTTACATCACTTGGCAGGAACTAATGTAGTTGCTAATTATCTAACTACTGAAGACATAAGCTGTTCAGCTTTGTTTATGTATTTGTACATCATGAATACATGCTAACAACTCCATTAGTTCATGCTAATATATATTGGAATGAGAAAACCCATTACTGTATCTGTTAATGCTTAACTAATTATATGTTTATCCTTTGGGTGCTAATGTATAAATATTCATGAAACCAATCATTAATTCATGTTAACAACTACATTAATTAATGCCGATTCATGTGACCTGTGTTACCGATAATTTATTAATACACTGCATCAGTGATGTGCTACTAATCAATCATTTGTATTAAGATACACAATCACACAACATTAACTGGTGTAATGACAATAAACCATTACAATTATGTTAGATATAGGTATCATTCAAGAATAAATAAGTAAATGATTAGCAAGTACAGGAAATTATGTGTACAAACAGACAATCATCAACCTACTCCAGGCTTTTATCAGTACACGCACAATGGGTTAGTAACCTACCCTGGGTTGCCAAACAACACAAAACCATGAAATCAAATAAAAGCATTATCAAAGCGGTATCCACAGAATTGCAGTATTTGTATTTGCCAATGTAAGGACAATAGGTTAATTTATTTATTAGTTTTGTGTGGGGAGACCAGTTCACAAGTCTGCGGCGGTCAGCTTATCCAATGTCTCGGATAAATCCAGGAAAAGCGAATGGAATGCCGAATGCACTCAAACCCCATTTGAGCAGGGGTACACACCGGATTACTTCCTCTTGGTGATTGCAAGGGGCTTCTCTGGGGCTGTGGGATCCAGGGACTAGGAGAACTTGAGGAGCGGTGATGGGTCCGCTCCGGATGACACAGGGACAGTCTACCCGGATAAAGGGGTGCTGAGACTTCTTGTGGACTCAGTGATCAAGCAAGAATTCTTTGGGAAGCAGCAGTCGGCATGTAATTGAGCTCGGTAATTTGCTGCTGTTCTTGGTCAGATAAACCCACCAATCAGCGCAGAGTTGGTGCTTCCCCATTTTAAACTGAAAGTTCCAAGTTACCGCTACCCTGCAGGGGTCTCGTCTGTCACTGGTCGGCTGTCCTGGTCTCCCATGGCGACCTCATGTTGATTGGCTGCGCAAGTTGTCTTTGTTGTCCTTTGCTACCTCTGGACCATTTGTATTCTTCCTGCACTCCCCATGTATGGAATACATCGGCCAGATTTTATTTTCCATGCCAATGGCCACATAGTTATGAGCACCAATCTGAGGAGAGGCAATTCTTTCACTGGAACGAACTGTCATCGGGAAGCATCTGGAGAATGGCACAAGTGTGCTTATGTAGTGGTAACCAAACAAGCCCTGCTTCTGAAGCCTAACAAGGTATTCTTCAAAGCAGATGGGAAGAGTTGTATAAAAGTATAAACCAGTATTTCCCAACCCTGTTCCTGGAGATGTAGATCTTTTATCACTGTAGCATTACCTTTTCGTCTTACCATTGGTAAAAATACTGTAAGCTCCACAGCCCTACCTTTCTTAACCTTTGCCGCAAGTAAATATCCAGCAGGACTATGACCCTCTCACCATAACACCTGGGTCACCAATCTGATTGAGGGAAACTGAAGCCAATTGGGACAGTCCTCAGCGTCACACATTTCATCTACGGGGGTATGTACTGCCTTACTCAACATTAATTGAAATTTTCATGCCTTTTATATTGCCATTAAGGGGTAAAGCGAGTCTAATTATGCAGCCCAGCACTGTTGTTTCATAGCTGTTGTGCCGCATCAAGGGGCAAGGTAATTGGAAAGATGTCTCGCCCCAAAAAATGAATGAACAAATAAATAAATAAATACATGCATTGATTTGGAGATAATCTGAAAGGAATTATTGGTGCAATTCCACAGTGACTGAAAAAAAAACATACTTTCCATCAATCAGCTCACCAACACTGAAAAACCTTAGAATTTTCATCCTGATGGTTTATAGGCTGTGTACTGCACAGTACAGTAATAGTTAATTTATCTGTTTGTGAAGCCTTTTTTATTTTTTATTCAGAGCTTTTTGTGTATGTGTGCGCATGTGTGCATGCATGTGTTTGTGTGACTTGGATTACTGGAGGCAATCATGAAATTCAGAGATTTCATTGTGATTCCAGTGTTCACTCGCATTTGATAAAATGTTATTTACGGCATGCAGGTTTAATCCCAAAACAATTCTATTCAGTTTTCTGAATAATATTCTTCAGAATTTTTTCATTTGCCATGCCTTGACTCCCTTTATTTTTCTGTTGTAGTAATATTCTCAAAAGAGAAGCGATAATAACTAATGTCCTGTCCATCTACCCAAACCCAATCTATCCACCTCCCCCTTCTCTCAACTCAGTACCTATCTTATTTAATCACACCATCACTGTCAAATTCATTCTATTTTGCCCTTTCTGGTTAAACAAAACCTGATAACAACAAAAACAAAATACAGTTGCTCCTACTCATACCAGAACTGCTCTTACTACTATATTAACTGTCATTTTAACTTAAGGTCGGATCTGAGTGAAGTACAAACTAAATGTAATATATATTATATATTATATCATATATTAGGCATTTATTGCAAGGGACAGACATTGAGCAGTTATCTGTCTGAGGTTGCATATGTCATGTCACATGCAGAACCCCTGTTGTCATCCCCTGATAAGTGAGGAGGATAATTGTCTGAAATTAGACATCAAATGGCACCTTAATGATAACCAAAGGAAATTTACAGGAAAGCGGAGATGAGACGTGAGGTGAGGCTTGTCATTTGAGGTGATTTGCAGCTGTTTATCAAACCGCACCACGGCGATTACAGCTAAAATAGTGCTACGGCTTCATTTGAATTAGAGTGCAAATGTGGCCCTGAGTGGAGTAAAAAAAACTCAATGATTTACTTTTAACAGTTACAACAAAATCATGGATATATTTTTGATGCACTCATCAGTATACCTCAAAAATGATTTGCTTGATAATCTTTTTTATACCAAGATACAAAGGTAGGATAGCAGACAAAAACAGCAGGAAATTAGATTTTTGGATGGTGTTAACAGCAAAAGAAATGATTCTCAATAGAGTGATGCGTTCTGGGATTGCAATTGTGGTTGAATGAAAACCAGCATACTCGGGGGGGGGCCTAAGGCTGAGGGCTCTTTCCAATCATTTATTTTTCACTTCTTTTCTTTTCCTTGATCCTTTTCCTGCTCCTAGCTCCACTGATCGGGAGAGACTAGAAAAAGAGACAAGAAAAACATGTGAAGATGGAGAAATCTATAAAAAGTTAATTAGGTGAATGGAATGTCCTTGCTCCTTCCCACAGATTGACCATTTACATGTCAGGCTTTCCAAAAAATGTGCTTCTACTTCTAGCTCCTAAAATAAACATTTAGCAGGTTGGAATGTCCTTAAAGATGGCAGACCTCAGTTGATATCAAAATATCAAAATGAATATTCAAGGGGAAAAAAGAGAGGTAGGTCAGCTGTAGTTATGGTTATTATGGTTACCATAATGGTTGCCTTCATTATGGGTGCCTTCAAGTAAAAAGGTAATAGATGGAGGAGCCAATGTAGGGATGCAGATGGTTGGACAAGGAAAAGAAAAGGGTGAAAAATAAACAACTTGTCCATGTCCCTCGTCTGCAGCTCCTCTGCTTAATCAGGCACCTGCAGATGTGCGAGTCCCTCCAGAATTAGGGCTGTGCAGCTTAGCTGGTGGACTACAGAGTGATGTAATAGACAGTTGGCTGTTTTAGAAGAGTTTTCTGCACTCACAATCAACTAAAAATAGGTGGTAAACATTTGGGGAAGCCTTCTGGTAAACAAACTTCTGGTAAACAAATGCTGAACAGCTGCCAAATTAGAATAGTACAACCTATTTTATATATGTTTGCTTGTTATGTTCCCCTAACAAAAAAAAAATTGGAGTCACTCTTGGGAGAACACTGACATAACCAAACAAAGAAACAAGAAAGGGTCAAACGGGTTCTAAAAGGTGACCAAGGGGACATTGGTGTACCTCATGGCCACTCACTGATTATATCAAACGATAGACCAACAGGAAAATGGACCCAACACAAAGAGAGAAGAATGGAGTCACAAAAAGGAAGTAAACCAAAGTAAACCAAATCCCAAAACAAAGAACCTACTAAATACCACCAAAATAGCAGGAGAGACAGTTGATGGTCCTGCCTCGCCAGAACCAACATAAAGACTGAGGAACCCTGCAGTGAAACCCCTTTCATTGTTGTTCCTTCGTCCCTGAATCGGCTCAATTGGTTCCCATGATGCGGAGTGGTGCCGGCTACGGCTTGGAGCTAAACTTTCAGCAGTTCCCCTGCCACTTTGAGATCCTTCCCCAGCTAGCACCGCTACCAATCCCTACATGGCTTACAGGGGCGGCCGCCACCTCCCATTGAGGATGAATGAAGGCGGTGCCATCACCTGTTGAAGCCGCGAACAGTGTGTCTGTACTGTCATGGTGCTGTGGCTAGATTGCTCTGTCAATCACATGTCCTCGTGCATGATAAAATAGTGTTTTCTCTGGAGACTGTCTTTTCCAGTGACAGGATCCTTTTTTTCCCTCCCTAGCCTAGCCAAACCCTTTACACCCAGCTAGCATTCATCTCACTCTCACAGTGTCACAGGTATTTAAGCGTTGCCTTGCCTCAGCTACTATATTATTTAGCTTTACTCTTGGTTATGGGAATTTGTGGTCCATGGAGATGGAAATATTGAACAACTGATGAAGTGAAATTACAGAATGGCAAATGGATGCCCAAACAGAACATCAGAAAGGGGGGGGGAGCTAAATTTTATATTTAAAAAGGGCTTACAGTACTTCAAGCAAGTTTAAGAGGTCTTGTGGCATACTATGTAGAGCCAGTCTGATGTTCATTCCCACTTTTTTGGCAAGCATAATTGCTCAAGTTCCAATGAACTCAATTTAACACCAAGTTATTTCCATCAAGCTGTCCGCCTACAAAATATTATCTCACACAAAAATTCACTGCTCGTAGCACCTACTGCCAGCTACAGGGTGTCCGTTTTATGATATCCTGAGGTGCTACAGTAGGTGTTATTGGAACTTCAGGAAAAAAAACTAATAATTCTTCATCTGTGTCTGGTGTTATTGAAACCTCAGGGGGCAATATACACAATTAAATCTGGCATTATCCCAAGCTCTTTCTCCAAATTCATCTCAACTTTCATTTATGAAAATGCACTTTGATTTCATTTTAAATTGGATCATAAGGTCATTTTTCAATGATTTCATGATTCTAAAAATGAATGTATGCACCCAAAAAGTTTTATGCAGAAATCTGATGTACCTTTAATCTGTAAATCACCCTCAAAATTGTATGCATGTGAATGAACCTGTGAACATCCTAAATGAGTTCTCATTTCCGTATATAATTTTGAACAAGTGTCATTATTAGCAAAAAGAAACAAAAAGGGAAATTGAAGAAGAAGAAGAACTTAATAACTAAGTCTAACAGTCAGGGCTGAGAGAGGTCCTTACTGATGCTGTCCTGCAGTCGCCAGAAAAGCTGAATCTATCAGTTTGTGAGGTGGTAAATGAAAGAGATTCATAAGGCTCTGTGTCAAATAAACAGATAATTACAGCTTTGGTTGGTATTATGTCACCGTTGTCAATATAAAATGAATTTTAGGAAACCATTGTCATTTCTGCGACTAATTGCTGAGCATTATCTCACTTAGTTGCAATGGAGATGTTGTACTAGCTGTTGGGTAGCAGTGGGCGTTTGACATTTAAAAGTCGACACATTAGGACACGTTATTTGTTTAAGTTATCATGTGCCATGGTTATTTTGACAAGCAGTGTATTCATTTTGAATTTCCACATTTGAATCAATTAACTCAGTAGTTAATTAGAATTTTAACCCAACTCATGAATGGCATTTTGTGTGTGATTTTCTTTTATCCCCATATTACCGTTACTTTTAAATAACACAAAGAATGCATGTACACTGTCCTATTGTAGCATATACGTATGCTCTTCGAAAATCCCCTGAGATATAGGGAAACACACGGTATCATGCAATTCAGCAAGGTTCTTGATTCACAATGCAGTGCACAAAATGCTGTGGGCTCATGCACATCACTCCTTTCTCCTATGCCTGCAATAACACAACACAGCCACACGGAAATCGAGTTTGCATAAATGGTTGGCATTTATATAGCGCCTTTTTCCAAAGCGCTGTACAATTGATACTTCTCATTCACCCATTCATACACACACATACCGACGGTGATTGGCTGCCATGCAAGGCGCCGACCAGCTTGTCATTTGGGGGTTAGGTGTCTTGCTCAGGGACACTTCGACACAGCCCGGGCGGGGGATGGAACCGGCAACCCTCCGACTGCCAGACGACTGCTCTTCCTGCCTGAGCCATGTTGCCCCAGAGTTGGGCACTTAATAAATAAAAATAAAGGTTTTTAAATACCATCTTTCATGTGGATTTTTACCAACTCGCCGTCCACAAATTTTACAAATTTGTAAAAAATATATATATATTTTAAAATGATATAAATGCTGTCTCTCATGCATGGCATTGCCTAAAAACCTGAACATCCAGAACCTCCCTGAATGTAATTCTACAGAGACACGTCTCATGTAGACTGTTCATTAACATCATCTCTTTGAATACCTTTTTGCAGATGACAAGGAAATCTTTTTACAATCTTATACTGTTATCGCTGTGTTGGCTGTGAGTGGGTGTAACACAGTGCTGAGACTGGAAAGGGAGTCGTTATATCAGTGGAATTAAAACAACAAATAATACAATGTAGAGCCGTTCTACATGTGGAGCTACAATGATGCTGTGGAATATCTGTGAACACTTTGTATTCCAAGATGATGTCGCGGTTCAGTTTGGATCAATAGAATACCATAGAATAAAGGAATCAAGGAGGTGGTCAATGCTTATGCTAATCATAAACTGACCAGTTTATTGTACATTGATATTTATGTAATTGCTTTTAATGTGACATTGATTTATGGTTGAATGATATTGATTCAAGTTGACTGATAATTGTTTTACTTTTAAACCTACTGTAATGTAATGGGATGAATTCAATGTTGACTGTTTTTACCTGCATCCGAATATGAAAAATGCCTCCATTCCAAGGATGCACCCTAGCACTGTCCTCCAAAAATGGACGCCTGTGATTAGAGAATGCCTATTACGCGTGAAAAAGTCCAACCTGAGGACATTGAACAGTCGGACTCTATACATCCCTGCTAGCTTTATCTTCGGGACATGTTGCCTGTAGCCTCCCTGAGTTGTAATGACATAGGAATCAACATTCTGGCCCTGAATTATTGCAAAATGAATTCTCCTTTTCAGCTATGTATTACACAAAATATAATCTGACTATGACGGTTTACCTCATGAGAATGAATAAGGTTTTGGACGTTGGATTCGGATGAGTTGCGCTCAACATCTGAAAACCAGAGAATCAGTCAAAGCAAGTTGGTAATGCAACAGGATAACAGGCTAATAACCTGTCTTAGAAGGCTACGGAAGAGAATGGAATCAGGTTAAGAGGGCAGGGTTCTGCATGTAATCATGTGAAGCTGTCACCAAAGTGCCAGAGGTTTTATCCCACCATTATTTCCACTATATTCTCTTTTATCCCTCCGATTCTTGGCAGAGATGAGTGGATTGAACAACGGTCCAGATTTTTTTTTACAAAAACCATATTATGGATGATGTTTTCATCAATATGGGGTGGGGGGGTGGGTTATCTACTAGTTAGCGATCAGGAAAGAGCACAGCAGTGTGACCATTTGCATCATTGATCTCAAACTGGACCATATCTTTGCCTCCAGAGAGCTTTCCCCCTCTTAAGCTGAAAGCAGCTCTTGCTTGAGGTGAAATATTTGCCCTGCATACAAGCACTTCAGCGATTAGACATGGTGGGTCTAGTATTTTCACACAGAGGGATGAGTCAGTATAGACCCGATCTATAAAGAGCTCTCATGGGGCTAGGTACTGTGGATTTAAAAGGTCAAGATATAATTTTACGGACTTCCTTGGCATTTAATCATTATTATTCTTACCTACATGTTGACAGCTTATTTTAAAGTCTTTAGCAGTAGTCGTTTGTAGAGCACCTCAGCTGGATTGCCATCTTATTGAGCAGTTGTCATAAACCCTAGTCCTGGAGAGCCAATGGGGTCTGGTTTTTGTCCTGACCTTACAATCAGAAACCTGTTTCAACTCAAGAAACCAGGCGGGGTGAGCTAACTGTAATCAATTGCTTTCATTGATCAATTGAGTCTGGAGTAAAAGTTAATAGCAAAAGTCCCTGTGGTCCTCCAGGACAAAAGTTGGTTACTATGGCTCTAGAGTACAACAGTCTAAAATGTTTATCCTATCGCCTTCTACAGGCAATGACAATTACTATTTTCATATTACAGCACATTACCTGCTATTTAGGACAATGCCAAACACCAAGGTAACTCATAAAGCTCACATTTGACATTTGAGCATCAATTTTTGCAACCAGTTATTCTGCCTTTGGTTCATTTTTCTTACAGTGTGTACCACAGTTTTTTTTAATTTATTTTTTATTTTTTATAAACATTCTGGCTCCTATAGCTCCTAAACCACTACTTCATACGATATGACCTGTTGCTATTTTATCACACTTGGCATATGTTGTCACTTGATATTCATGCTAGAAAAGTAAAATTGAGTTTATCTTTTCTATGGTTCGCACCAATATAAATGCCAACATCAGCAATTATTAATAATAATTGGTATTACAGAAATATTTCAGGGGCAATTCCCCATCAGCACTGATTGCTTTGGACCCAACATTTCTGTTATCATTTTAAACATCTCCTTAATTTATAATTTTATCTGACTGAAAAAGGAGGCGAGTGCAAAACCAAGTCAAATAAGTGGTACACATGAAAAGACTGCATATTCCACAAAGAGTCTCTCTGAGTCTCCTCTTTACCAGTGATATATTCATTTTTGCTTCATTTGCTCTCTGTGTTACACTGACACAAATACTTTAGATCTCAGTGATGCCCTGGATATTGTGTTTTACACACACCCTGTTGTTTGGGCTCATCTTAAGCTCCCATGAAAATCAACTGACAGTCTGAATATAAATTCATAGACACATGAAAATAGTGCAGCTGTGTGCTACGGCACATAGATACTGTGCAGTCAGAAGTAATTCGTTCATCAACCAGCAGTGGTGACAGTCATGGATGCTGAGCTGGTCTTGCAACTTTGAGGTTGCAGATTTATTTAAACTGTGTAAAGCACTATAGATATGAGCAACTCCTAAATGCCAAAATGTACATATAGAAATGAATGAGTTGTGTATTCTAAGTCTGCCCACCTGACTATTCAATATAGTATTAGCAGGGGCGGAAAAAATAATTTCTCCAAGCAATAGGATCCTGAGACTGTAGTTTGTCTGAATCTTTTGTCTCAAGTGTGAGGTCATTTGTTAGCTTGTTAAATTAGAATTTACGGTAAATAATGCAGCAACTAAAATAGGCCAATAACTACCAACAGTTCAGTGTCCAAGCCGGCAATTCACCCAAAGTTGTGTTTTTAATTATAGAGCTACGAAGACAAGGCATGCATAGAAATTATACCGGTTTGTGTACGTGGTTAGAATAGGCCAGTAGGATATGCAAAGAAGGTAGAATGTGGAAGTAACCTTGTTGATAGACTGGAGATTAGCATTTCATTGCAGTGTGGCCAGAATGAAGATGGAATACAAATCAGAATATTATTAATGTTACTAGATATGCACATACACTCTTATTTAGAGCAAATTGCAAGGCTGATATGGCATGATACATTTAAGTGATCACAGCAGAAAAAAAAAAGAAAAAATATTTATAATAACAGCTGAGCAACTAGAACGGCTATAAATACACATTAAGGTGAATGCAGTCTTCAATTAAAATGATCATAAAAACAGTTATTCCAAAACAGTTAGTCCATGCAATTATCTATAAGAGAAACATAATTGTAATCTGCAAGTATGAATGTAGAGCTTAAAAGGACCCCATTAAAACTAACATTATCCTAATGTGACGTTAATATGATGAGGAATTTTACCTTGCCTGATTCTTTCATGTCCAATATATACTGACTAAGGATGTACTGAGTCATATTTGTGTACATGTAGGCATTTGGCAGACACTCTCATCTAAAGCAACTCGCATACAATAAGTGTATACATAAAGTATATGTTTAAGCATCTATGTCGCAACTGATAGTAGTAAATACATTTACTTCCTCCATACAGTTAAGTCTAATATAAACTGCAAGATATATTTGCAGTGTATTGGTTTAAGTTGAAAATTATTTTAACGATACTGTACTGTACCTTTTAAATACTGTATAGCATATGTACAAGTGACCCCATGATAATTGCTTAGAGTTCAGCCAAGATATGTGTTCTGTCAGTGGCAGAAAAGCTGGATTTGTAGATTGGAGCAAAAGATTATGGATTGTGAGCATTTGGTTCTTAGCTTCAGATGATAATTTTGTGAACCAACATGAAGTCTGGGCATGAGTTTTTAGTCAGAAAATCGGGATTGGTTCTGTTGTTATGGTAGTTATGGGTAGTTCCTCCATCTAGGGACTATTGAGCAATAAATACAGCAATAAAATAATTTGAAAATACAGCAAAGATATGGTTGTAATAAGATTACATGGTTATTAGGATGTATATGGAAGCTATTATAATGTGATACAAAATTGTCAACAGGGTTATAATACATTTAGAAGACTGATAATCAGTTATAATTCTTCAGCTTGTGACACATCATATTGCAATGTCACTCATAATAATGCGGTTATAACAACAATAGGTCAAATTAATGTGACCATATAAGCACAACAATAATAAAAGTACTGATTAAACAAATTATATTTGACAAAATCTATTTTTCTTCTTTAGAAATCCACCATTGTATTAATGTACCATTGCATGATCTTCCACCAACATGCTCCAAAGAGCGACCAAATTCATACTGTAACAACCTTTGGCTTAAGGTGCTCAAAGTGGAACTACTTGCTGAGTCACTTGCGTCTTCACCTTCACTACACTATGCCTGTCCAAACACCTGCTGTGTGGAAATAACAGCTGATTCAAGGGAGAAGAAACAAATCAACTAATGAGCTATACGCCATACGCCTATGGTGACTATTCTCACTGCTGCTTTTTAAAACAGTTCTGCACCGCATGTTGAGTTATTGTGCCAAAATAATGGTGTATTAAAAAATACTGAATGAAAAATGTTATAATCGCAGGTTGAATCATCAAAGGGGCCAGAACTGTAATATAAATGGATGTCTCAACCGTTCTCGATCAACCACTGGGTTCATCACATGAATGTGGCAGTAAATATTTGATTAAGATATTATTTTTTTATTTAAAAAAAATAATAATAATAATCAGGAGAAAATGTAAATGGTCCCCAATGGAATCTCTGCTAATGGATCCTGTAGGTCCTTTAACATTTGACCTGACACATGGGTATTGACTTGGCTGCAGTAACTGCTGTTAGAGGAATTTTGTTTGTATGAGGGCAAAATGGAGTTTCTACTCTATGATATGTCGGAGGGAAGAACAACATCAATAGGGATCATTATACTTTATATTTTTAGCAAATGTGTTATGATAATCTATTGACATTAGCCTCTAATACTATGCATTGAGTGAAGAAATATATGCTCACTGAGCGCTTGATTACACCTACTTATTCATTTTCTAATTTGCATTAATGGCATTTGGCAGACACTCTTATCCAGAGCGACGTACAGTTGATTAGACTAAGCAGGCACAGTCCTCCCCTGGAGCAATGTCAGGGTTCACGCTTGCTAAGACAGCAAGCGCTATCAAGTGTTTCGACACGAATGGACCCATGGCTGTGCGGATCTTATTGTGGCTAAACCGGGGATCGAACCACAGACCTTGCAGGTCACAGTCATGTACCTTAACCACTATGCTACAGGCCGCCCATATCAGCCAATCACGTGGCGGCACTGCAATGCATAAAATCATGCAGATACGGGTCCGGAGCTTCAGTTAATGTTCACAACCATCAGAATGGGGAAAATGTGATCTACGTGACTTTGACTATAAAATTATTGTTTGTGCCAGACAGGGTGGTTTAAGTATCTCAGAAACTGCTGATCTCCTGGGATTTTTATGCACAACAGCCTCTAGAGTCTGAGGAGAATAGTGCAAAACAGAAAACGTCCAGTGAGCAGCAGTTCTGCAGACAGAAACACCTTGTTAATGAGAGAGGTCAGAGACAATAGGAAAACTTAGTCCAGATTAGGTGTATCCTAAACCAAACCAGAATGTACACACTGAAGAGGAGCACAATGAAATCTAATGGTGGCACTACCATTGAATATAATCTTTTATTGTTTTTTTAATTTTACAGTTATTAGAAAAACAGATCACTTACATTGTAGTTTGATTTAATCTTGCCTATAGTTCCATTTACCAGTTGCAGTGAGAGTTGGAGAGTCCAAATGTAGTGTAGTCCAGGACATAATCTATAGCCATGGTACTACCAAGAGAGCAGTGCTACTGCAGACACTGTGAAGAGACATCTTCCCCTGACAGTCTCAATAAAACTGTAATTACATTCTCCTGCTTTGAAGTCAGACCTATAAAAATGTTGGAATTTGTTATCAGAATTATATTATGCAAAAATACACTTCACAACCTTAAATGGCTTATCGATAAGTGATATTTGCATTAGAATTACTCAGTTTTGTATGTCTGAGATAACACAGTTAGCAGGAGTGCTTTGTATTTTTTGCTGGTTTTAATTCCTTCCTGAGTTAATGTATATTTGACACCTTCACCCAAAATCTAATTAAAATAGAACAATCCAAGTCTATCTTCATTCGGAATGAGGGAAGTGGTATTGATTAAGTTGCGTAAAGTCATTTCTGCTAAGTTATTCTGCTGGTTAAAACCACAGGCCTGCTTTTAATTGTCTGCTTAAGATGCCCAACACAGTTACTGGGTGCAATTTGTTGTACATTTAGCATCAATACAGAAAGGCTATCATGAGTCTCAGTTCTCTCATACAACAAATACCCAGGCCATCCACAAGCTAATTGCCTTTTATTCATTGCTATCTTTATCTGTTCCACAAGGCCCTTCAACAGGAAGCAGTAGTGACTGCTGTCTTGTGCAAATAATGCTACACAGGTCACCCCCTCAACAGTTGGTTCGTTTTATTGTGTCGGGAGGTTGAGCCGTGACTCTCGTCAGCACTGAAACAATTAGTGAGCCATCCCCAAATCCCGCACAGAGCCGCAATCCCCAAATGTTGGCAGTTGTCACACAGGCAGAATCTAAATAGAAGCCGGATCGGGGGCAAGCTTGTTTGCGCGTTCACAAGCATCCGTATTTAAACAGCGTGTTTGCTTCTATTAAAAGGCATCGCAGATTCTTTAACATTAGCTTTACAACCACGGGCAAATGCCACGGAGACCCGCGGGAAGACTACTCAGATTTGTGAGAGACAAAAGGAATACGTTGTGGAAGCAAGATTTCAGTAATTAGGGGGCTCATAGGGCTGATGGAGGAAAGGAATGGTGAACTGTGCCACTTCAACAACATTAAGGAGTGTCATACATCAATTCACACAGCAGACGCATCTGCAAGGTACATAAAAGTGAAACACTGGATCAAAAAATTCTTCAAAAGTAATTTCATTCAAATTGAGTTAAACTTAATAAAAAATAAAAATAAATAGCTGAGTCTAATGAAAATAAAAATGTGTAGATATGACCACTTGAAGAATTTGGAAGTTTATCCAACGCTCCACTTTTTCAGTGTGAAAAGCAGGCCCTGCATTCGATTGCTGATCTGCCCTTAAGCCGAACGACACCCCTCGTCGGGCTGTTTTGGACCCCAGACAGCATGGCGGAACAATCCGGTCTGAGCCGGCCTCCCACATGGTTGGGCTGCTGTGAAGGAGGGGGAGGGGGAAGCCGGCCGTTCTCCTCCTTTATTGGCCGGTTCTGCCTTGGTTGGAGTGTTGCACTGTTCCTCCCACAGGAAAAGGGATATCAGTGGAGCAATGGATTATACGACACAACCGCCAACCGATTAGCTTTCTCCCTCCCCTGGAGTGGGAGAGCAACAGCATCGCCTTCACCATACAATCTGCCACCAGTTAAGATCCAGGAAACCAGGCAAAACAAATGAACTACAAACACCTGCTTTAACAGATCGATCGAGTGTGACCAAAACCCACAGTCTCTACCTCCTACAGCATCAGGGTTGGCCACCCCTGACCTACAGTAGAGTGTGTACCATACAGTACAAGGTTGGGGTCAATTTCATTTGAACTTAGTCAATTTAGAAAATGAATTGAAATTCTATTTTCATATTGACATTATTGCCATAGAACATTATGGGCTTTGTTCAATTCATTTCCTGAACCCAGCGAATTGAAATGGAATTGACCATAACCCCGGGATAAAAGCCCTGTTCAGTACAAATTCAACTTAACAGAGGTAATATCCGATGAAAATGTTCTTCATCCGAACAAATTGGGTTCCACCGAGGTTGATTTAACACTGAAAATGTTTCTGTGTGGTTGGGGAGTGAGAGAAATACACTCAAAAATACTGGCTATCACTCCTCACCGTGATGAAGCGATACAAGTGTGTATCTGTATCTGTATCTGTGTGTGCGTGTGTGCGTGCGTGCGTGCGTGCGTGCGCGCATGCAGAGGTCTCGCATTTAGCTGGAGAATAAATCACGGGGATGCGACTGATTGGGGTCAAAGGGTCGTGCCACAGGCTGTCCCCAGGGCAGCGAGGCGTGGTGACACCGCCCTCCCTCGTATCTCTCTGTCTGGCAGGGTGGAACGATCGGGAACCGTCTGAAATAATCACAAACAAGAAGAAAAGCAGGGTGAAAACACCTGCTCATTACAGGGTGCCGCAAACCACAGGCAGTAGTTTTATGTAGTCATTTTACAAATTTACAAATGAAGCACTGATGATAGTGAGTGGAGAAAAAAAATGCAATAGAACAAAAAGGTGTGTTCAGTCAGAATTCAAATGTAACACCCTCATGTTAAAAGCTCTGTTTCTGGACAGAGACTATCAGTATTCATGCATTCTCATTCCATTTAGAATGGATTTTATTGCATAGTCTTGAGACCCTCAAAAAATGGTAACTTCCTTTTTCCATGTGCTCATAATTATCCCGACACCCCAATGTACAGATTAATCCCAGCTTTATTGGGTAGGTAGTTTCACCTACCCTCATACGCTTTCTTCCATGTAAAAGAAAGACCATATTCCTTCATGATAAAACATAGGACAGAAATGTCCTGGAAATAAAGTGGTTTATTTTCAGGATGGGTTAGTGATGTGGGTGGTGAAGTAGTGAAAGTTGAAAATGCCCATGAGAATGAAAAGCTGAAATGCTAGCTTGATACATTGGTACTATTGCTCTAGCTTTGCAGCCAGTTATTAAAAACTTTATTAAAAGCTTCATTTTTTAAATGTAGCCCTTCTGAATGCAATGCTGCAATAAGCAAACTCTTGTGCATTTGGATTCTAATAGGATGTGTTTCATCCTCACCATAATACTTAAACTAATCCACAGGCTCAAATTGAATCTTAACTCTGCCACTACCAACTGTGTTATATACTTCATAAGCCTGCACGTCTGTGCTTTGGTTGGGAAATGGGCATTTGGGTCTACAGTTTTGGTCAGTTAGATTTCAGTTCTCTCAGTTCAGGAAATGAATTGCCTGAATCAAAAGGGAAATGACACAAACCTGCCCCTTACTGTGAGTGTACCAAAAGGTAACACACTTTTCACCAGGAAAAAATATGTTTTATTGCTTATGAATGCATTTGATTTGTTCAATAAATAATTTTTAGGATTGTTAGTCTCTTGTAGAAGTGTTATTGTAAAATCTATATATAATGTGGATTTGTGCCTGGGCTATTGCATTAACTGATAGTCGTTGTCGTTGTTGTGTGGGCAGGTGTTGTTCTCTCCACTCCCCCAGGCCCGGGGGCGAGGGGCTATCCTTTTACCCCCCCGAGCCTGGGGGGGAGTTCACCCGGGCTATATTTCGGGACACACCTCCAGCAGCCATGCCACCGAGTCGTCATCCAGACCCGTCAGACCATGCATCCCGTTGGGTGCCCGATAGATCGGGCAGTACAGGATGACATGGTCTGCAGTTTGTTCCTCTGCGCCACACTCACAAACCGCACTGGAAGCCAAGCCCCATCTGTGCATCGATGAGCAGAAACGCCCGATGCCGGTCCGGAGGCGGTTAAGCCTCACCCATGCCAGTCTGGGCAGGTCCACCCCGATAGAGGGGAAACCGACATCGGGGATGAAGCCACGGATTCTGGAGGTGTTCTCCTCCCACTTCGTGCTCCAAATGTAGTCCGCCCATCGTGCCGCACTGATGTTAAGATCTCTACATTGCTGCAGGAGTTCCTGTGAGGCAGGCGCAAATGGGTGTCTCGACTTGAGGCGCCGGGGAGGCTCAGCTGTTACAGCGAGCCTTTCATGGAGCAGATGGTTTGGCTCCATGGCCCGGCACGCGAGACGTGCTGTGGCCCCAGCGCGGCAAAGCCCAGCGGGCTGGATGCCTGCAAGGATGGGAAGGTTGTCCACAGGGGTGGAACGCAGGCATCCTGTCACAATGCGCAAGGCTTCGTTGATAGGCGTATCGACGAGGCGAGTGTGGGCACTGCGACACCATGCTGGTGCGCAGTATTCACTAGTCGAGTACACGAGAGCCAGGGCTGCCGTACGCAATGTTCTTGCACCGGCGCCCCAGCCTGACCCGACTAGTCGCCTCATCAATGCCACTCGAGATGTTAGTTTCTTGCGCAGTGACTCAAGGTGTCGGCGAAACGTGAGCGACCTGTCCAATGTAGGTTGGCTCAGCGCAGCATGGCAGGGGTGTTCCGCCGATATGTACTCAGAGCTCACGTTTGGCCTCCCTGTTGTTAAGATGTAAGGCCGCCGACACCGTCTGGAGGTAGGCCGCTAGTGTCTGCATGTCCTGGCTCAGAGTCCCCTCCACAGACTGCCAGTCTCCAGCGGAGTATACCAGGGCGAGGTCGTCTGCATAAGCATACTTCCGCGAGACTGTGTTAGGCAAGTCATAGGTGTAGATGTTATATAGGAGGGGGGCCAGGACGGATGCCTGGGGGACGCCGTTTTTGAGGCGTCGTTACCTGCTTCGCTGTCCGCTACCGGTGGTGAGGGTAAAGCTGTGATTTCGGACAAGCTCCATGATCATGCTGACCATGTGCCTGTCCGGCAGCAGGCGGGGCAGCTTACAGGTGAGGCCGCGGTGCCATACAGTATTGTAGGCTGCCGTCAGATCTATAAAGACGGCCCCGGCCTTCTTCTTGGCCGAAAAGCTATCCACTGAGTCATCAGTGTGACTTGATCTACGGTCGATCTCCCTGCCTGCTCCCGGGGGAGCAGCGGGTCAACGATCGGCTCGACTCGACCGTAGATAAGACGCTCGAGGATCTTGAAGGGGATACAGAGCAGAGATCGGACGATAACTCGTAGGGTCCCCTTCAGGCTTATTCGGCTTAGGGATTGCGACTACTAGGGCTCTTCTCCAGATTTTGGGGATCTTGAGTTGGCACAAGCAGGAAGAAAGGAAAGCTCTTAACCAGGACTTCAGGGCAGGTGCGGCATGGAGTATAAGCTCCGGGCAGATAGAATCAGGACCCGGAGCTTTTCCTGACTTTAGGTGCTGAAGGGCGGCAGCGATTTCCTCCGGTGTGAAATCACCGGAGATATTGTCACTGCTCGATGTTGGGACCCTCCAGAGGTCAGACACTTCTTTTGCCACGAGTCATGATGGCTCGCGGTCTTTTCCCTCGTATACCCCATTTCTCACGAATTGTGATGCAATTTTATTTGCAGAAATGGGGCAGTGGTGAGGGGAGTGTCTGGCCCTACCAGTAAGGTTGTTCAGGATACACCATGCCTTGCGACTGGAGTGCGAGAAGTCAATGGTGTTGATAGCCTCCTCCCAGCGCTCCTGCCTCTTTTGGCCGAGTCTTGACAGCAGGGCTGTTGCAGCCCCGCTTGACTCCGCTCCAGCGGGAGCCCGGAGGAAGGCACAGTAGAGGTTCTCGCACTCTGCATCCCAACACGGTTTGTAGTTGTTACGACGACCAGGTGGGATGGATTTTTTAGCTGCTTTCACCAATATGCCACAGAAGTCCCGATATGCCTCATCCACGTTGTTGGTATTGGGCGATGGGAGATGCCTCGTGGATTTGTTGGTAAGGAGGCGGAAACGTTTCCAGTTGGCCTTTCGGAAATTCCATCGCTTCACCGGCTCGCTCGGGACTGAGTCCACGAGTTTAGGCACGGTTATCAGCGATGGTCGGTGTTGGGACCTCGGGAACTTTCCGAGTACGTGTCGGTCGGGGAGCCGATCCTGATAGTGTCCAGTGGTACAGAGTTGGCTTTTTTGTGCCAGGTGTAGGCTGGTTTTGTGTGCCAGAGCTGCTGCTGCATTAATTTCTTCCACAGGCTCTCAGATACTTCTTACCCCTGATAGGCCCTGTCTCTATTCCAATGGCACAGAGATGAGAGAAGAGGCAGGAATTACATCATTCATATTTTCATATTTAACAATGCTGGACAATTTGTGCAGTAGTCAACATTAGGATTTTATCACTTTTCAACAAGCACTTTTCAAACTCTTGTAAGGCTCACTGACAGTGATCCCCTGACCTTTTCCATATTACTAGTGAGCAGGTGAAGTTGCCTTCCTCTTGGGACGGTACCATAAAACTTTACAATCGCACCTGGTTCCAAATCCAGGATTAGAATCTCTACTCTGCACTAAGCGGGAAGGGTAATCAAGGAAGGCATCTGTTTTCTTGCGAAGTAACCCCCTCTCTTGTCTCATTTTCTAATCAGGCCTCCAGCCGTAAAACTCGTTACGACAGGGGGCAACATCCTTTACGGCACGGGAAGGTTTCAGGAAGCACGGCCTGTTGGGCCCAGACTATTCTCTTGGACCCCCCTTCCTTACTCCCTCCCTCTCACATCTCCCTCATTCCTCAGCTTCCCTGAAAGTATGCATAAAGCATCGGATGTTTCATGACAAATTCAGTTTATATAATATTCATGTTTGGTATTATTCTGATTGTTTCAGTGCGACTGGTGAAATGGTTTCATTTCTGCAACAGCAAACCTTGGACATCATAACCAACCAGGACCAAGGAGAAACTGTGTGGAGCTCTGCCCCAGTGAAAGCCATGTGCCTCAACCCCCCCTGATCAGATCTCGTTTCCTGGGGAGGCCTGGCTCCAAATTCCAAATGGTTATAAAACGCCAGATTGTTCATTGGTTCATTGTGGACCCATTTGAGTGGTCAACATTAAAGGCCTGATTTTGGATTTAAGGAGACCAAACCAAGCAATCGGGGAGGATGCAATCAGACTCCCGTGCACACCGTGCACGTCACTTCTATGTACAGGGTGTCTGTAGCCAGTCCCCCGTATGTAGCTTTTATTACCAGATATGACTTTTAAGACTCCATCATTTGGTTTCCTTTCTAATGCTTTTATGTATATTTTATTAGGAACTAGTGTGTAATTACGTATGTAACCTGCCTGGTAAAATAAATTGTTAAAACTTGATCTGTGTGGTTTCGCTTACTGAACACTCACTGTTAGACAGGGAATGCTTGGTTACCCCCTCAAGTTGGTCTCGGGAGGATGTAAATTTACGCTTAATCACGGCGTATAGCACCCGTAGATCTCTGATGGTAAATCACTCGCCTCCACATGGTAGTTCATTCATGTCGAGAACAGCCGTAGCTTGTTGGTCTTCTTGGGTCCCTAGGCTGTAAACAGATATTACATTACATTACATTATTGGCATTTGGCAGACGCTCTTATCCAGAGCGACGTACAACAAAGTGCATACGCATAACCAGGGATAAGTTCGCTGAAAGACCCTAGAGGTAAGTACAATTTCAACTGCTACCTGTACAACAAAGATAAGGACAAGGGCCATTTTTTTTTTTTTTTTTTTTGAACAAACAAACAAACAGAGCAAAAGTCACCAAAGTTAACTATCCAAACACTGCTTACCTAGCCAACTAAAAATACCGATACACAAAGCAAGTCACAGAGACAACAATTAAGGTTCACAGGGAGGTAGGGAGGGATGGGGAGAGGTGCTGCTTGAAGAGGTGTGTCTTCAGCTTGCGCTTGAAGGTGGGGAGAGATTCTATAGTTCTGACCTCAACGGGGAGTTCGTTCCACCACCGTGGAGCCAGAACAGACGGTAGTCGTGAGCGTGAGGTGGAGGTTCTGAGAGGGGGAGGTGCCAAGCGGCCTGTGGAGGCTGAACGAAGAGGTCTGGCAGGGGTGTAGGGTCTGATGATTTTTTGCAGATAAGCTGGGGAAGACCCTTTAACTGCTTGGAAGGCTAGCACCAATGTTTTGAATTTGATGCGAGCCATGACAGGCAGCCAGTGGAGGGTAGTAAGCAGGGGGGTGACGTGAGTATTTGGGAAGGTTGAAGACCAGACGAGCTGCTGCATTCTGGATGAGTTGGAGGGGTCTGATGGCGGATGCTGGGAGGCCAGCCAAGAGGGAATTGCAGTAGTCCAGGCGGGACAGAACCATCGCTTGGACCAGGAGCTGGGTTGAGTAGGGGGTGAGAAAGGGGCGGATTCTCCGTATGTTGTATAGGAAGAACCTGCAAGACCGGGTCACCGCCGCAATGTTCTCGGAAAGGGACAGTCTGCTGTCCATCACCACGCCGAGGTTCCTTGCACTGGGTGACGGCGTGAGTGTGGTATCCCCGAGGGAAATGGAGAGATCCAGATGGGTATACCCAATAGTAGCTATTCCTGCGACCTCTGGAATGACTGCAGATATCTAGCCAGCTCGTGAGACGTGCACATAACGCGCGATGTGACATGTGGCGGTACCAGCAGAGGATTGTTCAGGGAGCCCGTTACGGTACAGGATTCCTGTAGCGATCAAGTCAAAATTATAAATAACACAAAACACCAAATGTGGATAACTAATCTAAATTATTATTCAAATTGAGTCAGATAAACGAAGGTGAATGTATTGGCCCCATTGTGGAGATTCTTGGTCAGCCCGGACCAGTAAAGAGCGGAAGGCAGAGTGATACTACTGTCTTTGTATCGTGGTTTATTTATTGGCTGATCTAGACTCTCCACATAGGGGCCACTAATATTTAACCCTACTAATATTCTTTCAGCAACACCAGAAGGACAAGCATGCTGATACCTTCGGCCCTCGCTAAATTCCGTTGTTGGGTTCGTGTGGGGTTTTACACTCTGTTCAGTGTTTAATAAATGCATGTGTAATGTGCACTCATACACAAGTTTCTCAGGGGTCATAGGTTTGTGGGCATTGTTAGTGAGAAGGCATTTCACTTCCACAGTATTCAATACAGGACTTTAACCTAAGAAAAGGGAATCTCCGAGATATGCAATGAGGAACCCGCTATCTCCCTAACTGCTAACAGGGGAACTCATTACCTCTTTTGACTGTGTACCCTCCTCAACAGAGACATTAATTACACATTTATTTACAGTTCGACCAGAGATTATTTATTATGTGTTCAATTAAAACTGAGCGGTTTGCTTTCATTTCAAGCTCTCGCAGATAAATAGATTGCGAGAATTTTGCCTGCCAAGCCTAAATGATAGTTGTGCTTGGAACGTCCGCCTGAGATCGTAGTTTATTGTTGTTTTGAGACGTGGGCATCGCACCCAAATTAAACACGCTCCTGTGCATCAAGACCCCAGCCGCATTGTTCATCTTTAATCACACAAGGCAGTTATAATATTTTTTCCCCCACATTTTCTTTCTATTTTCATCACAAATTAAATTGCTGGACATTGCACTTACCCTTGCATATGGAGATAAATAAAGCTGCTCTGCTACTAGTGGGCCGGTTGCACAAACCTTGTTAAATTGTAAATAAACGCTGAAATGCAAATGCTTAAATATGAAGGCGCGTAGTTAAAGGAGACCACGAGTTGCATTAAATTAATTTGGCTAGCAGTAGCTGACCTGGCATCAGTGATAATGAAAATAAAAAGTGAAATAGTCCTCAGAGTAGTTGTTTACACTCGGTGTCTCGCAGCGTGTCATTTAAGTGGGCTGTAAAGGCGGGGCTGTGTCTGTGATTGACAGCCCGGCTTCTTTCGAGCCGCAGTCCTGCAGGCTTCAGATAGGCTTCCCAATCAGCAGCTACTGTAATGAACAAATTCAGCACCGGAGGTGATCACAGCTCCCATACAAACACGGGCTTCAATGACTGCTTTCTGGAATGCCTCTCAGAGCTCAGGCTCATATGAGGAAGGGTTTGAGCACAAGCTTTGCCGGTTTGACACTTTGTAAGCATTTCCCCAAACATTCCCCTGTAGCAAAGCACACTGCTTCTCCTGGGGAAATTCTGACATTAAATATACTGCAATGCATTTAGTCAGAGAGATGTCCTGGACAGATCAAGCAAACTGTGCATTTCTTCTGCGTATGTCTGGTTTGTTCATCAGATTTGTAAATCACAATTTAAAAAAAGTTAATTTCTCGATTTGTTTTAAGTGCTTTAGAGAAATGATTTGCTTGGGATAGACTTTGATCCCAGATGCCAAGGTCTATTGGGATATCTATGTCTTCAGGGCTGACTGAGGCCTGGGTTTAATCAACATTTGTCCTTAACTTTGACTTGGACATGAATAAAGGTATTGCTTTTTTCCAGCGCAGACACAACTTTTTGAATTAATTCATGTACTTGAACTCACCAAATCGTGTTTGTGGAAAATTTAAATTCAACCTTTAACTCAAAGTTCGGGCCAAATGTTGTTTGAATCCAGACTTTAATATGCCACTAAAGCATGAGCATACATCAAAATTGGCTTCCAGGATAGCCACATAAATTTGTGCTCAATACATCATCTTCTTTTACAGTTAGTGGTTCACTGCTAAAAAGATCCACCAGTCCACTGATAAAATACGCAGCCAGTTTCCTTGGGATGAGATAAGAATCTGTTCCTTGTCTTTCTTGTCATGGAAAGACCTAACAGATGAGGGTATGCTTGGCACGTGCTCCTGGCATCTTGTTGTATTTCCATGCTAACCGCTAAGGTGTAGGGACCAGGAAGTGATTTCCCGGCTGCAGCCTAAACAGCCGCAACAGACCAATATCCTCCCAAAAGTGGCCTTGGCAGATGTCAGGAGAGTTTAATGACCTCCCTGGCCCTTAAGCCTCCACCCCCTCACCATGCTCGAGAAGGAAGAAGACTAACAAACTCAAGCCGATCGATGAAACCAGAGACACAAACAGGGGCAGATGCCAAATATATAGCCTGCTTTGGAGTCTCTGCAGATGAAGTACTCTGGGGTATGTGTGTGTGTGTGTGTGTGTGTGTATGTATATGCGTGCGTGTGTGTGTGTGTGTGTGTGTGTGTGTGTATGTATGTGTTTGGGTGTGTGTGTGTGTGTGTGTATATGCGTGTGTTTGCATGTGTGAGAGTTGGGGGGGGGGGGGGGGGGGGTTGCGGAGTAGTGAAATTAAGCCCTTTTTTGGGAACTTTAAAATCCCAATATGCAGCCTCTCTCCTGGTGACTCACCGAAGGGGATGTGAGCATTTCCAAGGCTTTCCCCTTCATGTATACACAGATCGATAGAACAGAACCGCCATGCAGACCCTCCCCCTGTCAAAACAGCCTGGCTGGTAATTGGACCCGGGGAAATGTAAGCCGTCACTATGAGATGCATCAATAATGTCTCTTGCGTTCCATCTGAGATGTAGACTGCAGGGTGCAAGTGAAGCCTCCGACAATTAGCTAGTGCTGCGCTAGGGCACAGCGCCCTCTAGTGAGAATCTGATGAACGTGCTTCTTCTTTTTACATTGTGTTCAATCTCAGCCAATCATTCTTCAATCAATCAATCACCTTTTTTTATTGAATGAAGCCCTTGAGTCCAGAAATTGAGTTTTCTGTGAGACTAACATTTAGGCCTGTATCAAAAATGTATATATTTATACCTAATATTGCCTAATAATGCAAAAAATAGGTTCTGAAAAATTATATAATATTAATTTAACTGTTAAAAGATGGAAATCTTGTGTTTAAATATTAACATTGTTTTGCAAAGATTACTGTATAGAGCACAATTTAATTTTTCATTAATAATGATTACAGGTTGAATTGATATTCTATATTTTACAGAATATTCTTTCTGACAGACATATTCTTTTACAGACATATAGACTCCTGAAACAAGCACAATGAGTAGTATCATTTTATTCACTTGTTGTCTTACTGTATTTCATTAATTACGAAAGGGATTTTACTTTTTTTTAAATCAATATTTATTTATTTATTTATTTTTGTTTTTATTTTTATTTTTTTACACCTAATCTGTATTCAGTCAAGGTGCTCCCATAATGACAGTATAAAACATTTATTTGTATTTAAAAAAAACAAACAAAGCATCTCATATCTTCCTAAAATTTGGCAATTCATTTTAATCTCCCGTAGGGGACGCAAGTTTCTGGGTTTAATCTAAAAATCCAAATAGTCTATTATGGTGAAACCAATAATAGGGACATTAAATACAAATACAATAAATCATATGTTTTAAAATATTTCACTGCAACATTGTTGTTACCTGAGACACAAATAATTTAAATATGTTTTTCTGCCAGGTCTCAGGAGGATAGATAATTGTTCAGAAATATCAGTACTGCACTTGTGACTGTACATGGAATGACCTTGAAGAAGTGGTGCACGGAGCTGTTGGGAAAGAAGGCACAAAATGAATTAACTTTACTTCACCTGGTAGATCAACTGACAACACCACCCTGTTTTGTGATCAAAGGACTCTGGCCTTAAAAGGATATTTCACTTTGGTATAACACAATTTTCCAGAGCTTACAGCGTTTTATTTGTGAAGGTTAGCAACATCAGCTGTCCCATTAGTGGCATCGACCATTCCTCCTGGTTGTCCGGTTCCCAAGTCATGCTCCTTAATTATCCAAAATTCATAGTTCTACTAACCACAAAGTAACTATGTATTACTATAACTTTACTGTGACTACAAACCAAAATATTTTGCAATTGACAAAAATAAACAATGGATTACAGTGACTCTTGTATGCACAGGAATCTAACCACATGATTGTGTGTTGAGTATTGATAATTAAAACAGCAGTTCCTGTAGGTTTTCATTTTAACCATACTTTGGTATACCTAATTCTACTAAATCCCAGCTCTAGCTGTTGAGTGAATGATCAACACTCCTGGTTGTGATTCTCTGGGCTAAATTCAGTTCAATGTTCTCCATAGCAAAGGAAGACATCAAACATTGGGGAAATGGTGACCTTTAAGATTAAGTTCTACCATCCTGGTAGTATAATTAAAATACAGAGTTAATAAATTACAAGATTACAGTATTTTTACAGTAAAATTACAGTATGTTTCATTTGAAGATTTAAAAACAGGAAAAGGTCAACTGCACTTGTGTTCATTACAACTTTTGCCCAATATTTAAATAAGCTTTGATTAAAGGTATTTTGAGTTAATTGAACCTATTGCAGCTGCACTCTTTTTATTATTTTTAATCTTGAATGAATTTCCATGCTTTGGTTTCTGTTTCATTCCTACAACCTTCCAAGGTCACTGACTTACAGCTTTCTTTGCTTTATTGATCTATAAAACAAAGCAAACAGCTTGTATTTGGTGGGGAAAAGCTTTATTATTATGTGGTGCCACAAGGCATGCAATAATACTGCCTTATGACACAGAGACAGAACAGAACAGAACAATTTAATCCACTGTCATGAGGTATATGTTTTTATTGGTGAGATCTTCAGGTAGCAGAACCAGTTTCATCCAGGTGCCAGAAACACATACATCCCGACATACCATACATCTGCTAAAAATGTGGAAACTTTAATCATGTGAATTTAATCAAAATGAACACTTTATTTGGTATACCTGTACACCAATTTAATCAGCCAATTATGTGGCAGCAACTAAATGCATACAAACTTGCAGACATGGTCAAGAGGTTCAGCTGTTTTTCAGACCAATGGGGGAGAAATGTGATCTAAGTGACTTTGATCATGGAATGATTGTTGGTACCGGACAGGGTGGTTTCAATATCTCAGAAACAGCTGATCTCCTGGAACCACAGTCTCTAGAGTTTTCAGAGAATGGTGCGAGAAAAAAAACATCAAGTGATCAGCAGTTCTGTGGGCAAACACGCCTTGTCAGTGGAAAAGAGACAGAATGGTCAAAGCTGCCAGGAAGGTGACAGTAATGCAAATAACCACAAATTACAACAGTGGTGTGCAGAAGAGCATCTCTGAACACATCACACATCTTAAGTGGATAGGCTACAACGTAAGTCTAATAAATACCTAATAAAGTGCTCACTGTGTGTATATTATCATCATTCAGCTCATCATTCAGCACAGTTGTTTGGAGTACTGTAACCAAATCACATTTTAATGATTCATCCTGTTGGTATGTTAGCAGCTATCATGATTTATCAATGTTTGATTACTTCATTAGGACATAAAAATTTTTTTTATTCATACCATTGCCCAAAAGATTAAAAACAAAACAATGAAAGTACCTTATCACTTGATAGACTTACTCTTAAGATGTTGTATGATTATGAAGTTGAAAAAGATTTATATGGGTAAGTTCCCTTGATCTTTAAAAAGACATCTCCAGCCCAGTCACCACAATTTTCAGGTCACATCTTTTCATGGATTTACAAAACAACCAAGGCCTGGTTTGATTGAAATGCATATGCTCCTAAACTAGGCATGTGTGTTTTATTGATTCTTGGTGATAGTTTTCCCAGGAGGTCTCCCATCAAAGTACTACAAGTACTCACTAAGCCCACATCTGCTTCTCTCCAGCAGTTTGATAAGAAATGGTAACAGGGCGTTGTGGCTGCTAAAATTTTAATTTAAGTAATTTGCACCAGGATAAAACAAATAAACTATTATTTATTATTGTTACCCTCTTGTTGTTTATTTGATTTTTGTATTTAAGTTGGACCTCTTAGGGAAAGTCATTATCGTCTGGATTTCCACACAAACATGCATCAGGCATTCCGCCAGCAGCAAGTCTGTCTGAATTCATAAACAAGTTAAACTCTTCACTCACAGGCCTACATAATTACAGCCCCAGTTGCCTGCAAGTCTCATTATTCTGTGAATGTTAATATTGTCATCTTTGATTCAGCCTCTTAGGTTTATGAAATGCCATTTGCATTGCTCCATGGAGCTTAGAGATGACTGTCAAAACACCTTCAAAATTTTCATAATATGGTTCAGCATTTTAATCAAGCAGTCATTATGACAAGTCACTTTTTAAAATGTGTGCATATGCGTGTGTGTATGTGTGTGTGTGTGTGTGCATTGTTGAAATCTGTGTGATCGTGAGGAGTTTGGATTTAAAAACAAAATTACACCAAACTGGAAGGCAGGTCCAAACTAGAAGGTGTCAAATCCCGGGCACCTCCTGGGATTGTGGAGGGTTTATAAATCTGTCTCTAACTATAGCTATCTGACTCCTACATCAATTGATCCATTGTTTAGACAATGGTAGAACAGGCAGAGTCCTGTGGGTTTTGATGTTCATTGGTGTTCAGAGGTATATTCAATGGAAATACATTTATCTGAGGATCATTTTGCTGGAATTGGGTAAGAGCTGGAACAGGAGTGAGACCTGTGCTTTTTCAGCCTGATAGCGAGCAGACACTGAATGGCGATTTCGTGGTTCTGCTCTTGGCATTTACCAACGCAACTGAAGCTTCCCAAGTACCTTCCAGTTGTCTGATTCAGGGCTTGGGCATGGTTCATCAAAATCCAACTTCTGAGTATTGTAAGAAAGAAAAACCATCCAGCTTATTTCTCCTTAGATAAACGTCTTACTCTAATCTCTCAGTTGCCTACAGGAGTTATTATATTTCATTTTCCACAATGAACAATGTGTATGCTACGTGTATGCTGCCAATCCAACTGAACTTTGTCTAGCCTAAGTAGCTCTAAATTGATAACAGGTCTCAAATATCCTATTACTATGGGCACTCTCCTGAAAATAGTTATATTTGCCTTGCAGATTGAACATCCAATAGTTTTTTTAAGGGTGTAATAATTTTAACAGTTTGCATTTAGGTTGACATTTACTTGCTGTCACACATTTTTTCAAAGGTGTTCCTATCAAGGTATTTCCTTTAAAAGCAGGAATATTTGATGTATTGATTTAGTAATTAATTTACTGATCTAAGGACTGACAGGATCTAGAATTATAAATGCTATTGGCAAATTTGGGCATGTGGTTATTATTCCCTGTCGAAAGTATAAAGGAAAATATTGTCGCTAGAAGGCAATGTGTGTTCTATTCAAATCTGCTTAATGTGGATCCTGGAGAGACCCAGAGCACAACTGTGAAGGCCTTTAACTGTACAGATCCAAATGGCTTTAATTAGTGTGCTTAATGTGGCAGGACCATCGTTCTGCTGAGAAGAGAGAGTTCATGCATTAATATTCCCTATCTACACTCCATCCACCACGGTCATTAGTATCATTCACGTCCTCAGCTCCCTTACTACATTCACAAAATGTCAGAATAATACAGTCAGACTTACACGCCATTCCCTATGAGCACTTGGCATTTCAAAAGCCTGTCACTTTGGCACTTGTTTTAGCGGCAGACAGATGGCAGTGAATTTGACCAGAAACATTCAGTTGTAACAAAAGCATGATTTCCTCTTAGGATACTTCACAGGTTCTTCCTTTTGTGTAGTTTATAGACTCAGGACACAAGTGGAAAATATACAAGGAGGACAGTCAGGTCCTCCTAAAACCTAGCAAAACCACAGACACGGCACACTAGTGTTCAAAAAGGATGAGTCACCATACCAGGGCTGAGAAAAGGGAGTGGACACTAGGAGATTTCTCACTTCCTATAAAGACAGTATCATGCTGACAGATATCATTGCTTTAAATAAATGCAACTGAAAGTGAGAAATGGCACCAGCGCAAAATCTCCTGTCAGAAACTGACTGAGATGTTACCGCCACACCGCCATCTAAACAAATCATGAAACACTAAACAACCATTTAAAAAGATGGGGATGGTGAAATGGCAAGCCACTATTATGCATTAAGTTCCTTTCAGGAATGTCCTTCAGGGACAGGAATGTCAAGGGTTTGTAAAATGACACTATTGTGGACATTGCAAAAATATTTAGTATTGAATATACTGTGCTTGCACTGTGATGGCCAGTCTATCAGGGAGAAAACAAGTGAGATTTTTGCATCTTCATTGTGTGTGTGTGTGTTTGTACAGAAGCATTTTCATAGCCTTCCTGCATTCTAAATCAGACATATTCACCTTTAGACAGACCCATGGGAACCTTGTGTCATTTAAATATCAAGTGAAGATGATCTTACGTTAACCAAGTGCATCTGAGTTGTCTCCCCAGTGTCTTGGATGATGGTAAAGAATGACAGAGCGTGAGGGCTGTAAATGCAACAAAGCTGGTGTAGGTAAACTTTCCCTGTGATGTCGGTATGAATCCAGTCCTCGATGTATGTACATTTCCTCAGCTCAAGCGGCTGAGCAGCATTTTACATCAGGCTGTGGAAGAATGTGGGGAGCATACATTATTAGGTTTAAAAATGACTGCTCAGAAGGAATGAGTCATTTGTCATTTTTAATCTCATCATCATTTGTCACCTACTGACAACAAATAAGTCTGCACTCTCTTTTCTCTGAAAGTGGGACATTTCCCTCTCGTAATTTGTTTGCCTCTCTGTTTGTTCTTTTCTTCGTCAGGTGTCACTCAACCCCCTCCAACCCCCCTTCATATTCAGTCAGTTTCCATTTTATTATGATTGTACAACATCACTTTGTGGAATTGGAAACCGTAACATTGCTTGGGTCGACAAAATTACATTTTATTTCACCCAGTATGCTTGATCCCTTGTGTGCACGCGTGTCTGCATGCGCTATCGCTGGCAAGACAGAGGAAGGGAGAAATAAATCTCTCAGATGTTCTTCCTGTTTATTGATCGATGAAGTGTTCCCTCTCTCCCTCCATGGCCTGGTCAATATGATATCAGGTTGTTGTTTTGGAATGAATAGTCAACCCTGGATAAATTAATTTGTGAGTCATGCAGTACAGCAGTACATCACAGCTGCTTGTAGTTTAGTTTAGTTCAAATGTTTTGTCCAGAACGTTTGAGAAAATATAATATTGTAATACCTTTCTGTAACAAAAATTCCACACGGAGCCCTGTCTACAAGTGTCTATTTCTACAACCCAGTGCCTTTGTGGCACAGCATGCCATCAGTCAAAACTAATCAAGTGACTCCACTGATACAGTGGATTTATTGTGGTCACCCAAGAATCATGAAATAACTGCCTGTTGTGCAATTGTTTTGCTGAAAACATTGATGAGAGTAGTTGTAGTGGTCAAGAAAAGGTGTATAAATAAAGTGTGTAAAATATGAGGTCTGATTCTGAGGATACATGGAATGAAAAGAGGTGCCACAGCTGTGCAGTGGGCAGCACTATTTTGCCTCACAGCAGACAGGTTGTGGGGTTGAATCCTAGCCTGGGCCTTTCTGTTTGCATGTTCACCCCTTGTCTATGGTGGTTTCCTCCAGGTGGTCCGGTTTCCTCCCATAGTCCAAATACATAGAGGTTAGGTTAATTGGAGGGTCAAAATGGCCCCTAGGCATGAGTGTGTGAGTGAATGGAGTGTGTGCCCTGCGATGGATTGATGGCTTGTCCAGGCCTCTTGCCCAGTGCATGCTGGGATGTGCTCCAGCAGCCCCTGCAACCCTGGAACCAGGAATAAGTGGGTTAGATAATCAACGGATGGATGAAATTAAATCTCTTTCAGTCTGATAGTTGAATAGCTTGCATTGCTATGCCAGAACTTGCATGAAATATCTTGCCATTGACCCTGGGAGTAGTCACTACTTTATGAGTGGAGTTGAGTACAACAGCTTAATAATTAAATGAATTTAAAAGTATATATTTGTACACGATCAATTATTCATTCATTTTACTGAAAGAAAATCAATAATGTAAGCAAAAGGATATGTTTAATCTTGTTCAACCAAGGCTGCTTGAGATATGAATTATGTTTTGTACTAGAACAAGGCTCCATTCGCGTTTTCTGATATGCTTACAATTGAAATCAAAGGTTGCAATATCTGAAGAAAATGTAATTAAGATAATGGTATTCTGACTATCCCTCTGCATTTAATTATTTTGAAATGCAAATTTGAAAAATAATAATCATGGCGCAATTCTCTCAATCATACTGTATTATAATTGTATGTTAAAGTGCTTAGTAAAAATGTTTTTGGTAGTTTTTTTCTGAACGGCATTAAGCATTAGGATTGTTAATTTGAGACCCCTCCTGATAGTATTCAGACATGGTTACGCACTTCATTAACATCAGTGTACTGGTGGAATAGGTGAAGACTCTAATGCTGCAGGCAGACAAACACAGAAATGTATGCAGAAACACTGAATAATGAGCATCTCCCCAGCTGTAGAAAAGAACCCCATCTATCATACTTTGGACACTGGCCATTTTAAACATTTTAAAGCCATTTGCTGCCAGATGTTTCCAGCTGTGCTTGGCATAACATGATAAAGCAGCCAAACAGGACATTTGAGGCATTGAAACTTACGGGACTGAGAGGCTGAATTTAAAGGGCAGCAGACTGCATATGATTTCTTTTATATACTATATGTTCCATGCTTGCACAAAATATTATTAGAACATTTTGCATTTCACTAATGTTGTGTTTTGATTGAAATATCACTTTTATGACTTTTCTTGTTTTGCATAAAGTTATAGAAATGTATTTGTGATTTTCTCTGTGGAAAATCCCTTCACTGCTTGAAAAAGTGAACCAACCTATTTCCGATTTAGAGTAGCTGGAAATTGTATTTTTTGGTGGTAAAAAAGAAGCATTGTGAAAGCATTGCTGTTAACCACATTCATTATCGCATAAGAGATGATTACAGGTTGGCTACAAAGATAGATTGACCCATTGTTTTGGCTAATTGAGCTAATCAATTAAAAGGAACTATGCAGTGAGTTGTTAAACCCCATTGGTGAGCAAAACGATTAATGCATCTACCGTAGCCTCACATCTGAGAGGTTCATTCAAACATGCAGGCATTCCAGGAGCATTGCTTGGGAAGAGGTTTTTGAGCTATAGCAGTCCATTCTTCCCCTTTATTTTGCCAACTTTGACCTGAGATCAGTTTGCATGCACTACGCCACTACTTGTTTTTGTATATCCGTTCATCCCCAATTGTCTTATCCTTTCTGTCTTCTTTTTTTTCTCCGCTACGATTGCAAATGCTATGCTCGTCTGTTTTGGTGGAGAGAAACCCAGAAACAAATACCTCCAAATGCAGAGGTCACGTGTTTTGAATGATGAAAGCAAATTTGAGCAGGATGTGAAGGGATGCCTCCATCCGTTATCCAGTGTCCTTTGGGATCCTGACTGTGGTCTCCTTCCTACCTTGTCATTGGAGTGCACTTGATAAACCCCCTACAACTCTCTCAGGACCCGCTGGAGTCAGCCAGTTTGACAGGACTGTGCGTCACTCCAAAAGGAAACCCGAAACTTTCCCAAAATGCACAGGGGAATGTCAGCACTGAGGTGCGCTCCTCCTGGTTCCTCGCATAGCCCTCCCCCTCTTGACTTCTCCCAGGAAACCTGACTCCTGCCACACCCGCGCCTCCTCTCCTTGTGCATTGACAGTCTGCGTCCTCTGCTCCTCACGCTCAAAGCTTTCACAGAGGCACACTGAGGGGGAACAGAGCGGGTCTTTACCAAGCACACCAACCGAACCCAGCGACGGCAACGAAGCCAAAGGACCCAACATCGGGCGTAAGCGACCATGGGCACAGCCGAAGAAGATGAGCCCCGTCCCTCCGACATCACCGTGTTCGGGGCCAACTGCACCCTCCACGGGCTCAGCCACATCTTCCTGCCCGGTGGGGTGACGTTTCGCCGCCTGCTCTGGGCGGTGGCCTTCACCTCCTCCCTCTCCATCTTTCTTTATCAAGTGGCGGACCGAGTGATAGAGTACTACCAGTACCCCCACGTCACCCTGCTGGACGAGATGGACAGCCCCGTCATGTACTTTCCCGCCATCACCATGTGCAACTACAACAAATTCCGTCGCTCACAGATGCGACGCAACGACCTGTTCTGGATGGCCCGCATGCTGGGCGTGGAGACGGATGACTTCGACGATTACCTGACACTGCTGGGGCAGCCGACGGACACCAAGTTCTTCCCCAGCAAGACCTTCAACATGCTGGACTTTGTGCAACGCGTCAGCCACAGCATTGATGACATGCTGCTGGACTGCAAATACCGTGGGGAAGAGTGCACGGCTGCAAACTTCACCACCGTGAGTCTGAGCAAATGCATGCAGGGGCACAAAGGCATACACAGTCTCACACACATACACACATGCATGCATACTCAGTCACACACACAAGCATTCACACAGTCACTTTAATTTAGTTCATCTCAGTCTAAAGTATAAAAAATTAGGTTACAAGCGTGCAAAATTCCTTTGTGAACCATCGACATGGGAAAAGCCAAAGAACTGTCAATTCAGAAGACACAGATGGTAATTGACCATCACAAGTTGAGTAATGGGTACAAAAATACAAAAACGGTTAAACATGGAATGGTTGCAAACTTGCCAGGAGAGGATGCAAGTGCATATTATCCACACGCATGGTAAGGATAATGGTAAGGGAGGTTATAATGACCCAAGGATTGCAGTATTGTAGAGATCTGTTGTGTCTTGCAGTGACCAGTGGAAAAAAAAAAAACATAAACTCTGAAGGGTGGCACAAAGACAGTCCTTACTGAGCACAATAAACAAAACCAAGCATCTTGAGTTGGACTGGTCAGACTCCAAAAATGTTTCCACACATGTAATATAGCTAAAAAATTGATCTTCTCATCATTCATTCAGTAGCCTAATGCTGGCGTTCGCTGTTGTAGGCAGCTCTGGGTGTGTGTCGGCGGAATGGCAAGTCTGTTTCTGTATCTATGAGTGTCCAGCAGAATGCGAGGGAAATGCTGAAACTGAGGTTTGTCCCTGGACATGGTGGTCTAGAGTAATAGCGGCAGTTTGCGTTCTGATCTTGGGGAATGGCTCACCAAGAAGGCACCCCTCACACCCTCAGCTCAGTCTTTCCTTGCCACCGGATGCAGAGGTGGACAGGAGAGGCTGTGCTATAATGAGATGATATTGGCTGACAGAGGAGGAGAGGTGAGAGTGCATTACAAGGTAACACTGTCTGACAGTGATGGAGACTTGCGAGCGTGATGATGAGGTAACACTGGCTGACAGTGATGGAGACTTGAGAGTGTGGATGATGAGGTAACAATAGCTGACAGTGACGGAGGCTTCAGAGTGTGATGATGAGGTAACACTGGCTGACAGTGATGGAGACTTCAGAGTGTGATGATGAGGTAACACTGGCTGACAGTGACAGTGAGGTGATGTTATAATGATGTAAAACTGGAGTGAGGGTGTCTATAACTGTTTGAAATTCTAGCTCAGAATATGATGAGGTTTCCAGAATGATCGTGATGCTCATCTGCACAATGCAAAATACAATATACTGAACAGTATGCATGCACATGTCCTAGACAAGAAACATGAGGCACTAAAATTGTGATGTGATCAAGGTTTAGTTCCTAAAAAGCTCTTATGTCGTCAGTATGAAAAAGATAAATCCATTTGTTGTACATAATGTATACACAATAAATTAGAGGTGAAACAGTTTTCTGCAGCCAAAGTCTTGGCCATGTGTTTTCTGTGTGATATATTAGTTCAAACATAACTCAGTGAGCCTTTCAATTGTTTAAGAGGCTTCCCTCAGAAATCTCAAATAAAGTGGTGTCTTCGGACTCTTTAATGTTATTTATCAGAGCTGTGTTTCAGCTGGAATGAATGCTATTGGCTCGAGTCACAAGGCGGTGTGGCAGAATGCCTACATTCATGTGGGTAAATGTCATTTAAATACATGTGACAGCTCTAGATATAATTGCATGAATGTGGATGAATGGCAGGGCAGACTTTATGGCATGTATTGTGTATCAAGCTGGAAAGCAGCCCTGGATTTCACTACCCCTGGTACCGGGGGAAGACTGTCACCTTCATAATTTGCAGACTTTAATTTTGCATCTGTGATGTGATGCCAGGCTGGGTCACATTCTCCTATTAGTCCTTGTTAGGTATGATTTTGAGCCAGAAATGTAATCAGCCATCCTTTTGATATATGGTTCTGATCCAAACTGCAAGCTTGTTGTATGGCCCTAGACAATCTAATTAGTTGTGCATCTTGCGTTATGAATCACGCATATTCTGCCCCATGCCATAGTAAATTCTGTGTTGACTTAGAAATTGATTTATAATACTTCATAGAGCCCCTTGGTAAAATGTGTCAATGCATGAGTATCTGATTCAGAATGTACTATTATCCAGAAGAGTCCTCTCTTTTTTGGAATCTTGAAATGCCTAACACTGCCACATTTGTATTTATCTACTTAAAGTGTAGGCTATTACATGGATTACATTTTATTTTATTTTTCCTGTTTATAGAATTAAGCAGTATTTTAATGATTGGCTAATTATTTTCTGGTGTTCCGATTAAATGTAAGTCGAACCTCAGAGAACTGAACACATCAGGAATGACAGTTGTGCGGAACATTGTAATTTTCAGAACATTGAAAGTGACATCAGCAATTGTCCTTCAATTTGCAGCAAGACAATGCATATTATTGTTTATTTCATATTTATTTCAGTTAAGTTTATTTTGAGCTATAATAAACCAATAACCAATGCTGTTTAACAGTAGGCTGCCACATAACAGTGTCAGTGGTGTTACCAGGATATCGGTAATTTTTCATCACTTAATCCACAATTGTTTGCTAATGCACGGCAGGATAATGCATTTTGAAAGTTCACTTCTGCCTGTGGTGCAGATAACCATAGTTGCGGTAGCCACGCCCGGAAGCATTTGCACCAGACAACCAATAGGCTACGTGGTAAACTTGTAAAATAGTCAAGTCAGAAACAAATCCATACAAAGCAATGAGGTTTAGCACTCTTGTGAATGAACACCGATGGTAAGCGAAAGTCAAAGTCGCCGCTTGCATTAGCTGTAGGCAATGTGATGCGATCTTTACTGGATTTAAAATCATTCACCTCCTTTTGCTTCCATACAACAGCAAAATTTCTCTTGGTCCTTTTTCATGTGAAAAGCAGAATACTTTCCTTAATTGTAGGTGTTTTTTTATTTCAGCTGGGTGTATATCTGTATATCTGTTCCCAAGCCAATTGGGAAGTCCATTCTGAAAATTTCTCTTCTCAGATTCTGGTTTCCAGAATCATTGCATTTTGCACGTTCACAAGGGTTTGGAGAGAGTTTGTTTGATCTTTTTCAAATGACAAAATAATTTCTGGCTAAGCACATGAGTATGTGTAGCAGCATGTTCCAGGGGAACATGATTCAACATGAGAATAAAATCACACCACTGTATATCAATTATTTTATTATTTTGAAATATTTAAAGATTCTCTGTTAACTACATTGGTCTATGGTGGACACCTACATACAGTATGCATGTATTCAGTTCAATAATACACAGCAAACATGCCATAGTGTGTTGTAGAACGGTGTAAGCAGTGTTTATGTAGATAACACTAGACTTATTTCCATCCTTAGGCATGCAAGATGTTGTTGTTCTAAGGGGGGTGTAGCACAGCATGTCTATAGACTGCAAAGCAATTGTATTCCTGCTGATAGAACCCTGGAAGTATTGCTTTTCACTAAAATGGATCATTGATTTGAGTAATGAAAGGAAAGGAATTAGTTAGTAATTAATTAGTTGAATTTAAAGTTTTGCACAACACTGACACCCCTGTATTTCAGTATGTCACTGTCTTTACACAGAAACTGTGTGTAAGTTTACTATCCATTTACCACACTCACATAAAATAAGGTGGTGTGCTGTAAGATAATCCTCCGGAAGTGAAGATATTCAAAGTATGGTATTTTGAAGAATTTGAAATAGCATATTAATTGCACTGCGCTGTCTTTTAAAGGCAAGTATTCACCTAACTGTATACATTTTGGTTCATTAAAGCTTTTTCCCTTGCAGAGTACATGAAATTGACATGCTTTGTAAATATCATTAATCTGCAGCCCCAACCTAACCATGCGAACATTGTTTCATACAAGTAATGTAATTGTTTGCTAAATACTAGAATTAATTCCCTAGACCAGCTGGACAGCAAAAGGATAGTTCTGCACACTGAGGTTTATTTCTGTTGATCTATTGCAAGTACGTATGCCATTACAGCAATGAACTGAAATGGAGGTGTGTGAAAGAAAGAATGTCCTTGCTCTGAAAAGTAAAACCTTGCAACCTTAACTTCAGCTTACTGACTATCACCACCCTATTATACCATATATAGGGGCCAGCATCTTCACTCATTCTCTAAAAAAATGTTATCTTGCAAAAATCCAGTTTAATATGGGTTTATATGAATCATGTCAAAGATTTTGACTTGAGAAATTTTGTATAAAACAATAGTTTGTGCACTAAAATTGGGCTGATCATACTTGTTCTTTTTAAAAAGAATTGCATATATATGTATGTAAAGTCAAATGCATTATAGGTACGTACTATACATAGAGGCTATACAATAACAAAGGGTTCAATCTGCTGTGCCTGGCCTGACTGCCAACAACCCAATATAAATATTATGGTGTGATTTCTCTGTGTCAATGCTGTGAAAATGGTTTCGCATAGCAATAGTGTTTGAGCTCAAGCTTTAAGATTCAAGTTATGCCTTCAGACCTTTCTGAATGTGCAACACAGGCCTGCTGTTTATGTAATGACAAATGTAATCACTTTTATTTGGCAAACACTCTTTTCTGGGGTGAGGTGCAGCACATTTGAAATGTGTCACACAGATGGAAGTACAGAGCACAATACCATAGCAAGTGCAAACATGGCATGAATTCACACCACACGACAAGAAAACCTTCTCCACAGCAGATTCGCTAACAAAACTTACAATGGCTAAATTAAATTAGTTTTTTTAACTTGTTTAATGTATTGAGTAATTGAAATTGAAAACTTGCGTCTGTGACTAGCTGAGCTGCAGATATTCAGATAGACATGGAAAATGGCTTAGCGTCTTTGTCGAGAAATACAATGCAGCTTGTAACTAGGTGGTGTCTGTCAGTTTATGGAGAAAAGGGGGTTAAAGCTGATTATGGATGAATGTGAAACCCCCAGTGAGCCTCTGTGCTGAAGGACTGGATTAATAATTCATGGGACTCTCCAGAGCCTGCGGTAATTCTCTGCTCAGCTGGGCAGCGGGAGACAGGTGGATGTATTTCTCTTCTGTGGAATGAGTGTAGGTGGAGGATCACTTCAACCCTGCTTATAACAATAGTAATGAATTGCATTTATGTAGCACTTTTCACCATCTCTCCCTAAGCCCCATCCTTCTTCAACGGAACTGGTAGAGCCAATAGGATCACCAGGTTGGGTTCCTTTCTGTGGTCCATGGATTGTGAATGCATTATAAGGCGAGCCTATACTATACATTGATTTCCAATAGGCTTAGGGCATGCTTTCGGTGGCCTGAATTCAATTAACATTTGTCCGCAACTTGCAATTGTTAGATCATTCTCTCTACAAAGTTGAGTGATTTCAGCAATCAATAATATTAACTCATCAAAAATCTCTGAAGAAGAAAGTAGCTTGGAGGTATTAAGTGAAAGGTAAGGGCGGCTGTTGATTGAATCCTGACCTGTGTCTGTATGTGCCTGCCATTACTTGCAGTATTGTCAAATCTGGGATCACCATTCTATTGCCCGCAATGTTTTTTTTCCAGCAAGCAGGACCTCTTGTTACTTAACCTTATACCTTAAAGGTTCTACAAAAAGTAACAATCAACTATTTCTGCCTAAATGCTGGCTTCAATTTCTCACATCAGCCTCACATCACACATTATTAGTCCATTTCCCATTATAGTATATGATTTACAGTACATTTATAAGTGTGTATATGTGTGTGAGTGAGAGAAAGAGAGAGAGAGATCAAAAAATGTAAATGCTGCACAGTATGTTAAATGTGCAGTGTGCAATCACTACCTCAGTTAAGTATTAATTTACTACACTATAAGAAGCAATTAAAGAATGCTTTGTCTATGGCACCCTGGAAAGCATAGAGTTCATAGCATTTATTCATATTATCTTACACAACTTTTTGTTTTATGACACTGTATGTTTCATTGAACAGCAGGTGAAATACGAAAGGCAATAGTCATCAGAGGTGGAAAGGTTTCCATTGTCAGATAGTTATTCAACTCGTTAAACATACTGTTGAGGACTTCTACTGAACATAGTCTCTGCACTCAACACTAAGACCATATTTCCAAATGTAGAAGGGTTATTACATAACCGTAAACCACATCATTACTTTTGAACCTATTTTGAATGTTTTCTGAGGGATTTGATTTGACTTTAAATGCACAATATATGTTTGGATAAACCAGCTTTTACAAAGTAGGACATGAAAGGACATTTCAAAAGACACCTCGCAAGTAAGTTTAAAACAAGTGGCATATGGCATTCAAGTATTTGGAAAATAGTTTTGAGAGCTAAAGATTCAACAATTCAAAGCTGTGCTATGAAGGCATGTACTGTGTAATTACTGTGCGAGACAAAGCAATATTGAAAGTAGTCCCTTGAGATATATGTACTGTACCAACATCTCAGAATGAAGATAAAAGTCAAACTGCATCGGAAAAGAGGGAAGCTGCCAAATAAGCGACTTGTGTGTCTCACCACTTTTCTTCGCGTCTTAATTGGACTAAGCCAGGAAGCGTGATGCATTAATGACTGACTGTTTCTGTCTCCACCACACTCTCTGTTTTCATACTTTATCACTGTTAATTGCCCGCTTCTGATTAGGTCCGATCTAAATTGGCATACCCACTGGGTCCCTGTACGAATCCGTCAGCACAGTCCTCACTCCAGAGACAGATTGGAGGGGTGAGGGGGACAGGGAGGAGGAATACAGTGGAAGTTGACTCCTGAAATGAGCAGGAAACAGATGCTCCCTCTAATGAGCTTCACATTAGCAGACGGATTTGACTTCTTCTAAAATGAACACCACACTCAAAAGAAGAACATTTCAGGACAGACGAACCAGAGGATGGAAAGGTACTCCTCATTTCTGAGCATGAGGAAGTGAACAGGGACTTGTCAGGGCATAGTGTCTGATGAAAGTGGCAGTTACCTTCTCTAGAGAAGCTGGTTCACCTACAGACCCAGTAGATGATCTGCCATTGTATCCCCTCATTCTGGCGTCTCGTCTGTCTTCTTGCATTATTAATGGCTGCCTCTTGCAGTTCATTCCCAGTTGGGACTCCGCTGTTTTACCCTTGAGCAAGGCACTTCATCTCAATTGCCACCTACAAGAAATAGATCCAATACACCAGATTCTCTGTAAAAAAAACAAAAAAAACTCTCCAATGACTTATATCTCAGTAACTGGTTTATGCATATGCATATAATATATATATATATATATATATATATATATATGTGTGTGTATATATATATATGATAATATGTTCTATTACAATCACAGTTGAAAGGAGCAATCAAGTGGTCATTTATACGGATAAGCTGCTAATGGGTATTTGTTCTCATGGGAACTCACTTTGGCTGTTGGAAAAGAAAACAGTAAAAAAGCTGAGACATTGAGCCAGGGCTTTTAATTAGCCTGTAATGAGCAGCCGTCTGCAGTGGCAGAACACAGCTGGCTTCCTCCAAGCAGACATAGGCTGGACTTAAATTGGTCAGGATGCTTGTGGATATTGTTGCATTACACTAAAAAACTACTTAAAAAATGTTGCATAAACTTAAATGAACACAGAACTCAACTTTTCTCACTCACCATTGACTAAACCTGAAGCATTATGGAGCAGTTTCATGGATACCTCCATTCAAAATACATTCAAATACAATGTAGTCTAGGACTAGTCTTAATCTTTGTCTGTATAACTGGCCCTAATTTATACGTTTAATACTTTTCCATGTTTAAAAAGGCAACCAAGGCAGCCACACATACTCAATTCATCTACACTGTAAAACATGCCCAACTTAGTCAGTGTAAGTAGGTTGCACCACACAATGAGATGAAATTGCATCAAATTTAGTTGAACCCTCCCTTTCTAATACATCATAAAACTTGAAGTGTCAAGTTAAGTAAAATAGAACAGAGACAAAGTTATGCTTGCTCAGATGGGGCTTGACACACATACTGTACAGAGCTGTTCCAGAAAATGTGAGAAATTTTGAAAAATTCTTCTCCACAATAAAAAGGCTATTCTTATGCACAATAAAAGACACAAAAAACTACTGTACTTCCAGGTTAGCTTTGCTTTTTGTGTGTGTGTAAAATATAATTCCTTCCATTTTCAGTCACATATCCATTTCAGCATACAGTGACATGGTAATAGTGCTCCACTGTGACATTGTGCTGGGGAAGATGTTAACGAGAGACTACGAAGGCTTATACGATGGTGTTCAGACCATGGTTATCCAACACGGTCTTCCAAACGCAGGGACAGTTATGTGTCGTTTTCTCTGCTATTATTGATCAAATTCACATCAAAGTTTTAGTGTCTGAGATAGTCAATAAGCAACCATAATCATAAACCACATTCCTCAGGAGCAAAGCTGCCTTTGAATAGACATTAACTTATGGTGGAAGCGGCTGATTCCCTGTGTTGAATCCTCGTCGGCCGGGGCCTCTCTGTGCAGAGTTTGCATGTTCTCCCCGTGTCTACGTGGGTTTCCTCCGGGTACTCCGGTTTCCACCCACAGTCCAAAGACATGCAGGTTAGGCTGATTGGAGAGTCTAAATTGCCCATAGGTATGAGTGTTTGAGTATGTGAATGAATGGTGTGTGTGCCCTGCGATGGACTGGCGACCTGTCCAGGGTGTATTCCTGCCTTTCGCCCAATGTATGCTGGGATAGGCCCCAGCCCCCCTGCGACCCTGTTCAGGATAAGCGGGTTAAGATAATGGAAGGATGGATGGAATTGCAAGCTCATTGATTTGAATTCTTCTGAACCGTCAAAATGGGCTCATTTAATTGATACTCTATTATAGAGATTAAAATTGTGCTATTCATGTAAAATTAGACTATGCTATCGAAAATAGTCACAGCTACAGGCAGTTGCCGACACCGTTTCGTGTTTGCCTTGCAACACCCCTGTAGCTGTGACTGTATCCATGATACAGCACAGCCCCGAGTGCTATATTGCTTAATTAAGCCTTTGTAAAAATAAGTCCTATTAATTTACAACATGCAGGGCAGAAAAATAACATATGTGCTTGAACTGATCAATGAGATCTGGTTGATAAAAAGGGCATTGCACATTGAGGAGATAAACTAGCTGCCACAGGCAAAAAACCAAAGAGATGTTTTGTTTTAGATTACCAGTACAGTAAATGCAGTTACCCAGACATTATGCAGGGAATTAATCTCATCTACAAAATGACTGTATTTGATTAAGTTAGTCACAAATTGGATCATTGACAATGCAGTAGTTTACACTCAGCACATAATCAGCACATTTGAATACAGGTATCTTGGGACTATTTGAACATAGGTTCCTACTAAACCCACATGCAATGCCAGTCGAGTGTAAAAGCAGAACAGCCTGTCATCCTTTAAATTGATTTCAAATAAGTTATTTGCGGAACAGTAGGCCTATATCTGTAAAATGATGTACATACTGTACAAATAGCAGATACAAACATGGTTTGTATTCATGTTATGCTTTAAATACAATAATATACTTATATCACTACCATTTTTGAGGTTTGTAGCCTATCAAAAAAATTATTCTAATCTTTATCCAGCTGAAATGAAACATTTAGCCTTGTAAACGGCACCATTTTATCGAGAACAATCATTTAACTGTTGTCTAGTTCTGTTCAGAAATCCATGAAACTGACTGACAGAGTTTTGTTTGGGAAATGAGGTCATGCTCTTAACACTGGTAGCATTGAATTCAAATTTCTGTCTGCTACTCTGATTACAAAACTAAAAAGTTCCATAAATGAATGCAATACACTGTCACATTTCCAAGTAATCCAATTTCCAATGATTACATGATTATCACTGTTTCAACAGACAATATCCCGAGCCAGGTCTGCTGCATTAGCTTTGTAGATTAGACTGGCCGCAAACATTTTGATATGGATGATGTTGCTATAACTGAGAAGCCTTTAAACGGGACAACTGCGTAGCTTCATAAAGGCCTTTTAGAATTACCAGAAGAGCAGCAGTGATTTCATTGTTTGAGTTCTTACAGCATTTATTAGACTGAATGTAATGTTAGATAAAACAGGACGGGCAGACTTCTTCCCAGCAGAGGTCTGTATTAATGGGAATTTGAGATTTGAGATGTATTTCCTGTTTCTCACTATCCGATGCCAAACTGTTTATCAGCCGGATGAACTCCCAATGATGAGACTACATCCCACGGTTCTTTTTAACCAGCTGAGGTGAAGATGCTCAGAAGTTAAACAGCTACAGTGTGCCGCAAACTGGAAAAACATAACCTTTTAACTGCTCTGCTGCAGTATATCATTTTTAGCTGTACATTGAATGACGCCTTTAAAAGATTTTAATGTATTTTTATTGCTTGTAAATTTTATGAGTGATTAGAGGTTACATGAGGTTGGAAAAGTCATTTGTGGCTTCTGCGATAACTGCATTGCATGTCTTGAGGTTGCATTTTGCAATTTTAAGGTGTGGAAAACAAAAGTGGAAATAAAAACGCAAAGCAAAAGTCAGCCGTCCTTGCTCTCAAAGTTGTAATGACCTTTGATCTTGAGTTACCTCTGATGATGATCAATAGCTTTATGTTTCTGCTAATGTTCTCTCAGAGCTATTTTTGCTCTTTTCTGCCAAGAGAGAGGACAATTTCTGCCCTTTCCCCAGATCATGTGTCGACTTTCAAGTAAACTGAGATTCCCTCAGCAGCATCTGTCAGTGAAAACGACACAGTAGAAAGGCTGTTGACAATAAAAATGCTGCAACAACGCTTTTGTCCACCTCTGTGTGCTTCCTGCACTTTAGTGTGATGGATGGTTACAGTAAATGCATTTTACTGCTTATTGCTTGTTGGATTTGTGACTCTTTTGAAGTCTTAAATTCCAGATATTGCAATGATGTCACATTATGGAAGCGTGCGGACAACTGGTTGACTTCATGAATAGCATGACTAAGCATGCAGTGACTGCATAACCTCTTCATCTTGCTCTTCAGTCATCCAGAATCAATACAAAATATGTGAAGGAACTGTGAAAGAATTATCCAGTTTCTCTGGATAATTTGCAATGTGTGGTGATATCTGCCTGTATTTGTGCAGTAAGCAATAGTAAAATGCACTGTAAAGTTGGTCGTCAAGACTGCTTAATGTCAGCCCTTGTCCACTAAATGGGGGGGGGGGGGGTAGAGTGAAGTTTCCTCCATTGGTGTGCTGCTTTATAAATGGTTTTCAACTATGAAGTACTGCAAAACCTGTAAAAGGTGCGCAAAGAGAAAATCCACATTATAGTGTCACTAGTATCACTTCAGTGTAACTGGTGCTGACTCCCAAACTTCAAACCGGCAAGCGCTGTCCCAACACATGCTTAGATATGCTAAGCTGCCGTTTTCATCCTCTAGTGGTAGAAATGTGTTCCGACATGTCTTTTGAGGGAGCCATTCTCTTGTCAATAGGGAACACTGCAGTTACGATATGTATTGTCTGATTGAGATGATTTTGACAGTAGTGTTGCGTTTAGGTTCTGGTGATTTGGCAGTGATGATGAACAAAGAATATAACCTATTTCAGACAAATCTTCAGTCTGAGCAGCCCAACAAAATTGAGGAAGTGCAATCCGTTACCGAAATAAAGTTTTGTGGACTGATACAATAAATTAAATGAATACAAGTCCCTGCAAAACTAAAAAGTTCCATAAATGAATGCAATACACTGTCACATTTCCAAGTAATCCAATTTCCAATGATTACATGATTATCACTGTTTCAACAGACAATATCCCGAGCCAGGTCTGCTGCATTAGCTTTGTAGATGTAATAGGCGCCCATTAGACTGGCCGCAAACATTTTGATATGGATGATGTTGCTATAACTGAGAAGCTTTTAAACAGGACAACTGCGTAGCTTCATAAAGGCCTTTTAGAATTACCAGAAGAGCAGCAGTGATTTCATTGTTTGAGTTCTTACAGCATTTATTAGACTGAATGTAATGTTAGATAAAACAGGACGGGCAGACTTCTTCCCAGCAGAGGTCTGTATTAATGGGAATTTGAGATTTGAGATGTATTTCCTGTTTCTCACTATCCGATGCCAAACTGTTTATCAGCCGGATGAACTCCCAATGATGAGACTACATCCCACGGTTCTTTTTAACCAGCTGAGGTGAAGATGCTCAGAAGTTAAACAGCTACAGTGTGCCACAAACTGGAAAAACATAACCTTTTAACTGCTCTGCTGCAGTATATCATTTTTAGCTGTACATTGAATGACGCCTTTAAAAGATTTTAATGTATTTTTATTGCTTGTAAATTTTATGAGTGATTAGAGGTTACATGAGGTTGGAAAAGTCATTTGTGGCTTCTGCGATAACTGCATTGCATGTCTTGAGGTTGCATTTTGCAATTTTAAGGTGTGGAAAACAAAAGTGGAAATAAAAACGCAAAGCAAAAGTCAGCCGTCCTTGCTCTCAAAGTTGTAATGACCTTTGATCTTGAGTTACCTCTGATGATGATCAATAGCTTTATGTTTCTGCTTATGTTACGTTATGTTCCCTGCCCCCCTCCGAGGAATCGCCACCTTAACGTGGTGGAGGGGTTTGTGTGTCCCGGTGATCCTGGGAGCTAGGTTGTTGGGGGCACTGTTAGCCCCCAGTAGGGTCTCCCAAGGCAAATTGGTCCCGGGGGAGGGGCCGGACTAAGAGCGATTCAAAGACTCCCATGATACGGCCACACAAAGACCCAGTTACCTCGCCCGGAAAAGGGAAACCGGGGCCCCCTGCTGGAGCCAGACCCGGGAGGGGAGCTCGTCGGCGAGCGTCTGGTGGCCGGGCCTTATCCCATGGGGCCCGGCCGGGCACAGCCCGAACTGGTCACGTGGGGTCGCCGCCCTGTGGGCTCACCACCTGCAGGGGTCGGCATCGGAGTCGGGTGCTTTGCCCAATGGGCAGTAGGCAAAGGCGGGGATCCGGGCGTGCTGATCCTCGGCGTCGCAGACTGGTTCTGGGGACGTGGAACGTCACCTCTCTGGTGGGGAAGGAACCGGAGCTAGTGCGGGAGGCGGAGCGGTACCAACTAGATATAGTTGGGCTCACCTCCACGCACAGTACTGGTTCCGGAACCAAACTCCTGGAGAGGGGCTGGACTCTGTTCTTTTCTGGAGTTGCTCAAGGTGAGAGGCGCCGGGCGGGTGTGGGGATACTCACAAGCCACCGGCTGAGCGCCACTGTGTTGGAGTTCCACCCGGGGAACGAGAGGGTCGCCTCTCTGCGACTACGTGTCGCTGGGGGGAAGGCTCTGACTGTCATTTGTGCTTATGCACCAAATGGCAGTTCAGAGTATCCGGCCTTCTTGGAGTCACTGGGCGGCATTCTGGAAAGGGTGCCACCCGGAGACTCCATAGTTCTGCTGGGCGACTTCAACGCTCACGTGGGCAATGACGGAGAAACCTGGAGGGGGGTGATTGGGAGGAACGGCCTGCCTGATCTGAACCCAAGCGGTGTTTTGTTATTAGACTTCTGTGCTGGTCATGGATTGTCGATAACAAACACCATGTTTGAGCATAGGGTAGCTCATAAGTGTACTTGGTACCAGAGCACCTTAGGCCAAAGATCGATGATCGACTTTGTGGTCGTATCATCAGACCTGCGGCCGTATGTCTTGGACACTCGGGTGAAGAGAGGAGCAGAGCTGTCAACTGATCACCACCTGGTGGTGAGTTGGATCAAGTGGCCGGGGAGGCTGCCGGACAGACCCGGTAAACCCAAACGTGTAGTGAGGGTGAACTGGGAACGTCTGGCGGAGGCCCCTGTTCGCGAGGTCTTCAACTCCCACCTCCGGAAGAACTTCTCACGCATCCCGGGAGAAGCTGGGGACATGGAGTCCGAGTGGGCCATGTTCAAAGCCTCCATTGCAGAGGCGGCAAGCAGGAGCTGTGGCCAGAAGGTCATCGGTGCCTGTCGGGGCGGCAACCCAAGAACCCGCTGGTGGACACCAGCGGTGAGGGAGGCCATCAAGCTGAAGAAGGAGGCCTTTCGGGGTTGGCTGGCCCGGGGGTCCCCTGAAGCAGCAGACAGGTACCGGGTGGCCAGAAGGGCTGCGGCTTCGGCAGTCGCTGAGGCAAAAACCCGGGTATGGGAGGAGTTCGGGGAGGCTATGGAGAAGGACTTTCGGTTGGCCTCGAGGAAGGTCTGGCAAACCATCCGACGACTCAGAAAGGGAAAGCAGGGCTTGTCTCAGGCTGTTTTCAGCAGGGGAGGAGAACTGCTGACCCGGACTGGGGATATTGTCGGGCGGTGGAAAGAGCACTTTGAGGAGCTCCTGAACCCGAACAACACGTCCTCTGTGGAAGAGGCAGAGCCTGAAGACTCGGGGGAATCTGCACCTATATCCCTGGCGGAAGTTGCTGAGGTAGTCAAAAAGCTCCTCAGTGGCAAGTCGCCGGGTGTAGATGAGATTCGCCCTGAGATGCTGAAGGCTCTGGACATTGTTGGGCTGTCTTGGCTGACACGCCTCTTCAGTGTCGCGTGGAGGTCGGGGACAGTACCTGTAGAGTGGCAGACCGGGGTGGTGGTCCCCATTTTCAAGAAGGGGGACCGGAGGGTGTGCTCCAATTACCGGGGTATCACACTCCTCAGCCTCCCTGGGAAAGCTTACTCTAGGGTACTGGAAAGGAGGCTCCAACCGACGGTCGAACCTCGGATTCAGGAGGAGCAATTTGGCTTCCGTCCTGGCCGTGGAACGGTGGACCAGCTCTTTACCTTGGCAGGGTTGCTGGCGGGGTCATGGGAGTTTGCCCATCCAGTCCACATGTGCTTTGTGGACTTGGAGAAGGCTTTCGACCGTGTCCCCCGGGGAACCCTGTGGGGTGTACTGCGGGAGTATGGGGTACCGGGGCCGTTGTTACGAGCCATCAGGTCCCTGTATAACCGAAGTGAGAGCTGTGTCCGCATTCTCGGCACAAAGTCAAGCACGTTTCCGGTGGGTGTTGGACTCCGCCAAGGTTGCCCCTTGTCACCGGTCCTGTTTGTGGTATTCATGGACAGGATCTCAAGGCGCAGCCGAGGTGAGGAGAGTGTCCGGTTTGGTGACCCCAGAATCGCATCTCTGCTTTTTGCGGATGATGTGGTTCTGCTGGCTTCATCGGACCGTGACCTTCAGCACGCACCGGAGCGGTTTGCAGCCGAGTGTGAAGCGGCCGGGATGAGAGTCAGCACCTCCAAGTCCGAGGCCATGGTTCTCTGCCGGAAAACGGTGGATTGCTCCCTCCGGGTTGGGAACGAGTCTTTGCCCCAAGTGAAGGAGTTCAAGTATCTCGGGGTCTTGTTCACGAGTGAGGGTAGAAGGGAGCGTGAGATCGACAGGCGGATCGGTGCAGCGTCAGCAGTAATGCGGGCGTTGCACCGGACCGTTGTGGTGAAGAAGGAGCTGAGCCGGAAGGCGAAGCTCTCGATTTACTGGTCGATCTACGTCCCAACCCTCAGCTATAGTCACAAGCTTTGGGTAGTGACCGAAAGAACGAGATCGCATATACAAGCGGCCGAAATGAGCTTCCTCCGTAGGGTGGCCGGGCTCAGCCTTAGAGATAGAGTGAGGAGCTCGGACATCCGGAGGGAGCTCGGAGTAGAGCCGCTGCTCCTTCGCGTTGAAAGGAGCCAATTGAGGTGGTTCGGGCATCTGATCAGGATGCCTCCCGGGCGCCTCCCGTTGGAGGTTTTCCGGGCTCGTCCAACTGGGCGGAGACCCCGAGGGAGACCCAGAGCCCGCTGGAGAGATTATATATCTCTCCTGGCCAGGGAACGCCTCGGGATCCCCCAGGAGGAGCTAGAATGCGTTGCTGGGGAGAGGGATGCCTGGAATACCCGGCTTTGCCTACTGCCCCCGCGACCCGACTCCGGATAAGCGGGTGATGATGGATGGATGGATGGAAGTCCCTGCCATTGGAACACAACGCAAAACATAAATTATGCAAGACAGCTTTGAAACAGGAATAATTGAAACACAGCAGATAACAGTACAACTAATTAGGTTCATGTTTTGAAGATTTATTATGATGTGGAATGCTTATCTCATACCAATGCCCTCTTATTGTCAACTAAGGTCACAGTGGATTAGCGGGCTACGAGCATGTTTGCCACCTACTGTAGTTACACCGTTTGTAAAGCAAGCAAAACAGATTTTTGTAGAGCTTGATCTCAGGAGTCCAGAGATTGTTTTTGTTTGTCTTTGCTTGCTTGTTTAAAAAAAAAAAACTTTCTGCTGAGCCTGAGTAGCTCAGAAGTTTATTTTGAATTCAGGAGGGGAAACGCAAAACCATGACCCGAATCGCAGAAACCAGGCTGATCCTGTGGACTGCAGAACCCAGGTAATGGAAGGAGGAGTGGAAGCATAAAATAAAAAAAAAGATTGTGTCCAGCAAAGTGTGACCGCAGGCTGGTTTATGGCACAGAGTCCTTGTACAACAGAGCACTTATGTTTTCCCAGATGAAAGTGGCCCACATCAGGGTCAGTGGAAGAGAAGTACCATTTGGAGGACAGTGGCTCTCCTATTTATTTATGCAGGGTGCATCTGCACTTGGCTATTAATGCTAGAGGAATACAGAGCAGGCAGAGATGACTAGTCTGATCACAAATCTCCTGATGGTTTGGTACTTCAGTCTAGTAGGATCATTTGCTAATCAGGTAAGGTGTGCTCCCACAATGCAGTTTCAGTAGTTTGGAACAAACAAACTGGGTGAGCTACAATTTTTATTAAATTTTAATTTTATATTTATTTTCCTAGAATGCAATCAATGGCGCTATCTTAAAGGACCTTTTGAGTCCACGAGAGCTTTGCCAGGGTCCTGCAATGAGCCAGTGTGTTGCACAGAATGTGTGTTGCTTTAGTACCCTCCTTGATTCACAAAAGAATCAATGTGTTTGGCTCCGTCCAGGCCAGCTCAATTCACATCCTCCATGATGCATTAAGGCATCCAATTATCTGTAAATCAACCACGTCCTTCTTTTATGTAATTAGTGAGTGGGTCTAAGGTTGGGGTATAGACAACTTGAGCTTAATTAGTGCTCGTATTATCACCTACTGGGAGCTGTCCATTTTGACATTCATAAAAAAATAATCATAACAGGACAGAATGCTGAAGTGAACCGATTTAACAGTCATGCATGTGTATTATGCCTGTCACATTTACTCTCTTCCTCCTGCAGTATACTGTATGTATGACGAGTGGCTGAGTGTCAGAAGGCCAGAGCAGAGCACAATTAAAATTATGTTAAGTAGGCTGAAATATAAAATAAATTAAATATCAGCTCATGCCCGAAAGAGCATAATGTGTGAACTGGACCATATCAGTTAATACAAATAAATGTGCATGCCAACTAGTAGTCATTAATTACTATAGACCTCACACTGTAGAGATATTACATAAGGTTGTAAAATCCTCCCAAAAATATCAGTGTGTAACTGTATAAATATAGAAGAACCATATAGGCTGAAAAGAAAATAGGCTGGTATATTGCCTACCACCACCCCATATTGAAATTTTCAGACCTGGAGTTGCTTGCCTGTTTTGCCTTGCGATGGTAATTGACACCACAATCATGGGACATGTACTTTTGTCCTTTGCTGATGATATCATTTCCCTGGAGTTCCATCCTGACATCACCTTATACACACCATTGTGCATGAAACATCAACATTTTGAGTGGCCTTGATTAATAAAGCTCCTGCCAAGTGTGCCCCAACAAGCACCCCTATTTCAGAGTCACTGAGGCCTCCTCTTGCAGCACTGCTAGCCATAATTATGACCAACCAGGCCTGTCCAGCATGCATGCTGGGATTTTATTTGCATAATTTATGGATGATGGCCACGCCTGCATGGCAGCCACTTCTCTGTTTATGCTTTTAAACCCTCTTTACCTGAGTAAAATGCAAGCAGTATGACACTTCATACAAACATATAAACCAGCTGGTGCAGGTTACTAAGAAATCAAAAAATGTTTACTGCTTTTTAATTGTGGTCCATTGTGTAAAGGACTATTCTTTTTTTCTTAATCACAAAATGGAGGCAAACTTGCTTTTAAAAAAAATAAATAACGAACTAAGACATTGACACAGATTTTTGAAGCAGATGATATAAGCTTTCACTTGAAGAGTCTTGGTGAAGTAACATTACCTGACAGCCATCTAGAGGAGGGTTGCTGTCACTTGTGCTCAGCTGTAGTAGGTGAAATCACGCCACAAGGTGTCAGCCTTCACAAGGCAGAGGGCAACAGCACAGGCATTGAGGAGCAGACAGATCGGATAACAGTTTCAAAGATAATCCATACTCTCTCCTGACATTCTTCAGCACTGTATTAGGTCTAGGAAGTCTGCTGTTAGGCTAGGTTGAATGAGCTTGGGGTTGTGTTAGAAGTGAGAGCATGTGTTAGAAGGGAGGTTATTGAGATTCCTGGGGGTTATGTAGCCATGTGTTTGCATGTTTCAGGCAACATGTGTATGTAGTATATCTCTTTCTCTCTTTTAAATGTCAGTCTTAGTGATAGACCCTCTGGCATAATGTTGGAAGTATTGGACTCTATTTTCATATTCATACTTACATACTGGCCATTTATGTCTCAAAATGATATTGGTAACCAAAAAGGTTCGTAGTGCAGCGTAGACCCATTTCAAAAGCAATATTCATGCTTTTCCCCAATGCATTCTGGGAGATAGCCCTCATTGTTTATTTCATGCTTATTTATTTTTGCCAGAAAGGAAATTGCTGTTGCCAATGTGTTGGAAGAAAGACGTTCTGCTGACAGAGCGCCTTTCAATAGCTTTTTCACATCTAGAGATGACTGACTCGTTTTTGTTGAAAAGCTCTTTTTGAAGTAGCTACTCCCTGTGAAGCAAACCAAACTTTCCAGCGATATTCCCAGGCCAGTCTTTCCAAATTAGGTTTCAGATTTAAAATTTAAAGTGAGAACTTGAGATTGAAAGCACACTTTAACTTTTTCACATTTAGATGTGGTTTTAAATATATCTCAATATGACAGCTTTGCGTTGCACGGTTTCACAGTGGAGAACATCCTCTCTGCCTTTTAATAAGGGCTCCCAAAATACATGTAAGCTTTGTGTTTTGGATCTTAGGACATTGAAATCATGGCACACAATTAACAACCCTGCTTGACGAATGGTCTATGCATTACAGCCTGCACTATACTGAACCAAGATCACTGCATTGCCCTCAGAATTCTAAGGTAGCCCATTGAGATCTCAAAACCCAAACAAATGGCTTGTTTGAGTGTGTTGTGTGTGTACGCATAAGCCCCACACTCACTTAGTGAGGGAATTGTGAAGTTAAATAAACACAATTCAATATATAGCTATCCACTATCAATAAAAAACTTCAGTTTATTACAGTAAGTAGGGAATTCACATGTGTGTAGTTACGTGGTATGTACTGCCAGTCTGTTCACCTATTTGCTCATAACTTATGAAATCAGAAAAAAGTAACATTTTGGATGAGATTGAGTTTCAATAAGCCTTCTGGGGACATTACATGAAATATTTATGGGTTTGTCATCTACTCAGATTCTGTACCCCCAGACATTAAAACAAACTCTGTAGGGATACGATTGGGTAACATGCCATAAGGGTTAGGGTTAGGAAATGGGTCATACATTGCTTTTAATTGACTTTGTTTGAATTTGAATTTGTAATATTTCAGTAAAAAAATGGAATCAAATATATTCAAAATCATCTGATATTGAAGAGGGTTCACAATTGGCTTTGGCTAGGGTTATCGTTATGTGTAAGGAAGCGCAACAGTGTTAAGGGATGTATCCAGCTATTGCCAACTCATGCATAATCAACCTGTTGACCATGAATGACTGAAGTGACTAGCTAGTTGTTGTTAAGCTTGATTTAGGGTTGTCAACCTTCCTGTAAAATATGAAATCATTGTGTAATTGGAAAATCGAAGAGCCATTCTTCATTGTTCTGTATCTTTGAGAATGATTGTGTTTATAGTTGAACCTGTTTTGTGTATAATTCAGTAGTTGGCTAGTTAATTAGCTAACTAGAAAGATGCACTAGTTGCGATAATGTTATCAGGTTTGTGATATTTGCTGGAATACTTCCCTGTCATTTCCACTGCAGTATAATACTGTTCATTTTGAAACAAATGTTTTGATTTTAATTATGGTTTTTGTTGGTAAGCCGCTGTATAAGCGGGATAATGACCTTGTGGCTGTGTACTATGCAGTTTGAATGCTCCTCACGGAGGGAAATTACTATCTCTGAATTTACTACCTCTGCTTCAGGGATTCAAACTGCATAATGCATTATCTCTAACATGATTAGCAAAAGCAACAGTTGTTTTGTTTTCAATTGTAATTGTCCAGTTTCAGTTTCCAGTTGATTAAGAAAAGGAAGCTCTTTCCTCATTTATTTAATTAGTTTTTTTCCTTTTCTCTCCTCACTGTCAACCTCTAATTGTGCTTCACTGTTCTGAATTCTTCCTGACGTGACTGTTTTCCATTCTTAATTTAATTTTTACCTACCCAGGGTGTATTTCTGTCTTTCACCCAATGTCAACTGGGATAGGCTGAACCTGATCTGGGCAATATAACTGGATAACTACACAGAGTAAAACCTGGAACAGATCTTTTTACCTCAGTCCATGTTCCATGTTTGGGGGGGTTCTGGGATTAACATAATTAAGTTATTTGCAGTTATCCAGTGAAGTCAGTAATAATTGAAAATAATCATTGTTCTTCATCATCTTCATTATCATCATCAACATCATCCTCATACATCGTCCTTTTTTTGCTGAAATTATGTTTCTGTATTATCTGAGATCTTCCAGCTTATGAGATTTACTGATAACTTGGAAACACAAGCGACAGGCTTTTCTATGCAGAACCTGTCCATAGAAACATCTATGCTGTCCTTTGCCTTTGTGTGCAAATCCTTTATTCAACCCCTCCCCCTCCACCCCCCACAAAAAAATTACACCCATTATAAACCATAAAACCCCTAGCTATAAACAATTCAAATAATTTACTCATTTAAAGCTGAGATGTTATTGTTTCTACTGGTTGGCCAAAAAACTGAATTTTAATGAGGCTTTTTGTAATTTTTGGTTAGAAATACACCGAGGTTAACCACATGTGAATTGTTTGATTATGTGGAGTACAGTACAGAGCCAAATCAAGAAAAACATGCACTTGTCCCAAATATTATGGCACTCACAATATATATATATATATATATATATATATATATATAGACTGTAATTAGCAACGCCAGGGAGAAATGTTTAGAATAAGAGGATTATCAAATTCATTATTCCCATCTCCACTAGATATCTGGGTGTGGCCATATTTATTTTTAGTTCTCTGTATCCCTGTCAAAGAGCAGGACTTAAATAGATTGTATCTCCGCCAGTTTCATTGTTCATCCTCTTGATTAGTACCAGTTAATCGAAATGCAGTAGGAGTGCCAGGAAACAAGAGTGTGAAAAACTCAGGGCCCTATTAATAAATAATGCTGCAGTAAACAAAGACCTGCTCTTACACAATACATCAGCCAGAATCAGTAAATCAGTTCATCTGAGTGAGCAACTCTTCAGTAAGGCAACCACGTTCCATTGCATGTGGCCTGAAATGAAATGTATTAAGCCTCTATTTAAGCATATCGCAAGTCTCAGCATGGCTTTGCTTGAGCAAACTTCGGAAGTATAGGCTACCATCTGCTCTTTCAATTACTAAAGCACTTTCTTCCTGCTACTGGAAAAATATATAGATTTTTTAAAAAGACCGTTTAAAATCCAAGTGGCTAAACCTCTGACATGAGCAAATGTAGGCCTATCCCAAATCTCAGTATCGCTCTGCAGGAAACAGCAAAACTGAATTTTCTTGCTGCAACGAGAAGTAGATCGATAGCCGAAGCATGGATCTACAGTGGTGTGAAAAAGTGTTTGATTTCTTATTTTTTTGCATGTTTGTCACACTTAAATGTTTCACATCATCAAACAAATTTAAATATTAGTCAAAGACAACACAAGTAAACACAAAATGCAGTTTTTAAATGAAGGTTTTTATTATTAAGGGAGAAAAAAAATCCAAACGTACATGGCCCTGTGTGGAAAAAGTGTTTGCCCCCCTGTTAAAACTGTGGTGTATCAAACCTGAGTTCAATTTCTCAGCCACACCCAGGCCTAATTACTGCCACACCTGTTCTCAATCAAGAAATCACTTAAATAGGACCTGCCTGACAAAGTGAAGTAGACCAAATGATCCTCAAAAGCTAGACATCATGCCGAGATCTAAAGAAATTCAGGAACAAATGAGAAAGAAAGTAATTGAGATCTATCAGTCTGGAAAAGGTTATAAAGCCATTTCTAAAGCTTTGGGACTCCAGCGAACCACAGTGAGAGCCATTATCCACAAATGGCGAAAACATGGAACACTGTATATCCATGGGCGTGGCTTTTGATTGATGTTTTGTATGCCCTTACAATGGATGATAAATTAAATGATAAATGGCAAATGTAGTGGTGATGAATGATAAAAGCAATAAACACCGCTTTAATCAAATCATATACAGCATTTTGTTCATTTGTGTGTTAAGTTTGCATGCGATGTAGATTGTTAATTCACATGTTGAGTTCATTATTAGACATGGTCGTTTGACAGTTGGAAATGTGGCACGGAATAGCTTCCGTACTTTTCCTACAAAATGTAGAATTTATGATTCATTAGAAATTGGACCACCGCCATGCAATTAACATACTCTTGTACCAAAGCACTTTCATGTAATATATCTTACAATAGCAGCAGGACATCTGGGTTTTGCCTCCAGCTGCTCTTTCCTGCAGAGCTTGAACTTGAAAGGGACAGCTCTCCATCAGAGGCTTAAACAATAGGCCTGTAGAAAATCTAAAAGTGCCCCTACTCTTAGTGAGCTTCCCTTGTTTGCAACTGTTTACACCTATTTTCTACCAGCAGTATCTTTTCCATGGAACATGTGTGACCAAAACTTACATTACATGGTCCTCTTTGTTATTTTTTCTCATTCCTTTCTCACTCCCTCCATTTTGACTGAGTCTGGGCTAATTGCATGAGCCATTTATCAAGGAATATGTGAAGGGTGATTTAGGAGAAGCTTGGTAGGAGACGGAGCATGTCAACACAGAACTTGTAATACAGATTTAATAACAGGCCTGAGAGCAATATGAGCCCAGGCGTTTATAATTGCTGAGGAAGATTCAGGACCGCTGTGATGTTAGTACAGGCTGTCAGACAATTTCCAGCCTCTGCGATAAGAGGCGAATACAATATCACGGCGTCAAAATGTCCACAAAAAACCCCCACATCTTTAGTACTCTGCTGCAGCACATCTTCATAGTGATGCACTGGCGACACAGGCTTACAAGTGCTTAATTTTATATAGAGGAGACTCGTATTCAGGGCTATCAGGTAAGACATCAGGTGCCATCGGCAAAGTGGGTGTGCTTCAGGAAGTCTTGCAGCTCCCGCTTATCCTCCCCACGGCACCCGCCTCCTACAATCCGGAGCCTTCTGTCTTGTTTGAGCTGTGTTTTTCCAGAGCACAAAGCTTTCCTTTTGTTCAGACCTCCATGGGCAGTCTTGTGGGCAGTAGACTGTGTTTTGTTTTTTCATGAGAGTTGTCACGGCTTTGACAGCCTGTGACCGACATAAACCGGGAGAATGGTAAAGACCCTGCAGAAGAGCTTACGGAACATTTTGTTTAGCAGTTACAAGCTTTGCAGACGTTCAGATAAATTTGCCCTTTAATTAACAGGCCACAGTTTGTTTTAAGGACCTGTTTGACGACAATACACTGCTGCATATTAATTAAGAATGGCTTAGTTTGGAAAGAAAGTATTATTTTAAAAAACACATTTCAAGAAGGCAGTAAATGGGCAATTAACCTCAGATGGTGGAGAAGTCATTTGGTTTCCAGATGTAATTTTCACTTGCTCATATATTATTTTGTGTTTAAAATGAATGTCTGGTTCTAGCAATATTAAAGAATCAGTTGGATGCATTCAAACAGCTTCCACTGCTTGTATTATAAAACATGCATACTTTCCAATCCATTCAGTATATTGTTGGATATGCAGTTTTTTAAATATATTTCATTATAATATACAGTATCTTGTAATAAGGTCCACAGTATGTACACAAGATAAATACGTTAAAGGCAATAAGATGTAGATTTTCTCATGTCATCCATTTCATTTGTTCAAGGGCACTACCAGAATGGGAAGTCTAATTGGAAGTTGGAAAAGGCAGTTTTTGTGTCATATTAGTAATCTTTTTTTATATTAAAAAGGTATAGATGTTTAACAGGTTAAAAACAAAACCAACATCAAAAACACCCAAATCTTTTAGTTCTGTGTTTACTAAACCATCAAATTCACATACAGTAGATCCCTTCACAGGAAGAGGCATTCCAGATGGGGTGTGGGTCCATGAAATTTCAACTGGGAAGTACCCAAGCACTTCTTTTGTGAACTACTGATTTCAAACAGTAATATTAATGATGTGATTTGAAGTATCTTTAATCCAGATTAATAATGTAAGACTTTGCTTCTAGCCCTCCCATCCCTCACTAACTATACAAGCTGAAGAAATGTGTTCCCAGTGGTTCCATTTTTCAAGAGGCAATAAAGGCGCACAGTTAATAGGAGCCTGAAAGCAGTTAATGAGTAAAGTTAATAATTTAACATTGCTGCTTAAGTATGAAATTAATGAAAGTGTTTGCGTGAGGTTCTCTCACCCAAAAAGCAAGTGTTTTGGTGGAGAAAATTGGAAACTAATAAAATAGATTAATCTGATTCCAGTTTAGTGCTCCTAATCTAAGAGCTTTTTATTTCATTTGGCATCTTCAATCCCACTAAAATTTGTCCAGTTCACAAACAATGTATAGTTTGGATGTGTCAATAAAGCAGTTTTTAAAGAAAGAAAATGGTGAGTAATGTTTTTTCACCACTTTCAACACTTTTTTTATTTATTCATCAGACCTGCAGGTCACCTGTCAAATCAAATTATTCATATTATTATGCATAAAGATTTATAAATAAGAATCTTTTCACACACAGGTGTGAAGTGCTACTTGGTCTGTGAAACAGTACAGATATTCTAGCGTTACATTTCATCAATTTTCAAGCACTATCACACTGCCTCATCACCCATCAAAAGAAAAAAAAACATTTCTCACTTCTATTCAGTGGAATTCATTAAGCCAATGGGAGATGGTATTATAAGGAAAATCTTAGTGAGGTCAAGAAAAATCTTGTTTTAAAATATTGTCAAATTACACTCAGTTTTGACAATTCTAGGAATCAGCTTGGGTCTTGTTTTGTAGCATTACCTAGGTTTTGCACTGCTTTTGTGGACACTATGCAGTGACACCACCATTCTAGCAAAAGGGCTCAAGCTTCCTGCTTCAATATTTCTGCCTGTTATAAAAGACCACGCTCACTATACAACTTGGTCAGTTTCAAGGTCTGGCTCATTTTCTTTTTCCATCTTAGTTTTTAGAGGAAGTGTTCCTCGCATCAGTAACAGAGCTGCATTTCCTATTCCTGTCCTAATTTCATATCCCCAACTGGATAAGATGAAAATATCCTTCCAATGTATGTGGAAGTTATTGGTGGAATCCTATTCCTGGTGTATTGATTATAGAAAGACTAGTGTGTTACTCTCCGATGTTTTGGGCGAGCACTTTTTCACAGTGCACAGCAAGCCTTATGTGTTATTATAATTTAATGTATAATTTGCACAGCGTTTTTGTATATGCATACTATATAGAATGTACAATGCAGGGACAATGTGATATTTTTTAAAGAGACTGGATGAAATGTAAATGCAATGCTAAAAGTCAATATCCAGTATATCATATGGCAAATCTCTTTGCTCTTCAGCTGCCTGAAACAGAGTAATCTTCATCTTAATATCTCGATTAATCTGGTACCACTCCTGCAGTCAAATGCATGGTACACAGCCATTGGGCTTTTCACAGAAGTCCTTTTGTGGAAAAAAATGAAAAACATGTATGAAGGTCTCTGATAGAAACATCTCAGTGTCAATTTTAATAACACATGCCATCCTTTAAGAAGACTTATTGGCTTTTAGTCAATTTCCTTAGTAGGCACTTGGGCTTACTTACCCATTTAATAGTCTGGTAGTCACTAGTGACTCACCCCCTGAAGAAGAGAGAAACAAGCCAAGCGCACAAGGTATTATTGTATTTCTTGTGGTATCAATCTGACATGATGTTATTTAATGATAGGCCCATGGTTTTGTTTTTATTACTGCAGTGGCATCCTTTTAACCAATTACTCTTTGTCACAAAGCAAATTGGGGGATACATTTACAATTTGACAGTGTTGCAGCCTTAATATAAATGTCATCTCAAAACAAAGCATTAAAATAGAATGATTTCTCAAGGCCTTGATATGAGTCTAAATATCTGTATCTCACTGTGATCACTGTGAATTGAATTTTTTCATTTTTGGTTATTGAACTATACACTCACTGAGCAATTTAATAGGAACACCGGTACACCTACTTATTCATGCGATTGTCTAATCAGCCAATAGTGCGGCAGCAGTGCAATGCATAAAATCATTTAGATACGGGTCAGGGGCATCACCCAATGTTCACATCAACCATCAGAGTGGGGAAAAAATGTGATCTAGGTCTCATAAATTCTATTGCTTTTTTTTCTTTTGCATCTGTACTTATGTTTTGATTTACTCGCCTCTATTGCTGCATGGGCAGTGACACATGACGATAGCTTAGCCTGGTCATGTGGAACCTTCTCTAGCCGCTTCCTTTTTTCATATATCAGGCCGCAGGTTTCAGTCTGCTATTGATCCTGCTTTGGTCAAAGTGTAGTGAAATTATTTAACACCAGCTCACACGTATACAGCACAAAATGTATCCCTTTATTTTTTTTCTATGTTCAACATCAGGAACTGCATCTAAGAAAATGAAGAGGAAGCAGCCGTGCATTTCAGCAGTCACAACAAGAACTCTGTCCTCTGACATTCCCAATCATAATATAGCACATGACTTCCCTAAAAAGAAACAAAACCATTTTAAAGATGGCATTATTGCAATCTCCACCAACCCCACCATCTTGGAAAGAACAAGATAATCTTACTAAAAGTGGGCTCCGTGTTAAATGTACAGTGAAAACTATGGTTCCTTCTGAATTGGGGTCTGTCAGTGGATAATTGACTACTGTAGCTAGAGTCAAGCCAAAATTCTGCTTTTCTCATCAAATCAGCTGCTTAATGCAATGTATATTTTAATACATTGTTTGTATGTATGCCATTTCCATACACATTCTATGCAAGCTTCATCGGTCAGGTTCAAAAATACCAAAAAGGTTCTAAACATAAACCATTTTATTTCCAAACACAAACCACTTTATTTGTTTAACATCCTTTGATGTCTCTATTCTTATCAAGTTCAAAGAATTCTTGTGCTTGAATGTGAAAGGGAAAAAGACATTTTCAAATATTTATGAAAGGGTTTAGAATTCTACAGTGCCTAATGAATAATTATGAAGAGGAAGATGCTGCAGAATGTTGACATTCTTTGGCAGTTTAAGAATACGGTTGTGTACACAGTATAAAGATAGGTTTTAATCATTTAATTATTTCATTTAATCATGACTTCATAATTCATAATTCCCGAAGGTGTACGATATGGCACACTCAGTTAAAAGTGTGTTTGACAGTCAAAATAATTTTAAAATAAATTAACAACCTATTTTAAAGGATTTTAAAAATGAGAAGAAAAAAACCCCCAGTTAATTTCTAATGAGATAGCCGCACGTAAGATAGCAGTGGCACGGGTTCTGTAATTTGAAATGTACTGCTGTGGCTAACTGTGGCAGTCCTGGTGCCCTTATGGCAGACTTATTAAGTCCACAAAGCTCCTACATACTGCGGAACTGCAACATTTGCTACCTACCGATTGAATGTTACCTTTATTTAATGCAGAAATGCTTGATTCTGTGTTTTTTCTCAAAGGAGATGTGACCTGAGGAGTTACAGATGTAACAGAAGAGAATGTAAAATATGGGCTTAAGCCATTGTTTATAAAGGCTTATTATTCACAGAACCACATTGACATGCCAACTGTCCTTGCAGGTGGGTACAGGAAAAAGTGGTCTTAATGTGGACTGTTTTTTACATACTTCTGACAGGCTGTAGAACCTCCAAGTTATGAGTGCACTGGGACTGGAAGTCCTTTCGAAATCTGAAAAAGTTTGCACCTTTTTTGAAAGTTTGGTTAATTTAAGGAATTTATTGATCAGAATTGCTAATTACATTTCAGTACCTTCATTTTTAAATATGTTACTCTTGTTTTGTAGCTGGAGAACTTAATTTGTACGTACACTTACTGAGCACTTTATTTGGTAAACCTGTACACCAGCTTGTTAATGCAAATATTGAATCATTATCACATGTCATATGGCTGACGCTTTTATCCAAAGCGACTTGCAGTTGATTAGACTAAGCAGGAGACAATCCTCCCCTGGAGCAATGCAGGGTTAAGGGCCTTGCTCAAGGGCCTAATGGCTGTGCGGATCTGATTGTGGCTACACCGGGGATCGAACCACCGTCCTTGCGGTTCCCAGTCATGTACTTTAACCACTACACTACAGGCAGCCCTATCAGCCAATCATGTGGCAGCAACTAAATGCATAAATGCATGCAGACATAGTCAAGAGGTTCAGCTGTTTTAAGACCAAATGTCAGAATTGGGAATAATGGAGTGATTGCTTGGTCCAGACAGGATGGTTTGAATATGAACATGACCCACATTACAACAGTGCCATGCAGAAGAGATAGAGTGCTATGCATCTCTGAACCCACCATGTGTCCAACCGCTTAAGTGGATGGACTACAGCAGCAGAAGACCAATAAGTCTAAAAAATACATCTAATAATTACCTAATAAAGTGCTCACTGAGTGTATAATCACACCAGCGATATTGTAGGACTCCTTAGGTAATCACCTCCTATTTGCCAAGCTGAGAGATAACAACCCCAGTCCAAAGTAGTTGCTGACATTCTGTATTTGACAATAATGTAAAGTGTTCATTGTTTGTCCATTTATGATGGTTTCAACATTAAATCCAGGCTTTGGGCTTTCTCTGGTTATATTTTTTGAGTGAACAAAACTAATAAACAAGAGAGCCATGTGAAGCAGGAATTCATTATCACATAAACCCACACAATTAAAATGAAATGAAAAATTATGATTCCTTAGCACATTAACTGACCTTCCAGCATTAAACCTTTTACCACAGCACATTACCAGATGTGTCAAGCATTGTTGAGTCACTCCACAAATAAAATCATGGATAAAAATATCAGGAAACCATAAATATGCTGGACCTCACTTTAGTGTGCCCTCTATGGTGAAGCTGACGTACATTGTTTTAAGTTTGCAGTTTAAAAGTTATGAAAAATGTTTGTAAGCAAGGGATTTATTTATTTTATTATACAGGTATACTGTACGTATTGGACAACAAGAGCACACTAGAATTGATGCTGTATTTTCAAATGCAGCTACTTGTCACTTTCTAAACTGCAGACAATTGCACAAACAGCTGGCAAAGAACAGATTTGTGTGAAATTGTGTTGTCTTTTTAAAATAAAGTCAGCAAAGTCTAATGGATATACTCACTGAGCACTTTATTAGGAACACTATACTAATACTGGGTAGGGCCTCCCTTTGCCCTCAAAACAGCCTCAATGCTGTTTGAAAGATTCCACAAGATGTTGAAAACATTAATTTGAGATTCTGTTCCATATTAACATTATTGCATCACGCAATTTCATGCAGATTTGTCAGCTGCACATTCATGCTGCGAATCTCTTGTTCTACAAAGTCTGGTGACTGGGAAGGTCCGTTGACTGGGAAAGTCACTGAAGAACATTGTCATTGTCACCAGTTTGAGACTTTTACTTTGTGACATGGCGCATTATCATGCTGGATGTAGACGGGTACGTTGTGGCAATGAAGGGATGCACATGGTCAGCAACAATACTCAAATAGGCTGTGGCATTCAAGCGATGATTGATTTGTATTAACAGGCCCAAAGTCTGCCAAGAAAACATTCTCCACACCATTACACCACCGCCACCAGCCTGGACTGTTGGCACAAGGCAGGTTGGGTCCATGGATTCATGCTGTTGGCAACAAATTCTGACCCTACCATCTGTATGACTCAGCAGAGATCGAGATTCATTAGACCATGCTCCGTTATCCTAGTCTTCAACTGTCCAGTTTTGGTGAGACTATGTCCACTGCAGCCTCAGCTTTCTGTTCTTGGCTGACAGAAGTGGAACGTGGTCTTCTGCTGTTGTAGCCCATCCGATTCAAGGTTTGACGTGTTGTGCATTTTTTGATGCTTTTCTACTCACCACAGTTGTACAGAGTGGTTATCTGAGTTACTGTAGCCTTTCTGTCCACTCTAAGCAGTCTGGCCATTCTCTGTTGCCCTCTCTCATCAACAGGGCATTTCCATCCGCAGAACTGCCACTCACTGGAAGTTTTCTGTTTTTCAAACTCTAGAGACTGTTGTGTGTGAAAATCCCAGGAGATCAGCAGTTTCTAGAAATACTAAAACCAGCCCGTCTGGCACCAACGATCATGCCACAGTCTAAATCAATGAGCTCACATTTTTTCCCCAATCGGATGGTTGATGTGAACATTAACTGAAGCTCCTGAACCATATCTGCATGATTGTATGCATTGCATTGCTGCCACATGATTGGCTGATTAGAAAATTGCATGAATAAGTAGCTGTACAGTGCTCAGTGAGTGTAAATGTCAGAAGAACCATAAACTAAAATTCTATATATAACATTCATATATAAATTATGAATTCAAAATTTAAATATATTGTCATGTTCGATTTCAGAATTATTTTCATCAGCCATTAAGAAGAAATACTACAGTATGTGCACCCAGCTCCTCGCAATTAGTCATTATTTAGCCTCTGTCAGCTCTATTACTTGTACATTTGAACCAATATTTTGTTTTGGTGCTGGTACAAAAACAAAGTAAATCTGTTACACCATAATTAAGTGTCAGATGTTGTTGATTTACTCATAATTAGTTTTCTAGCTATCATTAGACACATACATTAGAATGCATACATTAGAATTTTAGAAGATTATTGTCAGTCTCGGCTTCATCTCCTTGGACTGTGACTCACAGTGAATAAAGCATCTCACCTATGGTACAAAAAAATATTGCTGCTGTCATTAGATATCTCCAATATTTCAGCCAGGGGTTGTTGTATGGAATCATATTTATGTCACATGGGTATGTATTTATATGGTATAACCATGGATTTGCTGTGGATATGTTGAGAAGCTAAGTTGATTTATTAAGAAGTTATTCTATGGGTTCTAGATTAAATCTCCTCTGACAACTTTGTGCATTCAAAATGTAAAGTGGAGGGTGATAAACATCTTTTCTGAGGTGGCTTGCACAGCGTCATTATTTAAATGATCAATATGCCTCTTGTTTTCACACCTAAGCTTTCCACAGGGAGAGCCAGAAGAATGCATTCTCATCACATTGGTCAAACAGCCACAAAATAATGGGCTGTAAATCAATACATAAATGGAGTATTTTTAGCACAGCAGGTTGCTATTGTTTCAAATGGGCCTATTGAAAACCATCATAAATACAGAGACACACACAGAGTAAGTTTTATTTGCCATTGTTTTACTATAGTTTTTCATTCTTTTCAAATATTTTTCATCTTTAATTTGACGACTATTATATATAATAATCAGAGTCAGCAATACTTAACCTGAGTAAATTTACATTTTCCAGTTCATGCAATGAAGTGGTTCCCAATATCAAAAATGAGTGTGTATGCCAGACACGCCTGGTTACACATGTGGCCTTTGACAGGGCCTTAAGTCCATCAATTTTGACTTCATGCCAGGATTCATATATTATTGAACTTTTCACATTATTATTCACCAATTGAAATTGTTATTTTTTACATGCATTCAAGAACCCCTTAGTGCATAACAAGAACTGGAAATCGATTGAATACATTGGTTCTGATAGCTGTGGTCTTAAACACACTCCTTAAACAGCATGCAGATACTGGGAAGGTGGGAGGAGACCCATGCCCGTCAAAATACTCTTCATTTTAGCTCTACCCACCTGCTTGAAAAACTGCCACAGAAAACAGTTTGAGTGTTATTTTTGATAATTGGATTGTCATAGCACGATTTGTGAAAATCTTTTCTCCCCATGGGTTTTGTTTACAGAACATGATTTATTTAAATAACCAGAGAAACCACTCAACTGTACTGGCATTTAAGCATGTTCCCCTCAATCAGAGGTCTGCCTTTAGTGTACGGTGTGGAAAGTTCATCATAAGGTCACTGCTGTCACCTACCATGCCATTTAAAACCATTGATCTGTTTAATTACTTTTTTCGGCTTTTGAAAGCAGAGGCACAAATCTTTGCAGGAAATGCCACAAATCCAGTCTACTTTGAAAAATGCTTTTTATTGTACATTTGAACTGAGGACCAAATGTCTGCCTCATTTTTAACAAAGTAAGCCTGAAACCAAAATTCATGAATTGAATAATAGCACATGCCAAGCTAAGACTTGTCTAAAAGGAACTGCAATGCATGAATGTGCAAAATTGTGGCAAATTCTATGGGTCACTAAAGAAAATAACCATGTATGTTTAGCCTTCTTGTTAATATTCATACAGTAGAGCTTGAGGTGGCATGCATTTAACTATGTCATTATTCATAATCTGTAAAACAGACCATAGATTTTAATCAATTAAGTACATCCCATATGAGTCTTTACATTGTCAGTTGTCACTAAATCTTGAAAGAGAAGGTTTGATTTTACGTTATATTTAGCTTTTTAGCATTTAGAGATGCATCTACAGTATATTTAGCAATAGATTAAATCGAATTATAGATTTTTAAATTTAATTTGAAAATGTTCAGAAAATGATATTCATATCAGCCTCTTAGCGTCTCATTTGGATGATTTCACTTGAACTTCAAAAACACATTCAGGGGGTTCACAGTAATGAGATAACAACTCGTTTGATTGGCAGAAAATCCCTTAACAGCAACCTTAGAGAATTACGGGTCCAAAGAATCGACCCCTGGCACAAGCTGCTTATAGGAGTGATCTGAAATCCAATTACTTCCTTCATATTTGGGGGCATTCCTACAGCAGGCAAGGCTTGAAAGTAATAGCCTTTGCCTGCTATTAGCTTCTCTAATGTACCAATGCACTGACAGGTTTAAAAAGAAACACCCGTCAGTCAGAGAATTCATACTGTATGTCCAATCAATAATGAACGGAGTCAGCATTCATTTGGTCGAGGCTGTTACCAGGAGAAGCGAAACTGCTTTAATTGAAAGGGAACAGCACTCACTGTAGCTTGTGAGGCTTCCTTTCCATTTTAGTTCAAAGGCGTCTCATTCAAAGGCAGCAAGCTTTTAACCGATCAACCCTGACATTGAACAGGCTGCTTTTCAGAAATCTCTCCACTGGACTCTAATACACCTTCTCTTTGCTTGTTTGTTACATCATGATCACAGCCTCTGTAAATGTGCACTGCGTGTAATTACAGGTTTTATACACGATGACCACCAATGCATTGTACATGTCAAACCTTGTCATCAAAACATCACTGGCCATGCACTACTTTGGCTGCTTAACAAAATAAGCATCTTGGCAGCATGGCATATTTAGCAGGAATAACTGATTAATGAATAAAAGACTCTTTTTGGGTCTATTTTAAGTGTTTATAATGTGCATATTACTGAAGTAAATGGTGTATCATTCCTGAATTTGGTTACTGCCAAATCTGGTTACGGCAAGTTCATACCAATCTACAGTGCCAAGGCTTCTGGGATATTAGTAGCAGTTGTGTCCAAAAACTGTTTAGTGGATGAATCCAATAAAGGGTTTGATACATTTTGCCAAATCATCTTGAATAGGGTCCTTTATTTAACAGTTCAGTGTTTTCTATCGATGTTTCCAATCGGTCGGAAGTCTTGACTGTTGAAATGTTAAGGCTTGTTTATGAAATGTTCAGGCTTGCTTTTCCCAAGAGTGCCGCTAAAGTGTTTCTCAATCCCACGTTGTCTTTTGTCCGTAGTACATTTAAATAAATTGCTGAACTGTAGAAGGCCAGAGAGTAGTATAAGCATTCTCGGAGCTTTTTTATTTTTCCAAAAATGAGGCCACAGTAGAGGTGCTGGGATGACTGCCAAGAGGTCATCTTCATAGCCTCAGAAGGTAATATTTCAGTGGGGTTCTGAAAACCTTGAGAGATCAAAGCGAGCAAGCAAGGTAAAGGACAATATAACCCAGAACCCCTGTGGCTTGGCTACATTCAGACAAAAGAGGCAGAGCAATTTGGGCAAGGCTGCATTTATTGACGTGGGCCACAGACAGCTTGTGTCTGGAATTAGATGGTAGAGTGAACTTCTTGCTTCTAGCTTTATGTCAGATAAACCCAAACCTAGGAATGATCTCTAGGGAGGGGACAGGAAACCAGAGATTTGTGCTGTGATTTGTCTCATGGGATATATGTACCTCCGAGCACTGATTTGCAGAAGCACAATGATATTCTCACAGGTACACTTTGCCACAGTTTCAAAATCAAATGTCCACTCGGGATGCTAACGGGATGCTTAAACTTTAAATTACTGGAGATGAGGCAAGTTTACTTGGAGACGGGCTTCACCTCCCCTGCTGGTTAATGTAGTGGTTCGTTCTAGTGGTTAGCACATGACCGTCTCCTGTCTGGGTTCGAAAACAGCATTCATACAATAAAATAACAGCTTGGCGTAAATACAACAAATTATATTAAATCGAAACTAATCAAGGAATTGGGTTCGGTGGGTTTGGGGAAAGGCTATCTTAATTTCTGTTTTTCACATTGTGTTCATTAGTATTACATTTTGTTGTTAAATTCACCACATGACGGGAGTCATACTAATTTATAAAATTGGGTAGCTCCGGAGGATTTAAAAAGTGCTCTTTCCCACCCCTAGTGGACATTTCGTTTTAACACTCCAGTAAAGTGTACCTGTGTGAACATAATCGTGTTTCTAGAAAAGAATGCACAGGGCTACGTATATGCCTTGATACTGGGCTGATTTATTTAGTGAGGTAGATCAAGACTGTTATATTTTTCATGATGGCTTTTAGGCTGTGTTCCTCCAGCTTGTGCCCATAAGTAAGAGAGTTGGGTTGTCAAGAAAGTGCCTTGTATGTCCATTATTCAGAGCAATGCATTAGAATAGCCCACAGCAATATTTTCATATATCATATAATACATGAATTATAGCAAATAATAATAAATACCAATGAGAGTTTTATCGTTCCTACATTGCAGGAGTTGCAGATGTGTTCCAATAAAATATTGTCTTTGTCTTTGTCTTATGTTTTCATGTTATAGTATAATATTCATTGGGCATTTGCCCATTCAGAGAGGAAGCTATAATAAAAACGCATTCAGTATGTCCGGTAAATAAAACGGCACGTGCTCTTGCTAATACCTGCTTCTTATTTCTAAATCAGTTGAGGGACTGTGTCTCCACTGATACAGTAAAGATGTAATCCTCCAGAAAACTGTAATCAAATACATTTATCTATGCTTTTTCTTTGTTTATATTCCAAAACCGTCCTCAGTTAAGGCGTGTGCTGTGGCACAGGGAATCTTGGTGAGTGAATCTGAGAGAGAGGAGAGAGACGGACCCGTTATTGGCTGCTATTCCGCATCTGTTACCTTGGCCAGAGTATTTCGGTTTTGGCAGCGGAGGGAATTGATGATGTAAGCTTATTAAGCCCACAGGGGCTGTCTGCAGCCGTGGCCCCTGGAGATTCTTATTGGTTCTTTTCCCTGCTTGACAGACTCTGAGGAGGAGGAAGGAGGGGTGGGGGTCCCACAGGCACTGAATAGCCCTGTACACTCACATGAGCAGCTACAAAACCAATCTCTTCTCATACCAGTTCTCATTCAGTTGATTCAACAACTTCCCTAATTTGCCAGTCTTTGTGATCTGGTAGTCTGGTAACTAGACCCTTGAGATGATAAAGGAGCTACCAGCCTTGCCTGAGATTTTTAATAGAAATGTAGGCGAATGCAGTGAAATGTACACAATTCTTTTAAACAACACTACCTTCAGTTCGCCTGTTTGAGCGTTGCTGCATGCCACCGGCATACAATGTGTTGCTCTGAATTGTAATGCTGCAAAGTGATTTATTTTCTTCCCTTTGTCAAACCTGCATCTCTCATTAATCAAATACATGGCCGTCCATTGTAACTAACAATGTGTGTGTTGGGGGGTGGGGGCATTCGATCCTGTTCCAAACTTTTGCTGTCTTTAACTGTGGAAAAATTCTCTTTGCTCGGCTGCCTATTAAGATAAGTCTGCAAATCCCAAGCGTAACCCCCTACCCCAGACCCAACCTGTGCCATGCCCAGCCAGGGCCCCCCACCTCGGCGTGAGGACTTTGATATTCCAAAGCGCACCTCCTGGAGCCGATCTCGGCTCAGCCCACTTTCCCGCACTCAGGCAATGCCTTTCCAGAGAGATTCCAGCACAAATGAGATTTCTCGCAATCAGCTCTTCCACTCTCCCTCCCGTTCCTTCATTGCCCACCTCCCCCCCAACATTGTGACATGAAAAGAAGAGAGAAAAACATCTCGCTCTCCGTCTATTCAGTGATCTCCCGGCGACTGGGGATGGAGCGCGCGAGGAGTAGCCGTCTTCTCTCCTGTTGCAAGTTCACATGCAGAGGAACAGCGTCTCTTGCTGCTGTCGGGGAAGGGAGGAGTTAGGCTGTCTGAAGCGGCTCTCGGAACAAAAGGCTTTCCGCAGAAATCAACAGCGCTAGTCTCATTAAGCAGAAGCAAACCGGCGAAGGCTAGCGCATCTTCTAAGAGCCAGTGGGGGAGGGCTATCTGAATTAGCCTGAGGTGCGGACCGTCTCTGGACTCACTGTACACAGTCCATCCTCCAACCGTGTTGACTACCAGGATGGAGCCAAAAGCCAGCATTCTTTACACCTTGGAAACAGAGGGACTGAATTGACACTTGAGGATGTTTTTACTTTTTTAAGTGAGGTAGGATTTTGCATCATTCACTGAGCATTTTTGAGAATCTGTAATGCATTTATGAATGGCATCCCTTCAGTAAGGAGTACATTTTTAAGAAACAAAAGTTTTAGGCTGGTTCAGTATTTTCTACATTTGTGAGTGCTTTTGAGTTAAGTATCCTTAGATTTTTTTTCCCTTATTGCCCCCATTTAATGGAAATCATGTCGCCATGTGTGGCTGTAGATACTAATTGGAGTATCTGTAGATCGCACTGGATGTTTTAACTATGGCCACCGCACAGGAGTCTCCAGAAACCATAACCCCGGATTCTCTCCCCAGCATGCGTCATCGGACTGTTCTCCAGAGTTCCGAGAGCGAGGTTCTCATGCGATCCGCGAGGGAGATCACAGTGGCTTTTGTGAAGAAGACAAAGTTTCATGGGCTGAAGTACATCTTTGCCCGAGACCGGTCCCAGTTTCGGCGGATATTCTGGTTATTGGCCTTCTTCAGTTGCGTGGGGCTGCTCTCCACATGGTCCTGGAACCGGCTCCACTACCTGCTCTCCTACCCTGCTTTCACCAAGATCCACATGGTGTGGGCCCACAGCATGGCCTTTCCCGCCGTCACCTTCTGCAACCAGAACCTCTTCCGGGTCTCCCAGCTCACCAAGGCCGACCTCTACCACAGCGGCTACTGGCTGGACCTGCTACACCAAAACCACTCGGTCAACGAGAGGAGCCTGGCTATCCTGAGGGACAGTCGGAGACAGAGCCTGCTCAGCTTACTGGACTTCGGCAATTACGCCCCTCCGCCCAACTTCATCATCAACACAACAGAGATGATCGACAGGCTGGGGCACCAGCTCCAGGATATGCTGCTGGAGTGCAAGTTCCAGGGAGAGAACTGCACCTACAAGAACTTCACCCCTGTACGTACAGAGGGAGGGCGGGGATAGCGTTTACTTACAACAATACTTCCCTGTCCATACAGTGAGATAAGACAGAGGGAGAGAGAGAGCAGCACTAACACAAACCTAACATTAGAAGGGGGGTGGCAGGTTGAGGAGGGGACGGAGGGGGAGGGATAGTGTATGGCAAATGATCAATGTGAGTGAGCGATGTGCCTGTCATTTAGATTCTGCTTTCAATAAACAGATGGAAAAGAAGTAATGAAGCATATGTTGTGAATGAGAAGAGGGGTATAGATAAATTGGCAAAGAAGATAAGTTAATGATATTGCAGAACGTAACTCGAGATCTGTGCCCAGATGCGATTATCGGGATTTAACAGAGCAGAAATACTGTAGCAGATAAAAGGTTTTTGTACAGAGATAGAAAGTTTCATTGAAATGCATATGCCTCCTTCCGGCTGATTTTCAGCAGTATGGAAAGCACTTATTTGAGTCCTAGGCGTGCGGGGAGAGCCACTCTCCTTGTGTTATTGTTCAATTAGCATTTTACAGCATTTGTCCTCACCATGGGATATATTCAATTGATGCTCATATGGGTAGGAATTTTCAAAGCAAGCATGCAGATAATTGGGTCGGGGCGATTGCATCGTACATAATTGAAAAGAGATGTCTGATGGATTTTAGGTAGAGAGGTTGTGTGAGCTGAAGTATGTGTTTAATCTATATTGTGTGATTAGAAATAAGGCATCATTTTATATTTTACAAGTATATGTTTTTTCTGCATGTTTAGATTCATGGCACCAGTGTTATTTCTCAATTGGGCAAAAAGCGAATGCAGCTTCCTTAATTGTCAAGATGAAAAACAGAGGGAAAAACTGAAAGCTTCTCATGGCATGTTTGCTGTCTAAATTCTGTGTACTATCAGTCAATAATTCTATTCCACCTTCACTGCTGTCCTTGGCTAGCATCTCCATAATGAGCCCTGCATGTTTGTTAGATCAGAAGGGGACACACAAAACCAAGTAGGGAGAATGCGTGTTTCCCTGATTCCAATGAATAATATCACTAATCCATTTTAAGAGAATGTGCTGTCAAATACAAACCTTGTCAGCATAATCTACCAAAATTAAAAAATGAAAAATATTTCCCTCAGATTATCTGGTTTTGATGGAATCTATGGGGTCATTTTATCTGAGAGGGTTTAGTTTTAATTGAATCCCACTCACAGCTTTAATTGAAAACAGCGTGCTTATGTCTTTAAGAAAGAAAAGGTTGAGGATCCAGTCGGCCCTTCATGCCACAGCTTTCAGTGTGAAAGCAAAAGGAAATATCTCTGATTACGCCCACAAAGTGTCTCTGTGTTTCCTCTCCATCGTTTTCTGCCTCTTTTATATCATACTCATCATGTTGGTTTGTGCAGCCAGGGATTTGCACTGCTTGCCTTTCATACTGTATGGCTTTAATCTCAGACGAAAGACTACTTTGATGACTGCTAACTGCAAAAGAAAAAGATATTTAATTAGCTACTGTTTATCTAGAATATATTTACCACACAGGAAGTGAGGTTAAATAAGTGTGAGCTGTCAAATCATCAAAGCCAGGTTGTTACTTCTTAAAATAAAATCTGACTGCCCCCAGATGATTAAATCATCTATTATGTGATAGGATGAGAGGCCAGACTTGTTTTTTTAAAAAGTGGATGAATCAGTATTTAACATCTTCTATGCACTGCGAGAATGCAAATGAATTCTGTCAGAACTTAACACCTATTTCCTGGGAGATGACAATTCCAGAATGACAGACAGGTAATTGTCAAAAATGTTTTGACTTTTACTTGTGAATATAGGCTCATACCAAGCCAAACTGAAGGTCTGGTCCTTTTGTGTCAGCAACGTTTGTGCCCTTAGTCCAGACCACCTTCATCTTCTTTGGTCACAAACTGCTCTTCCTGTCTCTTTACCGTTCACAGAGTTACATTAACTATTAATCAGGGGCCCCATTAATTAATTTATTGCAAAAACTTGTATGGCTACAGTTTCATATATAATGCACACCATCATTAGCGGTATTGTAACATATCATACTCAATGAATTGCAAGAACCCCCTAAATCATTTGATACATGATTGGCAGCTCCAACTCCACCCCCCAATAATGCGGTTGGCAGTGTTGCATAGTGGAAGTTGTTGCATAGTGGATGCACAAAAACATCCATTTGAAGAACCTGCCCCAGTACATGGAAAGTAATGCATATAAGGTTTGTTCAATCATTTTGTGATAGCCTTTGGACAAGATACTCTGGCAGTACAAATAATCCTCCCAGGCATGCAGTGCAGTGAATCAATAAATCTGTATAAAATGAATTCAGCAACTAATTACAGAATCCTAGTATGTGTTGTTAACTGTTATCTCAGCAGAGATCATTGTATCATCGTAACAATGTTCATTGTTCTAACTATATGACTAATTTGGAGAGAAGTAACAACTTGGTGAGGAAAGAATATTAGTCAACAGTTGTATGATTGTAGCCTTCTGACATTGTTCTTAGGTATTTTTCCAGGCATTTTTGTACTTTAATTTGTCTGTGCTGTGGGACCTAATTAAAACATAATTAAAGTGTGGCATAATTTGTTGTGCTATGTCTGTGCATTGTAAAGGTACATTTTCAGCTGTTTAAACTTAGCCTAGCATAATTAGAAAACAAATTCCCAAGACCACAGAGATGTAAACAGGGATACAGTCAGTGAGTAGCTGCTTCCATTTAAGGAAATACTAAATTGAAATATAAGCCCATAAGTGTATGAAAAGTTTCACATTCATTCTCACATTGAATGTTAATTTAAATTATTATCAATTCTATATAGTAAAGACAGTTGAAGTGCTTGCCTTGTATTTATCATATCTTGCAAGAGGGCCAGATATTGCCAATATACTGTATTGTAGTATATTTTATTATATTAGGGGGAAAATGTTGTGATTGTGAATTAAGGTAACTTTTAATTTTAATCTTTTTAATTATATTGCTTGAATAAGCATTCATAAGTATTAATGCTGACTCCCATAACAGCCATTTAATCTACAAATCATCACAATATTTTTACCATTTTATTTTTTAAATAATTTTGTTTCATTTGTAATCTTCATACCTATAAATAAACTATTTTTGACCTGTTTGTTTGTATTTGGGGAAGAAATGGCTATGAAATGGTTAATATTCAATATTCTTTATCCGACACCCACTACTGACTGCATTGTGGTGGATATTTGACATGCTAAGGCATTTGAATTTGATTGAAAAAGATCCAGTAGTATAGTGATCCATGAAATATACACTCACTGAGCACTTCATATTGCAACCCTTATTCACGCAATTATCTAATCAGCCAATTGTGTGGCAGCAGTGCAATGCATACAATTATGCAGATACAGATCGGGAGCTTCAGTTAATGTTCACATCAACCATCAGAATGCGGAGAAAATGTAATCTAAGTGACTTTGATGTGGAATGATTGTTGTTGCCAGACAGGGTGGTTTGAGTATCTCAGAAACTGTTGATCTCTTGGGATTTTCACGCACAGCAGTCTCTAGAGTTTGCAGCGAATGTTGTGAAAAACAAAACACATACAGGGAGAAGCAGTTCTGATGGCAAAAAGGCCTTGTTAATGAGAGAGGTCCGAAGAGAATAGCCAGACTGGTCAAGGCTGACAGGAAGATGACAGTAATGCAAATAACCACACATTACAACATTGGTATGCAGAAAAGCATGTCTGAACACACAACACATCTTAACTCTAAGTAAAAATAAGTCAAGTAAATAAGTCTAGTAAATACCTAATAAAGTGCTCAACTGGGGCCGTGGTGGCGCAACAGGCTAAGGCTAAGACTTGCGGTTGCAGTTCGCTGCAGTTGCACACCAGGGACCAGGGTTCGATTCCCAGTCCTGCCAAAAGCCAAGTTTGGCTGGCTCACGTGGAGCTCGCTGCTCCAGAGGGAGGGACTTAGTTGATCGCCGCACCTCGGTCACGAGCATGAGACGAGGCGGCTTGAAGAAGGCTCTCCTTTGGGCCGCTGAGGGACGGGGTGGGAGCGGTGTATCTAATACTGGCTCTAATTGAATCAGACGGGGTACAATTGGCTACCAAATGGGGAGAGAATTTTAAATTAAAAATAAAATTAAAAATAAAATAAAAAAGTTCTCAACGAGTGTATATAAGTTACGTTGTGCAATATTAATATTTCATCATGACAGTTCTCTTGCCAAACAAAGAGCCACCTGAGAACTATTGGTCTGAATGGACTGATAGCCCTCTTAGAATTGCCACCTGTCAATTCTATTGGTAAAACAAACCTGATGGCCTGAATAGTCACCCTTAGCTTTTGAATTGTCACACATTTCCTGTGATTTGTCACCATTTTCTTCTGCACTGTCACCCATTCCATATGACTTATCATCCAATCCTTTTTTTAGGTCTCCTCTGTGCATTCAGACCTTCTAATATTGAAGTGCACAGTGAACTATAATCCAGGGAATGCACTGGATAACTGATAGCCATCATTACAATTCACTTAGGATAATTCCAGTGATGGAGCTTTCTAAATGTCACAGGAGAAATGCAAATTACTTTCATTAATTTCCACATGCACTTGTGCTAAACGTGTATAAGAAAGGGCAATAAAATGTTTAATGGGTAGATAGTATATAAGTTGAGAGGGAGGTATGATTATAACATTTTGCCTATGACAATGAAATTTCCATTAATGATGTAAGCCTCCTGGTGTAGTTTTAAAATGAAGCAAAGGGAATTCGACTTTTGATGGCGGGGTATTAAAACCGCTTAAACCCCTAAGCTTTACAGAGGCCGTGCTGCTGCAGACTCATATTAAAGTACCCGGGGCACGGGAGTGTAAACTGTGAGTTTGAAACATGCCTGCTAACATTTTGAGTTTGACAGGGGTCGGCCGCTAAGTTCAGGGTTTCGGGCACGGCAGGTGGAGTGAAACAGGTAGGTTGAGTGAGAGGTGAGGGTGGGTCTTTTAGTGGCTGTCGTGTGGAACTTATCAAGAGGTGAACTTAATAAGTAGGTCTAAGACTCCCAGCATGCTATGGGCCTTGACCTAGGTGTTCTGTCGGTGTGCATGTGGCAGCCAATGGGTTTGGTCCCTGTCTTCTGGTCATGTCTCCTTGCAAAGCTGCTAATGGAAAGTGTCTCAGAGCAACGTGCCAGCGCAGTGTCTTGTTCATCTCATAAGAGTCATTTTCGCCATCCTTAGCCTGGCGGCAAACTCGATAATCGAGAAGCGTGAGAGGCCATTAAAGGCCCCTGTCAGATGACTGCAGGGCACTTGGGTCCCTTCTAGACACGGGCGTGGGCATTCGCTGCGAAATGACACCTCTCTAATGCTACGAAACCAAAGGTTCTGCTCTGATCCGCAACATTTGGAATAAGCATGGATGATTTGCCTGGCTTTATTGCACCTGGGACCACAGCTGACAGTGTTTCCTGAGCGATAGCATTACTATAAATAGCGCAGACTGAGATTTTGTCATGGTGCACTGGACCCGTTCATGGCTTATGCTGAGGATGATCACATTTGTAAAGACAGGTCTACTACATACCCAATGTAGTAGAGATCCAATCCAATATATGTAGTGAAAAGCCATTTATTAGAAAATATATTCATTAGTAAATAACTGTTCTCCACTATTGGAGAACAGAGCCAGCATATTTCGTTTTCTATGATTTCCCGCATTGGTTTTCTGATGTTAATTTCCTTGTCACTCTGATCTCACCAGCAGGAACTGAATTCCTTAGCTGCCACATTTTTCAGATCTTATATAAGGCACTGAGCTCATGCAAGTTAAATTGCAAGGCAACAATAAACTAGCCTTGAAAGAAACATTCATGGAAAATTCATGTTTCTTCATTAGGGGACACCTTGCATGATCAATAGCATTGTTTGATGTAGACTTGTCTACAACATAACAATTGACTGGGCTGCTGGGTGGTGCACCCAATTGATACTGGCAAGGCCAGAGCCAGTGCCATCGGCGATTTGGACACTAAAACTTACTCCAATACTCTAAATGCAATACTCTCCTCCTTCCCTCTTCTTTTTTTCCAAAATATTTCACAAAAGAATAATAAAAAAAAAAATAATAATAATAATTTTTGTAAACTATATACAGGCGGTTCCATTTCCATCACAGAACTCCCACTGCAGACCAATAGGAAACAGGTACTTGTACCGAGGTGTGAAATGTGTCGCTCTTCTTCAACACGCTATTCAGCAACTATTCATGAATATGTGTCCAGATTTACTATGTGCATGTGCTTTTCTATGCACACGACACAAGAGTGTAAACGTGCATACATGTGTTGGTTCCATATGCCTATAGAAAATTGATATCTGAATGGCAATGTGTTTTCAGATATCTCAATAGTTCCAAAGTTCCAAAATCAATTCAATTTCAGGAAATTTTACTTTACTGACACCTGGTAATTATATCTCCTGTCACCATTTTCATTTCATGCCTTGGCCATGCAAACTGTCAGTGCTAATGATTTCAAAACAAAAGGGATGAAATGATGGCTTCTTTCAGTCTATTTTTTCTGCTGGCCCTTGCTTCTCAGCCTGTTTCACTTTCAGGTTTAAGTGAAAAGGAAAATCTGAATGAAAACAGAGTTGTTCCATAAATTGGTAAAGCATTTACAAGATACATATAAACAGAATAAATGAAACATGCACTAGGGATCAGAAATAGGGATTCTCAGAGGAATTTTGTGTACAGTGCCTTGGAAACATTTTAATAAAACAGAAAGAAAACAGAGTTGTCTTGCCACCAAGGCTTGTACAGCCCTCTGGCATGAGTGGACTTGTGTGTGTGTCAGAGTAGATGAAGCTTGGGAGTTGGTAGGTAGCGCTGAGAGAGATGCTACATTGTGATTCAGCGTAGCCGATTAACCATTTTGTATTTCAGCATCCTTTTGTTAAGCTACCTTTATTAACAACTGCATATAACATATAACATCTACATGAAAGATGTTAATGGTCTACTAATTGAAGACATCCAAGCTTTACAGGGGAAATTTATCATTTATAAACCATAATCCTATAATGGTTTTGGCTGAGAAGTCAAACAAACTGTAAACAAAACAATAAATGTTTCTGAAATTCATTACATGAAGTAATGGGAAAATCCCCTTGTGGTTACAGTAGACTGGCCCATAATGGGTTTAATTAAAAGATGAGCGTTGTTCTCTGTTTTAAAAAAAATAATTACATTCTGAGCACATAGGAATTGAAATGGGGATCTTAAATCATTCCTATAAACCATTAGAAAATGGAAGGATTTCATTCTCTTAATTTATTCTGTTTACAAGCATTTATTCAGCACAACAGACCTTTTCTAGATTTATTACTATCTAATGTTCAATGCAAACTTCTCCTTTTGCTGCTGGCCAATTGGCTTAATCACCAAATTAACTGTAAGAGGAACAGCCGGGTGGATATTTTGAGAAAACATATTTTGATCAGTTTGGCCTTAGGATGTATTTAACTCCACAGAAGACAGAACATTTGGAGAACAAGTTCAGCAAAAATATACTGCCCCATGTAAAATTAAACTTAAATCGCTGCCATTAATGATCATGTATTCAGTATATAGATATTGTGCCTATTAGGAGAATTAAGCAATACAGCTACATTTTGAGGTCAGCTTTGCCAGATAGACTATGGCTAATGGAACCATCAGGGCTGCTGGCACTTCAACACAAGCTGTGATAATGGTGCGCAAAGCACCACCTAACTTCAACACTCAGACATTAAGGTCCAGTGGAGGTATATTCTTGTCCTTTTAGGAACAAATTTCCTAAATGTACCCAGGTAGAATGATGATAAGTACCTTTTACAAGCAAAACAAGGTTCAAATGAAATATTATACCACAAGTGTACATATGAAACATTAAACCCATGGCTAGGATAACAAATATTATGTACCTCTAAGGTACCCCAACAGTGACAAGCATTGTACCTTTCTGTGTACTTTTTTGCACTTGTTTGTTTTTTCTGAGAATGTAGGCAGGTCATACTCATAAATTCAACATATTGTAAAATAGGCACAAGCGATAACAAATCTAAGGGTTGGTAGAGCTTCTATTTAGCTGGGAATTTCTTGTTATTAACACTGGCATGGAAAGCTGCCATGCCACTTGCGAACTCACTCATTCTGACCTCCAATGAAGAAAATAAATCTATTGTTTTCCTCACACGCACACACTACTGTCTAAATTCAAAAGCTCCATTTTGCCATCCCTATACTAATGTGGTCATTTTCATGCCTCAGTGAACACAAATAACTGTCCTTAGTTTCATAGGTTTGAAACCCATTTCACGGGTCCCAAGGTGTGGGAAAGCTCCACTTTATGAGATTGGCCATATGGCACCTCAGCCACCATAGACCCATCTGCACTTTCATTACGTCCCGCAGGGCCTGAGTGCCTGGTGCCATCTCTTCTCCCATCATATTCCATAACAGGGAAGATATTTGTGAGCATTTAGTCCTTTCTCTGACTCTGCTTCTTTCTCAATTTCACTGTTCTGGTTTTTGGAAACTAAAGCACCTAAATATGTGATCTGAATGGCAGACTGTTGGAAACCAAATATGTATCAATATTTTACATAAAGCGGTACCAAATATTTCTCATTTTTCTGAGTGCTACAGTGCATTATGGTATTCATGCGCAGTCAAAGATAAGGTATCCGGTAACATAAACCCAGTCATTTAAATGTAGCTACTTTTCCCTCCCATCATTTAAATGTAGCATTTAAATGTTTCCTCAGTTTTTGCTTGTCTTCAAGTGCATTTGAATCAGAAATCCACTCTAAACAACGACAAATCAGATCTCATTGGCTCAACAGTTTCGATGGTCTATGTTTACAGTCTGCCTCTCGGGCCCTTCTCTATCCTGCTTCTGGGTTCAGTGATCACAGCCTCGTGTTCGATTTTAATAATTACAAAAGAAACCCGCGGCAGCCCCAGATGAATGTCTGTCTCTCACACGGCTGAGCTCCGGATTACGGTCTCAGCGCAGATACAATTAGCAATGTGAATGTGCAGGTGCAATGCTAATGCAAATGATGGAAAGCATATTATTTGAAGAGAATTTTAATTTCAAAATCACTCCAGGGTGTTTTTAAACACGGTCTTTGGTGAGGTTTTCTGTAGCCGTTGAGCTAGCTTCCTGAACGCTTCTGGAAAGCTCTGAATGTCATTTGCAGATGAGGTTCCATAGCTGCTTATCTGCGTGCTGCATTTAATTACCTAATTTGCAGCTGGTCCAATTTTAATCACACTGAGCTCCATACTCCTGTTATGTGTGCACTTATTTCAGAGAAGTGTGTTTCCCCAGTGCACATGGCTAACAGGATCGGCCAGTATTAGAATTTCTATGCCAGTATTTAGCTCACAATATGTCCTGTGTGTCCCAAGCTTTGTATGAGGAAAGCTAATGATCAGTAGACAGCGGGGGCAGGTGAGAAGTTCCAGTAGCATGGCATTTCATTTGAAACTGCTGTGCATTCTCTGGGTGTATTTCAACACACCTAAGGGAAACATGCTGTACACATTGTTATCTGACTAATTGCTGGTTCCTTGGTAGCTCAGTCGGTAATGACCAGGTGGAAAGTCCAGCGGTCAGAAAGTAAAAGTCCTGCAAAGTGTCTCTTCCAGCCATCAACTCAGCCAGTTGTATTCACTAATTAGGTCCACCTCCTGGCTCAAGAATTGTGGCAAATCCAGGTGATTGGAACAAAATACTACAGAGAACTTTTACTTTCTGAACCTGGATTTCCCACCTCTGGTAAAGACACATGCCATGTCTTACAGCCTAGATATCCAATATATAAGGCTGGGCTATGTTGTTAGTCTACTGTGAGCATGAGTCTGCCACAGGGAGTCACAGACAGGTGGCTTCACACTGTACCCCCAGGAGCAGAGTGGCCTGAAGCCAGCTGAGAAAGATGGAGCCCTTCTCATACTGGTGTTATTTTGTTCTAGCTTTCCTTCTAGGCACTTCTGTAAATATCTGGACACTGATAGCCCTACATACTGTAGGTAGCATCACAGAGCACTTGCTTGTTGCACTTGTACTGTATATATAAGCAGAGGGCAGTACGAGCATGACAAAAATGATGAAATGGATGGAACTGGCCAGTGCATAAACCTACAGTATTTTAAACAAAGTGCACTTCACCCTGTGTAAAAATGCAGTACATTTCCCTCTTCACTAAATTCTCATCCTATTGACAATAGTCAATGAGCTGTATAGCTGCGCTTTAAAGTAAAATAGAAGTGTGTATCCAAGGAGGTGAAATAAAGAATTTTACATGATCTAGTTTTAGACTGAGAGGCAGAAAGCTACACTTCAATAAAACTTCCATTTTAGAATGTCCCAGGGACATACATCTCATTTCAAGTGTATAAGACTAAACAATATGAAAAAAACAAAAAGAAAAGCGTTTTCTCCCTCTGAAGGTTATTTAGTCCTCCCACTTTGAAGATTTGGTTTTCAATAACACACTTAACCCCCTCCACGCTGTTGAGACGTCAACGTCACAAATTAGTGTTGCGTTCATATTTAGAATATAATAAAAACTGCGATGTAATAGAACCACAAGACGGCGATGTCAGATTGTTAAACAGACTCTCTGCTTCTGAGAACAGCACTTTAGATTTGTATCTACCTTTGCAAAGCATGGCAATAAAACACCATGCCATATGAACGGCTTACAACAAGTCAGAGACTGAGACAATAAAGGGCATATTCTAACAATCCTTGATACCATTTCTCTATGTCAAAGGACTGTTTTGTGACAAATGTTCAAGTTTATTTTGTAAGGTTTACTGTTTTACTGGAGAACATCTGGGCAACATGCAAAAAATATGCATGCTAGTGGTTTCTTCCTGTTCGGTTCACGTTTGATTTGTAGAGGGATGAGCATCATATAAATGAGTAGGTTAATACTGCTTTAAATCAACTTTGTCAGTGTGTTTAGGCCATTTAATCTTGTTCTCATTTACAATCTGTCAACCAGCTCAGCCACCATACCTTATTTCTCTATTAAACCGTGAGTCTGGGAGAAGGCACAGACATTAAACATTAATCGCCATGGACCGCCAGTCTTCCTCAGTCTGGCTTCCAGCAGAGGGGGATTGAGCTTGGATTGAGACTGTGAAAATAAGCGCAGACCTGCAGGTAGAACCTCCCCTCTCCCACCAACCTCCATACCCCCCTCCCTCCCCCGACTCACCAATTCCCCAACTGCGCAGGCAGCTGCTGGAGCCAGCTGCCAGCGCATCCTACCCATGGAGACGGCGGCGCTCTGAGCCTGTGATGGAGCTGGTCGGGCGGTGGGTGCAGATGGTGCAGACGCTTACTGATATGGCACCAGGCTGCAGAGTGGGAGGAGGGGGCGTTCTCATTATGAAGAATTCTCGCTGTGGGTTAAACAGGACTTATATTGGGGAAAAGGGAACATTTAAGATCAGATGAATGATGTCATAACGCTGGTCGTCCTTTTAATGAAAGGATAATTAGGTGCAAACCGCCCTACTTTATCTTACAGATAAAGGCGTGTGTTTTTGCATAATGCAACAGCACATTTTAATGAATGCTGAACTTGCCAAACTCTTTGTTGTGAGAAGTGCAATCGCTTGCATTAAGTGTAAGGGATTAATAGACAAATGCTGATGGACTCCAGACCAAATATACAACAGCAACATTACTCTTGTTGAAAATGCTACATGCAGACCAACTGTCTTTTCATTTCTTTCCATTTTGAGGTAAACATAAAATCACCTAAAAGCCTCTGCATTCCGTTGGATGCCCAACATGACACCATGATGCCAAGTGTAAGATGAATAAATATGGTTAATGTCTGAAGCACTCTCTGTGTTTAGTCTTACATAAAAGCATCTGTGGTCTTACCTCACTGAAATGCTGCATTAAATTCTTTTGAAGAGTGGGCCGCCAAAGAACCCAAAAATCGATCCCTCACATCATATTCCCTTTACGGCCCATTCTGCGACGCACAGGTTTGGATTAGCTTACATCTTTCATTTTAATGGAACAGCGAGGAGAAGTGAATTACTGGAGCAAATATAAAAGCAATGGGATAAGAAAAAGGTCTAAGCCATTACTTGGGATTATCGCTAATTTATAGAGGTGAGATCTGAATGACGCCATACAGCGTTCTTATTGACTTAAATTTAACGTAGCACTTTCAGTTTTATTTATGAAAGCTGTGCTGTTTCATGGTTCAACCAGGAAGAAAATCCACGTACCCTCCCTCTTTCAGTACTGCAGTAAATGTGTTACCCCGATTGTTGTTGACTTTTCTGAAATTAAACATGAAATTGGTCCCAAGAGCACATGGTCTGGGCCTTTGTACTGTATTATAAGTTATTCTCCTCCCAGAGTAATTGAAGTCTCTTCCATGTCAGCAGAACAGATATTCATAACAAAGCGTAAACTGTTGTCAAAGCTGCTAATAGTGCCAGGTCTTTAATTAAAAAATCCATGCCCTGGGTGCAGTATTGATTTATTTGCGAACCTTTTCAGAACTGAAAGCTGGACTCAGTTCTGTCCTGTACTCTCACCCTCCCTGCAGATCTACACTCGTTACGGAAAGTGCTACACCTTCAACTCTGGGCTGGACGGGCACCCCCTGCTGACTACCCTCAAAGGTGGTACAGGCAACGGACTGGAGATCATGCTGGACATTCAACAGGACGAGTACCTGCCAGTTTGGGGTGAGACGGGTGAGTCTTGCGCAAATCACTGCATCCCCAAACCTTAAACTGTACACCTCCACAACCCCCCCACCTAACCCCAGCCCCCCACACCTTACTCCACCTTACTCCACATACTCTCACAGAAACCACGCTCTCACTTCTAGAGTACTCAGACAAAAAAATAAATAACAAGCACCCCCCCCCCTCCCCCCACCTCTACCCAGAAACCATCTCCATGCCTCCCGTGCCTTCCCTCCAGCCAATTTGTCAAGGTTCAGTACACTTGTGACAGCTGAGCCTTCAGCCTGAGCCAGGGAATCTGCCTTTAATATTGCCTCCCGAGAGCTGCAGATCTCCCCCAGAACTGAGGCCGGAGCAGCATCATTTATTTAACGTCTGGAGGTTCAAAGGTGCACACTTATTCTCTGAGGGCATCAGAGGGGAACCGAGACGGTAGTTCCACTCTATTCAGTCCCTACATCCACCATGACAAAACGCATGAAACGGAGCTGTGGGGTAGTTACATTCATCTAAAGAGCTCAGCTCAGGTGAAATGAGGTGCTCCGCAGTCATAAAAAATTCTGACCTTTTCCAGTGCCGACTGACGGGGAAACCCTGCTGGGTGTCACATAATTAGCCAGTATTCTCCAGGGAGCGAGGGCATCAGGAGGCAATATGTTCATATGGCGCAAAAACCATTCTTCTGGTTTATGGTCACCTGGTGCACTGGTGAACTGGTGACTCCAGCTCCATGCCTTCCTAACTCAACCGTTGACTTGTCGAGTGAACAGAATCAGTGGCTGGTTACGTGTCACACTTGCCGTCCTGCGCGCTCTCAAAACAACAGACAGAGGATGTTACAGTGATGGGATAGGCTTACAAATATGATGGTGTCAGAAAGGGAGAAAATATACTGTAACATAATAAGGTACAGTATGCTTTCTTTATAATATACTTCTGAATTCTAGTGACTTATGTCTTTGAGCAGCAACCAATTCACATACCAAAGAGAAACAAATAAAGGTTAAATTATATATGTATGGGATTTTTCTTGTCTATCCACCATTATGTCAGATTCAAATGTATCATGCAATAAGTAAAAGTGCAATATATCTCTGCCATAGTATTTGTTTGACAGTGTCCTTCATTGGGGATTATTCACAAAAATACAATTCTGAGCTAATGCAGTCAATCTTTTTGTAGTCAAATTGACATCATCATGATGTCATTGTGACGACATCACCAAGAGGACACCGCAATGTCAAAGTGGAATCAGCCAGGAGTGCCAACAAATGTCTCCATCATGGAAATTCTCCCACCAAACAAATGTCTTTTTAGCTGCATTGCAATGAGTCCTCACCTAATTGTACTGTCAATATTTCTTGGTTCTTTTCTTCTCCCAAGTTCTCTTTTTTCAACTCCACAAATCGCGTAATGAGCTGACAAGCTAATGCACAAAGTGCCAGAGCACTTCCCCACCCCCGACTGGGGCCTGGGGGCACAGGGTCAGTTGAATTAAGTACATTAAGCTCCCTCCATGAACATAATGAATGCCCAGCTATAAAGAGGCGGCTGACACACTGCCTTGTTTATGCATTCATTTATGTCTTGCTGAAGCACAATAAAAGATCTAAGGAAACATGCTTTCAGCAGTCAGATGACCCCTCTCTTCTTCAACCTCTTTTCAGCAAGATGGTGCACAGGACCAATGAGAAACGCAAATAGTTATTAAAGTGATCCTAGAGCGAAAGGCTCTCACAACGGATTATGAAATGTTCCTGCATATTAAAAACTGTTCAATCATAAGGTGTTTTAATGAAAAAGACTTTTCTTGGAGACATTTGGGATGTTAATTTTCTCCTTCATTGAGACGGGGGAAGGAAGAGGAGCCAAGGGTGCTGAATAAAAACAACAAAAAAATTGAAAGAAAATCCAATGAAATGAGCCAAAGACTGAAGATCTGGCCCATTTTGCTTTTTTATGATGGTCTCTCCTGCTGTTAACTCCAGTCAGATAATGGCCATTACTTAACCCATACTTAACAACCCAATCAGCCTTCAAATAAAACCCAAGATTGAATTAGTATTTATTAAATATCCTGTTTCTTTAAAGACTGTGAACTGGATAGTAAGCAGGCCTCAGGTCATAAACCCAGAAAATGATTGTTACTGCTCATACAGAAAGAAACATTTCACTTATTTAATACACCAATGGAAAGTCTCACATTAGCAGTAGAAAAGCCATTTACTCATTGCAAGATTAATTTCTTGTTGTCAGTGACCGTGCATAACTTTTATTAAAACAGTTAATCAATTTGAATACTGCCTCCTTATGAGGAGTCTCGGTGCACATTATTATAGAATATCTTTATTAGACTCAGGTGGAAAAGTAAATACTGTTTACTTCATATTTTCATAATACTACCCATTATATATTCCCAGCAATAAATATACAATTATAGTAATGTTTCCCTTTAGTTCCAAATATTCTTTTCTGTTTCATAGCTCATTAATGATGCGAAATGTTAAGAAATGTACCTCTCAACCTCACGGCAGAATAGTCACCTAGTTTTGTAAATTCCAACCCTATGAGTTCACTCTGCACCTATAGAGGAAATGGTAAAACAAAATTTTTAAAAACAAATCAAAGAAGTCATTGATATATTTTTTTTTCTTTTGTTTATTTGTTTTAGCAGTGGTGATGTCATTTTTACCCTCCATGATTATTTGCTGTGCCACTAAAACCACAACTCAGGAGCATGGCAGATGAAGCACTTGCGCTCCTCCAATGCACTTGTGTATCAGCCAGTGACTATTTTAGACCCAACAGACCAGGCCGTACGACACAGTACTACTCACTGCAGGGGTGGCATATTTCTCAATGACGACTGATAACCTAACGGTGTCCGAGTCGATCGAATGTGTCACATACCCGAAGGACCTGGGTGACCCAGCCTACTCCTGGTAGGATAAGGCCAGCTGTGAATGTTTACCACTGTGAATGTCTTGTCCTTGTTGAATACAGGCAGCTGAGGCCCGAATCGATAACTACAGACAGCAGACTGCTCGCATGGTCAGCCTCTTTAACTGACTGAACAACTCAAGAGCCAGAATGCATTCATTTGTAAAGCTGAACAAGAACACATTTTATACATGTTATATGCCACAGGATAACATTGCTTTGCAGAACTGTCCAATTCTATCAACTGTGTGTAGATCACTTGAAGTTGCTATAATCTTTTTTTATATGCTTTACATCCTGTTAATACCCTTATTAATACTTTTTTCTGTGATTGAGGAAGAAACATACCCTGATGTAGCAAATAGATGTTTTTTTTTTTTTTTTTTTTCAAGATCTTGTGTTTATAATTAAGTTTGGTGCAAAAATTGCATATTGCATATGATGGAATTTCCTAGACTCCCAGGGGATTGACACTGAATGATTTTGGTTGGGGTGTTAATTATTTTCTCAACAAAGGATTTGCGAAATCTCAAAATGTTGAAATGTTTCAATGATAATTAATCTGATAAACTCATGTCCCTGAATGCTTTTTTCACGTTTGTTTGGGGGATGGAAATAGATTGTTTACTGGGCTACATAGTTTGTTGCAAGTCATGTGCAGCAGAATTATGAGATTAAATTAAACAATGAAATTACACAGATTAGATCAATTTTAAGAAGATTAAATCTAGTTTATCTTCAAATGTTTTAAACTGATAATGTTTGCATTTTTACCATTGTGAGTGTTTGGAAAACCTTATTTTCTTGTTTAAAAAAATTCCCCCATACCCCCCGCCCAAAACACATTTGCAGTGACAAATAATATTTGTTGGCCTCTTTCATCTCTGCACCATCCTTAGTGAGTATGTTAATGACAATGAGATAATAACATCATGAAATGTTAAGCCGTCATCGTGACAATTTTCCAAACTGGATCTGATGGATAGCAATTTTTCACTGATATATTGCTCAAAGTAGTAGCAATGAATATGCTCAACAAATTAAAAAGCCCAAAGGTGTTCCTGCATAGAATAAGTGCCCAAAATCCCATCTCACTGGAATTGTCCTGGCTTGTAAAATGGCTGAGTAGAAATCCTATTAGGCAATACATATTTATGAACACCCAGAGGCATATAAAACTATTCTCAGTGCAGTAATACGTGCCATAAGTCCATAGTCAAACACTGATTGAGCCAATGCTCTTCTGTGGTCACAAGTCTTGTGAGGTGACATGGGTTGTGTTCTATTTCATCAAAATACTGAAAGCAGCGAAGTACATTTTAAAGTTTATAATCATAACAAGATTATGAATAATAAATATAGATATAGCCGCAAGCAGCAATTCCTGGGGTCCAAGGAGCATAACACTTAGCAATCATAGACTGAGATGTTCCAGCAGACATGCTGGACCATTCCATTTTCTTCAGGATGTATCTGACAGAACAGTGATTTGAGCAATATGAGCAATATGAGTTTGTGGTTGTGTAAAATGTGTTTAGCGTGTTTGAAATGTGAGAGCAGAGTGCTTGTGTTAGCTTGTTCAGAAGATAAGCTGGTGTGTTATGTGTGATAGTATATGTGTGTTTTTGTGGATTTCTTTTGTATTTTCTTTGGTTTTGAGAAATGAAGTGTTTCTATGTAGGATGCAGTGTTGTCATATGTTTCATATGTTTAATATGTAGTTGCTAGTGAGTACTAGTAAGTGTTGAATCTGAGTCAAGAATTGTACACTGGGTTTTGTAGCTGCATATTCTGTTGAAAAAGGTTGAATTAATAATATGCATGGAATGTGATTGTATGTGAAGAGATGGATGTAGGATGTACTGGGGAAATATTCAGAATTGGTGAAGTCGGGAGGTACTTAGGGTTGCAATTTTTGATTGAGTGGCTGTTGTAGTGAGTGATTTGTGGCATTTTTTACACTATTGTAGTACGAGGTAGAGAAAGTATAAAGAATAATTAATGTATAAAGACTATATTGTGCGGCTAGATGTTCTGTTCAAAAGTAAGTGAGTATATGTATGAGCTAGGTAAGTCCTGATGTTTTGTGCGCATATAGAAATGAAAGCAATATTGAATATTTGACTCCATGCTATAGCACCACCAACTGTCCAATCAATGCTATTTTGTGTTTGGTATAGTGGTTGTAGGGGTTATCAGCCTGACTATTAATCATGAGTTTTCATAGTCCAAACTGTCGTTATAGCTTCACGTCCAAACTGTCATTATAGGCCATGAAGTGGCCTATGCATTAGAATTCAAGCAGCTTCGCAGCTTGGACACAAGAATTGCTCTAGTTTCTACATTTCTTAACTGATTAACATCATTCAAATTTTGTTTTATGTTGTTTCCAAATGACATGCCTGACAAGGTATTGTAAGTTCAAGTTTTCTTAACCGATTGGCCCCATTCAAAATCACATTGAAAATATATGTTGCAAAAGCGTTCACGAGTTATAGCTGTTTTAGTACAATTGGCCATGTCCACAAATATTTATTGACGTGCTGCAGACATTATTTTGAAAAGTAAATTGCTTGCTCAGCCTGTCAAATGGCATCTGATTTCTGACTGGCTGATGGCGGCCATGTTTTCATATCTTTTCTTTGAGGATTGTACAAGGCTTTCACAAGTTATTTCTGTTTTAATACAATTAGCCACGCCCACAGAGCAGGCAAAAATGTTGATATATAAGCTTTATTTGTATTGTGATATTTAAGATATTCTTTAAGAAAATTGAAAATAGCAAAAGATTTTACCAGACACACTTTAATGGGCCAACGTGTTTTCTTCAACAAGAGCAGAGGAATTGAACAAGCCTAGTCTCGTCTTTCTACTACGAATGTTTGAATAATTTAAATATAATTGAACACTATAGCACCACCAACTGGCCAATCAGTGTAATTTTCATAGCAATTGTAGTGGCTATCAACCTTAACAGGTAGACTCATTTTCAAGAGTTTTCACCAGTCCAAACAGCAGTTTTAGACCTTGAAGCAGAGAAAAAAAAAACAGAACAAAAACAATAGGGTTCCAGCAGCAAAGCTGCTTGGACCACTAATAATAATAATAATAATAATAATAATAATAATAATAATAATAATGATAATAATAATAATGATAATAATAATAATAAAAATAATAAAAATAATAATGAAAGCAACAATTATAGGGTTTAACAGTAGATTACATCACAATAACATCTTTTGCTCTTCAAGCTGCTCATTTGTTAACTAAAATGTAACTACAATTTTATTTCTCAATAAAAGATAGGGCATAAATGATTAAGAGCAGATTAAGCTCCAGCCTCTTGCGTCCATGGCATGATGCAACCTGGATGCCTAGATCACCACACCCCTCTGAATTTCATATTACTACATATCTCTCTGCTTGAACCCCTTAATGTATTCTAATTTAATGAACCCTGACTGTAACCTGCACAATCCATCTTAATTATTATCCAGCCAGAGGAGGATGGGCTCTACATACTCAAATGCTTTGTGTGGGTTCAGGCCTCTCAGTAAAGCCTCTTTGTAACAGTGTCTCTAACACATAAATAAAGTTTCATTGAATGGAACTGAATTGGAGCTGAAGGCATGAGAGATATGCCCCTCCTTGCCCACCCCTGAACAACAACAAATATTGTTTTGATTGGACTTGTGCGCCCTACAACTTTGTGAGGTTTCAAGCCAATAACCAAAGTCTGTAATTAATTACAATACTATTTGTGCATAAATGCCACAATTAAATATAATATTGTAGCCAAAATACAGATGCACATAGGCAATATCTTCATTTAAACAGAACTCCACTGAATATATTTGTGCAAGTTTCATGATCAATCACTAGAATATGTTAAAGTATTTTTAATTTCTTCAACATAGTGAAAATGTAAAATAAAAGCACAGTGTAAATGTCTATTGTTATTTCTGAGGAGAGTGTATTTGAAGCAGATTTGTGTCTGTATGATAATGTGGCCAAGAGTTAAGGCTGTTTAAATACTGAAAGTTCAATTCATTGCTATAGTGCTACCGAGTGGCCAGTTGGCTCCAAGCATCCTCCCACACTCTTCATGTAAGCCTCTAACACGATGCCAAGTATCATAAAATGCAGAGGCAAAAATGCCAATATATCAGATTAGGTTGTTGTCCAATATCCTCAACTTAAAGCTGACAGTCTGTATTCATTGTTTTATTTCAAGTCCAACATGCTGGTACAGACAAAACAAGAAAAAATGTGCTAGTGTATCAATACTTTTGTATGTAATTGTGTATACATACAGTGCAGTCTGTAAGTATTTGGACAGTGACAGGAATTTTCCAATTTCGGCCGGCACTTGAAATTAAACAATTACTATATTGGCTGATTGAACTATGGAATTGCAGTTCTTTTTATGTATAGTTCCCCCATTTTATGGGGACCAAAAATAATTGGACAAATTAAAATAATCTTATAGTATTAACATATATAGTGGTTGCAAATCCTTTGCATTTAACGGTAGTTATAATCTAACCTCCATCACTAGCTACTTAGTAAATAAATTTGCTGTTGGCTAGCTAACCAATCTTACATAGGCTGGCCTTACCTGCTGAGGAGCCAGCTAGCTACTATAGACTACATTAGAAAAGAAATGCATTGGTATCTCACCAAATCAGATTCCTTTAATACAATTTAATATACAAATGATAATCTACTTGTCCATGTTCATGATTTTGAAGCGGATGCAAGTATTCCTACAGGTCTGGCAGCTATTACAGTGACAGATTTCATTCACTGAGGAGTTACCAGTATCCCTCCATGTAAAGACAAAGACGCATACATATCAGTGTAAAATAAGCGTCAGATCAGCCTTCGCATATACTGTAGATTTGACAATTTAATCTGACTGCTTGCTAAAAGTGACTCTGAGCAGAATTATAACATTCTCTCTATTTTTAGCTATATTTTTCTTTTCTTTTTTTGTCTTAATAGCTCTCTGAAGGTGATTTGTCTAATTGGAGTGGTCTGCCTGCTGCAGCTGCTTCCATTGTGCTGAAGTGGTGGCTGGTTGGTTTCAGAGCACCCTTTAAAACCAATGGAGCATTGTGCTGAGATGGAACTGGCATACAATTACTATTAGCAAATATTTTACCTGCAACAACAGGTAACATCATTTATGAGATCAGGTGGTTTAGTGCATGGTTTGGGCCAATACCTGCAGACACTGTGGTTCACAGGACCTGGAATTGAGTAGAGTAGTTGAGTAGTCTTAAACGTTCTGTACTTTTCCTTTAAAAATAAACTTCCACTGCCTCTGCATTAAAACTTTTAATAATATTTTTGAAATTATAGTTACAGCAATGTACTATCAAATGGTAGGGCAAGAAAAAAAGTAATAATCTTGTGTAATTATTGGTAATATGATGAAATTGATCTGTGAATAGCAAAAACACCAAAAACAGAATACACTCCATTTCAGAATACTATATTATAATTTCTAGCTGTATTTTTCATAGAAGGATAAATCCGAGACAATTGTGACAATTAATTGTGTATGTTGAAACAGAAAGAGAAATAGATTGCAATGAAGTGTGGTATTCCTCAAGAAATCCATTAGGGATGGTGTTAGAAAGAGAGACTTTATGGATTTTTCCATTTGATAGCATGACTTGTCTGGGTTAAATGGTTAGATTGTGCTGCATTGCAATTTACTTTTTGTTTGCTTTATTTTCCTTATATCTGTATAGATAGCTTGGTCTAGTTATCTATATTTGGTTTCTTTACTGTTTTCCTATAGTCTTGATTTGTGTGTATTCGATTTGACAAGTATTTGCATAATGAATTGCCTCATTGAACTTTATAAACTAGACCATATGTGTACTGCTTGTCTTACACTGGCTGTTGGTCTTACACTGGCCTTTAAAATTTCCTGACATAATGGAAATTCCGTAAAGCCATTTCAACAATGAGAGTGCATTGATATTTACTCAACTAAGCAGTTTCATACTTTGCGCTATGCTCAGTTCATTGCTGGTCCTCAGATAACCTCCATTTTGTTCAATGAGCACCTTGTTGTTGCTTTGTTTCCAAAGCTTTAAGATTTTTTAAAATATGTTGGCACCCAGTGAGTATTTTGTTTTTTTCAAAGGAGATGGAGTGTGGGCTGACAAACCCACATGCAATTTTTCATAACTGACGCTTCCACAAGCTTAAAATCACTCTGATTTTATGCCCATCTGAACCTTGGTGATAACTGAGATGAGTTTGCCATTCTTGAATTTACAATTCTTAAATCTCTGCTTGTGCCCACTATAACTGTCTCTTGGCTAATGGCATAGAACTTACATTGCCAGGTTCTCTCACACTCCGGTAATTTCTCTTGTGAGCACCGACAAGCTGTGAGTGTCAGATTTCATGAAGCCTCCAGTAAACAACAATGTGAGGGACTACTGGAATGGCATGCAAAATAACCATTTAAAAATGTAATTTTCCAGAAGCTGTTTTTGGCAAGTTGTTTCTGTTTAGTAACAATGCAATGGTAGAACTGTGAAAGGAGTATACAGTAGCACCATTGTGCTGCAGTGAGAATATTATCCACTGTTTAATTGGCAACTCTGCGTGCCTTGAAAATTGTTGATTTTTAGCCTCAGTGATTTTCCAGAAAGAATGAATGGCCAGTTCTCTGTTTCTGTCATGACACCAGCATACACACAGTGTACCTGTAGCTCAAACTGTGAACTCTTAGCTTCATTTCACATGTACTTATGTTATCTTATCTTTCACATTAGGGCAAGTGAATGAAATAATTGTGCCAAATAAAAAATAAATAAATACAATGTCAAATAGATGCACGAAGAGTAAATGTGTGCTTCTTTGTTTTAATTATGGGTCTTGTTTTATAAAATAAATAGTCCAAAATAAGGTATCAGTTAGAAATGTCAGTTTTTCCTATCCTTTTAGCGGTAGAATGACAACATGATCTATTCTTGAAATGGTGCTCGTGAGCTGCAAGAAATAAAACTTGCAACAATATGGCAATCTAAAAGAATTCACAGTGAAAAACGGACCCTGTACTTCCATCCCGTCAAACTGAAAATGGCATATTTATAAGGTGTGTGTGTGTGTATGTGTGTGTGTGTGCGTGTGTGTTGTGCGTGTGTACGATTCCGTATAATGACAGCACACATGCAGAATCATAACAGTAACAGGCTGCTGTCACCTGGCGACCTGTCCTTACATCCTCTGGCCTGCTGTATCCACAGACGAGACGTCCTACGAGGCAGGCATCAAGGTTCAAATCCACAGCCAGGATGAGCCGCCCTTCATAGACCAGCTGGGATTTGGTGTGGCTCCTGGCTTTCAGACTTTTGTGTCATGTCAGCAACAACTGGTACTAAATGCACACCCTCTCGTGCACTCCTCCTCCGCCCCTCCCCCGCTCAGCACCGCCCGCAACCCCACCCTCAACCTCTGACTGTGTGTCTGTGCCCTCACGAAGCCCCACCACCTATCATCTCCTCTATCCCTCCCAGAGAAAAGAGCTGTAACACTTTATGTTAGGGTTAACGTACATACTGTTTTCACCTGATTATTAGCCAGTTACTTGGACATCAAGTGGTTCATGGTTTCTAGTATGTTAATTGCAAAAGCTTTATTTGTTTAAATACATTTTAATGTGCATCATTCACACATTATTGTGGATTTATTAAGTCCACCAGTTAACATATTGCTAATCATTAGAAACCACTCAAAGTGCTTATTAGGCATATAGAAGAGACAAGAGAGCAGTGAATGTATTTGTGCTGTCTCTTTATTTAGAATGAATTTGTCTCACCATTTAGTTCCTTTTTTAAAGAAAGCGTTGGTGTCTTATAACAGTTCTCTGGCACTAATTAATTTTTAATAGGGCATCATGGCACAGTCAGAAAGGGTTTAGCAACACATTATTTTGCAGACTTTAAGTTACACATACTGTTCAGAGGTTCAGGGCAGTGTCTTTAATGTTCACCCTAATATAAAGTGTTACTGATTTTTTTCATTTATTTAGCATTTATTTGCAGTCTGAAATGGGAATGTGCAGTGCAGTGCTGAAATTCTAAGTGAAAATCCATTGGATTCATGACAGGGCCATTTATTATCTGTACAGAGCTGAATAGAGAGAACTAGCCAAACCGTATTCGAGAATGATGTCACAAGTAAGTATTTTGGCCCCAGTAGAAACAACTGTTGCTTTTAGTAACATTTTGGCACAGCTGTTGTAAGTGACACAACAAATAACCAACTAACTCACATATTACTGCTCGCTATTGTCTTTATATACTGTTGGCTATGGTAACACTGCACTCTTCAGCCAACATTAGCCTCTGCTACTGCACAGCTCCACTTACTGATTAGTATGTGTCTATAATCACAATCCATCATTTCATATGATCAATGCCCAAGCACACTTGAGATTTTTCAATTGGAATGAGACCCAGTTTACCTTTTCTGCTGAATTGCTATCTTTGCACTGCCAGTAAGCAAATTGAATCACTTTCTACGACTAAATGTATTTATGTTCAATCCATGGCATCCAAGAAGAAATCCCATATACAAACAATCTATTCTTTTCTTAGATCACTCATAAATGCCTATATATAATTTTGGCTTATTAGTCTGGATCTTGGTGCAGATGTAAGGTGTACTCTAATATCAGGGCCCACCTGCATATATTAAATATCTCCATCAATATTTACGGATTATTTGCTGGCTCTTTTGAGGATTGTTTGTAAGGCCTACGTTGAAAAGAACAGCAACATGCCTGTAAAGATAACAATTCAGCAGTGGCACTGGTTAGAAAAAAGGCAGAGTCTTGGCTCCATGACCTCAAGAGACTTCAAAGTGTTTTAAATATTATACAGCAAATGAACATGGGGTATGGAGGTGTCTGATTATTTCAACAGGATATCAAATGCTAAAGATGCTGGAGAGGTATTGTGAACATTAAATTGATTTGTACATTAGCCACTGCCATTAGTCATTATTAATAGTATATAATAATTTCGGATAATTAACTATAAGATCTTCTGTGTGGTTTGAACTTGTCTTGATGCAGGGTGTGTGAATGATCTTTTGCTATCCATATCCATATTTTACATACATACTTGATTTTAACTGCTCAGAAAATATAACACATTTTGGATTATATGGGACATGGATTGATTTATGTTAACCCAATCCTGTATTGCATGTAGGAAGTCTTGGGATAAACTTATTCATGAAGTCAATGGAATAATCCTTTCATTGACTTCAAAGCCTGAATAAGTGTCTTTCCTCAATGTAGGTTGTTTTTACATTAAAAATATAGTATTTTTTGATCCCAAACTAAAAATATGTACACATGCATTTCTACCTGTTACTTTGGCCACAATGCAATAGCAGTGATGGCAGTGTGACCATGTGAAAGCAGTAACATTTACATTTGAATGAATGACGTCCCCACTTTGAAAGTGGTGTACCAATGACCAGTTGAAAATATCATCATCTTTTTATGTACTTTTACATTACATTATTGGCATTTGGCAGACGCTCTTATCCAGAGCGACGTACAACAAATGTACTTCTTACAGTTATTTATTAACTGTTTATAAGATATAACTCAGTAGTCACCAACACCGTCATCCTCACCGTGAAAATCATTAAGTGTTAGATCCAAGATAGGATTCCGTATCGGCTCGCTACATGTTGCAGCCAATGCAATATATTATGATCAACATGTAATTTCATATCTTTGGTATATTGGCACTGAGTGACCAGCTATTTCTTACTTCTACTTCTGTCACTGAAATGAGGCACTTATCAATGCTACAATCACAAGGCCTGCGACTGGTCTGAAGTTCCAGTGGTTTATCCTGGTTTGCATCTGGCTAATTGAAAAGATCAAAGATCAATAGTGTTTTCAGCATGTCAGCATTTCCTTATGGGCTAATTTCAGAAATGGACCCTGTGCCGCATGAAAAATATTGTATTTACCTTGCAGTTCCAGCTATGTGCGTGTCAGCTATGCTAATTATATATTGGATAGCTGAAAAGGGTACCAGTAGATTTCCACTTTTGTGTTTATTCAGCTTGTCATTTATTCATTTGATCTATATCCATAAGGATCCAAATCTCAGGGATAACATACCAGAACAGGTTCATATTTTCTCCCAATTTTCACTGTTATCCATGTTTGTCAGTTTTAAATTAATGCTAATTACTCCAATGAGCAAATGCTTTTTTTTTCTTTTTTTGCAAATAATGAAAGGCCAAAATATCTTTTTATACATTTGTATCACGATTTCCGTTTTTTGTATTCTGCTAAAAATGCTGTGGTTTATTTTCTAAAAGGGCCTCATTTTCAATATCAAAACCACTGCAGACAATTCTTGGTTTGTTCTTCTGGTGTGTTTGAATAGTTCTGCAGTAATGAGTCACGGCTTTTCCTCCTTTGAAAAGAGGGGTCTCATGAAAAAGGCATGCTTCGAAATAAATTATTTTATGGCTGTCAGCAGGACACCTTTACGATGGAGGAATTTGAATGTTTTCACTCTTTTCTTCTGTAGGAAAAATAACCCATAATGGTTGTTTGCAGGAGCTTACTGAACACTAAACTTGTAGCACTCTTTGTAACATGAAATTATCTCTCGGATGAAAGAGGTTTTTAAATTACATTTCCATATTTCGTCTGTCAGACAGGAGGATCAAGCAATAAGCATGTCAAATTAAATTTCTTAAAAAATCTACAAAGAATAACATAATTATTAGACAATCTGCGAAAGCCATTCATTTAAATAAGGCTGTGGTACTCCCAAGGGTGTAGGTTTTTGCAACTGGGGGGAGGGGGCATTTCAATGCAAGGCCATTTTGTTTCTATTGATAACCACCATGTGAGCTTTGGGTACCTAATTGACGCAAGAACGAGTTTGAAGAATTGGGATAATACATGGCAGGCTCGTTGGTAATGCTATTTCTGGGCCATGGCAGCCATCTTGCAGTAGTGGCACTGGTGGAAGTACTGAGTTGAATAGGACAGAATGTAACCAACTGACTATGTTTCCCTTCTAGTTCTTATATAGTTTTGCGATTACAGCATTCGAAAAAGGATGACAATAAATACCTAACCTGCTTGAACATTATCATATGTCCAACAAAAACCGACAAAACCTACAACAAACCTGTTGGGAGCAGATGCGGAACACATGCAACGAGCGTACAACATATGAGTTATGGGATTTAGCATTGCCGTTTTAATTAACCTTTAAAATAAGTTTGCTAACTTTGTTAATAAAGTATGGCAGCTGTTCCCACTAGAATATCACAGTGAATTTAGCTCACGCATTTGCCTATGGATTTGGGGATCAGCATTCTAAGGTTTAATTAATTCTCGAGGAATATATTGGTTGGATCAGAGTGAGAAAGAAATACACAATGCAAGATACAAGAACAGTCTGGAAGAGAAAAGCATAGATGCACTGTAATGGCATAAATTAATGGGTGCTTATCTTTTTCACAGTTAAGTGCCCGCCTGGCACTAGCATGAGGCTTTCAGTATCATTAGTGCACCTTCATAGCTCTTCACACTATGAGTGGACTGGACTACCTCTCATACTGTAGTTGGTGCACTATCAGTCAACAAAAGAATGTACAGTACTGTTTTGCGTGCAGTACTGCATGGGTTTTGTAACAGACATGATTTTTAAATGTATTTCATGGTAATTAAATTGAATTGGTGTATGTTCATATCTCTTAGTGAGTCAGACTGCTGCATTAAAAGGAATCTAGGCATATCACAGGAAAGTCCAATATTCACAGCTTGAATGAAGAGATGCGTGGCAATCTCAATTCAGGCCGATTTAAACATTGGAGTGCTTTGCTTATCTTAATTTGAGTCAACCAGCTGAAATGATGTGCACTAAATGATGTTTGCATAAATTACTGTACAAAATATGCTTTGCGAAATCATCTGGTTTCTAAAATGTCTTGAGTGTAAAATGTTGTTTTGAGCTATCATTGCACATCTGCATAAACTCGGAATTATTCCTGCAAATACACGTTATAAATCAGCTAGAATGTTGTTGCAAATGTTTAACCAGGCATGAAATCCTGAAAATGTAATAATAATACTAATACTACTACTACTACTACTACTACTACTACTACTACTACTAATAATAATAATAATAATAATAATAATAATAACAATAATATGATTAATAATAATAATAATAATAATAATAATAAGTGAAAGTAGGAGTGGTGCAAGAAGAAGAAGTAGAAGCAGAAGAAAAAGAAGATGAAGAAGAAGAAGATGAAGAAGTAGAAGAAGAAGAAGAAGAAGAAGATTAACTTTGGATTCATGGTCTGTTTCTTGAGATGCTATATTTTTGCCAGGTGGTGATGTAAAATCACAGCAGGTTTGTATTTTGGCAGTGGAACAGCATTCATCACACAACCCATGTGGATTCACCAGATGCAGCTGGCCATGGGATGGAATTCCAAATTAATTTGCCCAAGCTCTCAACTATTTCCTACTACATTGTGTTAATGTCAATTCTTACCACAGTCCCATTCTCTACAGGACTCATTCCTAGTCCTGGAAGGCTGCAATGTCTGCAGTGAATTACCATAATGACATATTGTGTTTATATGTCAGTAAATAGCATATAAAAGGAAGTACAGGAGGGCTGCAATCCTCAAGACTGAGGGTCAAATCACCCAACCCTTGCAAGTGGTCCCCCCACCCCACTGTACACAAAAAACAGGACAGATAAAGCTGACGTGGACTTCACTGCTAGCATGGGGCGGGTGGGGTCAGCAGAGACACGTAGGGTGAAGAATGGTGTTTGTGAGCTGCAAATGTGTCCAATCGTCTGGTTCCTGCCGCTGAGCTGACAAGGCCTGTGTTCGCTCTCCCCAGAAGAGACGTCGTATGAGGCCGGCGTGAGGGTACAGATTCACTCCCAGGCCGAGCCGGCTTTCATTCAGGAGCTGGGTTTCGGGGTCGCCCCCGGCTTCCAGACATTTGTTTCCACACAAGAGCAGCGGGTAGCGTATGTCTCGTCACCGAGAGTCTGCTGCATGTCGCACCCCAAACCTGCGCTCTCTCTCTCTCTCTCTCTCTCGCTCACTCTCTCTCTCTTTCTTTATCTCTCTCTCCTCTCTCCTCTCTCCTCTCTCTCCTTTCTCTCTCTCCCAACGCCAGAATGCTACCACGACGCCTGTGGCTGCAGCCACACCATCAGATCCCATTCACATCCCACGGCGCTCATTCTCCATTTCCTCCATCGGCCTTCCCCTCCGCGGGAGAACTAACCCATCAAGTCGCCACAATGTTTCTGTAACGTCACAGCAACGTTGTGCTAGGTCTTTGTCTTCACTGAAGGAGTTGGCTTCTCTCTCTGAATACAAGCATGCAACTAAATGGTGTCTTGCTATGCTGTTTGGATTATATTTGTTTACTTCCTGGTTGTACGGTGATGTTTTGTTAGTGTAACTGCCACTTTGTCATGCTTGCTGAGAAGGAGCGTCTATGGTATTTTTTCAAAAGTTTTTAGTAACTTTTTTTCTTTACAAGGACGAAGGTAAAATCTGAAATACAGGTATAAGACAGTAACTTACAGTGGCTTCCTTAAAACTGGGAAATAGCACACAGAAAATAAACTTTATGGGCCTGTGTGTCTGGGAGTCCATAAAATTATATTCAGAAGACATTTTTCTTTGTTTGTAATTCTACAGTCTATCCACGACTACCAATACATTTAATTAAACATTTACATTGATTGTAAAATGTAATTCAATATCTGGTGGTTCTGTGAGTCCTTGGTGAAATGCATTTAATCTTAAAAGAGACCTGCAGTTATAGACAAGCCTGTCCTAAAAAAGTAAATATAATTAAATAACTCAAAGTCTCTAGAGTGTAAAACAATATACAATGCGGCCTGTAATTTGGACAATGACATTTCATGATTTTTTGTTATTTTGGTTCTGTACTTTTAAACAATGAATGTCAGATTAAAGTGGAGACTGCAATTAGATTTATGAGTATGTGTCCAATTTATCCAGCTTGCTGGAGTACAGAGCCAAAACAACTGCAGCTGTCCAAATACTTAGACTGCACTGTATTCTCTCATGGTCCAGCTTTAAACTGATCATATATTTCCTGATAGAAGGCAACACATTTTGTTTGATGGACACAAGATGGACATAACAATGTGCTGAAGCATTTTTTAATCCAGTCTTTTCCGATGTGGTCATCATGGCATGGTTCTATATATCAGGGTGTTGTTTGACAATTTTCACTTTAGTATTACATTACGTAATTATTTCCTTTCAGCCTAGGCTAAGACAGTGTTGGGGAATGCTATGCTGTGTTTCAGACCAGGGCTGACAGTAAAAGAATTAAGATGGCACCCAGTAATGTATCCAGTGCTTGATAAGATAAGAAGGCTAGCAGTTTTGGCTCTTGTCTCTCCCTAAACCCTCCTCTGGTTCAACCTTGAAAAGACCATCAGCCGTCTGCTCATATGGCTAATTGTTGATTTCTTTTTATTTTTCTCTAATTTTGAGCAACATAAACAGTAAAAAAAAAAAAAGTCAATTGCATTTTGTCAGCCAGGAATCTGACATGAAATGACATTCATAATTTAAACAAATCAGTATTACTTGCCGTACATATATATTTTCCCCCTTAGGCAAATGGTGCAGCACATTTGTTATCTACAGTTTATACAGCTTGGCAGCATATCTGCCCTGACCAAATTATTATTTTTCTCACTTTTGTTGTGTTCTGTGCCTCCCTTCCTACAAAAAAATGTAATTTTATTGCCGTTAAAGGGCATTTGTCTTGCATATACAGAACAGCTGAGGACACAGAATACAATTTTCACATAAAACCAGCAGATGGTCCTAACTTTTATACCATTATCAAACAACATATTATAGTATACATATGCAAAAACCATAACAATTAGTCATGGCATGGGGCAGGGCAAATGCAATTCATTCACAATTTTTTATTTGTTAATTAGCCTTATCTCCATAATGCTCTGGCTTGTGCTCTGTGGATATGAAAATGTTTGGCCTGAAAAGTGTTGCCCTGGCCATCTACAACTTTACAAACTGCACTATTTTAGTAAAACCATCAAAATGCCAGATTTTCCTGCCAAGTTTTCTTGAACTTGTTTGTGTGTGTAGATCAATCTTTATTTTTCAGATCAAGATAACTTGGCAGAAAAAAAAGCTGGCATTCTGATGATACACTTCTCCTGATACACTACGCCCACTGCATGTGTAATTTGTAATTTGGACTACAAGTTGCTATGTCTAAGAAAAGTTGATTTATTTTATCTGGATAAAGGACTGGATGCACTACTGTATTGTATTGATGGGTCCCACAGCCTGGTACTGAATTGAGACACACAGGACTACATTTAACTCAAGCTTTTCTAAATGATCTTGCCAGTCATCACCTTCCAGTTAAAAGATAACAGGTAAAATGGGGATGGCATAATATAGACTGTACATATGTATACATGTAATTGAAGCTGCTGTGTGCATGCATTTGTGTATGTACAGTATGTGGTAAAGGATATGAAGAATGTTTATGGCCATATATCAAACTGAACAAAGGTTACTAGGCCAATGAAAACTGTGATGAGTGGTATGACATGAGTGGAGTAATATAACAATCTGTCTTGGTGCTTTTAAAGCTTGATTCAAGAGCTTTTGTACTGTATACAGGGCTTATTGCAATTGCAATGGAAAGGTTCCCCAGCATAATACAGTGGTCTTTTTATTTAATTTGTTTACATACCCTGTGAAGAGAAAATATTTGAAAAATGTTGCCAGCATATGAAACACTGAACTAGAGTGGTAATGAGACGTATTGGGGAATATCATTAGGCTCCAACGGCATACAACCTTGGCAGAACAGAATATATGTTTAAATGCATCTTGATCTTCTATTCTTAAATCCATAAACTCTATGTAATAGAAATATAAAAATATACTATGTAGTACCTGATATACTATGCTGACGACTGAAGTCAGCAAACGGCTTAAATCTTGTGTGTACATCCTGTGGTGTATTGGGAATGCTTCTTCGTATCCATCCCAACCGCATCCCAAGCAAATGTTTACAAGCTAGCAAAAAATCTTGACATACACTCACAGACTAATGTATATATGTACCTCCCACACGGGATGTAAAAAAATAAAGAAATCACAATAATTTGCATATGGATATTTGAGATTCGTGCAGATTGCTGGAGTGATGTCATTTCAAAACATTTTCTTTTCATTTGACAGTGTCTATTGTGACAACAGTATTGTTTTCTACAGTGTTATTAAATGATATTGGTTTAGTCTTGTGTTCCGGGCGCTGATTACAATGTAATTCAATGGCTCAAATTAGTGTATTTTATGAGAAAAGAATAACTCATGTTTACTCATCAGCGAAATAACTAAACGACTAAAATGTACTACTTTGGCATGATGCAGTCATGTTTAGAATAGGTTAACTTGTAGTCCTCTACTGTCTCTTTTTTCTTGTAATTTGGCTGTGTTCGAACTGGTGTCTTCCGCTAAAAATAAATAATTAATGAGCTGCTTGTTTGATTTCCATACAGTCTTCACACCTGATTGACGCACTAGGAATTGAAGCTTCGTTTGGACAGAAATTTTAATTGGCTGGATCACCCAGACTCTGTTGGCAGTGGCCATTGAAACTGTTGCTTAAATGCTTGTGCAGACACCAGAAATCTTTGCATTACAGGAATAATTAATAAGCATTAATGGAAATGAAATAAACTTCATTTCAGAGGTATACAGTTTTTGACCTGACTGAAAATGTTACCAGAATGTAACTGAAAGTAGTCACAGACTCTCTTTATATCTTTTTAGAAATGATTTGTTTTTTTAAATATTTTTTTTTAAAGAATGCCACTTTGAGGGCCCAGTACACTAATCCAGCACTGGACCATTAACAGGCAAATTCAGTAAAGGAGAAATTTGCATGAAGATTCATAATTAATAAAAAAGCTGCAATCTATTGGTCCTACATGAAATGTTATAATACATCAACACCTATTACATTTAGATAACTGTATTACAATGAATAAAGAAAATACTGCTCAGGTTTAACCTAAAAGCTGTGCATCAGCAGTAACCTGCAGTTGTTATTTTATTTTCAAGTCAATTATGGGCTACGGTACAGTATATTGTCATTAATCTTATGGTGATTTGTGTAATCCAATTTATTGTGAGCGATATTCCCCAAGATTCAATCAAACACTGTTTTTAATGGCATGTGCAATTGAATCAATGGACATACTTTTTTTAGTCAAACAAATTATAACAGTAATAACAACAGAAAAAACTTGAAAAGCTGAGCAGGCTGACCAATCAACTGGAACCATGGGTATCACTCCATGACAAATAATTTTTGTTGGCATGATCATCTTAGTTCTTGTGGCTGAACTGAGATTTAAATTGAGAGCTTATTGATATAATGTGCCACTGTAATGAGAGTATTTGATTGAATTGCATATAGAACCCTGAAACACCCTAAGTGTGAGTGATTTAATTATTCAGATTCACAGTGGGATAGCCATCTTGAAACAGATTATGAAATGCTACAGTGTTAAGAAACCATGGGTAGTTCCAAAACATCATTGTTCATAGGAAAAATCACGGTAAAGTTGGCAGTAAAATATTATTTTCTATGCTAGCTTGCTGTCATATTTACCTATTTTTCTCCCATTGTTACTCAAATTGTTATGGACAATCTGTAATTTTTAATTTAATTTAATTTTCCTTTTTGATTAGTTTGATACCTCATTTTATTTGAATGCATAAAAAAAAAAAATTGGAAAAATAAAGAGACCCCGGTGTGTATGAATAAGAAGCAAGTTATTTTCAGTCTTTTTTAATTGTATCATCTTGTATATGAAAAGACAATTGGTGGATTTTGATGATTTTAAAATTGAATCAAGTTTATCCGATTTCCATTATTCTGTCGTCAGTTGAGTCTTCTACTCTAACCCATCTGTACCACTATACCTTTCTGTGAGAATGCTGACATGCTTTGAATACATGGTAATTTCTACCAGTGTAGAAATCTGTAACTGCTCCAATATTATTTTAACTATATAGCCAAAACTGGCCTGTACACAATATCATAGTTATGGCTACCATAACCAAATTGTATACAAACTTTCAAAGCAAAATCATTTTGTCTGACTTCTCTCCTCAGTTCTCTTCCTGCCACTTCTGTATTGAACTGAAAGTAATTTCCTGAACAGTAGACTAACCACAGTTCATTCTAGTACAACCAAATATTGAGTTTGAAATAATGTATTCCTACACTGGCTCTTGTACAAAGCAATTTGTGGAAGTTCTATGAAAAAAAATATCCAGACTCCTTTTCTGGTGTCTTGTCTAAGTTATGTGTTATGTGCTTCTTCTAGATGTCTCCATTACCCATGATTCTCTGCTTCTTCCTCAGGAATTGTCTGGCATCTGTGACTTCCTGCATGGTGTCTGCTTGTTGCTTTCCGTGAGCTGTGATGAAAAATATCACCTGTTTAATTTTAATTATCATTTACTGAGTCTTACTTTGCTATGCACTCCTCTGAATCAGCAACAGTTGCATGGTTCTGTGTGGATGTATAATTATCTCAGCTAAATATATTCCTTGTGCCATAGTTATTATTTTTATTATTATTAAAATTATTATTATTATTATTATTTATTTTATTTTTTTAAATTATTATTATAATAAAGGTATTAAGTGTGGCATACTTTATATTAGTTCATTCTTTGTATTCAAATAATATTAAATGTTAAAATGTTATTTCATTTTTGATAACTGTCATTATTTATAAAGCCTACTTATATAGCTTCCAAAAGCTATTGTGGATTTTCATTGTAAACCATGCCAAAGGAATGCGTTCTCTTTGCTAGACACCACTAGGTCTATAAACTTGGCTTCCTGCAGAACTGAACTGAAGACACTCTTACCAAGTCACTTTATCCTGTAGTGGTGCTACATGAAATGTTGTGATCTGTCTCAGCTTCAGTACCTTCCTCCACCGTGGGGGGACTGCAAGTCCACCGCTATCAAATCGGACTTCTTCTCCACATACAGCATCACGGCCTGCCGTATTGACTGTGAGACGCGCTACCTGGTGGAGAACTGCAACTGTAAGATGGTGCACATGCCAGGTACTGTACTGCATGTGGGTCTTCTGATGAATAAATTGTGATTAATAAAATTGTATATAAAGGGTAGAATATTTATAAATAGATTATAAACATTTATAAACAATCATTTCTAATAAAAAAAAATTCACCAGAATAGGGGTATATAAGGAATATACAAACACGGACTTTTACCAAGTAATCATTGTGGACGCTTGTCTACTCTTACCGCGTGATTATCATGAATTGTTTCCTGAAGCATGTAGTAGCAGCAAGGATGTCTTGAATTATCTCTTCAACATTCGCTCAATGCACAAGTGTTTCTCGAAACATATCGCTGCTCAAGTAATACGTGAATTTTGTATTTTTTCCACGGCTAGTCTTCAAATTCCAAGTATTGCATCTGCCATGTTAAATCCCTTTCAGCCTTTGTACTGATGGAAGACAAATCAATTACTTAAACATACCTAAAACTATGTTCTCTATCCTAGTAAAAATGTGCTCTTATGTACTTTGGGAAAGTGATCTTATGTTCTCCTGCTTCTGCACATTTAATTTCTGTTGATTAAAATGGCTCTTCAAACTGCCTCAGGAAATCGGGTAGCCTATTGTCTAATTTCAATTATGTTGAAGAAAGTGCAATTTGTTGGCACAAACTCTCTTAATGTCATTTTGATTCTGTATTGTAACCACAACTGAAAATTGTGAAGGCAATCTTCAAGTAACTCTTAGAGTAGAGTAGAGTTACTCTTGAATAATTCTCCTCACCTCATATTTTGGGAGACGCATGTGAAATTTTAAAGAGCTGTCTTGCAATTGTGCAGTTGTGCATTTTCAAGACACGTCAGGAAACTCACCCCTGAATAGTGGGAAAACTTGAACTTAATAGTAGAGGAAAGGGGGAAAAGAAGAAAGAAGTCTTACAGTATTTCAACTTACAGTGGAAGTACTTAATGTTAATACGGAGGTGACTTTGTTTTATTTGCTTTTACCTAATTGAAAGACAACAGATCTGCATTATGTATTCTCTCCCATGGTAATATCCATGTGCCTATACAGATGTTGTGATTCTGTAGTGCTGCCTTAGCATTGCTAATGGAGCTGCTTTCAGTATGCGGCTAATCCCATGTGAAAAATTATATGAACTTCCCACACAGTCCCTCTGATGTTTAACACTGAAGTGGGTTGGGAATATGTCCAGTCTGGTTATTTATTTTCTGCTTGAGTCTTAACGTTCTTGTGCTGATATGTTTTTTGTCCCAGAAGATCTGTTTTCTCATGGAACAAATGTGGCGACTGTTTGTCCTCTCATTTTGTACTTCACAGGAACCTCCACAGTCTGCACTCCTGAGCAGTATAAGGACTGTGCTGACCCAGCTTTAGGTAATACTACATCTTCCCAGGACCTGATGTAAACTTAATCAGACTGCCAGTTTAGTACACTTGCCAAATTAGTGCAGCAGACTACTTGATTAAGGTGCTAAGATCATCCTCCCTCTAATTAGTCCTTATTTACATTTTATGGAAAGTGAACAATGACAGCAGATGTGTTGCACCTTCATGGTTCCTTGGTGGACGTAATTAATAGTGTTCGGTTGCTGCCTCTTAGCATTAGAACAAATAAACACCCAACATGTTGTGTTTGTGAATGCAATTTTGGCTAATTAGTGACATTTGTTACACAGCTGCTCGTCAGTATGCAGTCTCTGTTAGCATACAAACTCATCAAACTTTGCTGAAAGTTTCAGATGCTTCACTTTACATGCTTTCAGGCATGGTTTGTCACTTTTTACAGCAAGCCAGAAAGTCAAAATCGTTGTGTGGTAACAGTTGCTAAAGTGGCATTGCTGTATAAGTACAATCCATAGGTCATTGATTTTCAGTGACACAAAAAATATTGCTAACTGAATGTGTCTGTTACTTTGAGTCATACATTCTGGAAGAATTTCCAAGGCAATAAACTACTTGAGGAAGTGTTTTCAAAAAATCTTCAGTGGTTCAGGCCATCTAAAGCACCTTAGTCCACAGTGACATATTTTTTGCAAGTCTCCTCAAAAGATTCAGCTTTGCCTCTCAGGATTAGTCTGTAATAACTGTGTATTCCCAGGTATAATTTGTGATATATTTATTCAGCTCTTTGCTTCCTGGCTGTCCTGATTAAAATAGTTCCCGACAGATTCCAGTGATAATTCCTCATTCTCCTCAGCACAGTTTGAATATCCTGGGACCCACACTGTGATTTTCTTTCTCAAACTAAGGCTGATCTAAGAATACAAAATGGATGCTCTGTCTCAGGCACAATAAGAAAACAATATTGTCATATCCTTTTACTGGCAGTATAACATCAGTTCCTTTTCTCATAAATATGATTCATAATAATACTTTGACAACTGGAAATGTAGATATTTTGTTACAATATGAACATGGAATGGAACATGCTTCTTTTTTAGAAGATTTATTTAGTAAAATAACACTTTATAAATAATACTGTGAAATTATTGAGAATGCTAAGCATTATTTAACGCAATGTCTAAATGAACAGATGCCTTTACGTGTTTAAAGCCTTGTTTAAATTAAAATTTCTGTAGATTTCCTCGTCGAGAAGGACAATGATTACTGTGTATGTGAGACCCCATGCAACATGACTCGCTACGGCAAGGAGCTCTCCATGGTGAAAATCCCCAGCAAAGCATCTGCTAAGTATCTGGCCAAGAAATTCAACAAGACAGAGCAATATATTGGGTGAGTAACAATGCCCAAGGCCTCAGCACCAAACAATGTTGCAATGCACTAGCCAGTGAAAGGGATTTCTGTGCTATACACAACACTGCCTAAAACCACCCACTCAGTCTAATGAAGAGACCAGATGGTCATCCTTTCAGTTTTTTCTGTCTTCCATACATCTTTATTCCAGACAGGGCTATTAGGATAGTGTTAAGACTGTGACATACCTTCACATTGGTGCCAGGCCAGAACTGAGCAGCTACATTCCAATAACGTAAACTCACCGTGTTCAGAGCAGAACTCGGGGAAGCGGCTGCTTAATGTTAGTTAATGTCCGTGCAATGGCAGAATGTGGCTTATGATTATGGTTGCTTATTGACTATCCCAGTCTCTCGTTAGCAGCAGCTTCCCCAGGACAATGTCACAGTGGAGCACTATTTCCATGTCACTGTATGCTGAAATGGATTGCTTATGTGACTCGTAAGTTTTTATGAAAACGGAAGGAATTATACTTATAATTATATATACACACATAAAAACCAAAGCTGATCTGGAAGCTAAACATGACTGGTTTGCTTGTCGATTGGCACTAATAATTGGATATGTTGCAGTTTGTTTGAAATTCAATAGTATTGTCTTCCTGAAAATGTATAATGGGTCAGAAACCCAGCACACTTCAGAGCCTTTAGCATTAACTATACAGACTTGGCTATCTGCTGAGTATAATAATAAAATAGTGCTAATGCTGAATGATCTATAACTTACATTTATCTGCGTTACTGCGTAAATGCCTTGCTTATGTTTGGTATCTCATGCCATGAATCTATATACAGTGTATAATTTAATGTTTTATCAAATCAATCATATTAATGAACCTTTTGAATTATTACTAATAAATGTAATGTTATTACTAACATTAATACTGATAAAGTACCATTTTGGGCATACTGTTTTGGGCATGGTGAATGGCATGGCATATCCGGGTTAGGCAGCTGTGCAGTGTGCAGTTCTGCAGTGCAGAGACAGGGCCGTGTACACACAGTGTGCAGTTCTGCAGTGCAGAGACAGGACCGTGTACACACAGTGTGCAGTTCTGCAGTGCAGAGACAGGACCGTGTACACACAGTGTGCCAGCACAGGCTGTGGCCAGGGCTTATCACTCATCCACAGTCTGCCTGTGATGGGTTAGCCCGCAGTCCTCTAAGTCAGCAGCTTTGGTATCTGCGCTAGCAGATGAGTGAGAAGAAGCTTTGGGCTGCCTTGCACACACTCCAGGCCATTTGCCAATGTTGCAGTGAAGGTGCGAGCTGGGACTACAATAGCCAGTTGTCATTCTTGCATAATCAGAGTGAGAAATGGGGTAACTCTTTTTTAAAAGGGCTTTTTGTAATTTTCTGGAATTCTCTGGTACATTTCTAAATCCAAGACTGTTAAAGTAATGCTCTATGTAAAACTGCACATGTTACAATCGTGTCCATTCTGGCTTAACATCCTTTCACTGTTAAAGGAAACACACAACATTTTGGAAAACATACTTTTTTCCGACTTACCCAGACACAAAATGTTCATTTTCATTTTTGTGCGTTCACTGGCTCAATTTCCATGTTAGCAAAACGTGTTAACTTAGCATAAAGACTTGAAGCCTATAAGAGTCAGTACCCTACCCAAAGTGAAGAAATACAGCAACTCTGTCTTATTTACACAAGGTATCATGTGTATTTGAAATACACATGTATTTTTTCCCAGAGACATGGCCAAGTAGAAACCTCTATTGCTTATTGTGTCATGCTCTTGTATTACAGGGAGAACATTTTAGTGCTGGATATCTTCTTTGAGGCACTGAACTACGAGAAGATTGAGCAGAAGAAAGCGTATGAAGTAGCGGGCCTGCTGGGTGAGCGCTGCCTTTAGAGGCTGAGAGAGCCCCGAGGCAGGAGATTAACACTGCATCTGAGTCACCAGTCGTTTTTACGGGCAATGCTGCCTGCAGATGGTATGATCTTCATGGGATGTGTAGCATCTGAAGCAATGGACACCGCAATTGCGGAAAAGAAAATGCTAATGCATTTGTTATAATTAACAGTTGTTGTGTTTGACATTTTAACACCACAAGTGTCATCAGTCTTCACTGCTTGATGGTGGGTGTGATACAGTATAACTCAATAGGGGGCCTCCAAAGACAAATTTGCCAAGGACCTCCAATAGTTTAGAGCCAGCCCTGCATGTGGGTGATTTTAAGATCTGCCCAGGCTTTTAGGCAGCATGACTCCTTCATGCTCTCATCCTGGCTTATGTCTGTAATCCAAGTCTTCAGTCAAGGGCATATATTTTCCAAGCCATAAGTGAAAGAAGGGAATTCTGCTATTTTCTGCTGTGTACTCAGTGGCATGCAAAGACAAATATTAATCTCATGTGGAAATTGAAGACACAGTATAAAATCACTTCAAGAGTGAAATAGCCCTGGATTTTATAGTGAACGAAAGACATTGAGAAAGTTTGTTATTTACAGATCATTGTGCACTGTGGTATTTACAAGTCACTAAGCAGAACGAAAAGTATCAGAATACATTTTGTAACACACACACTCACACACACACCCACACACCCACACTGAGCAATAGGCTTTTACAAGCATATCCAAATATATGAAATCACAGAGGGTGAACAAATGTAATACCTATCTATTTATCAGTGTTTAGACAATACACATGCACACTTTATTTTTCCAAGTGCTTTTTTTTTTCAGTGGTGGCAACAAAAAATAAAATAAAATAGGCAAAAACTATTCTGACACAACACATAATGGCATTATTTCCAAAATATCTGCTGAAATAATATGTCCTATGTCACAGCTGTTATTTCGTTTGCTGTTATCCTCAGGTGATATTGGGGGACAGATGGGTTTGTTTATTGGTGCCAGCGTTTTGACAATATTGGAAATATTTGATTACTTATATGAGGTAAGCCCCCATTTTCATTGTTTTTCTTCCTTTAAAACTGAAAAGCATATGAAAGCATAAGTGTTTGGTCTAGAAACAGACTAACAAAAAGAAGCTTATCAGGGTTGCCGTTTTCAGGGCATTGTAATCAGCAGAAATAAGTTAGGAAACAACTTACGTGCAAGGTTTGCAGCAAATTGATGGGTACTTTAGTACTGAGAAACAATTATCCTCTTCCTTCAATTTAGTGCTTTCACCAAGGAATAGAAGCTATGTTGCAGACAATCACAATCAAAATGTGCTCTGTTTCAGGTAGATGTGGTTATCACTACTAATGTCAAGGCTTGGAAAATAGCAGGTGTTATTCAGTTTCAGTGCATTTTTTGTGCCAGTTGTCAGGCAAGCTGTATGAATCATAGATTTGAAAATATTTTTTTTGCATTAATGGAAACCAGATTTTATTGTGTTGCACTTTGAAAGGGAGTAAGGTAAGTCTGACCAAAAAAAGGAAACCCACTGCCTTGAACAAAGGAACTCAAAATGTTTTATTTTATAGTACTAAGATTAATTTAATTAACCCGATGCAAATCATGGTTAATTTTTAAGATAATGATACTTAATTGTTTATCCATCTAAAATTCCTTAGATTTATACAAAAATTACTTAAATTACATCACTTGACAACTCCAGTTTTAGTTTACTTAAAACTTCAACTTAAGCTTGAGCTTAAATGTACCTATATTATGTCTTCTAATTGATCTGAGAACAGAAATGAACTTACTCAAAAAAAACTGAAGCCCCACAGAAATTTTGTAAGTACTGTTCACCTAATATTATAATTAGAACAGTCATTATTGAAGTTAATTGATTTATTTGAGCAAATTGATTACATTGAGTAAATGGAATTTGACAGATGACTTGGAATTTATCCTAATTACTTTTTGATTCTACTATACTGAAATAATTGAAGGGATCTCGAATGTGTAGTTTTCTTAACCCATTTCTTGCAGTGGTTTAATCTGTTGTTGCAAATAAAAAAATGTATAATTCATTAAAAAAATTTGGATGCAAATCAAATCAAATCATCTTCCAGCAGTCACACTACTGATTTGTTATTACATGCTAGATGTCGCATATTATTGCAGCTTTTGCAGTGTTCCCCACTGAGGTTAATTGAAGACACTACTGAGACAAAGATTTAAAGTTTTTTAGTGCTAGAAATGTAGAATTTACTGTAAAATAAAGGGGAGTGGACAGATTATTTAATGGTCTGTTAAAATTCAGAAATCACATAACTTAATAATATTCTCTGTGGAAGGGGTTGCAGTCAGGGATTCAGTAAATACTTTTGAGTTGTGGTTTGGGAAAGCGTTACATATTTTATATACATATTGCAGACAAAACATTGAACATTTTGTACATTTGGGAATGCCCAATGTGGTTCTTCAGCACTCTTTGCTGCAAACTCCAGTCTCAGATCTATAGAGCAATCACAGGCCCTTTTGCCACTTCTTATCACATCGCAGGTTCACACAGACATGAGTTGCAGGAAGACTTTATGTGCAGCTCAACAGGTCGGCTTCCAGGCACCTGATCCCCCTGCAGGGTTCGCTAGCTCTCAGTGAGATGCTGCCATCCTGGCTGCCTGGGACACTCCCATCTTTGGGCCACACTAGCACTAATTGTGCATTGCTTTGCGGAGCTGCCAACCACAGTCGGAAATGGCATGGATTCAATACCAGACTGTGGGGCCCGCACTACATAAAAGTGAATTAACACAATGAGCCACCCAGCACCTTCATATTCAAATGCTTTAATACTTCATGGTAAATGGACTGCACTTATATAGCACTATATGCAGGGCAGCAGCCAGCTCGTCAGGAGAAATTGGGGGTTAGGTGTCTCGCTCAGGGACACCTAACCCCCACCCAGGGCGGGCGATTGAACCGGCAACCCTCCGACTGCCCGGCAACCCTCCGACTGCCAGACAACCGCTCTTACCTCCTGAGCTAATGCCACCAGGGACAGGCAGAGAAATTTGATCAAGGCAATCATGCCTCGCTAGTACACATCTGACCAAGTGTAATAGCGTTTTCTGTTAGGCACAACTGAATAATTATGGCAACATTAAATGCACATGCTGATGTAGCATTGATTGTAATGCTGATTAATTTGACATATTTTATGTCTTGATGTTCCTCCTTATTGTGTTTGGCTTTCCCTTCATTCTTTAAAATTTCTTCTTCAGGTGTTTAAAGACAAAATCATGGGATATTTCATCCGCAAGAAACGACCCAGGCGATGTCAGAGCGACAATCTGGTAACTACCTCCCCGTTCTTGACCCCGAAAGGCCTTGCTTTATAAGTGCATGGTTATTGGAGTGAGGTTGGTATGTGAGAAACTGGCTTCTTTTTCCGGAGCATATGCCAGGGGTGTTCAGTTGCTCAGTCTCCCACTTACCACGGAGACAAAAACTCCCAGATTGTGTCTGATTAGCATAAGTTATTTGCACAATATTCAATGCAGGTGTTTTGGCTGCTGTGACAACAGAGCTCTGATCTCAGAGGGTAGAAACACTCACTGGATGGCATTAAGTGTTCACATGGAAGAACTACTTTGCTTTTCGGGAAGGCATCTGGCTCATTTCCTGTGAGAGCACAATTAGCAAATACCACAACAGCTGTGCCAAAAAGCTTCTCCAAACTTATTCATGGACAAACTCGTATACTCCTTTGCAGACCCCTAGTGTATGATGTTCTGAAAAAAGACACATCTCGGTCTTTGCCTGAATGCACTGCATGGTTGGTCCAGTTGCAGAGATTCGCTCAGATGCTAATGTGGCAGAAGTTGGCACTCCGACTGAAGACTATGAGAGGGCTTGCTTCTTATCACAATGCTTGCTTCTATCCTTGACAGCTGCTTGATAATCTAAGTAATCACTGTATTAATATCTCATATAAGGCTACTGTTCTGTGGTAAGAGCCCACATCTAAGCATCTGAGCAATCAAAGCAACAATGTTGAATTGTAAATGTAACTTATTTTTTGTGGTTACTTGTGGTGGTTGACCTGAATATGATTTAAATTAGGGGCCAGAATTTGGAAAGAATCACAAAGGATAGAAAAGAAGATGTATTATCCTCTTGGAGTTGATAGAAGAATTATGCAGTGAAACTGCCATCGATTTAGAATATTTGTATAGCAGATGAATGCAATAACAATGTTCTACTAAAATCTGCTGCACCTAATCATACTAATTATATATTCATAATATATGATAACATGTGGTCCATTTGGAATAATGTAACAGTTATGTTTTTGCTTTCTTATTTATTTATTTATTTTTGTATTTGTACTTATTACATTATTTAGGGACAAAAATTTAACTCCTGTGAATTACATAATTGAACCATTTCAAACAGAGACCAAACCTTTTATAAGATCATTTGATAGCCCCACTTGGTTCATAATATATTTCCTTTTCATTTCATTATCAAAGTCCAGAGATACTGAAGAAAAAATAATCATTTTAATTTCTGCACACCATATGGTATTGCTCTGCGTGTAATATCAAAGTTAAGCTGACAGCAATAACCAGGGAAGGGTGAACTCTTCCACGCTGTAGTTTAACCATTTGTCGTTTTTATTTATTTTATTTCCCAGATTCAGTTATCAATTCATACCAGTGATGAAACATTTTTGGTGAATGATGAATTTGGTGAATGATGAATTTGTTTTTCTGGTATCTCCATTGGTAGTTTATTGTGGTTGTGTAGTTCACAAGCCAGTGTTTCCTAATGTCTTTTAAATGGTGCAATTATAAACTAACACGGTTTCTTTATTTCTGAATTTGCTTCATATTTTTCCATTTGAACAATTGTTTATTTTTACCAATTTGTCTGATCAAAGAAATGGAAAAGACTTCACAAGCCTTTTGTGCAAGCCATTATCTTTTCCCAACAGCAGTTTTGTGGAGTGTATTTAATAAAAGAAAACAGCCGTTAGCCCTGTTGTTGCATGGTATTGCAGGTTTTCATAAATTTGTATTGATGGCCTATATATATATATTCTTTTTTTTAATGAAATTAATCAAATCCTTGCATGTTACAATCATTGTGATTGTATTTTTAGTCTTTCTGTAGTGAAGCTATGGGATCATTATAGGCTATGAATCCATTATTTGCTCAGTTATTTGCTATAGCAGACATCAGTTGTTGTAAGATGCAGCCCAGTGTTTGTTTTTTGCTTTCTTATTTGTTGGAGTTTATAAATCATGAGCCCTGGCTCATTGTTACAGTACATTAAAAAAAATAGCTTAAAAAAACAGGACAAACCCAGAAATCATTTTGTCGCTAACAATCACATAATTGCATCAACAACTGCACTCCAGGACAGGAACAGTCTTACAAAATATGTATTTCATGTAATGATATGTAGTATTATGTGATTGAGAGAAATTCTGTCCAAATGAGACAACGTTATAAAGTGGGTTCGTACTGGACATATGTGTATTATTTATTTTTAAGATATATAACTATAAGCACTGATTTGTCTCGACATCCCCTGTGACACATCCAATGTTTTACTAAAAAGAGAAAAGCTTTTTTTTTCAGCTTTTTTTTGGTCCGCTGAATTTTTGTGTCACCTAAAGCCAAGTGGACCAATCGTAATAACATAAAAAGCATACCCACCACAGCCCCTGGTCAGTAAGTAATATCATGTATTGCAGGAATGCAGGGTGTTGTCGTTTTAGTATTTAGCGCAAATTCAAATTTGAAAAAACATATTCTTCAAAGGGTTAAAAGCTTACTGCTTGTGTTTTATCTGTACCATTTCCAAAGTAATGTATCAAATATTTAATGACACACTGTTAGATGTTGCTTGATCACAGCGAACAATGAAAGCTCATGGCGTTCTCAGTGTTGCTCAATATTAGGCTTTCATGAACTGTGGAAACAAGTCTTAGTCTGTATGGATGTGTTAAACTTTTCCTGTCCTGGAGTGCCTTATTCCATTGTACCCACAGACCACAACAATTTGTTTTTGAAGCACTTGCTATTTACTTAATCTCTGCATTGTTATTTTTATTTATTTATTTTAATTTCAGTCACCTTCTTCATCTTTCTTTTCATCATGTCTATTCCAGGAATTTCCAGAGAACCCAACCAGCCCTGGTGTCACGCCTAATCATGCCCCCAGGTAGCGATCCCCATTGATAATAGATCCTCCTTCCCACTCTCTCTCTCTGTTCAGACACACTGGGACCCATCTCATACCACTACTAATTAACTTAATCCTTTCAGTTTCAGCTGGTTTGGGGGGATTTCTTGTTTCTGTTTCAAACCAAATATGTGACTGACATGAATGAATTACCATGTAGATGGAATACCTTAACTTTTCCTTGGATTCCGTTAAAAATTATCCCTAACTTTGACTTTCAAAGGCATGCAAGTGTCAAATTCCTGTCATATTGGGCAACTCTGAAGATGCTGAAAATGGTGAATACTTTAGTGAATACTCATAGCCTACTCTTGTGTGGAAACATGGGCAGAGGTGAATATCATTCACTTCTAACTTTTTGGAGTAGACTGAATGTACAAACCAGTGAGATAATTTATTTGCAACATCAGTTTGCTATTGTGATACTTAGAAAATAGTAGCTACAACAGAAGCTGGGATGCATTTTTGCTGTACAAAGGTATGTTGGTATTTTGTTTTTATTGCTTACTTTTTCTGAGAAGCAGGGATAATTTTGAATATAAACAAAGGTAAAGAGCACAGATTCCATGTTGAAAGACGTAGCATTCAGAGTAAATGAGTTTGTCTCCTGCTTGTAATTGTGCTGCAGGGTTAGTTAAGGCTCGGCCCGTGTGACAAGTTTCATCACTCTGAAGGTTCCCAGAGCTCCAAAGCAAATGTTGCATCAGGCGAGAGTTAGTTTTCGAAACACCGTGAAGGTAGTTAACAATTTCAGTGGTGCTGTCCTTTCAAGTAATATAAACACGGCTTGATGAATTTAGACAAAGTTAAACAATTACTTGAAAGGACTGAAAGCAGCACTGTTCAACCCTATGACCTGAATGCGCAATTAACCTGGGATTTAACACTGTGGAATTGCAAAAGATTAAACGTTACAGCAGAGGAATGGAAAGGGGTAGGAAGAGATGTTTCCGGAATTAGGCTGAAAATGTAAGGATTCTAATATCACAAAAAGCTCTTGAATTCAGGGCAGCCTGTAGCCTAGTGGCTAAGGTACATGACTGAGAACTGAAAGGTTGGTGGTTCAAGCCCCGTTGTAGCCACAATAAGATCTGCACAGCCCTTGAGCAAGGCCCATAACCCCATGTTGCTCCAGGGGGATTTCCGCCTGCGTGGCCTAATCAACTGTAAGTTGCTTTGGATAAAAGCATCGGCTAACAAATTACTATTGAACATTCTGGCAACTTTGTATTGTGTTGCTTAGCATTGTATTGTAATATTATCAGCATAGTGAATGGGATGAGTGAATCATTCAATGAATCATTCAATGTGCATAATTTTGCCTTAAAATACCAGTCTTAAAAATCATTATTAATAATACCTAGTAAAGGTGTTTACTAGGTATTACCTTTTTTTAAATAGACACATATATTACATATTTCCTGGTATACACAGCAAGTATTTGTAGGGCAATTTCTCCAAACTACTTTTATAGATCTTCATAACCAAGAGACAGGATAATCTTCATTCTTTCACCACTTTGACTGGATGCTGGAGCACACACCTGTATTTTAGCTCCCTGAAACAGCAGTAGCAGTTTCTGATACTCAGATCAACAACCAATAGCAAATCAAACCCAGTCTGCATTGTATTTCCAGGCTGGTGAGAAGTGATTTCTACCAGTCTGGTTTATGGTTGAGGTGGGATTCAAGAATTTGACTCTAAAAGTTGTCTTTTTTCTTCAGGGAAGAACAACTAATAGTCAGTTTTCGGCTTACAGTTGTATGAAAACACTATTAATCATATTGCAAGCATGGTCATACCCCCATTACCATTATAAAGTAATTTTGGGCTAATTACACATTTAATATGTTAATACGGTTTACACAGTTTCCATTTTCCTTCGGGGGGGGCAACAGCAATTTTGCAAGAACAGCATTTAATTTCAATTCCAGTAAGACATGCAATCACATTTTCAATTTCATTTATCAGATACAGTTTATCCAATATATTTGAGCCCGTAAAACATGGTTTTAGCCTTTAGCCTTGTTTAATCCATTTTGAAACACTATACTGCAGAAGCACTTTAAGAACCAGAGGTCCAACAGAGAAAACTGCCAACAGACAACAGTGCCAATATGGAACAAATCCTCACACTTCATTTCATTTCTGGCAATTGATGTGCTTGGAAGAAAACTGCACCATCATCTGATGACAGCTGATTCTTAGTCGTACTTTAATACCTTGATGCTATGTTTCAATGCAGTAACTACGGCTGTGTATTGCCTTTTAAGATTGCCTGCGGAAATGCAATTTGCCCAACACAACCTGTATTTGCACATTCTGTATTCAGTGGAAGGTTTGGTTGGTCTTTTTGTATCTAATGACTAGGTAACTAGACAAAAAGACAACCAAAAGTACAATACTGTGTACCCTGCAAGAATGTTCATGGTGTTGATATATATAGAACTCATAGTTAACAATTATTGCACATAAGGCTGTCCTGACCAACTTTTGAAATATTCAATGTTGGCAGAGGAATTTAAGTATGCAAATTGATGCATGGCTTATACTGAGATTGTCCAAGTGGTAAGTTAAATATTGGCTCAGTTGGATATACTCTGGTGGTGTCATTAACTGTTTTAATAACTGCTGATGTCCTGGACAAGAAAAGGTATCCTTAAACTGTGACATTCAGTGTTCAGCTAAAGCAAGGTCACTCAGTAGTTTGCCCAGAAATATAATTATATAGATTAAATATTATTTCCTCCAGGACTGATACAGTAAATGATATGAACACAGAAAACTAGTAGCTTCAGAGATGGGCATCAAAGGTTTGACATGTTTTCCTCTGGCAGTGGTTCTTCCGTGCTGTTTGTACTGACAGGATCTATATCTGCTTTTATCATTTAAAAACGAGTGCCCTTCCACACTGCCAAAACTATCTTTGGGTTCAGATATTGTAAAAAGAAAAAAAAAAAACCACACAACTGCTTGTATCATAGTGCTATATGCAGAGTGCAGCGCATAGTGATGCACATTGTTCTTACAACTTCCTGTGTACTGAAGGACTTTACTCCATTACCTCAAAGGAGGTGATACAGCTACCTATGACTGATAGGCTTGTCTTCGCAGCTCAGTGTTTGATATTGCAGTGTACCTTATTAGTGCTTAGAAGCCCATCTCAGAACAAACACCTTGCTCTAAGAAGGGGTTTGTGGGTGGAAAGTAAATTTTTGTATTTTTCTCCCAAAAAAAATCCAGATGTGCCTTTTAAAGCGCAATGTTCTCCCTCAAAACACATTATAGACAAATAGAGCACCCTGTAGAAATTATATCAAATAGAGATGTGTTTTTAAGTGCTATGTCACCCAGCTTTAGGATTTCACCTCCAATTGTTCAGTTAAAAGCTATGACTGCTAGTTTATAGTGTTGAAAAATCAAGAGTAAATACATAGTCAAGTCAAGTCAAAGTATAAAAGCAGAGAGAGGGTCCATTAATTTAGCTAACATAAATGAGTGTTTGTTCAGTTGTCTGAAGTGAGGCATTGTTTTCGCCAGTTAATGGCAGAGGGTTTTTATCTTAATGTGTTTATTTTATTTGTCTCTCCTCTTTTTATTTAATGTAATATTATGTGTTCAGCTGTCAAGACTATAGGAACTGGTCAACATTAGGATGTTGTAGAAAGTTATATACTTGCAGAAGGTGTTCAATCAAACAGATGATAGAAAAAAATGAAACAATAACAGTAGTAAAATATTCCCTGTAGTCTACATGTCCATGTACCAAGAATTACCGGAAGTATCATAATTGTTGAAGAGGTTAACATTTTCTTAGTTAACGGTTAAATAAAATGTGGGACTTGCATTTGTATTACATATTCAGTAATATGATTACACAATGAAAAAGCTGCCCCTGCAGTATTAAAGTCCATTTTTAGGGGGCCATTGTCATGGAACCCGTGACCTATGACATCACTAGATGCATTCCTTTGTAATGTCATCACAGGTCTGCATACAATGAGCTTGTGCTGTAAAATGGATTTCAGTCTGCAGGTCGTGCTGGCCACTGCAAGTATACCAGCAGTCCATTCTGGCTGATATCGGCATCAATCCGCTGCACGAGCCACAGTCTGATCCTGATGTCCGCAGCCCTGCCACAGCCCAAAATCCACCCTGTGGTTACATCATGCTCAAGCACAAGACGCATTACTAAAAGAACAAACAATTTCTTTCTCTCCTCCCTTCCTACCTTCAAACCATTCACGTCCAACCCCCCCCTTCTTCTTCCTCGCCCTTCCTTCCAACACCCAATGAAATTCAAACCCGCAATTGTCCTGAATGTCACCCGTCCTGCTGACAAACTCATCTCTACCCCCGTCTCCTGGTTGTTACCGCTTTGTCTGTGCATCTCTTTCATTTCTTTTTACATTCACTTGGTCTTGACGTTTTCGGCTGCTTATCACTGTGCCCTTCCCGCATTGATTGTGACATTCCCAATTCATGACATGTAATGTAATTTTCCATTCATTTCTTTCCCTCCTTTCTACCCTCTCTCCTGTCTTTTTCGATTATCATCTCATTCCAACAACCCACCCCCCATCGCTTTTTCGCTGCATACTGTGTGCCGCCTTCATGCTGTCACTACCTTTCCTTCATTACCCCCTCCCCTAACACTTTGAACTTTTGACCCCATCCCCCCTCCCCCCCCCTTCCCGCTCTTCTTTTGCAGAGCACCTGTGACACACTCCGGAGTCACTCGGACAGTCTCGGATTCACGCCGAACATGTTACCTCGTCACCCGACTCTAGGCAACTTCGAGGAGTTTGCTTGTTGACGACATAAAGCCGGGGTGGGGGGTTTGGGTTGGGTGGCGGTGAGGGGTGGTCCGGGAGGACCCGGGGATCGACATCAAACTGTGACAATAATTATACATATTATGAAAAAAGAAATTGTGAGGAAATATTTAAATAGCGAAAAACCTATCAAAGCCTGAATAGAATTAGAAAAAAAATAATACCATTCAAATAACAAAAACTTCCAAAACAGAACTCAGGTTGAACTGAAATTTTCAGCCATCATTTATCCACCGTTTGTTTCTGTCGTTTATCCTGTGAAATCAGAAATCACGCTCATGCTCACTCTTGCAGAGTAATTCCACGTGCTATTGAAAAAGTACAACGCTCCTGGGACAACAAAACAGGCCACCACGGACGCCACAGCTGCTCTGTATCTGCCAGTTTTTTGTGTTTTATTCCCCTTGGAAGGGCACAAAGATATATACTCAACTGAGGATTCCTCACAAGGCACTGCTTTCCTTGCTGGATATGTAGTAGGAGAGGAAAAGAAGACGCAAAGACTCCTGAACATGGCTTCTACAGAAGGAACGGCACTCCAAGGAGAGTACTTGACCAGGCCTTTACTCCTCAGCTGTTATCACACTCTATTACTGAGCCTCAAGCCTTTGTGAATCCAGTCTTTGAGCTGGTGGTCTCAAGCTGACTGTTTGAAAGGTCAGACAGCCCTTTACCTGAAGCTTATGTCTATATGGGTAGGGCACTCAGAAACCATGCCAGTTTCGGAAAGGTTCCATTTCAGAAGTGTAACATATCCCAAATAGTTCATCTGCACTGAATTCAAGAGTTGGATTTACCAAAAACTTTGGTCAATGAAGCTGAGTGTGTTTGGTTTAGTAATGGTTCCCCAGTTTGTAAGGGGAGAGAGTAAGCTTTTCATTTGTGGGGAAGTGTGGGAAGGCTTCTGTCACTGGGTCTAGTTTAGCTCCTTAGAGACCTGACTGGAAATAGCTCCTTTTGTACACACCAATAGCATCCCTTTGCCCTCACAAAATCACCTTGCCATCATTGTTGGAGACATTGAATTTTAATTTACAGGTACATGACCTTGATGAAAGCTCAACTGGCCATTAGCTTGTCTTTCACTTGCTGTTCCTGATTGATGTGTTTGAGGGGATCAGCTACACAAACCGCTCTGCCAGACGATTTGGCTGTGGTCCTAGGTCTGAAAGGATGCCAGGCTTAGATGAAGTCATATTTAAAATAAGCAGCAGAAGGAAGTGTCCATGCAGTTCTCCTGCACACAAATTATGAAAAATTAAGTGTTTTTTCCCCCTGACTGCTTCATTTCATGGCAGTAGTGGTGTATTGATCAGAGAGTGTCCATGATTTAAAAGCTGTGGATAACCAGACTAGTTCAGAGACAGTAGAAAGTGTGTAGAAAGTGAACTTGCTTGTTTAGTCTAAAGCTCAAGATTGGACTCCCAAGTTGTGCCGGTGGCCATTTTGTGTTATCTGATTTTATCATTAGCAGGTAGTTGAAGATTTGTTTGGATCTACATGAACCCCTGAACAGATTATGAAACATATACTATCCAAAAACACCTTTACAAAAAAAAAAAAAAAAGCAACAAAAAAATAATAATATCCAGTGTTCACTGAAAACATTTTTGGCTCATTTATATTGATATCTGTCTTTTGAAATTTTTAGTAATTCACATGTCTCGTATGTATTGGTACAACCTCTCTCGTAGTGTATGTATGTGCGTACGTACATATGTACGTGCGTATGTATTGTGACTGTAGGTTTTAAGTAAGATCCTTTACATGCAGGGCAAAGTCATCTGAGCACTCACAAGCCGAGTAAATCCCCCTTTGCAACATCTTGTCTCCCGTTGGATGGCAACATTCAAGTCCTTTGTGGTGCCTTTCTCACTCACTGGACAGCTGCTGTTGCAAGCACAGTGGCATTCTAAGCAGGAAAATATTTCAAGCTTTTGGGTGATTGGTCAATCCAGATGTTTGACAACTGCAGCCACCTATCACTGTGAATGTGAGAGTGACCGAAAAGCACTACCCACCAGCTCTACTACTGTGAAGGTTGTGAGATAGTTGTACAAAGACAATATCTCATTTTTTCACAATTATTAACTTAACAGGTCTGTGTTGATGGCAGAGTATGTTGATATAACTGGCAGATCTGTGGTGTTCTTGTGCCCAGGGTAACTCTATTATATTACTCTTGAGTATATAAATGTGTAAATACCAAACCATTTTTTCCACTTTCAATGTTTTATACGTGTACAGTAATGGTCCCAAATCCATACTAGAGACTCTTCAGAGTGCTGAGAGACAAAGGAAGTTTCCACACCTGCCAACAAGCTGAGGCCTTCCATTACTGTATATGTCTGTGAAAGAAATGTAAAACTGCCTTTCACTAGAACATTCTTTGTGAGAACTGTTCAAATTAATTTTAATTGGCATTGAGGCTGGTGGTGTTTAAAAATTAAACCCAGGGGGGTACTCTTCTGTGACCCACATCAAGCTTTAATAAATCAGCCTTAGTGTGTGAACAGTATGTCTAAACAAACACTGTGCCCAGTTTCTTTTCAAGTATGTTTTTTCTTTTAACAGAGTTAAAATGATTTCAAACTCACTGAAATCTACATGATACATGCGTATGTACAGGTATAGGTTTGTGTGTATATATACACACACACAAACACACAACATATAAGAAACTCAACCAAGGATAGTGTTTTGAATAGCAACCCCGTGTGCTTGCTATGACTATGTGGTAATTTCAGTATTTTAAGGCGCATATTATTTGAATTAATATTTGAAGATTGATTCTTTAAAATATTAAGTCACAGGTCATTGCTGCTATTTTGGGGGGAAAAAAAGTATATAAATATAATCTAATAACGTTTTAGTATGTTTGCTTGTTTGTATGCTTTTTTGAGCTTTTGACAGAACAGTCAGGATAGAAAAACAGTCAAAAGCTTTGCAGAAGGTTGCCTGTCACTATTTTAGCTGGGAAAAACAGAAAAATATTAATCATTCAGTAACAGGGCTGCTTTAAATTTACACTTGATAAGGCATACAACTGTACGTAATATACAAACTCACTCATTTCTGCTTTATGAGATGCACATTTTCGTTATCCCGAAATTACTATAGTAGCCCTGGCTGATCTTGAATTCTGTCGAAAGCGTAAAATTTCTGTCAGAAGAAAAATGTTAATGGGCTTTCCCTATATCCCCACAGACTCAGTTGTGGTTCATTATGTAACGAGTTTAATTCTGGACTGAATTAAAACATGGATAACCATGGCCGAAAACCAGACTGAATATCTTAAATATGTTAAAGAATATCTTACATTCCCATTTTTAAATCTCATGGAAAATATTGCTAGAAAGATCAACTGAAAACATTGCATGTCCTTGCCATGTTTCTGATCTCAGAAAAAGGCTTTAGAGAGACAATTCCTTGGATCTACAATACCTTTGATTCCCTGCCCAGTGGAGCGTTGTTTTGGCAGTGTTATATTTGTGTTAAGCTATGTTTAGGTTAATTCCCAGTCTCCCACACCCCTTTGATTCAGACATTGAAGTTTACATCTATTCTCTAAAACACAGACCAACAACTGTTATTGGACACATCATACGTTGGCAGGATTGGAAAAGCAGAAAACAGACCGCTCAGCTTTGGAATGACTGCCATATATTTTCCACCATTGCTGGAATGCAATGATATACAGTATATCGACATAGTGTTACACTTTCTTTCATAGACATAGTTCATAGTTTATAAATAACCTAAATGTGGACTTAAGTGTCTTCCAGTCTGTGGGACATTTACTTCCTTGAAAGTCTGACATTAAGATACAAAGAACTGATTGTCGTTTCTCCCATCGGGCAAACAATGAAAGACAGGATATGATACTGTATAAAGATTAGTTGACTTAAACTGTATTTATGCCAATTACTTTGTTTTGCTGCATTGTTATATAAATATTACCAGCTATTGGAATCAGCAGAATTCTAGTGTTTGTAACAAGAACACTGTGTGATGTGTAACTGACCCCATGTATTAAAAAAGTAGTTATTTAACAATCTGATTATGTACCCACCATTATATCAATCAAATCATTCTTTTGCTGTTCATTTATCCATTAACCACATCATGCTTACTATCCTCCGGTCAACTCCAACTGAATGTCAAACCATTAACTGTTAATATCACCATCTCTGTAAATAAAAATAATTAGGATGTTGACGATGATTGTGAAAATGACTGACAAACTCATGCAGGCAGGTTTGACATCACGCCATGGTACTTTTCTTAATGACTGTTTACCTATATTCTGCTGTTGTTAAAACCAAGCCTCTGATGTGTAGACCTTCTCTCTGTGGGAAAGGCTCAGCGTCACGTTGTGCTGAATCCTCCACTCCATTTCGTGATTCCGCATTTGCGCTTATGCTCAGCCTCACGCCCCCAAGCCTAAAAATCTCACGCAGCTCTATGGATCAGAACGTGTACATGTGAAATAAACTCAAGTGCGACATCCCTTTTTGTTTCAGGATTGTAATTTGATAACGGAGAGCAATACCATGTACTCACTGTGCAAGATGTCCCTTTGGAAATGTAATTCCGAAGGGAATTCTGGAACATTTCTTGGATCTATTTAGCACTGCTTTACAATTTCTAAAATTTATTTTATCGTTAAGTAATTCATGTGCTGCTCTGTGGGTTATTTAGTAAAAAAATATTCTGCTATTTCAGAATTTTCTTTTGTCAGGAGACTGACCAGATTTTCACCACTGATCTGAATTTCATTCAGAATGCTGTTCCTATAAGCACACAGTATGATACTACTTGTTGTAATGAAAATGTACCAGAAATGTTATCGGGAAATTATATGGATGTTGCTATATTCCCAACAACATTGTTTTCTAGAGGGTTATGTGGCCACGGTCAATCTATATTTATACTGCCAAGGAAAGTTTACAGTGAGGAGGCTAGAAGTGATGAAGAGGGGTGGGTATAAAGAAAGAGGAGGAAAATCCGTATGAAAATAAGAAATCTCAGGAGTCCATACCTGAGGGTATGGTGTATACCAGACCTGAAGTCTACATATTCATTTTAAGTGTGTGTTGTGTCATGAGCCATTTTTTAGTCTACCAACAGTGTGATTTGTTCTGAACTTTGTGTAAAGAATGTAAGCAATTATTTATTATTTTTCTTCCTTTACACAAGTTCTGTGATTGTGGTTTAGAGGGTAACAGTTATGAGCACACTGCAGTTAGACTGAATCTGGTCCATGGTCTCCTCTTTCAGTTTATGCCCCTTACTTGACCTCCCACCCCCCTTCCCTCTGGCCAATCACAGAATGGCAACAGAACACTGAGTGAGGATAAACGGAGGATTTACAAAGCCAAATCTATCAACAGGGCAAAAGATTGCCATTTTAAAATCCACCAACCAACAAAACAGCAAAATCCTGGTTGTATATTGACACAAATGTTTTTTGATGGATTTTTAAACTTAATTTCAGCCTACTAGTAGACAGTAGTGTAGCTCAGTCAGAAGTACTCTAATCTTACAGCTCAAAGTTCAGTGCGTGTTGTTGTGGTCCCTACCTCTCTGCTCCTCCTTGCATGCTCACTGCGTGCCCCTGGTGTCTCATGTACCCCTGTGTATACCCTGCTATGTTTGAGTACATATTCAAGTATATACCTACTAGTATCAGTATAGTACCTGGAAGCCAGATGAAGCAAGCCATGAGTTCCTTATGACCCTAATCAGTTATTGCTCTACCATGGAGCTCTTTCAAAGTTACCAGAAATTCTAACATTTGTCTTAACCTAATCAATACCACACACTCTTCAGGGATGTACGGTTACCAACCCGAGTAATATACTCTACAGTTCTTATGAAAGCTAAGGAGGTAGTTGTATTTGTTTGAGAGCAATCCAGTAAAGTTATGGTCTCCTTGTTATACCGTTCTGACGGTAAAACTAGTTTTAAAACCATATGCCTAACTAATGATCAAATTTTGTGACAAAAACTTTTTTGTGACACATTTGATAAACAAATTAAGTGTGTGTGTCCGTCATGGTTTTAATCAAGGTTAGCCATTTATTTCGCAATCCTCTGATCCTCTTTGAGCCTGGGGAAGAAAAAAATAAAATAAAAAAGTAAAATATGTATTTTCTCCGGGCTGGAATCCATATACTGGGCAATAAGGGTTGTAGCCATCTGGCTCAAAAGTGCAGATGAATTATACGGTCTTTATAAAGGCATTTCAGATTCAGAGCAGCCTTGCAAACATACCACAAACACATACTGTAGTTGTTGGACAAGAGCCTTCCTCTTAATTGCTTGCATCAATTCATAAAAGAATATGCAAATGGATAACTAGACTAAACAATGATTCCCAGTTACATTTTCTTACAATTTTAATATAGGCCAAAGAGTTACAAAATGGAATGGGTACAAAACTAAAATAACTCTTAAACATCCACTAGTTTGTTTTTAAGCAGTCAGATCAGAAATGCATTAATGAATTCCCTTTGCTGCATATGGGGCCTTCATTTGTATTTTTTTCAAATCCTGTTCATTTCTGTCCATTTAATAAATTGCCATGGATAGATACTGTACTACCTACAGGACTAAGACTTGGTTCATCTGGCTCCATTTACTGTATAAATATATTCAGTAAATAACTACCTGCATATTTTGTGAATGAATTAAGACCTAACATATACATCAAATAAAGAACCCTTCTCTTAGCCACGTGTCTAGCATTTCTTCATACAAGGTCAGCATAGCACAACGAAGCAAGAGGAAGCCTTCCTTCTGTTGCTTCTGTGGACATGATACTGATCTGCAGGTTATGGGCTCAGCAAAAATACAATCAAGGGGGTTTTGACAAACAGTGCTGAAACTACAACGGCTTGGAGTTTGTCTCTAATTTATTAAATATTCAACAAAGTACAATGGTTATGCATCGACCACAGAAATGCAATCACTGACAGTGAGAAACAAACTGGTTTATAACAGAAAGAAATATTTACCTTCATTCCAAAGTTTCATTGATGTGTCATAAAATAGAAAAAGTCCTACACGTCAGAACTGGATTTTCTATTTTCTCACAGCCAGGAAAGATATACTTTCATGGACCAATAGTCCACTTGTCAAATAATCAATCAATGCTTCAAATACAAGACATGTACCATAAATTATAGTGTCGCAACTCCACAAAGTGTTCCTATCCAATCAACTCATGATTTACTATAAGCAGTCAGATCTGAATTATTCTAATATGATGCCGGGTTTGTTAAAATCCAAGGGTTCAACGTCTTCCACAGCACAAAATAGAATCCAAATTCAAAAGCATGTCCGTGGTTTGGCTTAGCTCAGGAACTACCACAGAAGGTACCTGGTCTGCTAGCAACTTGCATGCTGACTGAGGATACAATACAGTAGTTTAACTCAAAACATTCTGTAGGAACCTTCATGTAGTCCCATAATGTGAAACAGCTGTATGACCGATTTGCTAATTAGAATTATAAAATACTTACAATTATATATATATATATTGTTGTGTTGGCCAACTGTAGTGCTTACCAGATTTGTAATTTTGTACATAATGGCTTTCCAATAGATTTAATACATGGTTTAAAAATAATAATAAATACAAAAAAAACTTAATTGCCAGGTGCAATTAGGAAGTAGCCATTTTGAAAAATGAATTGGTCTACTCTCAAAGCATTTGTATCTACTCTGCATCTGAGAATCAATGCAGGCAGGCAGTCAGTCACATACCTAAGTTCTAAATGAGTGGAATCATTGTCAGTAGACTATTTTTGAAACAATATTGCAGATGTGGACGAAGCATACTGGTGAATATTTGATGACCAAAAAATGGCCCTTTCATAACAAACATGAATAGCTAATTCTGTATTAAGTAACAGGTTGCTTTATGAATTACTTTATAGTAGGGATAAAATGGTAACACTGATTCATTCACACGAGATACGCACCAAAAATAAAATACCCGTTAGTGAACTTTTGCTGCCACAGAATGTTTGGTACTCAAGATATTACATACTCTGAATTTGTAGGACTGATTGTTTTCAAATGTGCTTAAATGCATCATAAAACGTTACTTCTTTTGCATTAATGGAAATGAGAAGCAATTAATATTTTCATCCATTGTGGTAGCAGTTTCATGTCAATAAAGACACCAATTCAATAATACAAGATAACAGTAACAACAAAGAGAAATCATAATACAAAAAAACCAAAAACATCTGAAATAATTATGGTCCACTCTTCAAAGAAATATTCAATACCAACAGTGGGTGAGTGAGACACCTCCACTTACAGTGTTCAACTGACTTATGAATATGAACAAGCCATTTAAAATAAAGAGGAGAAAAAGCTACAACTGTTGCCCTTAAGATACTGAAAGTGCATTACAATTAAAGAATGGGTTACAACAAGGAGGCCTGTATAATTACAATACGTCAAGATAAATAACATATTTTTCCTTTAAATTATACAAATCTCAAATGCATTTTAGGAAGTGGTAAAAGATAAATTTGTACGGTACCATGCTGAAAGCTATAATGATTCCAAATTCCCATTCTGGAGTTACGGTTGCAGTTTTGGCTGGAATTGGCTTCTGGAGCAGATGAAGCTCCAACAACAGCATGCAGCATTGTGCTTCTAAACTGCTTTTTTATTATCAGTGTGAGAAGTTTAGTTCATTACCATCTTCTGCTGTCTAACCTAAATGATAAGATGTAAAAATAAAAAAAGCACAGCACGTAAATTGCCAGACATTTCCTCGGCAGGGGTTTCATCAAAGATTTAAAATGTCTGATTTAATCTAAGTTCACCCTTGTGGAGACAGAAATGGCTCAGAGTTGGAACTGGGTTGTCATCATTAAGGCGATTTGGAGCCCCCGCTAGGCCAGGCTTTACTTATTGCTATAAGCCGTGTTGTGTTGAAGGCGGGCCCGTGTTGTGTTGGGGGCTGACATCGGTTACCTTCACAATAAAGCAAAAGCCCCCCTGATGCAAGTAGTAGACTGTAAGATGATGTAAGAGATGACTGTCTGAAAATGACTGCGTTCCTGATGCACTGGGATGCGTAAAGAGAGGGGGAAGTAGTACCCTCTTTGGGTTGTGACCGTTTGGTTGGAGGTCGAAAGAGGACCGTGGCTGCGGAGTCCTGCTGGCGGAGGCTGCCAGACGTCTACGGGGGACAGAAGTCGGCAAAGTAGGGGTGCTGCAAGGCTTCCTCTGCCGAGATTCGCTGGACTGGATTGCACTTCAACAGGTTCTGATGAAACACGAGATTCAAGGTGAGCGCAACATGAAGAATGTGAATGGATGAGCTGGATCAGGGTCCTGGACCAGGAGTGCCAAAGATAGGCCTAGTTTCTGCTCCATCAAAACCAACAACTCCACAATCAGAGTCATTTTCATTAATCAGGTGACCATGTGCTGGAGGCACTCAGAGTTTCATCATTCAGGCTCAGACTTTTAATAAAAACACCTAAGAATGCCTGCACTCGACTTAATAGCTCCCATTATTTTATTTTCATGCTTCAATAGACATGTTTGGTCTTTCACAACATTAAAATAAATCACGACTGGCAGTTATTATGGAGTGTGCAGGCATTCTTTGTTTTTTTTTATTGAACTTTATTGCCCGGCACCTCTGAAAACGTTTTGGTGCATGTACGTTTATTGGGATTGCTCAGATTTTGAATCCCCAATAAAATTCTTCTGATCCAGCTTGGGTGGAACAAAAACCAGAAGCGTCACTGATAGTCCAAGACCAGGATTTCCTACACCACATTTTGATGATCAAAGACCAAAGAACTATTGGGAAAAATTAGGCAAATCCCAGTGGTGCAGTCAAACCCACTTCTGATTGTAATGTTGCTAGCCAAATTGAATGCCAAATTATAAATTCACCATATAAGCCACCAAACAGCACTTTTCTGATTGAAAGACAACCCCAGAACAAAATGGCTTCCTGTTCAAATGCAATCCCACAATACTTGGAACAACCAAAAGCATGTAATTTCTGACAACATGCCATGGAATTTTTGTTTAAATACTACCAAGTAGATGAGAATATAATATTACATTTAAGTAATTGTGTTCCTGCAGCACAATTTCTCATCTTTGAATTAACTGCATATTGGCTACATATTGAGCTAATTAACAGCATAAATAGAAAGGGTTGATATCGCACACTGCTCTGAAAGTTGATAATGATTAAACTGCTGTAGAAAATGGAGCAGACAGGTTGATAAAAATAGTGACAGGAGCAACAGCTTGTTTGTATGTGAATTTGCCTGTGGTGCTTTAACACCCACCTGCAGCAGGTCGCGCCCGGTGGCACTCAGCTTAGGAACAACATTCACCAGCGAAGTCGTGGCTGGATACATGGGGTACGGCTGGGAGCAGAGAGAGAAAAGCATCACACTCTAGAGGAAAGGTCTGCCATAACAGTGCACAGCAATTAAAGGCAAACTGGAGGCCTCCCTCTGCCCAATTTAAGCCTCTGAATGCAAACAGATGAATGGTGATACATTGATAATAAGGGTGGTTCGTCTCCACCATGAGACCTGCAGGGCACTCCAATGGCATAGACAAGTGACTAATCATTCAACTGCGTTTCTAATTGGGACAGTTATATAAATAACTAGTTGATCTAATATGGGGGGTTTCAGGAAGGAAAGTGAACATGGATGCTTTCAAAAGCTTGTCTTTGAGCCTGCAGTCCTCAGAGCTATGCTGGCTTTCTTTCTTACTCAGTAGCACAGAAATTGATCAGTTAAAGGCATGCATTACACAGTTAACTCAGGTTTCTTGGGTCTGAACCAGCAGAATCTGTGGCTCCCCAGAACCAGTACCGAGGATGGCGTCAGTAAAAAGAAAATGAAGACATCTGATTCTACTTCAAGTCTTGACTGAAGAACATGATTAGTAAAAAAATATATCCTTTTTTTTCTTAAGCTTTTTTGTGCAAATGAAATGTTATATGATTGCTTTGATTTTAATGTGGACATTTCCCACTGTTTCTAATGCAAACATGCCCCAGTACAACATTGAAAAATACTGCAGCATGTCCACAACAGTAAGTAATCAAACTGAATTTAGAATGTAATGTATAAACATTACTGTCAATCATCATCTGTGCTTAATGAGTGGCAATTATTTATCAACTTAAGATTCTTGAGGAGGTACAAATGAGATAAATGTTTGAGAAGGGGCTTGATAAAGAGGTGATCGTGACCTCTAGCTGGCAGAGGACTGAAGTACAATGCAGGAAAACAAGGAGAAACTGATGGCCCAATTATAATGCAATCTATCTTTTTCCCAACAGAGTTTTAATTTGTATTTGTACATGAAACACTTTTCCAATTAGCTTTTTCGTACACTTACATAACCAGGCAAGTTTGGCTAAAACAAACTGCAAAGACTTACAATTAGTTCTATTTGTTTAAATTCCTCCCTCAAATCTGAGAACATGGTGAACTCTGATATGGCTGACTTGAAGCCTGAAACCATATATTGTATTACTGAATGTGCTGATATCAGTCTTCACCATAATAGTATATATTACTTCTGGCAGAAGATATGTGAAGTTCATTAAAGATATACTTCATAAAAATGAAAATATAGCCAATGGCAGCCCAAGTGCTCATTTCTGAAATATGACACATACTTCCGATAGAAGAACGCATTAGGACTTTTATGATCTCTGCTACAGCTGCTATCTTCCAAGCATGATTGCCCGAAAGCAAGATGAGTTCTTTTTTTGGGGGGTTCTCTGTAAATTTAGCTCCTATTTAAATGTTGACCTACAAATAAACACCAATCATCTGTACTGTACCATAATATTCAGCTACTTTAAAGTGATATTTCACTGTCTGGGGTTTCTTTTTAATAAATGATCCAGACTTTACAGTGGTGGATATGGGGACATTCAAGCATACACACATCCTTCACACAAAATCTGGCTGAACAGAAAGAAAAGTACACCAAAACTGAAATACAATTTTAAGAAATGATCACTTTACAGTACAATGCTTTCCCTCCTTTTTTCATATTTCCCAATATCCTTAATGTGTGCTTCAATGGTGCATTTGGGAACTCTTTAATAGTTTCCATTTCAAAAGCTACGCAGGGTGGGCTTAAAATCTGTTTTGAAACACAAAGAAATTCACTAAACACCTAAACATGAATACAGGTTCAATGATGGAATCATTCCTTATAAATATAAATCTCAGTATACAGTGAGCTACATCTATCGCCCCAACACTCCAATTCTTTCATGATTTTGATGTCATATCCTGCATAATGTAAAATGTTATTACTGCAAAGCCCTGGAATTCGATTATAAATAGACTAATGGGATATGAGCAACAGACTGACAACAGCCACCATCATAGTCATACTACTGATACCTTATAATCAGGGAGTTTGGTCATAGTCTGCCACTGCTCCTCTGTTGGTGTTCCCAACAATGTAGCATAGCATTAAGGAAACATCTGCTGGGGTTAAAACGGTGTGGATGATTTATATTTGATATATCCGTGTGTATTTTTACCAATATAACTAAGATTATACATACTGACTAACACCATGACTAATCAATTTCCATGGTTATAATAGCTAAATAATTATGTATTTTAGATTGAAGATGGCCTGGCTGTGGGGAAGGCCCATTTCAATTATGAACAATTCAAAGGATATCGGAAGATCCTCTTCAACTGGTCATCGACATCATTTCCTGGAAACAGGGGTCTTCCAGCATTTGCCAACTCTATTTATAAAAAGCGAATAAATACTATTAGTGCATTCTGGTTAGCGATAAGACCATAGTTACACGTCCCATCACCCATCCAAGTGATGTTCAGCATCAAGACACTGTTGGGTAAACTGACAAGACCAAAAAAGGCCAACTGCCTCACCACACTGCAATAAAGCAAGCTTGTAAAATGCAAAGCAACGGTACGCTTTTATCCTTGATTTCTTTTCTTACTTCACCATTATTTAACCAGGAAGTTTAACTCAAGTTTATTTTTCAGAGATGACCCAGGGAGAAGAGAAGGCTAGGGAAGAGAAGTTTTTAAATCTGCACTGGACTACTGCATTTACCTGGTTGAGGGGGCTGACCTCTACTGGCTGAACGTCCAGCAACAACCTGGTTTCCCATACAAATATAATACCCAAGCTCTGCCCCATATAGATGAAGCAGGTGAAAAATATAATAAAATTATCCTCTTCCACACTAAAATTTCCAAATGTCCAATTGATCACTGAAAATTTGAAAGCAAAACTGCAAGTTGCAATAAAGTACAAGCAATTCATTACAGCCAAGTAAAAGACACATAATCAACATAAGTTATTATGTTCAGAAATATACTGTATTACTTTTCAGAAATAATACATAGAATTGCATGCATTATATAATAAATAGTAAACTTTATTACAAAATAAACAATATTCACCACAGTAAAGAATAGGATCTGTACTATGCTCAGAGGAACATGTTGAGAAAGTACCTGCAAATATGCAGCCTGCAGACCACATGTCAATAGAGGTAGAGTACAGCTTGGCGCCAAACAGCACATCCGGTGGCCTGTACCACAACGTCACCACCTACGGGAGAGAACCAAAAAATTAATTCTTTATGAGCCCCGTCGCCACAAAAAACCTGGTGGTGGAGCCCTTTGTTCTGGTCACACAATATATTACAGTACAACCTCATTTATCCAAACACCATGGGAATGATGCTGGTTCGGGAAACTGCAATGTTCGGCTAAGCAAAACATGAATGAATAGAGGAGAAAACTGATCTCAATCAAACTTGTTTATTCAAACTCGACTCGTTTGATCGTTTTAAACGTATTTGCCACAGATAATCATATGAATTGGCCTATCCCATGTTATTCCCTCAGTGCAGACCCTTAAACCAAAAAAATCTATACTGTACAGTGCAGTAGACCAAACCGATATTTTCTGAACATTGCCACATCAGCAAAGTGTTCACTAAAGAGTGCTGTCAGCTGCATACATATAGCCTATAGCTATTGAATTGAACCATTAACAATTGTAAACTGTAAAAAGTGGCACGTGTATTTCTAGAATCTTCTGTACAATTCCGGGGATCAAAGTTTTTTGCACTCATATTTCCAATTAATCCATGGACCAAAAAAAACAGATGACATTGCCTGTGAATTCATGTCACGTGTCTGGACAAGAACACATCCATGCACAGGTCTTTTTCCGACATTAACACACATCCGTAAGCAGCCAAATAGGCTACGGGCTGTTTATGGACTGGTTTCCGTCCCGTAAATGCAGCTTTCCCATCAGCATTTTCTAATTTTATCAGTATTTTTTACTTTTACTTTTTTTACTTTTACTTTTACGTTACCGACAGCAAGTTGCCAGGGACACTCTGTGGGACTTACCTCAGCGGAGTAACACCTCACCGGAATGCCAAAAGCCCGAGCCAGCCCAAAATCGGCCAGCTTCAGTTCGCCGTTCTGAGAGAGAAAAGCGATGGCACAACCACAGAGGAAAGCGTTAGCGATGGCCGAGAACAGAGGGGCAGGCTCTCAAAGCCCTGACTGGCCAGCTTCCGAGTGCGAATGAGCTGGAAAACTGGCACAGGATTTAACAGAGTTACACAACCTCAAGCTGAACACTGCTGCACTGCCCTCCAGTTTCAACTCTCATGTCCTGATCATTCATGGTTAATATAGTATTAATTATTTCCCTTTCTATCTTAATATAGGCAATGTAGCATAATGATTCGGGAACTTGTGCCCAGACATAGTATTCTCTCTCGAGCACCAGTGAAATGAACAATTCTCTTTCATAGTTCTTTGATTCCCATTTAATGTTTATGTTTAATTAAACTGATAATAAGCAGGACTCAGTTACGAGGGCTCTGACAGCATGATTAATGCCAAGAAATGATTGGATTTACTGCTGCAGGCTCTCTCCGTAATTTACCTAGATACAAACTGTAATGGAAATGACCGTAGTGAAAAGTCAAAAGAGTTCTTCCTTAAGGTTTGTCATGAAGCCCTCCTTAACGCACTGCACCACTGGATTAAATCAGCGCAATGACGCCTGGATCCACAGTGAAAGCTTTAAATCAGCCGTGGCCAATTCCAGTCCAAGAGAGCTGGTGTGGGCATTCAAGTTTTTATTTCCCCCACCAATTAACCTGGAAAAATGGGCTAACTGACTGTACACAACAACACTGGTGATTTTACTTACACCCACTGTATGTTTTTCTTTCTGCAAAACTGGAATCAAGATTTGGAACATTGACCCAATTATGAAATTTAGGATCATTACCTCAGGATTAGCTAGGGTTGCATTACCACAGTTGCTTTATTCTTGCTAGTGTGCTCAGACGTTTTAAACTATGGAAGGTAACTCTGGGACACACAAAACAACACAGCGCTTATTACGCTTCTTTAGATGGTGGTGGCAGCCGGGTCTCTGTGGATGGATCAAATGCACTGAACAACTTAGAAAGGTTGTGGTTTGCTTTCCAATGAGAAATATAAGCTAGGCACTCACTGGAATGCCATCCATTATCTTAACCCACTTATCCTGAAAAGGGTCGCATGGGGGCTGGAGCCTATCCCAGCATACATTGGGCGAAAGGCAGGAATACACCCTGGACTGGTCGCCAGTCCATCGCAGGGCACACACACCATTCACTCACACACTCATACCCACAGGCAATTTAGACTCTCCAATCAGCCTAACCTGCATGTATTTGGACTGTGGGAGGAAACCGGAGTACCCGGAGGAAACCCACGTGAAATAATAATTAATTTACAAAATGAATACATAACAAGTCTCCTCTCCACTCACTCGGTTGATGAGGAGGTTCTGAGGTTTAAGATCCCTGTGTAGAACATTCCGACTGTGACAGAAGCCCAATCCTTTCAACAGCTGGTACATGAATGACTGCAGAGAGAGAGGGAGAAGACGCGAGTAAAGGAAAGGACCAGTCAATTACTGTACTGAGCTCAATACAGTCTCCTTATCCCAGTGACTCCATAGAGAATCCCATTTACTGATAAAGGCAATGCTGTCCCATTCATCATATTCATATTTGTCACTGTTCAGTTGGTTCATTTTACAGTTGCCTTGGCTTTCTTGTGGATTAGGCTTGGTGTCAGTGAAAATGCACATGTAATGAGCTTCATCTCTGAACACTGGAGCGAAACAGCCTCTTCATAGATCAAAGACAAAATAGTTTGGAAGGCAATAGAATTGTAGATATGAGAAACCCATAATCTGACAGACCTAGTACAGTGGTCTTGTTTAAAATATTCAAAAGCGGAAGTGACAATGAGGGCAAGTGGAATCTGACTCACCTTCACTGTTTCAGGATCCAAGTCACCATTGCAGCTGTCAAAGTATTTCTTCAAATCCTGTTGAAATAATGAGAAGTCCCCGTAGATTCAGATCATTTGTTTTTTCTGGGATACATTAATCAAAATAAATGACTACAATGAAATGGTTTTCTGTTCAACAACATGTGACATGCAACATAAGCTTGCATAACTGACATACTGTGCCAGATAATATGCATTTTATTTTATTTTCATCAGCTCAGCAAATGCACTAATCCACTTTGAATTATATGGTTTCTGTGTATTATATTGTGCATTCCACTTACACACTAGGATACTTAATAAAGCAATCAAAGCTAAATGCATTGCTTAAGGGTACAACAACACTGCCCCATTAGGATTTTTTTACCTGCAGCATTCTCGTAATAGTTATGCAGGTCTCTACCCACTAAACCACAGTATATTACCCATTAGGCTACATGAAGCAATGCAAATGAATTACAAAGGTCTATAAAAACGAAATGGTACTGTATAAGAATACTGCGCTAGCTGGATATTTGAACCTATGCCACTCGTTCCAAGAACAGTGCCCTAGCCACTAAACTAGAAAAAAACCGCCCTCATCTGCATCACTGCAATGGGCTTGTAATGTATTGCTCAAATTAAAGTGGGCAAATGCCAGATCATATCGATATAGCACTGCAATAGCCTCTGTCAGTCCAAATGAATTTGAGCAGCATGGCCATCACCAGAGAAGTGAGTGCAGGTTAGCATCTTCAGTTCAAAACTGCAATGGTTGTGTAGGCATGAAGCTTTACTCAGTATCTGCGCAGATTGTTTTGCCAATATCTCCTACAGGTACTGATTAGACACTGGGAAGAGGAGATCACAAGGGATCACATGCAATCAAACAGATGGCCAGGCCCCCTACTAGACTCCTTACCTGATCGCAGTACTCAAACACTAACGTCAACTTCTTATCGCTGTGTAGAACATCATGCAACCTGGGGAAAAAGACAAACTCTTCATCAGCTTCAGTACCCCTCTACACGCCTATTTGAAACTATTTACTATACTATGTATGAAAGCAGCCTATACAAACGTACCTGACTATATTTTTATGCTTAAGTTCTTTCAATAAGCAGATTTCCCGCAACGCTGAACTTGGAACACCCTGAAAAAGAGAAGCCAGGTGGTAATGTGAATACAAACGTTTGATTGCTTATTTAAGTCACGTCGTTTCTTTTTATCTTGCAAAACTATTACCACATACCTCGTCGTCATCGTCTAATCTCACTCTCTTGAGAGCTACAATTTCATGGGTTTCTCTGTTTTTGGCTTTGAAGACTGTTCCGTAGGTACCTGTATGAAGACAAAACATAGGATCGTAAAATCAAATGTAATTAAATGAAAAATGTATGTGGTGGCCATGTCTACGTTTTTCGTTGCCAATTCGCTCTCTAGCGAGTTAGCCCACCGTGATTAATTTGAAGACAACCAACGCAATATTCATGCAGCATGATATTGTGCATATAAATATTCAGTGACACCAGTTAAAACATTGAGAAATGCACGCCATGCCTAGTCATCAACTAGATTAGCAAACGGTGGCAACTATTCAACCCATGTAAATTCGCTGAGGCCATTGCATTGGTTGACAAAGAAAGATCAGGACAGTTAACGTATGCACAAAATGCCTACGAAAGTTCATTTGAAATATTATCTAACTTACCAATGACATGCCATTATTATATCTAGTTATATGAATGCAGTATGTGAATCTCTGTCAAATCTGCTTTCAAGCGACCTGTGACCTGTGACAATACGACCATCTAATCAGCTAATTTTGCCGATCGTTAGTTACCGTGATCTAGACTAAGTGGGATTTATTTCGCTGGGTAGCCAGCTAGCTAGCCGTCTAGCTAACTATTCCATGAAATAACGTACAGAATAATATTGATCAACACAGTTTAGTCTTATTATAAATATAATATAAATAACTTGGCGACCTAAGATGAGGATATTTATATTAATTCCTAAACCCGTAGAACGTTTACACCAGTTAGTTAACACCAGACTAACTAGCTAACTTTGCAAGTTAATGGTACAAATTAGCCTAGCTCGTATCTGCTACGTTAGTTAGCTGACATGGCTAAGTAGCTAGATAGCTACACTCGCCTTTTCTTGTGTCTCTTGTGAACAGAGACGTTGGTTTTATTTCGGGTGTGCTGGCTAACGTTATCTAGGAGGAGCACATCAGAGATTTACTTTCTCAGTACACGGCTGTCGGTACTCGGTTAGTAACGTTAGCTCCCGCTATCTAGCAAGGTAACCAGCCTTCGCTTGTACCTAAATTAGCTCTCTAAATGAAGTTATCCTTCTAGCTAGGCTAGCGATATAGCCTTAACGTAAACAATGCACCTGGCAGTAACTTACAGCTACACTAAGTTACGTGGTTTCTTGCACCTAGCTTGTTCCCTAAAATCTTTTCGCATCTGCGATTTTCGGAAAGGTAATAATGTGAACGTGCATATTTGGGCCGCCGCCAAATTGGCTAATGAGCTGCCCAGCAGACAACTGAATGAGGCGTCAAGGAATCATAGCACACCGTAGCTTTGCACTCGAAACCCGAGGCTTGCGGAGTTAAAGTAGGCCAGAGATACAGCTAAGTTAGCTCCCGTCACAACTGTGACTAAATACATCCCCTCCTCCCATACAACAAACGAAAAAAATAAATAAAATTAATTAATTAGCCAGCAACACACTTACCCTCCCCAATCTTCTCAAGCTTTTCATATTTCTGCATGTTTTACTACCGCAGCTAGCGAGCTAGCTACTGTTTTTTAATCTTAGGATATTAGGATATAATATTCTAAACGTACAATGCAATACACTGGGCCACCTATTGGCCGAATATAGTACTGCTACATTTGTTGAATGACGTAGTCAGCGGCTCAGCGCTAAATGACAGCAAAGGTCCACAATGAGTCAAGCATTCCAAAGCATAATTTACCCAAAAAGGGAAAATAATAATACAATTCTTTCTCTACGTCACATGGCTCATTGCTTGCTTAAAGCCATGGAATTCAATGGCTAAAAACAACATCCGAAAAACAATTTAATAATAATGCACAGAGCATATACCAGAGGTCTGCTATACTTACCCTGGAGAGCTGCAGGATCTACTGAGCCAAATCAGACTGAAGTAATCCAGTGAAAAGAAATGTAAAGGAATTATGTAGTATACAAGAGCTATGCTATATCAGATTTTGCCTCCAATGAATGAACACATCATCATATAAATGATCTGAGGTGCTTACAGCAATCAGAAAGAATAAACGTGTCCATATCAAACATGTAACATCGTACTTGCTATTGATTATTGATATAAAACACTTTGTCAGTACATTTATGCGAAAAATCTCTAAAATGAAGCACATTAAATATAGAAATATTTATTTAACATTTCAGACCTTCTGCAATGCATTAAAAATTAGTTCCAATTACAGTATTTAAAACATAAAATATTAGTCACTACTTTTAATTTAGATAGCTAATTCCAGAGAGATACATTTAACCATCCATACAGAGCACCACTATAATGCAAATGAATTAATGCTTTGAGTGTTTGTTACATAAATTAGCACATTTACCATAAATTACTTATGTAATTCATTCCTGAAACTAAGTTGATTTTCTATTACATCATTTTCCAGCAAAAATACAAGCCATGATTATTTATTCATTCACAATTATTCATTCACATCATTGCTATATTCTTTATTTACTGTTAAGTAATTACTTCCCAACCTGTCAACGAAAAACTCACACACTGTAAACTAAAGGCAACTTCCAAGTAAAAATTATGTTGGTAAAACATACAGATACTTTTATGTATTTGAACAATCCTCAGTCACTGACCAATTCATTAAAATAATATCTATATTCACAAATGAATAGAACAGTAATTTGATTAAATATATATTCTGAGACTCAACTAAAATGTATTATTGTAATAAACTGCCCTGTTGGCTCGGCTAAACTATTACTTTGGTCATGATTAATACTGGGAGTGATTCTGCTCTTGACTGACAACAGTCCACAGTATTTGTAGTAAGGTGGTGTGTTTATTTTTCCTCCTCTGTTCTCTGTCTCTGGATTAGATCTGCATAGAGACCTCCTTTATTCAGAAGATCCACGTGTGTTCCAGCCTGATTGGAGACAAAAAGAACATTGAGTTCTGTCAAAGGCCAAAGTTTACAGCGGGACAATTCACAGTTCACATATTATTCAATAAAAATATTGAAAGAACTCAGGCAAAGCAGAATTGTGTTATGTTACAGAAGACATTCATATTTATTAATAGGAACCTTTTCATTTGCTAAACAGTGGCCACATCAAATGATGACTGTATTTTTGTTTGTTTGACAACTGAAATGTATTAATTTTTGTCTCTGTGAATTTACTATTTTGAGAGACCCTGCCTTTCGAGTTAACTTGCCTAAACGTAAGGTCACTTGAAAGGTGGTCGTTTGAATCACAACGGTCTTCATCAGAACAATGTGGTCAAATTACCTGCCGGCATCACAAGCCAGTATTTCTGCAAATGCAGCAATGAGATGAATTGATGGTACAGGATTATCATTATTTGAGGGCAGTGATGAATCGGGTCTTCAAGGTTTTTATGTCTTGGTGAGAGCTTGGGGGCGACATTAGCTCAGGTGGTAAGAGCAGTTGTCTGACAGTCGGAGGGTTGCCGGTTCGATTCCCACCCTGGGTTTGTGTTTAAGTGTCCCTGCGCAAGACACCTAACCCCCAATTGCTCCCGACGAGCAGGTTGGTGCCATTGGTGTGTGAGTGTGTGTGTGAATGGGTGAATGAGAATCATCAATTGTACAGCGCTTTGTACAGTGCTATATAAATGGTAACCATTTAGCTAAAGCAGTGAACAGCTGGAGCCCCGCTCACTCACCTCTGCGATACGGCCGTTGCTGATCACGCAGATGAGATCAGCCCCCATGATGGTGCTGAGGCGGTGGGCGATGATGAGGACAGTGCGGCCCGTGCTCGCCCGGTCCAGGGCCTCCTGCACTACCCGCTCCGACTCGGCATCCAGGGCACTGGTGGCCTCATCCAGAACCAGGATTCTGGGGTTCTTGATCAGGGCCCGGGCGATGGCGATGCGCTGCTTCTGGCCTCCTGAAAGAGTTACCCCACGCTCGCCTGGGGGAAGATCAGGGGCAGGTCTGAGTGAAAGGCAGGTAGGCAAATTCTGGACTATTTTCACAGATCAATTAAAACTAAACATTCATTTATGCACCAATAGTTCAAGTCATCTCAAGAAGAAAGTAAAGAGTATAGACTGAAACTATATTTTCTTCCAGACATTTATTTATGCCACACACAGACAAAATACCCGTCATACCTTTGTATTATTGCTAATGCTAGAGGTTCCATATCATAATTAGAAACACTTGGGAAAATTGGTAATGGTAAAGGCAAAAGCTGTAAGGTTACAGTACTAACAAAAAATGCTGCAAAGTCAGCCCTTCAGAAAATCAGCTGCGTGCAGTAAAGCCAAACCACATGAAGATGCTTCCGCATTTTGTTTAATTCCTGGTGGCCATTCTGCCTGCTTGACTGTACTTACCGACCATGGTGTTGTAACCGTCGGGAAAGCCAGTGATGAATTGGTGTGCGTTGGCATGCTTAGCGGCAGTGATGACCTCAGCGTCAGTCGCCTCCGGCTTGCCGAAACGAATGTTCTCCATCACGGACGTGCTGAACAGGACTGGCTCCTGTGGAACAGAACAGTTCTGAGGCTGCTTTGCATTTCTGATTATAAAATTGGGTGACTTAAATTGCATGGTCAGGTCTGAAGCAACAAGTTACGCTGATTTCTGACAGCACTAATAATAGTCAGACTAGGCTGTTCTATTGTGATGTTCATACAAGGAGAATATTTTTCCTTAGCCTGCCCAACTTCAAAAACAAAAACACTCATGACTGCTTCCCATGAGTACAGGCTGAGTCTACATATAGCCTTTGTATGACTAGTTGGAGTCTGGACTATGTCATTAACTACAGAGTGAAACAGGCTTTTCCCTGCAAGGGGAGGAGCGGGTTTAAATCAGTCAGGCCCAGAGCCTCTCCTATCATGCACCAGGCATCCACAAGAAATTAATTATTTTCAGTCAGAAAGTTCTGGAAAATATCTGCCGGTTCACAGGCGAGTGCATCAGAGGATGCCTTCGCTGCACATTTCACACTTTTTTTTCTCTGTGCTGCTGGGATGTGCTGCTCATCTCTGAGTCTGCAGTCTTACATAAGGAACAGTGATCAAGTTTCTCTCCTCAAAGGGCAACAAGACAAACTTTGAATCTGAATGTGAAATGAGAAGCAGAGCAGCGTGAGACATTCATCCTCTCGGGTGTCACACACCTGGTTGATGAACCCAATGACCTTCCCTCTGAGCCAGGAGGGGTCAAGGGTTCGAACATCCAGCCCGTCCAGCATTACCACCCCACTGCCGGGGTCGTAGAAGCGTTCCAGCAAGGCGGCCACAGTGGATTTACCTGGACAACGTGAGAGGGTTGGAAATGCAGAAATGATTGACTCCTTCAAAGGTCAGGTCTCTTAATGTCCTGCTGAGCTTAACTTCCACAGTAAGCAAACAAGCAATAGCAGGAAAAAAAAAAAGTCACAAAAAAAGAAAAGCACGGAATGCATGTTTTACACGTTTTTATTTGAACAATCACTTTCATAATACAAATATAAATGATCTCCCCTTTTGTACCTTGTCATGTTCAATAAAACATTATTTAATGTGCACTTCAATGTTTGACTAATTAATTTGTTAATTAATAGTGCTAGAGGCAGTTAAGTTGAGCTGGGTAGTCAGAAGCCATCAGATTGCTCATCCACTTTCAACATTTCTCTTCTCTGTCTTTTATGATACTTCAAGAACCATCAATAGCTTGCTTTGAATGCACAGGTTGCTACATGCTTAGTATTTTTCTTTCATTTTTTCTGTAATCAACCCACAATGACCATGTTATTTATCAAATTAACATGCAGTGTCTAATACATTCCTTTTTGAGAACATGAGACAGGTACCCTTTTGGCTAGCAGTATCAACTAAAGGTTATGTTGCTGTGTCCTTCAGAAAGCATCATTAAAAATTATGTATAGCTATAAAATGAGAGCCTTTATAAAAATACAGCTAGAGCAATGCAATTGAACATTCTAACAAATTATTATTATTGTTCTGTGGTTCTGCTTCTATTACTTTTGCTTTAACAGAAATGTGTAAAATGAGTAAGCAACTCTTTTTATGTTTTGTGCCATTAACCATGTTAAAATATTCCTTGAAGAATGTGTTAATAATTAACATTTACCTCCTCCAGATGCCCCAACGATGGCAACGGTCTTACAAGGAGGCAAGGTGAGGCTGAAGTTCTTCAAAATGTGATGCCCAGGCCTTGTTGGGTAACTGAATAAAATAAATAGCTAATTGTTTTATATATCAATTGCATATAATGTCAACAACGTCATTACCATTTTTCCAACAGCAGGAAGATGAAGACAGAGGAAGATCATCTTATAGTGTATATATTGTATAAAAATGTTTTTAAAAAAATTCTCGCCAGATTTATGATATTGTTAAAAAAATACAACAGTGTGCTGACGTCATCGAGCTCCTGTGTGCCAACAATAGAGTATCTCTACGTTATGTCGTTTTTAAACAATATCGTAAATCAACTGATAAACGGAACACATTGTTTGGAGGTTTGCTCATGAGAAGATACGTTTTTCAAACCACTTCCTTGGACATGATATAAGTGCTGGAGAGGACTTACCTGAAGGAGATGTTCATGAAGTCCACTCTGCCAATTAAGGAGTCGAAGGGAATCCTGCCTCCCCCCGAAATTGGAATGGTAGGCTCCAAGGACAGGTATTCAAACACACGGGCCCCAGCACTGAGGCCTCTAACCATCTGAAGAAGAGGTAGACCTTACACAGCTGCAGGACTGTAACACATTTTCAAAGCTGAATATCTTTAAAAAAAAATGTAAAAACTTCAGCACAACTGATAAAAGCAATGTTTTGATTATTGGTCTGCTGTTGATTTTTGGACATTTCACCAGAATTCGGTATATGAGTCTGGGGGGGACAATTGGGCAGTTGTTCTCACTTACTTGTCCAAACAGGATAGAAATACTGGCCATGGACCTGTGGAAAGAAGGAATGTATTCATTGCTTTACTTAAATTGATGAATCATACTAATGCATTGGCTCACAGCCTAATCAGCTCCTTAAAAGCTCTCGCTAAAAGAGGAGCTTGCTAAATTTGTCAAACTGCACTATAATTTACACTGTTGTTACACTGGGCTTATTGTTTATCCATACCAAAAAGGTTAACCATATTTGTACACAAAAGTGTACATTCATGAAAACATGTACTGTATATGTAAGGGTGTCCTTATCGCACATATACATTGTTTCCTGCATTTCCATTCATCCTGATGCCGAGACATTAGTCCATGTTAGTTACAACTTAGCCTGACATGTTGTCCATCATCTACATATAAAACAAAAATCACACACATTTATTCCTAAAGTCTCAGGCAAAGCAGAGAAGTGGTTAAAGCACACAGCATAAAGTGTAATGTCACCTCATGGTTTTGATTTAACAGCAGCAGCGCATACTGGTTGGCTTTGAGCTTGCTTTAGGAACAGCTCTACCTACAGGGTAGCTAAGGCGTGTCAGTAGGAACACGGTTGCCAGCTCAGACCTCTTCCCTGCTCTTTCCATCCATTTCCCCCTCTGCCCCTGAAAAAAATCTGCCATAACAGAAAACACTAATGCCACCCCAAAAGCTCAAACAATGTTTCCTTACTGCATTGGAAGTCCTCAAAATGTGCACACTTTTCAAACTAATAGTAAAATAAATAAAAATCTAAATCATATCCAAAAATTTGATTCAGTATCTTTGACTTCTTAGGACAGTAAAATCTTAATATTTATACATTGTTTGATGAGTCAAGATTAGGAAGTTTATTATTGGGGTAAAAGTTTCTACAATGCACCCAACATCGCCCTTTTAGTATAGTAATTGGTGCTGCAGTATATTTTGGTACTGGAAACCAAAGAAAGGTTTTATATACTGTGTAGTTATATTTGTCCCATGTACATTTTGTTTGTAATAATTGGCCCATTTCCAACACATTTAACGCATAAAGTTAAACATCAGTCATATGCTGCATGACATTTAGTTTGCAATAACCTGTCTATTTCCAAAATGGTTAATTCCTGTTTATATGTATGAATGTATAAAGTTAAACATCAGTCATATGCTTCATGACATTTAGTTTGCAATAACCTGTCTATTTCCAAAATGGTTCATTTCTGTTTATACGTATTAATGTATAAAGTTAAACATCAGTCATATGCTTAATGTTTTTCATATCAAAAATTGAATAAATGAAGTAAATACACTGGGCTCCAGAATTATTAGCACCCTTAACAAAAATGGAGAAAAAAGAGTCAATATATTTACTCTCATGTCCCAATTTTTTATCATTAATAAAGCACACTGCTTTACGCATGTTGGAACATTTATGTCAATAACTGTATAATCTTTTTAGTTTAGTTAATTCTGAAGCTCACTGTATATCTCATGTGTATGTTTACTTTGAGTTTGGCCTTATAACTTTTAACCTTGCAATAATGTGACTGAATATTTTGGACCCCACGTATTACGTTATAGCAGGGATTGACTCTATATTATGCAATACTACTTTTGCAAGAAGTATGACTCAATTATATTATAGTCTACATCTCCTACAGAACACAACGATTGTAGGTAATGATGCCCATACAAGACCGTAGTAGACGGAAGATACAAGTGACTGAGCAAGACGATGGATAATATGACAAAAACATTTTCATTCAAAAAGTCTGACTGTCTGGGCTGTGGTGGAGACAGCTCACCTCTGCACGGTTTGTGAAGCCACCATAAAAGACATGAGGTCCCCGGGAGACAGCTCATTGCCAGCCATCAAGTGTCCTCCGGCAAAAATGGTGCCCAACACAATGCCTGAAAAAAAGAAATGTTAAAATTATTATTATTTTTTTTTAATTTATTTTCAGAAACAAGTTATTGATGGCTAGCTTGATGTTTTTTTAGAGTTTGTTGTGCTTGAAGGGAAATATTATCTTTTTTTGGTTGCATCATCTTCACGCTCACTCACAGTTAAGTGCAATGTTAGACAGGCCTTGGAAAACTGCAATTCCTGTTCCGAGAGTTTCATTCAGGTCACATGACTTATTCACCTCAGAGGAATACATCCTGCAAAAGAAACCCCACAAGTTACGGCTTGTCTTTGTGCTGGATTGGTTGCACAAATGTATTCACTACAGCACAAGTGAATAAAATATGAAGACTTTTTGCGTTTGATCTCAGTGTCTGAGTATTTCTTCTTTTTGAGACGTTTTGGCTTGTGCCACTTTTTAAATGTGGCGCCCAAGATAATCTTGTGAGGCCTATATTGCTTTAGGCGCAGCTTGAGAATTATATGAGATTTTCCTGTAGACAACCTGTCAAGATACTACTTTGTTCACTTTCCAGTGGGAAACGCATGTAATGAATCCAAGAGAGAGCTGTGTATCAGAAACATCTCACATGGGCTCAAGGGTAGAAGATATATAACTGAGAAGGTATAGTTTCCGTGAGGCCCAAAGACTGTAGATAACGCAGTATAGTGAAGGAGCAAATCTCTTACTGCATCTCCCGGTCCTCCATGGCGAAGGCTCTCACTGTACGTACATTGCCCAGTGCCTCGTCTGCCACTCCTGTGGCTATGGCAACCTACAGTTCAGCCACACAGACACAACCAGGCATAGGTCAGCATCACAGAATGCACAACAAAGCTTCCTCAACCACTGATTCTTCAGTTACATGCTATCTCTATCACTATAGCAAATGCATTGACATACTCTTGTTGCTGATTATTTGCTTCTAATTTGGTTAATGGCATTTGTTGGTAAGATGCACAGACACACAATACATTATAACAGCATAGGCAAGTTTAATCCTCAAGGACTAAAATTTAACAATAATGCTACCATTCGCTGAACACTAAATGGATAAAGTTTAGCACCAACATTATACCCCTTTTAACAATAGATACATTTCTCCATAATTCATAAATTGTACTTTGGAACAAATTTACCAAATAATAGCATTTCTAAACCAATCATTTAGGTCCTTGAGACTGAAATGGTCTCCCCATGCAATATGTTCTAGTGTCGTGTGTTGTCAAATGCATTTCAAAGAACTTTGAGGTCAAAATGAATTTGGGTTTGAGAATGATGTCACTGGCTTCAGGGGAACTTCTCCCGCAGAAGCACCACATACAGCCCTGTGATCACCTGCTCCTGAGCCTTCCGGGAGAGCCGCCGCAGGAAGGAGCCAATGAGAGCCCCTGTCCCCACCAGGCAGGGCATGACCACCACCATCAGGCCAGTGAGCTTCGGAGAGATGAGGTAGAGTGACACGAAGCATCCCACCGTCTGGGTGATGCTTCGCAAACCCTGCAGAGGTTGTCGGAGGAACACAGCCGTGAGTTCACAGCTGAGCCACAGAAAACATCCAATGGACCCATTTATGGAACACCCACACTCTCAATGTAACGGCCCACTCCATCATCGGTCGCTAATCGATGGAAATTACCGAGATTGCAACTAAGTACCTCCTAGGATCATGGTGTTCATAGTTCTTAATATCTTGCACTGGCATCTTGGTAAGCAGGGCAAAACATTTCTTATCCTTCTCAACCTTAATTACAGTTGCAGTCTGCATAAGGGTACTTATGTCAGGTAAATTTAAGGAAATTAGTTACATTTATGAAAATGTTAGCTAACTATTCCTATGGATTGTTCTTAATTCACATCACAAACCATGTGACATTGCTATGCTGGAGAACCTGCCCATAGAACTCTGTGTATTCTTCCTCTACTTGATTACCGAGTTGCAAAATGCCATGCCGTTAGCGATGCTGTGTGCAGAAAATATGTTTTACCATCAGTGAGTGACTGTGTGATTACACCTGCTGAGTGTAGGTATAGGCTATAGGCTGTTAGCTAGTTGCATTGTTAGTAATGCATAAATCAAGAGTATAACCATCCAACCTTTATATGAAAACTGATATTGACTGGGCACCATCATAATAATTCTTAATGGATGCCATCTCATCTAGGCCTAGTTTAAACCTGCGTTTCACCACAAAAATGAATGGGAGGCTATGGGTACTATAAATCTGAAAGCCTTTCTAGATTTGATCTTCCGCTCAGACAGATATTATAAGCCATCGCCGTACCTGAGAAACAACCAGTTTAAATGAAGACTTAAACTCCTGAATATCAGCAGTCAAGCGGTTCACCAGCAGTCCAGTCTTGTGGGCATCAAAGAACGCAACATCTTGCCTACCAAAGACATCAAGAGTGTCAGTGGGATCTTTGCCCCCTCCATATGATGTGAATGCCCACAGTACATGTACCATAACCATTAAAAACAAAATACATTTTAATAAAGCTCATTCTAATGTCGACCATAAAATTAGACAGTTATAGCATATCCACACAGAATACTGACAGAATTGTGATCTTCATTTTCTGTAATGTTCTGCAGTAGGCAAAGGATAGCCTAACAGGGGAAAGCAGGGGGCTCTGTTGCCTAAAATGTGGACCTGACCATTGAAAGTAAAACACTGTGGAAAATGAATAATTCAAAGACAAAGCAAATGGTAATGAGCCAAACCAACATTTTGTTAAAACCATTGACGAACATGAAAACACGTGCAACAACCTTAATTTATTAAGAGGTTGGCTGAAGCAAAATAGCTTAGAATCCCTGTTCTAAGGTATTACTTTCATGCATTTATTTGTACCATACAAGACCTGGCTCAATAGCATCATAGAGTTCAGATATATGCACATTACGTGTTTATCAAAAGAACCAAAGTTGATAACCAAACTGTTATATGCTGTACCGCCACACAGTTTAAAATATTAAAATTTAACACAGACACAATAGTACTCTTAAAAAAACAACCTGAGCAAGGAAAGGAAGAGGCTTTTTCTCATGTCCGCCGCAACTCTCTCTCCTACCCTGGAGAGAAGGATTATGTAACCACTGGTCAACAAGCCCTGTAGACAAGAGAGATAATGGAAAAATGGGATGTTGCTGCTTGGCGACAAATTCTAATTTCACCCTGTCTGACTCATCGGACTCATGGGACACTGTTATTTGTCAGATGAGATGAGCCAGACTTGTTCAGATAAAAAGTAAATCAACAAAATGTATTATTTTGCTGGCTCACCAATGCATTCTCGCATCCCAATTTGCTCAGAATGACAGAGGCATATGTTTTTTTGTCACTGTGCCACTGCAGCTTACCTGTAACCCGTAGAGTCCCAGAAGTTTTACGGCAGGCCCTTTAACCTCTCGGACGTAGTTCCCAGCATGCTCTCTCATGTACTGGGCCACCACATTCACCAATTCACCCAGCATCAAAGGGATGTGAATGTTCAGGAAGGCTGCCCCGAAAGCAAGCTATAATACATAAACACATAATTGACTGTTATTATTATCGTTCATGTCCATAGCACATACCATTTTGATAGGTGATTTACAGTCATTTGACAGAGTAATAGATGTTTACTACTATAAATACAGCAGGATATTTTATGAAATATTTCATGATATTCTTTTACATTTCTTAATGGTAAACTTGTGGGTATGACAACTCTGGCTCACCTGAGCCTTGACTCTTGTGGTTACAAGCCAATTCCTCTACTTTACTGTGCTGCATACCTGATGCCTCAGGTTCAGGTGGCTCTACGTACAAAAGCAAAGACCACCATACCTGTGGCATTTGAACACACTATAGTAATAATGAGCTCAAACATATCTTAAACATTAAACACAACAGTGATATAAATTAAGGTAAATAACTTGGATTTAGCTCACAGATCTGGTGTAAGTTCCAGTAAAGGATCTTCTCATTAAAGATCAGCTGGAAGTTCAGTAAGTTTCAGAGTGCCCTAGCCAAAATTCTTATGTTGCCCAAACTTTACCAACCATGTAAAAATGTTGGCGAGTACACTCCAGCATCTCAAGAAGCTATATTGTAACTCAGCATAATGTGGTCAAACACTGGTATGGAACAGTTCTGCAGAATCTTTTATTTTTATTTTAGGTCTTTATGAAATAAGACCTTCAATATAATACATCTGCTGTCAATGTGTGTTGGCTCCTGCTATTATGCAGTAATTATGCCTTGTTTGTACTAATCTATAGAAGGCAGTGAGTATTGATTAGCCTGTCACTTACCACAATTGCACCTATAAGAGCAAAGATTTGGGGCCTGACAAACTCCCATAGAAGAGCCCAGTTGAACTCTGGTGGAGACTCTTTAGATTTGTCTTCTACTTGTACTGGGTCATTGTTATTGAGGTCTGCCTGGCAGTAGGCAACGCTGGAGAACAGCCGAGTGGTGACAGTTAGGGCAGCAGGTCCTACAACAAATCCCAGTGTGACCCTTGAGAATTTGGAGGCTCGTCCGGTAGATTGTCTGAGTGCTCTCTGCACCTGACCCCAGAGACGGACAATGGCATCGCTGGTCTTGCTGGCAGAGCTACGTGCATTGTAAACTTGAGTCCAGTGTGTAATTGGTCTGAAATTTATCAAGACACATAATAATAATTTTTCAATTTCACAGAAAAATGGATCCCAGATGGATTGATAATACAGGTTAAGGGTCAACTATGCACTGAAAGTAATCTCAATTCAGTTATTCACCTATTCTATTTCAATGCATGTGCACACTTGCCTTTGCAGTGAAATTGACACAACCAATCACCTTCATCTGAGATTATAATTTATAATTTAAGAACACATATCCAAGTGCACCCTATCTTTAGCCAACTATGAAGCCAGTGTACTTAATTTCATTTAGTTAGTTAGTTAGTTAGTTAGTTAGTTATGGAATAGTTAAACTATTTAGATAACTATTTCTTTCACAATTCCCTTGCGATAATTACTCAAACTCCTACCGTTTGTTCCTGCTTAAATCTCCTGCTTTTATTAGCCGAGAATTGAAGCAGCGCAACGGCGCCCTGGTACTGCATTTCAAGCTACTAGTGCTAAGTACAAAGAAAAGCATGTTTAAAACGATACGTAATTCAGAAAATATTTATATCTATATATATTACTAAAATGAATAAATATGCTCGACACTCAGAAGGGTATCCAAATCATCATGGGCGCAGCCATCTTAAAAACGACCCATAATGCACCTCTGAACAGTATTATTTGTCTAAACATTTTATTTTCATTAAATAATGTACAACTACGTTAAGATTTAACTCAACTGGCGGATTTAAAATTTTAACTAACTTGCGCGTTAACGTTACTCCAGATGAAAAAAGTCATAGAACTGAATTTACAGTACTATTTTAAAAAATGAAAATGTTGCTTTATCAAGTGTATGATTAAATTACTGGTCATAAGATTGTATATCTCTATTATTATTTTTATGTATGTATTTAGAATTTTTTATGTACAAATGATACTTTAAAGAAAATGCAATCAGTCAGTTCAAAGGTTATAGGGTAGTGACGTCAGAAGGTGTTTTGTTGACATTTGTGCTGCAGTAGACAGACAAACACTAATCGTGCTAGCCTTTGGAAGTACTTGAAAGAACAGGAATCCTGCTGGATACATAACTATCTTCTCGACTGAAGTTTTTTTTTTTTTTTTCGACTGACACAACTATAAGTACAATACGTCTCACGAATGGAATGAGAAAGAAACAATACCACTTCAGGCACACCATAAGGAGAGAGGGTAATAAAGTGGGAGGTAAGCAACTCAGCACATGCTATTTCTGTTAGCCAGCTGAGAAGCTAAACAGTTAGCCACATTGTTTACCTGGCTAAGGATGTACGAACTAACTATAGCTCGCTGTGAAACGTAATCAAACTTTAACAAGTGTTGGTTAGCTGCAGCTTTCCCTCGCTACCTACTTGGCTATAAGCTAGCTAGCAGTCTATGACTTGCCTGCTGAGCTAGCTAGCTATGACTATCGCTCTGCTTATGATGTAACCATTGCTAAGCTAGCTGCTTCTTAGAAAACGTTATTGACTTGCTTGCCAAGTTTGCACATTGTTTGCCAGATATCTTTTACTTAAATGAGGAAGTTAACGTTACTTAAATGAATAATGAACGTTAGCTAGCTATACATGCGTGGCTAGCCACTAACGTTAGCTACGTTTGGCTAGCGAGCTAACCTGCTGTACTTTGTTTCCTTTGTGAACTGTTAGCTAAGCGGTTTAGCTCGCTAGCTGTAACTTGGCTATTCGGCCATCTGGCTACATTTGACATATGTCAAGCAAGCTAACCATGATAGCGAATTGGCTGATGCTATAATTTCTAATGGTCGTCAGATGTTAATGTCAGCTTGTCACTCATTCAGGTCTGTTTTAACCTGATGTTAAATCCAACTTTGCTAACTACATTGGACATAGTTAGATAGCCAACACGTTAACGTTAGCTATGTTAGACAAAATTAGATAAGATTATTTGCAATGCCTTTCACTTAACCAGGACTAGCCAACTAACTTAGATAACTTAAATTAAGTTAAAGCCTGTTAGTAAAGTATACCTGATAGTTACTTTCACAAAACTGACTGGTTACGTTTACGTTGCGTGGATAGCTAAGTTAACTAGTTGTGGTACGAAGTGAGGATGTTATGTTGGCTGTAGCTAGCACTGTGCACACCAGCTGCGAGTTAGCCAGAAATATTGTCTATGTGGGATAACATTCTTGTTTGGATGTTTGGAGTGCGTTACGTTAGCTACATAATTTACTTCATGTCATAAGACAGAGTTGCAGGTGTATAAGGCAAAAAAAAAAAAATTGGCTTGTTGTTTATGTTTTAAGAAAGTTCGACGCCAACACCTCCAGTTAAGTAACTTGCCGATGTGAACCGAAGAGAGTTGTTTACAGAGGATACTTAAAAGAGCAGGTGGTCGGGCGCACTGCATGAGATCGTAGAATAATTGAGCTTTGGATATTTATCCTTGTTTGTTTTTTCAAGTGGGTCACTGGGCTTTTGAAACTGTTCATACATCAGTTAAGAAAAAGCTGTCGCACTTTGGTTGAGGCTTAATTTGGCTAATTCTGAGAGACCATTTTATAGAATGCTAGTTAAGCTGTAATATATGGCATTGTCTGCGATATCCTATATAACTTATTTTTGTTAAGGTGAAACTGGAGTGTAATAATATAGAGTAAACCTTAGTTAGTGACTTTTCTAAGGTCTTCTTTTTGACCAGAGAATGGTAATGACACATTAGCGAATTAACTGCTTGCTTTGCAGCCCTAAGAATGGTACCCCTATTTTGGCTTGTATGTAAGGAAGGCCAAAGGCCTTAGATATTCTAAAATCTAACATGGTGCCAAGTCATCTTCTTTCATCCTTGAGTAGTAAACAGACCAGAGGAAAAGGTTGGTCAATAATTTGACCCAGCTAGAAGCAAATGCCTGCCAATTGCTTTCATGACATAGGAACTTGGAGTACTAACAAGGCCATCTACCTAAAAAGATATGGGCAGTGACGTCAGGGTTGGCCCGTCTCATGCAGGTTGCCTTTTGACTTGAGCCACAACAAGACATTAACTATATGGCCATGGAAGACAGCCTTTGTCTGGCTAGGCCTTTAACGGCTAACGGCAATGAATGGGTAGACAGCACCATCTCACACAGCAGCTGCCTGCACCTGACTCATGTGTGTAGTTGTCTTAGCCGTGATCTGTGATTACAACCAGTTTACAGCCGACTCCCTTGTGATATGTAGGGACCACAAGGTAATGTAATAAACAAAACCTAAGATGACATTATTTATTACCACCTCAGAGAAGGTGTTGTTTTTAGAGTGATGTGCGTTGTTTTGGTGTGTTTCAAATGGCTGAATATCTAAAAAGTATGACTTGTTAGTCACCCAGTCAAATTACTTTTCAGGGAAGTTAATTCATACCAATTTATATATATGAATTGCTATTAGATAGCTTACTTTTACAGAGCTGTCCTGGGTCAAGGAACTTCTTAGGTCATATAGCTGTGCATGCTGATTTGAGAATTGTATTTAAGAATGGCGAGTTTACATTTTTGGGATAACGCTGGTCATCTCTTTAGGCCTTTTGGCAGCATACATGAAGCCTTTTCGGCTGCAGACATAAAGCCAGGTGTTTTTGCCTGACTCAGTCCTTGCTTTAGCCCAGCTGATGGCAAGTAGGTCCGATGAGAGGGACAGAACAAAGCTATCCATGTGCCGCCTGCAGCACTAAAATGGGAGAGGTTGGCCAGGAGGGATATGGCGTGATCCACAGTACAGACAGGGTTTTAAAGGTGAGCCGCGATCGACAGAAAGGAGCGGATGAGCGCTGTGTCAGCGGTGGGCTGGAGAGCGGAGATGGCCTGGGGAGAGACACATCATGTTCCCAGACAACAGACATTGCCTACAGTCGCCTCAAACCACGATTCAGGCTGGCCTGAGAGGTCTTAGGGGACCTGTAGTCACTACAATAAATGACCATAAAATACAGATATAGCCCGCAGCTACAAGTGAAAGTAGAATGAAGGATTGGTACACATTGCTTGCACTGATCCGGAGCTAAACAGTGTAACACCGCGTCTCCAGTATTCCCCCGCATTGAGCGACATGATGACAATAGATGTCTAACCGTTATAACTGGATGATGCAAGTTAAGATTGCTCTCACGAGTAGGGCCGCCAGTTTGTCTCCTTGTTTTCTCACATGGTTCTTCTGTCCTCCGCCAGCTAGAGGTTGTGATAGCCTCTTTGTCAAGCCCCTTCTCAAACAATTACTGCTTTTGCACCGCCTCAATAATCTTAAATTGATGAAGCAATCGGTGCTAATTATACGCAGTCAATGATTACCAGTGATGCTTACAACTGACACTCGCATGTTAAATGAAATTGCTTATTTATTGCTGATAAATGTCTCAATTAGACACTCGATTGTATAAATAGTCTCTTTGCTGTGCCTTTGGGGTGCCTTTCACTTTAGCATACTACTTTACTGTCAGAGGGGATTTATACACACCATTGGTATGTTAATGCCCCTTTACTATAATTCAAGGTCACTAAGCTATACCTTTCAAGTTTCTGCTGTGATAGTTTAATACACCATGGCATGCTAGCCTTGCAAGTCACTCTGGATAAGAGCTTCTTTGAAATGAAGTGGTGATAATTATAAGATGGATCCCTGGGTTTGTAGGTTACTAGGTCTAGAAGATTGCTAGATTCCCCTCGGGCATATATTGTGGTATGCTAGCTGAAACTTAGCCAGCTATGCATTTCTAGTTTCCTCTATAGGTGTGACTATAGGCATTACTGTATGAAATGTTAACGCTTTGATTGCTTCACTGGCTAGCAGTTTGAGTTGTCTCCTCAGCACCCGGCTAGTCGGACTGCCCCAAGTTATTCTGAAGGCTGTAAACAATACGATCCTGAGGGACATCAGTGAAGAACACGTCAACCCACATTTTATTTTATTTTTGTTTCCATTTTGACTCCACGGGACAAAGATGTTATTGTTAGCGGCCCTCTGAAGACCAGTGTGAAGCACAACAGCATCCCACACTTGCCATCAGTTGCAGTTTAGTTTTCCTTTTTTCCCCCTTCTTTGTCCTGCTTGAAGTGCCCCTTGTTTTTAAAATCCAGCTCTGACTGAACTGACTCAGCCCTGGGCTGATCCTGGCATTTACTGTGAGGAGGAAAATGCCTCGCCCTGCCCCTGTGGTGTCTATGACTGGAACACAGTCCCAGGGGAAAGGATTTTCAATTTAAAAAAATCCTGCAAATCCTACTCCCTGCAAAATATCGAAGACTGCACTTTCACAACTCATTTAACTGAGCTTCAAGTCATAGGCTGAGTTGTTCACAGTCCTCCATCAGCATTCCAGGATGGTGTTATATTGATGGGATGCGTACTGTCAAGTTAATGCTGTCTAATTGGAGAATAGGTGTATTTAGGCCTGGTTTGGCACCTCCCAGGCAAGGTTTTGGCAAACTCCTGATGAAATGTAATATAGGTTGTAATTCTCAGCAAGTGGTCTCAAACTCTGAGCCATGGAGGGCCGTGTGTATGCTGTTTTTTAGTCCAGCCTCAGATCTTGATCATAAAATTGGTTCAATTATTTTCGGAATTTTAACATAATGTATATAAAGGGAATGTGTTATTTGTGTTATATATAAATAAGAACTGATGCTTATATTCTGTGCTTTAATGCAGTTCAATTCGTAATCGCAATCTATTAAGGCAACATTAACTGTTTGGAATGAAAACCTGCGTGTACGAGACCACTTAGTTAAAGGATGGATTGCCGTGTAGGTGTAGGTGTAAGTGTGAAATGGTGAACTTGTGAACTTCTGGCTTGGCAGATTCCCTGCACCTGGCTGGCTGCCGCCACAGCTGACACGGTGGGTAATTATCTTAGCCCGTCCTACAATTCACCAGGGCGATGCCGGCTGCACCTCCTGCAGTCTGTCGCAACTTGTCTTTACGTGTCCCAAGTTCTTCCCACAGCTGAGCTGTAATCCACCCGGTAAAACTTTGCATAGTTTGCATTCGCGGATTTAAAAGACAAAGGAGGCTGACTCTGTTGATGTAGGTCTTGGGGAGTTGAAATTCTGTTTGCTTCTGTCAAGCTGTAATTAATGCATGCTGGTCACATTACATGGACCCTACTGTTAATAGTCTGTCATTTTAATGATGTGTAGAGGCAACAACAATTGTGTATTTTCATTAAGGGATTAAAACTAAATTATGTGCACTACTCTTATATCTACATTATTTCTGTGAAATTTAGGGTTCATATTTTATGGTGCCTGCCAAATTGGGGCCTTCCCCTTTTCTCCAGTATAATGAATGAGCTTCTAATAAGCAGATGAAATATGAAACATGCCCTTTAATGCACTGTATGGCATATTAATAACAAAGAAGCACTCTTAAATGTAGTGTGTAGTGTTGGCTCCATCATGAATTAGCTTTCGTGGTGATCTGTATTTCATTTATGGCATTAGTTAATTATGGGATAATGACCAAGGGGCTGAGCATTGTGCGGCTTGCATACCCGATGCAGTGGTAGTGAATTGCCTGAGGCAAAGCTGAGCTTGTTATCACGAATACTCAAAACGGAGGTTAAGCTATGAACTCAATCTTTTTCAGTGATACGTAACAAATGTGTCCTGTTTGAGAGCAATTTCAGAATGCCTCTTCTCCTTTACGATTCAGTATTTTACTGCATGGATGGCAACCCTAAATCAAGCTATACTGTAACTAGCCTAGCTAGTTTCTTCAGTCATTCATGGACAACAAGCTGATTATGCTCAAGTTGGCAGTGGCTGGTCACATTCTTTAACACTGCCATTTACAGAATTTTTATTTTTTTTGTTCACATTCCTTATATTGAGTCAGACCATTAATTTCTAATTAATTTAGAACCATTATTATGCTATTGCCTGCACTTCAAAGTCATTTATGGAAAAATAATGTACACCTCCCAGCCAATCAGAATTGAGTATTCGGCCATTGTATAAGATGTATTGGGATATGTTGTGTTGTCTGTGTGTGAGGTTCAAAAGTGCTGAGGATAGGGTATATGTAGCGGGGGTCAGGTCCATGTTGTATATCTGCTGTGTAAGAACACTTGCATAACCAGAGGTAGGCCTAACTGCTGGCTTTCGGTTTAGTGAAAAGGGTATCTGTACTGGGTGAAGCAGAGTGTGGAGGCATGATTACATAAGACGTTTTTCTCAGGCACAATATTTTGTTCTTAGGTCACATGTCATGTATTATGGGATTAGGTAGCACTGCAATAAATCCAGATTATACATTTTCTTTTTGAAGGATTACTGTACTACTGTGCATCATAAACATTGTAATATGTTAGATATGTAAAATAAGAAGGGGTGTTATTCTGTGGTGGTTTGTTCACTTCCGAACTTGTTGAGGTCTGATCATCGTCACATCTGTTTGGACGTGGAAGGATTTTGCTTGGGGCCTGTTCTAAACCAAGAATTCAAAGAAGAATTGCTAACGACTACAACCACACAGCGTTATTGAGCAGGACACACCTCAACGTCCTTTTCAGGCTTCACATATGCAGTGTTCAAGTCACCTACAGAAATTTTGAAGTGCTATCCTGAACCTGTCGGTTTCAAGTATGCACTAGGTTTATGTAGTCCATAATGCATTGTGCTTCTGGCAGCTGCTCAGAGTTGTCTCTTGGTGTCGTGATAACAGGAAATGATGCCCACTCAGAGAACCTATTCCAGTTTGAGGAAAAGAGATCCATCGACCAGCAGCCCTCCATAGTGTTGCCCTGGACAAATCAAAGCTTATGAATCCAACATTGGAATTTCAGCTCAGACTGGTTTCAGGAGTACAGAGCTTCTGTGTGTTTGCGGTGAGAAAGCTAGTCATCTGACTGACCCTGCATTACTCTTTTAATATTGACCTATATCCATTCAAGAAGCCGAGTGTGCCTCCAGGTTTCTCGCTCCCATCCTCCTGTGTCGCGATGTGGAATCGGCCTACTTGCATCTTGATTTCAACATTCATACAATTTGTTTATTAGGGATGAGGTTGTGTGTTTAAAATGTTTTAAGCCTGGAATATTATCTCTCTCTCTCTCTCACTTTCTCTCAATCTCTCACTCTCTCACTCTCTCATCTGTACATAAGTTTACTTGCACCTAAGGAAGACAATTTTCTCTCTCAATCAAACCAAGCGCCTTCACATTTCTACCAGCACGTCCTGCAGAGTCGGGTTGTTCGCATCAGAGAGCCAAGAAAGTACAAATCTCATTATGTAGCACAAAAAAATCACAAAAAAGGCAACACAATGAGAGTGGCCAGAATAGGTCACATGGCCTGTTCTTGGCCTTCGGATTGGCCCTGTTTTCATTCATAATGCAGTGCAGTTTGAAAGCTGTGGTTCCGGGTTCTCAGTGGCATGCATAAAAGCTTCGGGCTGTGACCTGGACAGCTGCTCTTCAAGCACAACATGCCATGGCCCTGTAACCCGATAACCAAATTACAGACACCCTTGAAACTGTATTCCTCCACCCGCCTCCCCTCCGCGTCGATGCTTCGCCCCAGGTCAAGCATTACAGTAGCTACGGAGAGTGTTACATTTACTACACTGTTCAGTTTTGGGACTGTTTTTCCCTAAATATGCAATCTGAACCAATGTGTGGGCCCACACACAGGCGTGACTGACAAGTACTGTGTGCTGCTGTACAGTGTAATATTATATTAAGCTCGTCAATGGCACCATGTTTTGATGCCATCTTACTTGTCTGATCAAAAACTTTGGTGCTCGCATACCAGGCAGTTAAACGATCAGCCCCTGTATATATTCAATCCCTTATCAAGACCTATACACCAACAAGACCCCTCCATTCTGCCACTTCGTGCCGTCTGGCGCCTCCTCCTCCCCACACCTGCACTTCACGCTCACGACTGCTGTCTGTCCTGGTCCCAAAGTGGTGGAATGACCTCCCGGTGGATGTCTGAACAGCAGAGTCTCTGACCTCCGTCAAGCGCAGACTGAAGACCCATCTCTTCAGGCTACACCTTTCCCTCCCCAACTCACCACCATGATTAGCCTTAGACTGCAATGGCACTTATGTATGGATTGTGTAGATATTGTTACTTGTATAGGTATTGTTGTTTTTTATTGGCTGTTGTATTGTTGTATTCTAGCTGCCAACTGTGGTATGCTAGTTTGAAAGTTGATTGTACTCTTCAAGTGTTCTGATTTTCTGTATGTTTACACTAGGACTCGGAACTGTACTGTCCTCTCAGATCCTCGTTGCACTTGTTCTTGTGTTTGATTTGCACTTTGTTGTACGTCGCTCTGGATAAGAGTGTCTGCTAAATGCCATGTAATGTAATGTAATGTAATGTAATGTCTCGTTCCCACAGGGTCAGTGGCTCGGCGCAGGGGAGAATGTGAAGCGCGATGGCCAACTTTGAAGCTTACCAGGAGTACCAGCGGATCGAGGACTTCGAGGAGGACTCGCCGCCCGGGGAGGAGGACCTGTTGGTGCACGTGCCGGAGGGCCTGAGAGGTAGCGGGAAATGAAACCTGAGCACTCATGCTGCTTCTCACACACGTTCTCCTCATTTCACACAGTGAGGGACTTAAACCTGAGAGCTCCTTCTCAGAAACCTTCTCCTCATTTCACACAGTGAGGGACTTAAACCTGAGAGCTCCTTCTCAGAAACTTTCTCCTCATTTCGCACAGTGAGGGACTTAAACCTGAGAGCTCCTTCTCACACACTTTCTCCTCATTTCACATAGCGAGGGATTTAAACCTGAAGGCTACCATCTCAGACACTTTCTCCTCATTTCACACAACAAGGGATTTCAATCTGAGCAAACCTGGGGAACATTAGGCTAACAGGCCTCATTTCTTGTCTAAGGCTAATGTCCTAATGTTTTTTATTTTCAACACCCCCCTCCCCCACTGTCTTTTCCTGTTCCACCAGTGCAAAGAAAGCCTGTGATTTTCTGTGGAGTGGCAGTCTGGACACATTTCTTTTAAACGCAGCGTTGCTCAGATGTAATCATATATGGCCAAGTTTTTTAGTGTCATGTCTCATGCATATTAAGTGAATTCTCTTTAAAGGGATTTGTGCAATATGAACAATGAATGACAATGCAAAACAGGCTCTGTGTGCGTGTGAGGGTGGTGCGTGTGCTTGTATGTGCGTTTGGTGTCCTGATCATTGGTTATTTGGATCTAAATCCCGGAGTTAAGTCCCTGGCTGTTGTCCAGACCTTTAATTGTGTTCATAGGGAATGCAGTGTGTTCACAAACGCAAGCCCTAAGTCCAGACAGTCAGAGCCTTCAGATGTAGTCTGGTTTTCACCTGCTCCACTGTTTTTCCCTACACTTTCAGTGATTCAAATGTTTTCCTTTTACTAACTTTTTCTTCAATTAATGCTAAACTTATAGCACCCAAAAGTAATGCTTCACATTATTTACCATTAAGTATAAACGCAGTTTAATAAGGAAGTTCTCAAGTCTGAAATTAACACCATTATTCTTCCTTACAGATTCATGGCATCACATCAAGAATTTGGACAACTTCTTCACGAGAATATCCTTTTGTGTCATATCGGCCCGTTTCTCAGAATAACGTTCAGTTAATTTGATCGGCTCTCGCTGCTTGTCGCTGCCTACGGCATCAGAAACACAGGTTTAAATGTATTAAACGCTGCCGTATTATTTGCCTGGGAAAAGCGCTTTATTTCCATGGAAGGTGGTGGATTTGGCTGTGGTGACATTTCGATTAGCGCGTGACACGACGTTGTGTCGGGGCGGGAGGAGCTGTAATTGAAAGCCATTTCCGAGAGGAATGAGATTTAGCGCCATGCCTTCCCTCTGCCAGCCATTTAATCTGTCTCTGGAAGACAAGAGGCTATTTGATTCATTTGAAAGTAGATGCATCTCGGATAACTTTTTTCCTTTAAATTTTAGAGTATTAGGGTGCTCCGAGGGAAAGAAAGCGTGTCAGCCCTGAAGCATTCGTACCAGGGAGACCTAATCTATAAACCGCGGTGTTGCTGGAAAAAGCCATTTATGTCCTGAAATCCCAAATGTTATCTGTTGAACAGAGCGAGTCATTATCTATCCACAGCATGATTTGTCCTTTATTTTTCTGTGATAACTTTAAGCGAGTGTTAATGTTCTGCCCCAAGGCTTTCGGAAAGTAAGACTCAAGAACTTGATTGTGTCTCTCAGAGTTAAGGAAAGAATGCATTATGGTTGTCATCTGGACTCCATTTCGATTAGCCACTTTGAAAACATGTGTAAAGTCTAAAAGTCTTTGTTCTGAAAACATGAATAATCACTAATTCTAGACACTTGTATGTCTAGAATTAGGCCCTGTGGACTTGAGTTTCCAATATATATATGTGTTCCAATGTATAATGTTATGGACTGATAACCATCTCACTAGAGAGTGTCTATGGGGTTTCCTTAATTCTCATTCCCACATCTACCATTTCCACCAGAAGAATGGCTTTGCCTGCATGATGCTGTCCGAGTTCTTCGAACTGGTGTAAGTATTGATCTATCTGTTCTTCATTTTCTCTATTGCTTAATAATATTAATATACTTTATTTGTATTGCACTTTTATTTGTGGTTCTCAAAGCACATCACAGAAAGGTGATTCAAAAAACCCAAAATATAAAATATAAATGGCAAAAATAGTAACTAGTAATAGTAACTGTGAAGAAATACATTGAAGTCAATGTCTTGAGTAATTATTGCAGTGAGCTAAGGTATGTCAAGACTTTAAAGGTGTTATAAGCGCAGCTATGAAGTTTGGTCTTGCATACTCATTTAAAAGCAGTCACTGTATTGGCCTCTGTAATTGGCCCGGGAAGGGCTTTGCACTAATAGTTTGTCCTTAGGAGGATTCACTATTGAACCTGCTGTAGTACTTGGCGTCCAAGCAGTTCAGGTCACACAGTACAGGTGACCGAGTGAATATAAACCGTGTTGGTTGATGAGCGAATAGGTTTTCTCTCTGCCCAGGTTGAACAGGTCTCTGCATTTATTGTCCAACCAGGCCTTAAAGTTCAGTGTTATTGCACCAGTCCCACACAGTAAATTGTATTTTTTGTAATTCTATTAATGATAACCGAAAAAAGAAATAGTCGTACTCTTTGATGTTTAGAACTGTTTAATATATAAACATTGGTCACAGTTGGAGAAAGCTTTACACCAATGGCAAAACAAGGACAAATGTGTCTGACAGTGAATACAGTAATTTACCGTAATGAGCTCTTCTGACTGTCTACAGTAGCACCCTTCCTGAAATTTGCACGGTCTGACTCAGACCTTCTTTTGGCCCATGATTGGTTATTTGAAAATTCTATACTGTTGCCGCCCAATTCAAAGACTAGCAATCACACTCAGGACACAGATCTCCTCGGAAACCCTGGTCATTAGAATGAATTGAAGCTGCCCTCTTGGGTTGCTGTCCTGAGTGTGCGTGGTAACTCGTTACTCTAACCATCGCACACAATGATATGGGCACCAGGTGTTCAAAACTGTATATTGCCAGCCAAAATGTCCTTCCTTACCATTACTGAGAAAATGAATGGTATTCATTGTTATATCATATAAATAATTTAAAAGTGCTTATTAAACAATGGAAAATACTTGCTTTTACATTATATTTTTCCTGCTCACACCCCGCACATAAGCCGTAGGTCATCCACTGGGAAATATTACAAAGCTGCGTAAAACAAGCAACAGACAAAGTGGTTTTTAATGGTTTTTATAATTTCTTTTACAATTTAAAATCTTTTTTAAAACACACTCAATAACACAAAATAATAATTTTAACAAAAACAAGCAAACTAGACAACAATTCTAAATTAAATTAAGCATAACTTTAAACAAAGGTGTGCAAACAGATGATTAAACAAATGAAAAACAAGTCTTTAGAAAAATCATATCAAAACAAAAGGAAAGCAACAAAGTGAGTTTTTAAGAAAACCCAAAGCGGGCAAGGATATTTAAAAAGCAACAGACAAAGAAATCAAGCAACAGACAACCTGTCATTCAGTTGGGCTTCACTGACGATGGCTTCCCACCCTGCCCCCCACACAGGCAGTTCCTGTTCGTGGTCACTTTCACCACATTCCTCTTCAACTGCGTGGAGTACGACATCCTCTTCGCCAACCGGGCAGTGAACCACACCACGCACAGCCAAAACCCGCTGGACAGGAACAAAGTGACCCTCCCCGATGCCATCCTGCCCAGCCAACAGTGCACTGAGAGGTAAGAGCGTCCCACTCAGCTTCCAGCCTCATAATGGCTTCCTTGACTTTCATTGGCCCAGCTCTGATCCTCATGTTGACGAAAAAAGCCAATGAAAAGCCTAGAATAATCACTAGATACTGAATCAGAATCCTGCGAAGCCATTTGACCCAAATATAGGGTGACCTGAAATGGAAGGCTACAGTATGTGTAAGAAAGTACTTTTCTACATGGTGAAGCTATATAATGCATAAATATGAAAATCTGTACTTTAACCCTCTGTGAAATGTTTGATTACAGATCTAAAATTGTGGAGGACTGAGCAAAATTAAGAAAAACTCTGAATTTGTCCAAAGACTTATGGAGCTCTCTGTATATACATACCCATTTTCAGAATTTTCATTTAAAGTGCTGCTTTCCTTAGCTGTGATAGGGCATGCTTGAATAATACATTACCTGTATCGCTTAAAGGCACTGAGAATTTATGAGTGACAAGCTCAAAATTAAGATTCTTTACGTTTGTATATTTTTTATATGCAAAGGGAGTGGAGTGAAAGAATTCGGCACAGTATGTCCTTACAAGAGGATTCAGCATTGGAGCCCAGTGAAAGGAGTCTGTTTGTGGCCAACCACTTTTGTAGGCCCTGCAGGCTCAAAACACACAGGGACTCTGAGGGGCCGCAATAGAGGCCCTTTTTCAAAGAGAACTTTGAAAAAGAAAAAACACCTTTCTTCTTCTTTTATATGGCCATCACCAATCAGCATGCTTTGTGTGTTGTCGGAGCTTGAAATCAGAGAGGCTCTGTCGAAGAATTCCACTGGTATTTGAAAGTGAAAGCGAGGGAAAGGCAAAACAGTTGATTTTGCAAGCCTGGTTTGCAAATGTTTGGTGCGTTCAAGCCCTGTAAGGGTATTTTTTCAATGTAAATCTAACCACGTATGTAGGCTGAAAATTCCCTAAAATTTAATGTGTAGACTGGTTTTGTGTATGAGTTTAACTGTATGGCTAATGCTGTCTTAAGGAGTTTTTTTTCCAACCAGTTATCTTAGCTTTAGTTTTCTGACAGCTCTACTATACTAATTCACTCTAGTACTTGAGTACACACAAATCTTTTGGTTACACTTGCTGTTGTTGGTGTGTATACAAATGTCAGATTTAGATATGATTGAGCTAATTGAATCAAGTCCTGAAACTGATCATCCTTTGCTGAACATGTTTCAGGACGGAACAACCAGACAATAAAACATGCGCATAATCCTGCTGAGAGGTCACAAACGCATTCTTCATTTTTTTTGCCTCCTGGAACAACATCTTCCTTTAGATACATTCCTCAGGTGGAACAAGGTCATGATATTATTCATTTTGGTGAAAGGAAAGAGATCTGAAAGGAGAGATCAGAATCAGTTGTTACACCACTGTTTTCTGCAGCTGCATTTGCAGAGACAGAAAAGCCATCGAAACTTAATGGAAACTCTTAGAGATTTGGGACCTACTACGAATATCTCAGTCTTATCTGAATTCAGGAAGAGGATGTTGGGTCATCCAAGACTTTATGTCATTAAGATATGCCTCTAGTTTGGCTGCATAGCAGCCATCTGCATAGCAGTGGTTGTTAATGTCTGCTTTATAATGTGCCCAAGGACCCAAAACAGATACTTGTGGTACACCAGAGCTTACCCTAGAATACTCAGTGGACTTATTCTGTACCCTAACAAACAGATTTATAAGACTGGATTTAAATCCCCTAAGAGCTTGCCCAGTGAGACCAACTGATTTTTCTAGCCTTCAGAGGAGAATGTGGTCTATAGTATCCATGGCAGCACTTATATCAAGTAGGAAAAGAATAGAGATACAAATCAGGGAGAGAAACAAGTCTTTCATTACTAAGAAGGGGGCTGTCTCAGTGCTTGTGTACAGGCCTACCTAATACAGTGCTCACTCAGTGTATGTTGTCAGCCAGTAAAAAAATGAGAGCTAGTAACCTACATATTTCTCAAGTATCTGATAATAATGGGGGGATTGAAATGATTAGCCAGGTTGTTAGGATCCAAAATCTTGAGTAGTGGCTTGATTTCTGCAATCTTAACCCATTATGGACAAATGCGGCCTATAGAAAACCTATAGAAAGAAATTTCAACGGTAACGCTGACGTCGCATCCATCTGTTTATGTACCGTTTATGTATGTTGCATCCACCCATAAGGGTTTAAAAGATGTTTGAGCGTAGCCTGATAACAGTGAAGAATTAGTTATGTGAAAAATAGCTCCTTCAGTGGTTTTGTGTGTATGGGGGTCTCAAAGACAATTGGATGATTTTGAAGAAGAAACTAATTTCATTGGTTCACTCTGAGGTATGTGAGTAAATAATTCAAGTCATTCTTTGTGGCTTGTGTTGTTGGTATAGTTGTCGCTGACTGAAAAGTGTTGTTGGTGGTCCTGTTTCGTTGTTTTGCCAACATGACCTCTGATGATGCTGAAACCACATGTTAAAGTCCTTAGTTTGCAATTACAGGTTTCTTAAATAGAGTATATTGCTCAACGAGGGGTGGCCTGTGTGCATTTGACCATGCGCCAGGTGCACTGGAATGAAACCAGCAGGGATTAGAGATCCCATCTGAAATGTCATGTTCTGATGGCAGTCAGAGGTACCTTTATGAAAGCAAGCTTTATATGTTCAAGGGGCCTAAAGTGAATTTCAGCAGATTATGGGACAGTGACACAATTCACTTTTATAAAAAGGGCTGTAATTCCTACACACATTAGGCTATGTGGATGCCCTCAAATTAAATATGAAGGTCTGAATTTAACCTAATTGAACCTAATTTGACCAGAACAACCTATTTTGAGTCACTGTCACAATAATTTTGTGTTTAACGGTAATTAAGCCTTTGCTTTAGTCTTTTCTTTTGCCATGTGTGTCTCCAGATTAAATTATGTTTTCTAGGGGTAAAAACAGTATTGAAAATTCCACAAGGGAATTTGTAAGGTATTACCATTTTAGTGAACTTGAACTTTCTATGCATCTTATTTGCTGTTGTAAAAGATGTGCTTTCCCGTAGGAAGTGTCCCCTCAGTCCAGTATAGAGAGAGAATCATTATTAACTCTGACAGTTGGTGGAGTTTTAGAGCCAGATACTGTAGGATATTCCCATCATGCAGAACATATAAGGCCTTTTTGCAATGGTGACATTCTAGCATTATTAATATTGCAAATAAAAGAATAGCCCGAAAATATAGGTTCTCCTACATTCTGCCGAGAGGCAGCACCGAGAGCACTTATTGTCTGTAAGCTCTGAGGCATATACACACAAGCATTTTAATTTTATTCAGTGTTCATATGTTACATCTTTTCAATTAAACAGTAAGTCATAATAAACATGAGGCAAGGACTTATTTAATTTATTATATTTATTATTCATTTTTCATTATATTCATTATATTTTATTTAAGCTGCATCCATTCCACAAGTAGACTACTCATGGCTAAATATAGCTATCATTTGGCACATCCTATTTTGTGCACACTGTATCCAAGACAAAATTTTAAATATAGAAAGCTCATATTTTTTTCAAAGTGAATTTCTTAATGCTGGTTAAGGCATCATTCGGAGCTGTGCGACTGAAGGAAAGTCACAGCCTCTAAGAGAAGCTTCTTATCTCTGTTGGGTGTGTATGGCCACATTTATTTTAAACAAAGAAACGGTTGCATTCAGTCTAACAAAAGTGCCACAGGGACGGTGAAGCCGCAAACCACCTGTACAGGGTCTCATCAGGAGCCTGCGCTTCTGTTCAGGCAGATGGGTCATGGCAGCCCAAACAGGTCGAAAGCAGCCACGTGGCTGAAACTAATCATTCATACTGTAAACACTTGGGTTGCGACACTCCCTCCTTAATGCCATGTGTCAGTCAGGTGATGCTAAGGAGGAGCACCAAAGTAACGGATAGCAGCGGTTACGGTGTGACCGAACGGAGGGGCGGAGGGGCCAACGCCATCGCGAGTCCTAAACACCACTAAACCTCTCACGATGAAAGTAGGACTCTAGCATTAAATCATCTTGTCTGGATTGGAAATTGGAGCCCAGAAAAAGGGACCTTGCCTCCAAGCACCGTGGGATTTAAAAGTTTCTGTCTAACCAATTGAAACGAATGGCTTTTCCAAATCTGACACTTCAAACAGATAAGGTTGTACATCTACAGGTGGGCATGTTCCTGGAGATCTAGGTTTTCACTCCAACGCTAACCAAGCTCATTAAACTCATTCAACAGCTAGAGATCTCATTGGGCTGCTAAATAGTAGAATCAAGTGTGCCAAATTAGAGTTGAAATGAAAACCTACAGGGTGGTAGATCTCCAGGAACAGGATTGGGCATCCCTGGTTGACAGAATTGATGAATGGTCACACTTTAAACCTGTGTTATGTGTGCTGGGTTTTGCAGAGCAATTTTCTGTGGATTTCAGGGTTTTGAAATTGGATAGCTGAGGTGGGGAGAGGGGGGATCCTCTGTTATGCAGGAGGACTCATTGCGCAACTGAAGCCCATATGCTGTAAACAATCTGGAGAGTGGCCTTTTTTGGTCTGGGTGGTGGCTCTCTCTGTCCATTCTAGGGTTTAGCTCACCCTTCATAGGCTGTGCAATCTTTGATCACTTCTCATGGTCAGCCGGATGGTTCAAGTCCTCAGTTGTTGGAATTCAGAAAACTGTTGCCAGTACTGTACTGTACATGTACAAATTATCTGATGTTGGAATAGGGCACTGGTCTAATTATTTCCAGTCTTATTGCCATGGCAGCTGTCGTCATGTTCTCTGAATAAATCTGAGGGTTCAGCGAGCGCGGCTTCCTGACAGCTGAGCGATCTCCCAGAATGCCGCAGGGCTGCTTTTCCTCGCCTGTCTGAGACACAGGAGGGACCCTAATGAGAAGAGAGCTTGTTACCAGCAGTAAAGGGCCCACAGCTTGTGCTCATCGACCACATCGTCAGCACGCAGGCTCTGGAAAGCTTCACCTGGAGGAAGATGCCTGATGAGTGCAGAGTCCCGCCCTGAGACCATCGCTGCCTTTTTCCCTATGAAAACAACGAGCACACTGCCTTGTGATAATTCACGCATGAAATTTTTTTACCCATTGAAGCATAGGTTTTTTTTAATGCTTTTTCTAAATTCTAAATTGTTGTTCTCAAACTCCATTGCTTAGCAGCAATGATTGTTACATTAGAATGTTCAGTTAAGGATCTTTCGTGATCTTACTCCTGAAAGAGTTAAATCCCTGGCTTTTTCCGAGAGGGCTTAAAAGGAAATTCCAGGAAGCTTTATTTTGCCTCTCTTTAATATGCGCAGCTCAATCACACCACCTGGGGCTGTACATTTAATATATAATCATATTTTACCACACAGCTATCATGTAACTGGTGCTATAAATGAATTTAGTCTTGTCTGGGGAAAATTATTTGTCTGAGCCTCGGGCAAATGGGTAGCTGAATGTAAGCAATTTGTATGTAAGAATAATTTAGGTAGACCCTGAAAAATCACAAATCACATGAATGAATGCAAGGTATGTCCTTCCCACTGATTTGTAATGACGTGCCTGTGATCTGAGAACCCTTTTCTCTGTCTACCTTTAGAATGGATAGAGGATATCGAAACACTGATTCATGGTTTTGGACAGTGCAGGAGGAAAGATGGAATTAAGGAAAAATGGTTGTAATTCGACTACAAAGGGGAAAAGGAATCACCCCAAGCAAAGGTGTTAATTCAGTCCAATCGTGAAACTCTAAAACTAGCAAAAGGAGCAGTTGACTGTTCATTCCTTGGCTCTCATTGGCACAAATCTGAGCCCCATGTTGACAATGCCAAGAACAGACTAAAGGCGATCAAAAGCCTAGAATCAAGACTAGATGCTAAAAGCTTTCTTATACCTGCACCTGGGAAGTGATTGAATTCACCTGGCAATTCAGAAGCAGCTGAGAAATTGCACTAAACCAAACCATACAGACTGCACTGTATATATTCTATGGTCAATTGTTCAGTTGTTTTTCCCTATATTGTTTTAAGACTTTAACTTTATTTCTGCTAATATGCTGTCCAAAGTTTACGCTGAGCATTTCTCCTGTCAGACACGATTAGCGTTAGGGGAGGTACTGAGGAAAAGCACCTGAGCGCACCGGCTTGCTCGGCCTGTAGCAGGCTTAATGTAGCATTCAAGTAGAGCCTCGGGGTGGACAGATGCATGGGTGAAGCTACTGCTTCTTTAGCTTAGGCTTCAGTGCAACCGTTAGGCCCCGATGAGGGAGCCTGCTGGGTTCTCCTTTCTGTTTAAATTGCACTTCCCAGTACATACGCTCAGTGATGACTAGGCACCTGTCAGTGGCTCCTGCCCCTCCCGCCCCCCACTGAACCGAGCGCTGTGTGTCTGTGCTGCGAGGTCACTGCGGCCGGAGGTGTGTTTGCTTGTTTTTGTTTTGTTTGCTGGCTCTTGGTTGGGTCTCATCACTATGTCATTCTTGACTGCTCTATTTGCGGGTCCGACTGAAAACAACAAGTCTAATGGCAGTATCTGTTTAAGGGGTCAATTTCAGCTTCTCATTGTGGGGCAGTACTGCTGAAATGTAATGTGATGCACCATTATAGTATATCCAGTGGGGTGCAAAAATTTGGGCACCCCTGGTTTAAATGTCTGTTACAATTAATCTGTATTTGCAAACCTGAACTATTTATTTTCATTTTTTACTGTTTATAAATTGTAAACAAAAAGGAAAAGGTGATTACTAAGGCCCAGACCCAGGTGATTTACTTGTTGGGCCTTCAATGAAGTGCCTGCAGGAAAGATGGAAAGGTTTTGGGATGACCACCACAGTCCCCTGACTTCAATATTTTAGAAAATTTGTGGAGAGATCTCAAACATTCGATGAAACTGTATCACAAAACTGTATTTTATTTTTTATTTTTTTATAAAAAGCAATCTTGGCAATGGCCATCAAGAAAGAAACTTACTTCTCCTTCCTTGTGCTCCTTCTCTCTCCCAGGATCCAGGAGAACAGCTGGATTATCTTCCTCCTCATAATGGCTGGCACCTTCTGGGTTTACCGGCTCATCAAAGTCTTCTGCAATATTCTTAGCTATTGGGAGATCCGCCAGTTTTACATCAAAGCCCTGAAGATACGGATGGTAAGTCCATTCGGCTATCTCCGCGCTGCAGGTAATGAGACAGGCGGTGGACAGCCTCTGACTCCCCCCGATGTGCTCAGTTGGGTTGTAGATATGTACTTTGTTATAGATATTACCACGATAATTCTGACATGCATTCAACATGCCTTTCACCAGGATTTTGAATATATTATCCAGTGCTGCTGCTTTTACATCAGTGTCTCAGCATGGAGCATTAGCAGTCATGCTCATGATTTATGGTGATTTGGCCTTGAGCTGATGTGGTGGTCTTGACCAGAGCTAACCTGCCTCCCCTCACGTTCCCCCCGCAGGACGAGCTGTGCAACTTCACCTGGCAGGAGGTGCAGGGCCGCCTGATCAGCCTGCAGCGCGAGCAGCAGATGTGCATCCACAAGAAGGAGCTGACAGAGCTGGACATCTACCACCGCATCCTGCGCTTCAAGAACTACATGGTGGCCATGGTCAACAAGTCCCTGCTGCCGGTGCAGCTGCAGGTCCCGCTGTTGGGCGACGTGGTGTTCCTCACGCAGGGCCTCAAGTACAACTTTGAGCTCATCCTGTTCTGGGGGCCTGGCTCGCTCTTCCAGAACAAGTGGAACCTGCACCCCAGGTACAAGCGGGCTGGGAACCGGCTGGAGCTCGCCCAGCAGCTGAGCCGGGTCATTCTCCTCATGGGCCTGGCCAACCTGCTGCTCTGCCCCTTCATCCTGGTGTGGCAGGTGCTGTATGCCTTCTTCAGCTACACGGAGGTGATCCGGCGGGAGCCGGGCAGCCTGGGGGCACGGCGCTGGTCGCTGTACGGACGCCTCTACCTGCGGCACTTCAACGAGCTGGACCATGAGCTGCACGGGCGGCTGGGCCGCGGCTACAAGCCCGTCTCCAAGTACATGAACTCCTTCACCTCGCCACTGCTGGCTGTGATGGCCAAGAACGTGGCCTTCTTCTCCGGCTCAGTGCTGGCCGTGCTCATCGCCCTGACCGTGTATGATGAGGACGTGCTGACCGTGCAGCACATCCTGACCGCCATCACCGTCCTGGGCGTGGTCATCACCATCACCAGGTGAGATGGGGAGGGGGGCGATTCACACCAATGAGGGAAGCAGAGGTGATCCCGAATGTTTGTGTTTTGGCAGCCCAGGGATTCTGGGAAGGTTTTATCTGTGTCTGGCATGTCTAATGCTGTTCGGCAAGCTCTGTCGCCATGTTCCGTCTGTGTTTTTAAGTCATTTACTGTTATGAGATTGCCTATTCCACCGGGGTCATTCCATGCTGACTGAACCAACTTGCACCACATACCGTCTCCAATTTTCTTAATTTTTTGTGTGTTGGTGGGTATCAAGGTGAAATTAAAATACTCAATCAAAATTTGAGGTCAATCAGTCAAACAGTTTTCGTGTTAGCGCCCTTTAAAAATTAGGCCTAAATTCCTTGAAACTGGTATTTTGGCTGTAGATCATAGATCTGGTGTCTCGTTTTTAAAAAAACACTAGTTTATAAGGTCAAAATTAAGGTGTTTTCATTTCACCTTGATACCTACCAACACACACAACATTAAGATTGTGCACAAGTTGGTTGAGTTGACATGGAATGACCCTCATCTCTGCAAAAATAATTGCTGACATAATAGACCCCAAGTAGGTTGGTCATCGTGCATATGTGCGTGTGTGTCCCAGGTCCTTCATCCCGGACGAACACATGGTGTGGTGTCCGGAGCAGCTCCTGCAGTGTGTGCTTGCGCACATCCATTACATGCCAGACCACTGGAAGGGCAACGCCAACAAGAGCGAGACCAGAGACGAGATGGCGCAGCTCTTCCAGTACAAAGCGGTAAGAGACACCCGTTCGACTGGTGAGTCACCCGTGCGGTCAGAGCAGAGGCCCGTGCCAAAACCCTGCTGAACCACGTGGCACTTCCCGAAAAGAAGCAGCTCATCTCACTGTGGGAAATTGATTCTCGAGTCCAGGGCTGATGTCATCGGCTGTGAGATCCTCAGATCACATATCCACCACTAATGCGCATTTCTGGTTTCTTTGTAGCCAATTTCTGTGACGTACATACACAAGTACATTTTCCTACACCATGTTGGTTTCTGCTGCCCCAGCTTGTAGTATTCTATCTTACTTGGTTGTTCTTTGGTGTTTGTGGCTTTAAGTTTAGTTTATAAACCAAATTGACAGGTTATGTTAGCAATAACAAATATATTCAAGAGTCAAAAACAAGATTACCAATGAGAAATTGATTTAGATTTTGATAAAAAATGAGGTAACAAGCATGCAAAATCCCTTTGTCAAATAAAAAGATCCATGATCCAGAACAAGATCAATAAGATCCTCTTTAACAGACTTGGCACCATGTCTATATATGGGTTGTTATTATTATTGGGAGTTATAGAGTGTGTTGCCTGGTAGGGTTTGAGTTGGGGTGTGACGTTTTTGAACACTTGTGGGCACTCAGGTCTTCATTCTGGAAGAGCTGTTGAGTCCCATCGTCACACCCTTCATCCTCATCTTCCTCCTGCGGAACAAGTCCCTGGAGATCATCGACTTCTTCAGGAACTTCACCGTGGAGGTGCTGGGAGTGGGTGACATTTGCTCCTTTGCCCAGATGGACATCCGTCGCCACGGCAACCCCCAGGTGGTGTTCTTCGCTAGTCTTCCTGCATGAGCTGATGCTGTTTGCCTAATAGAGGCGAAAACAGATGAAGCTGGTCTGTGAAATGTTTGCTTTTAACCTCAATGGAAGTGCTGCCACTTTGCATTTTGAATTCACTAAGTTCTGCAGAGCACTGATCCATATACTGGTGTTTCCCTGTGCTTATGTTGCACAGTAGGGTTGTAAGAGCATTTGGGACTGCAATACAAATGAAATGCTGATCTGATTTTCTGTGAAGATATGAACACAGTGTCTGTGTGGTGTGCACAGGCTCCTTATATGCACTGTGTGGTGCATATAAGGCACCAACCATCACAACGTACGTCCACACACACACACACACACACACACACACACACACACACACACACACACACACACACACATGCACACACACACTTCTCTCACCTACACCTCCTTCCAACCAGAGCTGAGAGGGCAGTAAAGTGTCACAAATGTCATTTTAAGTACCTGCCTCCTTCCAAATCTACCGTTGAAGCCAGGAGACAAACAACACTTAAGCCACAAATGTCATTTTGTTAGTAAATTGTGAGTAAGTTCCACAAAAAGCACATATGCACACCCTTCTCCCGCAGCAGTCTTTGCCTTACCCAGAGTCAGAATGGCAGGAACACGTCAGGCGAGCTCACACCTCAGCGTCCCTAATGGTGCTCGATTTAACGCCAGTCTCTCCCCCTCACCTCAGTGGATGTCAGAGGGCCAGACGGAGGCGTCCGTCTACCAGCAGGCGGAGAACGGCAAGACGGAGCTCTCCCTCATGCACTTCACCATCAAGAACCCGCGCTGGCAGCCCCCGCAGGAGAGCTCCGTCTTCATCAGCCACCTGAAGGAGAAGGTGCAGCAGGACGCGGTGGGAGGGCCCTCCCCTCAGATGCTGCTGTCCGAGGCCCCCCTCTGCACCTCGCTGCTGTCCAACGAGTCCGCCACCGCCGGCGTGAGTCGCCCTTTCCACTTCAGCCAATCGCACAACACGATGGTAAAGGCAGGTGGAACAAGGGCAGTGGTAATTGGTGCATACTTTCTGGCTGCTGCCGAGGGATCCCGGAAGTACTAGCCAGAAATGGTCTACCAATCAGCATCGCTGTTGTTCTGTTTCTTATTAAGAACTTACTCTGTGATTGATGGAGCTCCTCTTGGGTTCCAAAGCGAATGCTGCATTCATGCCACACTTGCTCTTAAATTTGACATGCAGTTAAGCACAATCATTCATTACACTTTTTTTTTTTGCACAGACTCTGTCTGGCAAGTTAGTTCCCGTGATTGCTGAAATCCTCACGCTTTTAAGATAAAAAATAATTCTCGCTTTTAATTATTAGTCAAAGTTAAGGACGAGCGTTGATTGAATTGCAGCCAGTCTTTGTAGTGTCACTTTTTTTGACAGAATTTGACAGCCAACCCGAGGTGTTACTCACATGAGACACAGTGAAATATCTGCCAAGTTTGTAGAAGGGACATAATTAGGTGGTTTGAAAAAACATTTTGGTTTCCAGAAATATCTGCTGTCATTGTGAGTGAAGCAGGCATTAAAAGTTTCTCATAAAAAAAAAACAAAGAACGTTTTTATAATTCACCTTTATCATCAAGTACAGACCCGTACCGGACACTGTAACCAGCATCTGAATGTGATTGTACCTGCATTTGTCCACGCGTGTGTTTACCCCTGTCTGTGTGGGTGTGTGCGTGCAGCCAGACGGCCTCCTGGCGAGCGTGCTGGCTCACCCTGTGCTGACTGCGTCAGGCCTGCCGGGGCGTGACCGCCGCTTCATCGCCCCCAGCACGGCCGCCTCGGCCGCCGCCAGCGTCCTGGCCTCCCTGTCGGGCTCTCAGCTGCCCGGCCGCGCCCGCCCCCACGGCTCCCTCCCGGCCAACCACTCCCAGAGCCCCATGTACTGCAGCGACCGCACCGTGGTGGACAGGTACCCGCAACGTGCCTGTCATTCTTAACTGAGCGCACTAACGCAGTCACTACTGGTGATGGCGCCAGTCGGCAAGAGCAGAGATCCTGTAGGAAATTAATGAAGCAGTCAGTTTCAAGTCGCTAAAATCAGAATGTAGTCGCTAAAATCATAGCGGTTTTCAAAATACCAGAAAGCTGCTCTGCTTTCTGCACCAAATACCAGCTTACAACCTGGATTTGGACTTTGATTACCAAGGAGCCTGTGGCTAAAGGCATTAGCCTTTACAATTAAACCGTTCATTCTGCAACCTAATGGTAAAAGTCGAACCAAACTATTATTATCAACCAGGTAGTCTGGTTAGTTAGTCAAGCTAGTTGGTCTGCTGTTCACATATGTGGATCATTGAAGGCAGTTCTTAGGGTTAAAATGCTCTGCGCAGATGTAAAGTGTTCTGTCTAAACGTGTATCTGCTGAACAGTTCTTTGATTGACAGCCTTAAACGCGGTGTTTGTTGTTTTCGGTCAGCATGTGCGTGAGTGACTCACGGATCCGCAGTCAGACGAGTTCCGCCCTGCACTCGGAGTTCGCCTCGGCTGAGATGAGCCTCCACGCCATTTACATGCACGAGGTGAGCAAACGTGAGGGCCGAGCAGTGCAGTGAATGCCACGAGCACCCAGGTTGCATTTACAGGACATGTACGTGCATGAGGTCAGCAGGCCTGTGTGCTGTTTGCACGCGTGAGATGACTGCATGAGGATTTTACACAGCATCTACACTGAGGAAGCGAGGTAACACTACGAATGTACATGCCATCTACTTGTGTGCTTAAAGTTTATGGGGCTTAAATATTTATTTTCATTTTCAGATTATTTTTCCCTTTTGTGTGTTTTTTTTATATATGTGACATGCAAACCATAAAATGCAGGAAAAATGTGCCCAAAGATCAACATGTTTGAGCAGTTTTAATTGAGAAGGAAAAAAAAACACACACTGACCTGTGTATGAAGAAAAGTCATTAAAATAATCTATTTTATTGCCAGTCTAGCCATATTTTTTTATGCATGTATTTTAGTATTTGCTCTGCACCGAAGATGACCTGGGCCTTAGTGTAGCTGAGCTGAGATTGGGGAGAATCCCAAGGTTAAATTGTAAATAAATAAACCATGTCATTGTTGTAATGGTATGGACTGGGGGTTTCTGGGAGTCTGAGCTCATCGAGCAAAACCTAAAGTTGTGAACTACACAACCCTTGATACTGTAGCTTAGCTGCCCGTGTGCGGGTCTCTCTCAGGTCCACCAGCAGAGCTCCCTGCCCCAGCGCGCTCCAGGACAGTGGCAGGCTCCTGTGCCAATGAGGGACCTGAGCAGCCATCCAGGTCAGTGACCCAGTCACCCCCCCCCCCCCCTTCCCTGAAAAGAGCATCTTACTAATGTTGGTCAAACAAGGCTTCACAGTCCCCAAAGAAGGTGCAACTAGCTGTGTAAAACTTAACAATATAGTGTCTGTTTTATTAGCACAGCTGTGCAGTATTATGTCCATGCTATATTAGATCCAGCTGTGCTGGACAATGTTAGTGAAACTGAAAACTCAGAGCATGTTGATGAGATCCAGAAGAAGTCACCATGAAGATTTTTTCTCTCTCGGATCTTGACTTCCTCCCTTCTGCCACGCCCGCAGGTGCTCAGCTGCACCCCTTCCATACGGGTAGCCACTCTGTCCCCACCCCCCTGAGAGGATGGACAGAAGAAGAGGAGGAGGAGGAAGAGGAGGAAGAGGAGATCAACAGTCAGTCTCCACCACACCAGAACGCAGGGAGCAGTGGTTGAAGTGCCTTAAACATCCTGGGGTATGTGCTGAGAGATCAGTGTTTCATTAATATGCCTTTTCCACAGTGTCCTGTCAGCAGGTTGTAAAGTTTTGGTTGATTGTGTTGGTTTCCTTTGGTCAGGAATGGAATAATGTTTCCAGCGCTACATTGTTTATAACAGGAAGGGCTGTCACCTCAACTTCTGATATGTTGCCTCTCAAGTGATGCATCTGATCAGAACTCATTTGCTGTTTGTTTTCATACCATTATCAGCCCTGTGCTAAATGCAGCTGTGATTATACTGTGTCTTTTTGAGGATGGTAATTTTCTGGTAATTTTTTGTAATTTGAAGGATTTACATCTTCAGAAGCGTTCTACTGAGGTACTGTTTCATAATGTCAGGCTGAAAGATCTGGTGATCTGATCTCATCCCAAGTTCTCTGTATCCTGGCTAAGCAGTAGGATATACTTGGAATCATTAATGAGACTCATCCTCATTCATCCTAACATAATTCGTCACAAGATAGAAAGAAAGCTTAGTGACTGAATACCAATCCTGTGGTTACAGAGACCCCTGGTGGACTATAATCAAAATGCATCTATTGAATGGTTGGAAAAATATTACATTACATTACATTACATTATTGGCATTTGGCAGACGCTCTTATCCAGAGCGACATACAGTTGATTAGACTAAGCAGGAGACAATCCGCCCCTGTATGTTGTATCCACTGACTGAGCACTTTATTAGATACACCTACTTATTCATGTGGTTTTCTAATCGGCCAATTGTGTGGCTGCACTTCAGTGAATACATTCATGCAGACACGGGTCAGGAGCTTCAGTTAATGTTCATATCAACCATCAGAATGGGGAAAAATGTGATCTAAGTGACTTTTACTGTGGAATGATTGTTGGCGCCAGACAGGGTGGTTTGAGTATCTCAGAAACTGTTGATCTCCTGGGATTTTCATGCACAACCATCTCTAGAGTTTGCAGAGAATAGTGCGAAAAACAAGAAACATCCAGTGAGCAGCAGTTCTGTGGGCAGAAGGTGACAGTAACGTAAATAACCACACATTACAACAGTGGTATGCAGAAGAGTATCTCTGAACACACAAAGCATCAAACCTCTAAGTGGATAGGCTACAGCAGTAGAAGACTTAATGAGTCAAAAAAAAACTTGTCTAATAAATACCTAATAAAGTGCTCACTGAGTGTATATTATTGTACGCAGCCACCAACTACTGAGATGCTGAGCACAACAGTATACTAATGAAAAATAACCACTCATGTTAAAGTCAAGTATATTGAATTACTGATTTATAATCCCCCAGTTCGATGACATTGTAGCTTGCCTGTATAACAACATTTTTTAAAATTCTGAACCATATCTCTCTTTTGTCCGCAGGTTTTTATAAGTTTTTTTCTTTTTTTTTTTTCTTTTTTTTCTTGAACGTCGTGGCCTTAGATCATCTGTTCGAACCTTACCAGTGTTGGCTTTCGGACAAGTCTGTTAAGAGTGCAGTGTGCGGTTGCAGGAGACCCCAGCCCAACCCAGCCTCCTCCTCACGCCACGTCACCCCCGTCCCGGAGGCTGAGCGGGGGGCTGCGGGGGCTCCACACGTCTTCCTGCCCCCTCCCCACTTTTTTTGCTTTGGTTTCTTCCCCGTGTTTGTGATGGAACCGCCGAGCGCTTCAGAAGCACTGCAGCCCCGTGTGAGCGGCGTATAGCAGCAGACCGCTGCTCTTTTATCTGGCACTGAGCGATGGATGCAAGCGAAGCCAATCGATCCAGACGGTGTGGCCGCACGCTGTGATCAATCGTGCTCTCTCTGTGTGGCGGCTGTTGGCCGCAGCAGATGATATCCTTTTCCCCAGCTTGCTGAAAGGATGCGTGGCGGTCTCTCACTGCTTCTGGTTAGTTCTTGGGATGGGTGGACGGTTGAATCGGTGGAAGAGAGCACATCTGCCCAGTTGAGAGAGCTCAGTTTGGTTATCCCGCACCGTTCTTGACGAGTCTTGCGGACATCCTCGCTCGCAAGACTGCCAGGCAGGAAGCTGCACGACGCTCACTAGAACGTCTTCCACAAAAAGCTTGTTTTTGCATGGTTACTCTGCGCTTGTGGTCTGAGGTACATTCTGTGTTCACCAGTAGGGGTAAGCAAAGTTCCTTTCATCAAACACTGCATTTAATTTACGCCAAGTACCGTCGTGCTGCCTGGTGTTGGAAGAATTTTGGCGCATTTTGCCGACCGCCCTCAGTCAGGACACCAGCAGAAACCGAATTATCGATATCAACTTTTTCCATCATCAGTCCACTTCTATTCTTTGAACCCTAAACTTCTCTACTGATGACAAGTCAAGGTGCTACCTAAAATCAAAAAAGTAAGAACAGTCATCAGAAATGGACCACAAGGAAATTGAACTGTTCAAACCATTGAAGAAACGTAGACATTTCACTGCATTTCCACGATGTCGTCATTTGAGCAGTGGCTCTTGAAGTCTGTTTTTCCTGCGTTCTCCCTCTTCTTTCAGGATGCCTCTAGCTGAGTTCCACCACCTCAACAGAAAGCTATGGAGAGGCTGATACGTATCTGTGTGACAAAGGCCTCGTTGGGCCAGATTGGGGGGTGTTTTAGATTAGACAGATGCCTACTGGACAGTGTTGTCCATCGGGGTTGCTGAAGTTGCTGCTAATGGCAATGTCATTATAGAGAGTAGGTATAACTTTGATTCAAGATTTTCAGTGTTACTTCTTGAAAGTTGATTTGATTTGGGTTTTTTTTGTTTTATTTTTTTGTTTTTTGCTTGTTCTAAGTATGCATCATTCATGTTTTTGGTTTTTGTAAAAGTAGCTTGGAACAAAATCCTCCAACTGCTTCTTCAGGCTTGGGCTGATGGAAGTTATGATGGAATTAGGACTGGTGTCGTTCATTCAGTTTCTTCACCATGTGGTCACAGGGTGGTGACCACAGGGTGGTCGTCATGGTTACCCGCACTGGGTGGCTTGTATGTAAAGTAATTAATGCCAAAGGTATTATTTCTATTTTTGTATGTTTTATTTATTCTGCTTTAATCCTTATGTCTGTTCAATTACAGCACAGTTGGCAAGTTGACTGCTTACGGAGGCTGTGTTTCACAACATGGTCATGCCGGGTGATTACGCATATTTGTACTTTTTAAAACCGTCTTGTCACACACCGCATGTTTATCAGATGATTTGATATAATCTTCTGTCTGTGACTTGACTTAATTTGTTTTCCCTTTCAAAACAGACAACCCCCCCTTCTCCCAAAATACACAAATACGGGAACCTAGTCCATGTTTGTAATGTTTCCTGGTGCTTTCATGTAAGTTAATCATTAATTAAATTAATTGACAGCATATAGGCCTATGTGTCTTTGAAAGCTTGACTAATTCTCATTTTTAGCAACCATTTTTATTGCAATGGCTTTCATTAACATATTTAAACAAAAGAAATCTGGCAGGTGTTATGCTTCCCCCTATAAAAACTGAAGAATCCAGGAATTTGTGTTCATGCATGTTATATTTATGTATCTTTTGAGCCTGCAGATTTTGTTACTGGAGTATTTGTTCTGCCATTTATTCTTAGTTCAGAGAAATGGCTAATCCTTTACATTGAAAGAAAAATCTCCAGGAAACAAAATTTTTCAACTCAATGATTGGCATCCACTGAAATTTATATTTTTCTATTTATATTTCACAATGTATGTATATGCCCCATTTGTTCATTCATTTAAACTTAATGTATTTATACCAAAAACGATTAATGCAATCCAACAATTATGACAAAAAGACAAGCCTGAAAGGTGAATCTTTTTATTGAGATTTCACAACCTGATCGGCAATGTAAACGTATAAATATGTAAACATATACGGATGGATTTAATTACTGTTATATGTTACAAAATAATCTATGTTATGAGTCAAACTACTTGGCAATTTGTGCGCTCATGCTTTATGATTTGGTATGGCATAAATACCATGGACGCCTCTTGTACGCACACTCATACCCCATATCCCCTGACCCAAACAACGTAACAAGCATTTTCCTTCCAGCTATCCTTGTATGCATTTTATCAGTCGTAAAGCAATACAAAATAGAAATGGATGATCAACACAAATCGTGATTATCTCTCCTAATGTTAACATTATCATTGTACAAATGATCCCCTTTCATTTTCTATTTTTTATGAAGCTATAGCAAGTGTTAATTACAATGTTTGTACATAATACTGAATGTATAACCTGCCTGTAAACCACATAGAACTGTACAGATTTTTTTTGTTTGGGTTTCTGTAGTAAGGAGAGTTTAAGATAGAGCTTACTGTGTGTTAAGCTAACACTTACAGAGCGTTTTGCACTGAGAAAAAAAAGAAGTAATCAAGTAACAAGAGTCTGCATTGTGCATTGGAGGTTTTTGTGGAGTACGTAGAACTCCAGCTGGGGTGAGCAATACCCCTGACTACATATAAAAAATGTAAAAACCACACAGTGTTGTCTTTTCAGGATGTAGGGTCAAAAATGACAATAAACCTTCACGCAACACTACATCGAAATAATATGCTCCTCTGTTGATGGGTATTGCTATTGATATTCATTTGCATTAAGTGTATTAATTCCAGAAGCAGTGGGTCATTGGAATGGGTAAAGGCAGCTAAAGCATAGTCCTTGTGTCTGATATGTGGCTGGTTCCCTGCCTGCAGCGAAGGATGTACTGTAGGTCCCAGGGGGGACAGGGGCGGGGGGGGGGCACGCCCAACTTTGGGAAAACATCTGGTTCTTTTAGTGTCCCCCTTCAAAAAAGAAAATGTCCTGTTTGTTCCCCAGATGAGATTGACAGCCTTGCCTGCAGCCCTGTACTTCAGAACGTGTACTGTGGAGTCAATCTGTGTTTTCCTGCTTGAAGTCTTTTTTCTGAATGCCTTAGGGACTAGAATAGCTTCCATCTTATGATTCATAAACCTGTGAATGCTCTAACAATTTGCAGTTTTTAAGTGCGTTTCGCATTTTACTTTTTTTGTTGGCGTGTGTGTGCGTGTGTGGTTGGGGGGGGGGGGGGGGGTTATTGTAACAAAAGAAAATAGCACATGCAAGCCGTTTTTGTATTTTTTTTTTATTTTGCGGCTTTTCTAGTAAGTGTAAGTGTGTGTGTGTGTGTGTGCGTGTGCGTGTGCAACTATGTGTTGTGGTACCAGGTGTGTGTGTGTTTGGGTGGGAGGGGCTTCTCTCTATAACACATGTCTCTATTACGCTCAGCAAATGTTATATTAATAGGGACATGGCAAGGGCAAGGCTTCTGTGTTCTTCCCACGTCAAACAGCTGCACAGTTGGCTCACAACATCAAAATCTCTCATTACACTTTGGGCACAGCTCCTGTAGCAAGAAGTCAGGAGAGCCTAGCTTGCCTTTGTCATGGTCACTCTTAATAAAAATACTGTTAATCCCTTCATAAAAAAGTCCTCTCTCATTATGTCCCATGGCCTCTCCACTGACGCACGCCCCCCTTTTGCACACTCTTCAACTCTGTGTTTGTATATGAGCAAAAGGTGAATCCTAATCCTAATGTACCACCCTGCCCATTACCTGTACCCACTCCGATATCTTCTTATCCACTATAAACCAGTTTAAAAAGCAAGACGACTGGTCCAAGGTGCTAAGTGCTTGGGAATTCATATTTATTTTTAATATATATATATTTTTTGTTTATTTAAGAAATACCTGCTGAAAACAAACCATGCCATTGCAGGACTCTGTTCAGCGGGTTCTGCTTGGTTTACACTGGTTTCATGCAAGGACAGCTTTATGAAACATCTTACAATTGAGTTTTCTGTTGGTTAACAGGGAAAAAAAGCAAAATCCTTTTGTGTGTGTATTTAATGGATGTAGTGTGTTGAAAGATATTGTATTTGGTTTAAAATAAAAAAAATTTAAAGATTTGCTTTTGTTGTTCTGGTTTGGGTTTTCATTTTCCTTGTAAATCTGTAAATGCTTGCAAATCATGTTCTTTCATTTCTTCAAATTGAACATTTTTATTTTAGAATGGTTGCAAAAACTTTTCATGTCTCCAAATTACCGTCTATCAAACTTGCTCCCGTAACATTCCATCAAATTCTACTGAATTCAGGCAACACCACAGACATAAGATCAACGTAAATGTATTTATTCACAATCAAATTTGTGCAAAATGTGCAAAATAGGCTTATTCTGTGTCTAATGAAAGAAAAAAACGGCACAGTTCAGTGATTGGCAGCCAGAATCAAGCGCGGTGCTCCTCTCGTGTGCGGGGCTTGATTAGTGATTCCTTTTCTTCTCTCTGCTCTTATGCAGTCTGGGTGCCACCTCCCCCTTTATTACCTCCCGCAATGCTGGACCCCCCCCCCGGGCGCGAGCCCTTCTTCCCCCCAGAGCCCTTCTTCCCCCCGGAGCTCTTCTTCCCTCCCGAGCCTTTTCCGGCCTTGCTTCTTCTCATCCGACTCTTATGCTGCAAGGAAAGACATCAGCAGTAGATAAGCCATTTGCTTTCTATCACACCAAGTTTTATAAAAAAATAAAAATAAAAATGAAAAAAGTATATTTGTATGAGAGTATATTTCTGTATATTTGGGAATAATGCCAGAATTACATTATTTAAGAATAGTCTAAACATGTAGCTCTTCAGCAAATATCTGTAGAGGAGGAAAGATTCTATCAAAGGACATTAAATGTAAAAATAGTAAAGGTATATTTTCCTAGTGAGAGCACAGAGAGAAACTACAAAAATGTCAGAATGTGCTCTCATTGAACCAATGGAGGGATTTCCATGGACAGTGTACTGTGGCAAACGGGCCTTCATTTTGGCTCTCTTTGCTATGCCAGTGTTCTGTAATATTGGAGATGGGGCTTTCTGGATCGGTCTCATATGGTACCCTGCAGCGCCCTGCTTACCTGCAACTGATCCGCTGGGGTCATGGGTTCACATGTGATGTCACTGCTCTGGGGTATACTGCTCTCCAGTACCGGCTGAGAAATCGCCATGGTGCACGTAAATGATTTCTGTATAAGAGGAGAATGCCATAATGAAGTCGTCATCAAATTATTTGAAATCAATCAATTTTCAAAGGACACAATACAGTATTATTAATTGCATATAGGCTGAATAACATTAGGCTATAAGAATAGCATTATTCGGTGTTAAAGTACAGCATGCATTGTTTTACATGGATTTTGAATATCAACACATACATGTTTACTATATAATCACATTATTGTTATTATTAGTAGTAGTTGTATTACTTTTCTTGGTTTGCATCCCCCATACTTTTACCCCATTTTTCTTACCCCATTCCTTTTTAATGGACACTGTTTGCCTATCTGGTCCTCTGTGCGTTCACAGATAGTCTCATGCAGTGGGAACTCAAGCTTCCTGACCACCACTGGCTTGTCCAGAGATTCAGCACCGGGCACCTTGGGTTAAAGATTTTTTTTTTAAGTCAAAACAGCATCCTTTCAATCATTCATCTGCCAAAGCTGTAGGCATACTCTGTTTGCATACTATTGAAAACAGCTGGATGTTTTATGTAATGCACATCTCATGAGGGTATGTCAAATGTCTATTAGAGCACTCAAAATGTTAAGGACTGCAATATATTGCACTAACCCGACCCACACTTCTGCTCAAGGTGAGCATAGAAATATTGGTATTGGTGTAAATATCCCTAAACATTGTGTGCGTATGTGGATGTGTGTCACCCATTGATTGTCAGCTCCTCAAATTTTATGAAAAGTCTAAGTGGTGTTTATCTTTGAAAAATTATTATATAAGCTATTTATCAGTGGTTTATTTTGTGTTTGTTGCATCGGTTTACTCACAGTTTCAACTCGCAGAGCTCTCAGCAGCGGTGTGAATGCGTGTTGTTCCCCAGCTTGTTGTATATAACGGGTGGTCGCATCTACGATGACCCCTTCGTAGCTGAACGGCACTCCACGCTGAGCAGTGGCCAACAAGGCGGTCAGTGCGACCAGTAGTGTGTTCACGAAAGCCTTCATTGTTTGAGCAGGTTGAGGGATGAAGCATATTGTCCTCTTTTATACCCTGTCTGAATGGAATTACCAAAGTTGAGTAATAGCTTGTTTCTCAACTCCCTGGAAAGTCTTGTCGTGACTTGCTGATGTGTTCAATTTCATCAGACCAGCTGTGCAAAGAGCCAAAGTGGCTTTATCAGCATTCCGGACAACATCTGGAGAGTGCTGCCTGACAGATTTATGTTTTTCTGCACCGGTTTGGTAACTTGATAATTGCTACTGTGAATGTAGCGATAAATATGAAACAAACTCAAAAAATCATGCATTGTAGGCAAGTGGATATAATTCCACTAACATCTGTATTTGATCAGGGAATATATTTGCTTTGCCTGTTCATTGTCAATAAAGTAGTAATAATGTATTTGATTAAATTCTACTTGCAATATTACATATGGACAAGTGTTCCTGGTTCTCCTGTTGACTACACGGAGATAATCAACACTCAAGCATTTTCATCGGAGAATAATGGTATAATTCAACTTTGCGATATGACCATATAGAATATGTGCACACCCTCCATTTGTGGGGAAATGACTGTTACAAAAATTCCAGATTTCCAGACACACACACACACACACACACAGGCTCTTGTCACATAAGGTCATACACACCCGCGCAGAAACAGCAGCACTCAAGCGGGCACACAGACACTAAGCATTTTCGGAATTATCTCTGTAACATATCACTCGGATGGGTGCCTGAGGAACAGTACAGCACACCCAGTCCACATGCCTTGGATATTACTCAGTGAATAAAAATTGAACAAATATAGTTATTGCCTGAGAACTAAATCAATTGGAACTATTAAAACATGTTTTTTATGCATATAAATTTGATCTCAGATATTCAAATCCTGGTGTAGCCACAATAAGATCCGCACAGCCGTTGGGCCCTTGAGCAAGGCCCTTAACCCTGCATTGCACCAGGGGAGGATTGTCTCCTGCTTAGTCTAATGAACTGTACGTCGCTCTGGATAAGAGTGTCTGCCAAATGCCATTAATGTAATTAATGTAAATGACTGTCACCTTCCTGTCAGGTTTTACCAGTCTGGCCCTTGTCCACTGACCTCTATCATTAACCAGGCATTTATGCACGCAGAACTGCTGCTTACTTTTGTTTTCCACACCATTCTCTGCAAACTCTACACTGTTGTGTGTGAAAATGTGTTTGGTAGACCTGTACACCTGCTCATTTATCTTTGCTTTACAGGATTTTATATATGCCTGAGAGATTTTTCACAGATTTTCACACTGGACTGTACGTGGAATTCCAATCAGGGGTGCAGATTTCCTAATTAGCCATGTCCTTAACTGTAAATTGTAATATTTGGTAGTTAATAATAACAGCTTGTGCTGCTGAATGTGCTGAGGACTAAAATGAATGTCCATTCATTTACACTGCTTTCCTTGTTTGCTTTGCTACTAACTTGCTATTAACTTTAATGTTTATTAACATGCATTACTACTGAGTATTATTAATCTAAATTATTTTGACCTACTTACATTTACATTTACATTTTTGTCATTTAGCAGACGCTTTTAATCCAAAGCGATTTACAAGTTTATAGGTTCTACCACAAGTCAAAGCATCACATCCATAACTAGGAAAATACACATGGAATGCTGTTCTAAACATATAGTCGTCATCATAAGTGCAATTCTTTTTTTTTTGGGTTAGACAAGGATAGGGATATCAGAAGGGGGGGGCAGGGGAAATCAGGAGGGAGGACTAAGGTAGAGTTTGAAAAGGTGTGTTTTGAGTCTGCGTCGAAATAGGGGGAGGGATTCTGCTGTCCTGACAGTGGTAGGCAAGTCATTCCACCACTGAGGAACCAGAACGGAAAACAGGCGTGAACGTGCAGCTCGACCGCCAGGTGCACGTAGAGAGGGAACCATAAGGCGACCAGAGCTGGCAGACCGGAGTGGTCTAGCTGGGGTGTAGGGAGTGATCAAGGATTGTATGTAAGGTGGGGCAGTCCCCTTAGCAGCCTGAAATGCCAACACTAGGGCCTTGAATCGGACGCGTGCGGCAATAGGAAGCCAGTGAGGCCAATGAGAAGCGGGGTGACATGAGCTGACCTGGGCTGACTGGTGATCAGGCGGGCTGCAGCATTCTGGACCAGCTGGAGGGGCTTGATGGCACACTGGTTGGGGTCATGGAGATTGTTCTGGAGAAGATAAGTGGACAGTTGGGAGCAGACCTCCCGTTCCAGAGTTTTAGTGAGAAAGGGAAGAAGAGAGACAGGCCGGTAGTTGTTCAGGGCAGAGGGGTCAAGAGTAGGTTTTTTGAGCAGGGGAGTGACTCTGGCCCTCTTCAGGGAAGAGGGCATGGTGCCGGAAGAGAGGAAGGTGTTGATTAGAGAGGAGAGAAAAGGGAGAATGTCATTGGATATAGATTGTAGGAGGGGAGAGGGGATGGGGTCAAGAGGACAGGTGGTCGGGCGGTGGGATGTAAGGAGTTTCGATGTGTCGAAGTCAGAGAGGGGAGAAAAGGAGGCTAGGGAGTTGGGGAAGGTAGGAGGCCCGAGCTAATTTGGTGGTGAGGGGACACAGAGAGTCAAAGGAAGATGAGAGGGAGGACATCAGAGTTCTAGCAGCATCATCGGGAGACAGTCGAGAGAAAGACTCTGCGGATGGTAGGGAGAAGAGGATTGTAGATGAGAGGGTGGAGGAAGACAGGTGGCATAGGTTCCACCGACAGGTGACAGTGGATGGTGCGAGAGATGGATGGGTGTTAGAGGAGAGTGGAAGAGAAAAAGGGATGAAGGAGTGGTCAGATATATGGAGTGGTGTTACAGAGAGGTTGGTTGTTGTGCAGCTCCTTGTGAAGATGAGGTCAAGAAGGTTGCCTGCTTTGTGGGTGGGAGGGGAATGAGTGAGGGTAAGGTCAAAAGAAGAAAGGAGGGAGAGAAAGGTAGACTGGGTGGACTCTGAGTTGAGGTTGAAGTCACCCAGGAGGATCAGGGGGGTGTCATTGACTGGTGAGGAGCTAAGGAGAATTCAAAAGAGGAGAAGGCGAAGGATGAGGAGAAGACACTAGATCTCCATGAGGATGAGATTAGGAGACCTGTGCCACCTCCTCTGCCAGAGGTTCTGGGTGTGTGGGAAAAAGAGAAGGCAGAGGAAAGGGCAGCCGTTCTCTGGTGAGAGCCACGTTTCAGTTAAAGCAAGAAGGTCAAGGTTGAGGTGGGAGGTATAGGCAGATGCTTTCTGGATGGCGGACTGGCAGTTCCAGAGGCCACCAGCCACACAGAGATCAATACCAGCGGATCTGGGAGGGAAGATGAGGTTTGAGATATTCTGCCCATGTTGGCGGGAAGTGAACCTCCTACCTGACTGGGACCTGGGGAGAGGAGAGAGTACAGGAATGGGAAGGAAACACATGGAGGGAACTAGGGAGGACAAGAGGAATACTACATAGTGAAATGAGGGCAGGCAACAAAAATAAAGTTAATCATCAGGCTCTCTGACACCCGTAGATAGACACCCTCGACTTTGTACGCCTGCAACTTCGTATGACGAGGCAAGTAGCCGAGGCTGCCGCACCCAGCTGCCGCTGGTGCGCTACACAAGTGCTTAAATAACACTGACGCTGAATACAGAAAATGCTACCAATCCACTGCAGAACACTAATGCACACTGAAGTGAGTTCAGGTGTGCCAGTAATTATACCCTAAGCAGGGTGCAAACTATTGGCTCTTCCTAAAACAAAAGCTGTGGCCTGCCAGCCAGTAAAAACAATAGCCTAACTTAATAGCCTAGCTCACCTGAGAGAAACAAACACCTAACCCAGTTTCACTGTAATCTAAATAAACACCACTTGTATTAACTAACAAACAAACAAACAAATACACAGCAGAACACTATAATGACAACTAAACTGAATTAGAAACAGCAAACAAACAAATGATACTTAACTAATCCAGGAGAAAATGCTACCAACCCACTGCAGAACATTAATGCACTACTTCAAATTTATTATTGCTGAATTATCATTCTGAAGTGCTTTGTGAAAAATAAACCTTGAAAGGTTTAAAAAATGCTGCCAGAGTCACACAACCTGATCCATGGCTCATACCTTCACTGAAAGTTGCACTCCAGCCTTTCTGTACCAGGAGTGTGGGCAAATTAGAGGCATACATGCCAAAGTTCTGCACATCGCAGTGACAGAATGATTGACAGTTACAGTACAAGTGCAAAGTTACACTATGGTGCATGCTGTTCTTCAGACTTTTCAAAATTGTGAAATTCTGCAGTTCATAAAGAGGACACTGACATTTCCAGGAAGAGAGATCATTGTTTAGTATGGAATGGGAATGTGTTTCGCAAACACTGAAAAAAAAACATTTTCAGTCCATGCCCAGTAGAACAGCATTAGGCAACCAGTGTTTCTGGGTGACATTTTACATTAAGTTACAGGTGTGAAACAGAAACATTCTTAATAAAAATTTAAATAAAAACATGTGCCACTGAATCTAGTTGCTAATTTCACAGCAACACATTCACTTCACTTGTTCACTTATTCACTTTAACATTCCCAAATGCATCACTGTATAGCCAAATAAGACTGAAGGCTATGTGTACTTTTCAATTCACAGGAAGGTACTTTTTTTTCTTATCAAAACATGTTCCAAATATTATAACAATATTGCAGATGGCTCACTGTTCAGGTGACAATTGTCATTATTATTGCATTCTTTTATCAGCACAAGTGTTGTAGTCATCATCACAAGAGCCTGTGAAGACATTTGGTTCTTGCCAGCATTTCCTTGTTTCTCTGCGGTATACATTTGCTCAATGTATTGTTTATCGTGTTCAGTTTAATGCAGACCTCCAACTTGACATGAAAACTATTTTTACTATTATTTCAGATTTTGTCCGATTTCAAAATACATTATCTTGTAAAAGTATTGTTGAGGTTACCAGATTTTTCCGGATTACAACCAATATTTTTATTGCAAAAATAAAATACTGAAATATACTGCTTGCATAAGTAATCAATGCCCAGTCATTATTATTTGGGAGAGCCACCTTTTGCACTCGGTTTTGGGCTAAGTATCTACCAGCATTGCAATTGTTGCTTTGTACTTGGGATCACTGGGCCTCTCTATTTATCGTAAATTTCTTACTTTTATTTGTACAAGGGATGCCATGTCAGATTCAACAAACGCTTCTAACTTCAGAAAACTGTCCTAAATGTTATAATACAGTATATACGGCCCTGTAGGCCGGTTCTGTCGGATATGGGATAAACAGGATCAAGGTAGGTACTCTACCACGTAGTCAGTACCTGATTCGGTAGACTGGGGTTCATTCCTTTTGCCAAATATAACAATATGGCAGATGATGGTTCTTTTATTCCTCCTAACAGTTCACTGAAATACATTTCTGAAAACATTCTGAGAAATACAGTGTCAACACCCAGTTTGAAAGTTTGATTTGAGCTCAATTTTTGTCTCAGCTGACCACCAAACCTTTTCCTACATCTCAGCTAGGTTACTCTCATACCTATGGGCAAACTGCAGACATGATTTGAGATGGGTCTTTTTGAGTAACTTTTTGAGATTCTTTCTCACCCTCCAATGCAGATCCATTTTATGCAGAACTCTTGAGATCGTTCACTTGTACTCCACTACTCCATTTTCAGTTACTTATTTCCACATAATGTCCGGTTGTATTTTGCTGAAAATTATGTGGATGACAACTAAGTATCTTGGTGGATCATGGCACTCGTAGTATTTAATGTCTTGCCCTGGCATCTTGGTAAGCTGGGCAACAACTTTGCTTCGCCCACTGAGCTCTTTGATACTGAATCTTTGTTTCTGTTGCAGTTTGCATAAGGCTACTGTGGCAAAGTTGACATAGTTAGGCATGGTTTATTTGGCAAAACATTAGAGAACCATGGTGATAAGCGGAGCAAAGACTCCAAAACATCCGTTTTATTTAAAAAAAGAAGAACAAGGAAAAAGTGTCGCTCTGAGACTTATTTTAAATAGTTTATATAGGCATATTTTGAAGTGCCTTTTATCAGGATCTTATCCATAGTTTTTTTATTAGAATGATTCTTTACCATTGTACATTAGCTTTGTCTTTTTGCTAATTGTAAGCTATTAGCATTATATTAGCCACCCAAATTACTTTTGAGTATATATTTTCTTTTTCTTTTTAAGATATTTCTTAGGCCTTTTTCAGCTTTATTGGACAGTATATAGTATAGAGAGACAGGAAGAATGGGAGCGAGAGAGAGGGTAAGACATGCGACAAATGTCAGACGGTCGGATTCGAACCGCCGACGTCGCGGCTCGCAATGAGCATGCGGTCAGTGCTCTACAGGCTGCGCCACCGAGACACCCAGAGTATATAGTTTCTTCTTTAGTTTTTCATTAAAATATCACACAGAATGAAATTTCAAAGAATACATTATGAGTTTTATGAAAACATTTTTATTTATAAAGTAACACACTATCATGATGAATAGGTCAAATGAGATGCTGTGGGTTTGTCCAGCCTTCACCAGTTGCTGAAGTATTTTGTCCAACTTGGAGGCTCTGAGAGTGTCTATAAAAGAGGGCAAAACAATGACAATTACTGAGAAGGTGGAATATGGAAAAGATGAAATGCAAACAAATATGCACATTTCGAAAATAAAGATACATCTGATGATTACAGCAGTGGTTTGAGGGGGTGGAATATGACAGAAAAAAAGATCCTGTGAGAATTGCAGACGCTAGTTGCAGTGGACACACTGTACAAGAGGTCAGGCATACAAGATGTGCAGGTGTTTGTGCAGTGCAAGACTATGCTCTGTCAGCTGCTGGGGGATTTTAACATCCAGTGTAATATCTTTACACAGAATATATAGAGGCAAAAGCACTTCTTTACCCTAAACAAAACATTATTAGTACTGTAACAGGATGTCCGAACATAAATGCTGCACCAAATATCACTGATGTGAAGCCTAGGTAATGACATATTGTTTATTTTTTCCAATATATTTTATGTGTTCCATGAAGGTAGATCAGATGCAAAGCCTGTACCTTGCGCTCCTCTGGGTCAGTGACCTCCTGACAGGACACTGTCAGAGACGCTGCCTCTCCTGGCTGTGACTTGAGGACTGTGGCTGTACTGGAGCACTTCTTCAGAGACTACAGATGAGGAGGAACAGAGAATCCATCAGCTTGCAGTCACCATCTACTGAAAGGACCGCACTCACAGGGCAGATGTTTCAATGGCTCTAGTTCAAGAGGATCCAACATACTGTAATTGTGTGCGACTTTTCAGCAAGCAAGTATTTATTGGACCGCTGCAGGTGCCAGCTGTCCATCTGCCAGTGTTGTGCAAATGGGCTTTACAGTGGTCTGTGAGCAGCAGGTCCATTCAAGATCTATTTTCAATTCTTTTTACAGCTGACTGTCTCACCTTAACTTTAAAAACGTTAACGTTAAAAACTGTCCTCTATGCAATTTAACTGTTTCATTAAAGAACAAGAGAAAATCTTTCAGTTGGTTAATGCAATCTAAATGGTAAGAGCTTTACCCAGTATGAAGTTGATGAATCATCACTCTCACTCTTTGTCCATCACTAGTATGGACTAAGGATTGCAAGGATGATATGGACAGCATGAACTCACCCCATTTTCCTTGAAGATGCACTCGTCCTTTAGGTAGTCTTCTGATTTGGGGCACACCGTCTCCTTAAGTGTGAATGTGATGGACTTGATCATGACAGAGCCATCTCCAGGCTCAAACATTGACTGAGTGAGGGGAGGAGGAAGACCTCAGGTCAGATCCAGACATTTTGATTTCAGATTGAAACACAATTTGCTGCTAGAAGCATATTTATTTGCAAGGCTAGTGGTGACAGAAATAAATAAAAAAATATTTACCATTGACCGCAAAGCACCCTGTTTCGGAGGTCCGAAAGCTTTTGTTTCCTGGCTTTTCTGGTTGAAGTCTGCAGTGGCCGCAGCAAGGACATCCTTAAAGGTGAAGACACTCCTGGCCAATGTCACAGAGACAAAAGCAGCAAGGGAGATCAGCAGCAGAGGTCCAACAGAGCTCTTCATTTTCTGTGTTTCACTTCTCATCTCAGTCACACACTGGTTAAATAGAGTGTGGGGTCTGCTTTTTAAAGGTGCAGGTGAACACTCCAAGATTAAGCAACTCAACCTTGGGACATGATGAGCAATGTCCATCATGTCAGAAATAAAAAAAACATTGCGTTCTATTATGAAATGATTCGGGGAAAATTCCTGCAGACTTCTAGTACAAACAGCATCATTCCAATTTAATCCTGGATTTTCCATTTGTGTGTACACAATAAAAAACCAACAGACAGGGCTGTGTAAAGAGAAACTCTTACGCCTTGTCTTTAATGAAGCAATACTGTAAGTAACATATTTGGAAATATATTAACAATATATACTTGAAATACTTTTCCTCCTGCATTCCCTTCCCTTCTGAGGCCCCCGTGCTTAGCACTGGGCAGCACGTCCTGTTCTACATTGCTGCTGAGTTTCCCGTAACTACTGTGCATGTTGTCAGTGGAGAACTCCGCTGGAATGCATCCATCTGGCAGCAATCAAGCAGCTGTTTTTTAAGGGGAAAAAAAGAATCTGGCCCTTTCAACCAACACTGAGTCTAGGTGACCAAAGGTTAGATTATAAAAATATATTGAAATGAACATTTGAATTTTAATCATTTAAAGATTTGAATCTGGTGGCAAGATTTGACAATCCTTTATTGAAAGTACATTGTGTGTGCTGATATAAGTTAATACTCTGTTTTACCAATTTTTCAATAGAATATTTGGTTTTATACTAGATTACTGTTTTTATTTCATTTGTGCAGTTCACAATAAGCACTATTGTATGTTCTTGACTTGGAAGAGTGCAGTCATATCAAACCTTTCATATCATTCATCCATTATGTTTCTTTTCAGCAAACAAAATCATAATTGCAAAAAAAACAGACAGGGCTCTGTAAACAATACATCTACCAGTCCTACACGTAAGTAAGATATTTGGAAACATATACACACGCATATTCTTCTTTTCATAAGACATGCTGTATTTTAGAGGCCATTATGAATAATATCTTACTGCAGTTTTAATACAAAACATATTTCCATTTGAGAGAATACTCGCAGGGTGCAAAGTGGAGCTGAATGATTCTGAGAAGATTCTTGCCCTCTTAGAGTGAAGGACATGAGCAAGTTATGGGCGTCACGGATAATGCAGTGGGTAGCACTGAGTTTGAATCCCGGTCAGCCGGGGCCTCTCTGTGTGGAGTTGGCATGTTCTCCCCATGTTCACGTGGGTTTCCTCCGGGTACTCCGGTTTCCTCCCACAGTCCAAAGACATGCAGGTTAGGCTGATTGGAGAGTCTAAATTGCCTGTGGGTATGAGTGTGTGAGTGAATGGTGAGTGTGCCCTGCAATGGACTGGCGACCTGTCCAGGGTGTATTCCTGCCTTTCGCCCAATGTATGCTGGGATAGGCTCCAGCGACCCTGTTCAGGATAAGCGGGTTAAGATAATGGATATTTACTTATTTATTAGTTTGTTCATTAATTTACTTACTTGCTTTTGCTCCTACATTTCCTTCCCTTCTGAGGCCCCGGTGATTTAAACAGGTCAGTACGTTCTATTCTACATTACTGCTGTGTTTCCTGTAACTACTGTGCATGTTGTCAGTGGGAAACCCCTCTGGAATGCATCCAAATGCTCATCTGGCAGCAATCAAGCAGTTGTTTCCTAAGGGGACTCGCACTGAAGCTAGGTGACCAAGGTTTATATTACATACATCTATTCACATTGAAAAAAAAACATTCAAACAGGTGTTGTTAATTTACAGATTTGAATTTGGTGGGCAGATTTCAGAATCCTAGAACATTTTGAGTGTTAGAATAACCAATTTATACGAGAGTATTTGGTTTTATACTACATTACCATTTTTATGTAATTGTGCACTTCACAATAAGCACTATTGCATGTTCTTGACTTGGAAGAGTGCAGTCACATCATACCTTTATATAAATATATACACAAATCTATGTTAGCATATAAAACATGCTAAGCTTCTTGCATGGGTTTTCCTACCCTTTCCAACAAGGTATAATATGGCATATTCAGGCGATGGACAGTTTTGGAATATCGCTGTGTTCGCATAGCAAAATTAATAATCAGACTTGGGTAAACATGCAACTTGCTATCGATAAACCTGTAACATTAATTGTACTGCCTAATGGGGCTCACGGGGCTCTGGGTAACCTAATTTTTAAATAAAGTACCTTTTTAAATGTGATGCAGCTTGATTAGAAAGCATTAGGGTGAGTAATTTTTTTTTTTAATACATTTTGAATCAAAAATCTGTTTTATAGAAAAATAAGCTTTGCTGATGATTCATGTACACAAGTTGACATGAGGTGTCTGCACAAATATAAAGTAGTTCTGGGTGGTCATTTACTTAGGAATTGAGATATTCAGTGCTAAACTAAAAAACAGAAGGCATTTTGTCATTTCTTTGTATTCTAATGTAACTTTTGTGTATACTGTATATACATGCTCTGACATACATTTGTTCTGTCTCAATTTTTTGAATGGTATAAGCCTCTTATTTAATTTAAGTCTTCAACCATGTCAAGTTGCTTAATCCTGGAGTGTTCACCTGCACCTTTAAAAAGCAGACCCCACACTCTAATTAACCAGTGTGTGACTGAGATGAAAATGAAGAGCTCTGTTGGACCTCTGCTGCTGATCTCCCTTGCTGCTTTTGTCTCTGTGACATTGGCCAGGAGTGTCTTCACCAGAAGGGAAGGGAATGCAGGAGGAAAAGTAAATTAATAGTTAAGATCAAAATAGGTTTTTTATTAAAAATGTATCAATTGTAAAATGAGCCCGTCTTATGAAAAACATATATATTTCAAGTATATATTGTTAATATATTTCCAAATATGTTACTTACAGTATTGCTTCATTAAAGACAAGGCCCAGGTAGGACTTTCTCTTTACACAGCCCTGTCTGTTGGTTTTTTATTGTGTACACACAAATGGAAAATACAGGATTAAATTGGAATGATGCTGTTTGTACTAGAAGTCTGCAGATATTTTCCCCGAATCATTTCATAATAGAACGCAATGTTTTTTTTATTTCTGACATGATGGACATTGCTCATCATGTCCCAAGGTTGAGTTGCTTAATCTTGGAGTGTTCACCTGCACCTTTAAAAAGCAGACCCCACACTCTATTTAACCAGTGTGTGACTGAGATGAGAAGTGAAACACAGAAAATGAAGAGCTCTGTTGGACCTCTGCTGCTGATCTCCCTTGCTGCTTTTGTCTCTGTGACATTGGCCAGGAGTGTCTTCACCTTTAAGGATGTCCTTGCTGCGGCCACTGCAGACTTCAACCAGAAAAGCCAGGAAACAAAAGCTTTCGGACCTCCGAAACAGGGTGCTTTGCGGTCAATGGTAAATATGTCTGTTTTTTATTTCTGTCACCACTAGCCTTGCAAATAAATGTGCTTCTAGCAGCAAATTGTGTTTCAATCTGAAATCAAAATGTCTGGGTCTGACCTGAGGTCTTCCTCCTCCCCTCACTCAGTCAATGTTTGAGCCCGGAGATGGCTCTGTCATGATCAAGTCCATCACGTTCACACTTAAGGAGACGGTGTGCCCCAAATCAGAAGACTACCTAAAGGACGAGTGCATCTTCAAGGAAAATGGGGTGAGTTCATGCTGTCCATGTCATCCTTGCAATCCTTAGTCCATACTAGTGATGGACAAAGAGTGAGAGTGGTGATTCATCAACTTCATATTGGGTAAAGCTCTTACCATTTAGATTGCATTAACCAACTGAAAGATTTTCTCTTGTTCTTTAATGAAACAGTTAAATTGCATAGAGGACAGTTTTTAACAGAAAGTTAAGGTGAGACAGTCAGCTGTAAAAAGAATTGAAAATAGATCTTGAATGGACCTGCTGCTCACAGACCACTGTAAAGCCCATTTGCACAACACTGGCAGATGGACAGCTGGCACCTGCAGCGGTCCAATAAGTACTTGCTTGCTGAAAAGTCGCACACAATTACAGTATGTTGGATCCTCTTGAACTAGAGCCATTGAAACATCTGCCCTGTGAGTGCGGTCCTTTCAGTAGATGGTGACTGCAAGCTGATGGATTCTCTGTTCCTCCTCATCTGTAGTCTCTGAAGAAGTGCTCCAGTACAGCCACAGTCCTCAAGTCACAGCCAGGAGAGGCAGCGTCTCTGACAGTGTCCTGTCAGGAGGTCACAGATCCAGAGGAGCGCAAGGTACAGACTTTACATCTGATTTACCTTTTTTTAAACGGAACACCTAAAACATATGACCACAGCAACCAAAATATGTTAATATTTAGGCAATATCAATTTCGCATCAATAACATTTGTTTTACTATTCATTTTTTGCTGGTTTACTGTTACTAGAAAGAAATTCATTTGAATCCATATATTCTGTTGAAGGATATTACACTGGATGTTAAAATCCCCCAGCAGCTGACAGAGCATAGTCTTGCACTGCACACCTCCTCTCATACATCTTACATGCCGGACCTCTTGTACAGTGTGTCTACTGCGATTAGCTTCTGAAATTCTGACAGGATCTTTTTTTCTGTCACATTCCAAGCCCTCAACTTAGACACTGTTGTAACCATCAGACTTTTCTCTATTGTTTGTAATGTTTGTTTGCATTTAATCTATTCCGTATTTAACCTTCTCAGTAATTGTTATTGTTTTGCCCTCTTTTATAGACACTCTCAGAGCCCCCAAGTTGGACAAAATATTTCAGCAACTGGTGAAGGCTGCACGAACCCACAGCATCTCCTTTGTTTTAGGCCTATCTATCATGACAGTGATATGATAAATAAAAAATGCTTTAACTCCCTCAGTGCCAGAAGTGCCTTAAGGCGCCCTCACTATCAATGTTCTAGAGTTCCAGGGTCACCTATAAGTGCACTGAGCTTGTATTTTACAACCCCTTGAGGTGTTTGATATGTTGAGGGGGGTGGGGTATTTGACAAAAACTTCAATTAATCAAGATTAGTAGACTAAATGTCATTATTCTTATTTTCAACAATCTTACAGACCCAATGCTGCCTGAGATGGTAAAGGGAGAGCAAGGATAGGGAGCTGGAGAGGTAGAAGGGGAGGGAGAGTGAGGGGTAGGTTGATTAGCAAACTTCTTCAAGGAGTCTTTAGTATACAATATATATTATTTTACACCTCATAATTTACACCTATTATCTTCATAAGAATATAATTTGGTTAGAGAGTGTGCTTTGAAGTCTCCACTGGCCTTTTTTTTTACCTGCCTTGACAGCTTAGAGCAGACTGCTTATGCTTGATTGTATTGTCATCAAATGTTTTACCAGGATTTGGTAAAATGGCTATTTATCCATTTGAAATCATGTGACAATGATTTTTCAAGGATTAAATCGTAGAACTCGCAATTACACTCGACTCCAGATTTATTGGCACCCTTAATTAAGGTCTCCTTCATCTGTGACGTTATCCAAGTCTATGTTATGGTCAAACATATGGGAAAACAATATACAATACAAAACAAAAACTCAATTTAGTTAATCTCAGTCCAAATGAACTATATTGTGTCAATCCATCACTTCCTGTTTAAGTATAAAAATTATGTAACAAGTGTGCAAAATCCCTTTGTCATCATCAGCAAGGGAAAAGTTGCTCATTCAGAAGAGACAAATGATAAACGATCATCACAAGTCTGGTAATGAGTACAAAAAAATGCTTAAGCAGTTAAACATAACACTTAGTAAGGGCAATAATAAAAAAATATGGAAAGCATATGGAATGGTTCCAAACTTGCCAGGAAGAGGGCACCATATGGAATGGTTGCAAACTTGCCAGGAAGAGAACACAAGTGCACATTGTCCCCACAGGAAAATGGTGAGGGATCAGAGTTTAAGAATTACAGTGACTAGTTACATCTTATCCACTACGAGAACTAACTGTTCACTAACCGTCTAATATATCCCAGAACTCTACATAATAGATCCAGTCTGTTCTGAAGAGCTGTCATAGGTCATTGGTATCTTAGTATCTTCATGAATAACAATGTCAATAAATCATTATATTTAAACACCAGCAGAGGTATTTTGGCTAAAATGAACCAATAAGGATTGAAATGTTGTCCTTATGCAGTTACAGAGTGAACAGGTGATCAGGTGATCCAACACATTTACCCATAACCATGGAAAGAGACTATCTAGCTAGACTAACTAACCCGTCAGCCATGGGCTTCTTCTAAAATATCTAATTCAGGGTTGAAAACAGTTGTAAACATGTCCGGTAAGCCAATATACTACTACATTTTGTGACTTTGCTCGTGACCGCTTTGCTCGTGTCCTATGTAAAATCGGCCAAACGTCCCCCCTGGTGGTTGAGCTTGGACTGGTGGTCTACCCCCCAGCACACTGGATATATCAACATTATTCGCTTCGTCCGTGAGTCATAATTTCGTCGCTGTAGCATGCAGTTTCGAACACAGTCTTTCATTATTCGTTGGATAAATGATCAATGAAGCTGGAACCATTGCAATATGGTGAATGTCTGCATGGCAACTTGACCGACAGCACCCCCTAGCTGCTACAATACTAGCAGTTTCTGTGTCGTTTCATTACTGAACGGGTGCAGGCATTGAACTGTATAATGGGTGCAGGTGTCGAAATCCTCCGCTCCGCCATTTTGAAGAACATTTTGAATCTGTTTGTTTTGGGGTCAATATATGCCTGGATTAGTTGCTTTCAGTAACAAGTTACACCATAAAACGTTTGGGTGTGATGCTGAGTTTCTCAGAAGGTTAGAGAAATAGCTCAACTAAATAAAGAAACGCAGGACGGAACATCACATGATACATAATGTAATGTAATGTAACATCACATGATGCTAATTTTGTAAGAGGGTACATTATAATATTTTACAATTGGCAATAAACTACAAACATTTTACACGAAATACTTCGCACTGCCACCTGCCATGCGTTTTCTAATTTGGAATCGTCATCCACCAATGATGTCATCGATGCTTGTAAATGCATTTCCTGTGTGCAGATTACTGAAATAATGGCGTCTGAGGCGAGGGAAACATAGGCAAATGGCTGTTGCCTAAATTAACAAGAAAAGGGTGTCTCTCTCTTTACAGCACGAAAGGGGTGTAATTTCCATGCAGGTACGTTTGTATAGGTTGCTCGGTAACGTTATTAATTTCCCAAATTCGTATCTTGATTATGGCAGCACTGCCTTGCCCCAAACACTTAATTTGTTTGCGACAACAAATGACGCTAGCTAGCTTGCTAACCTTAGCCCGCTGTGTTGTCAAAGCGGCGATTGTCGTATAGCCGTTAGATTACAAGCTATTAACATTAGCTAATTTACTCATCTGTTTACAACCGATTGTGCCATTCACTTGCTGTGCATTAAGCGTTGGTAAGGGGGTTGCCTGAAGACGAATTATTGCATTTACTCAACACTGCGATTTCGCCAGCAGTCTATAGTGACGGTCTAGCCTAAAGTTTGATAGCTAGCCATCTCGACAAGGCGCGCTGCAGTCTGGATGAGATCATATAACTTAGTCTATGTCTGCTTTATTTTAATCTTTGTATTGTTGTTATTACGTTGATAGTTTCTTTTTTTATTGCGTATAAAGCTTTGGCAATATGTATTGAAAAATGTCATGCCAATAAAGCATTTTGCAATTGAAAGCGTAGGTAACGTTAGTAGCGTTCTACACACGGTACAGTAAGTTACCCATTGTAAGTTAGCTAATATTAGCCAGTAGCACTGGAAACCTTGAACTGTAAACGCATACCATAGTGACCGTAAGATATAACGTTAGTGATGTTGAGTTACAGTTTCCATTCCGTATAATTTGATGTCTACTATTCAGTGGTAACTGCGGAATAGGAAATGCTATCAGCATTAATTTAAGTCTTGTCGTATGAATTGACCTTTACTGCAGTGCACCTGTGCCTGTTTAGTGTTCATCGACTTTTTGGATGTTGTGCCATGTCATTGGAAAACTTGGCTAGACTGGTTTGTTTGCTTTCCTGTAACTTTACCCTGTGTGTCCACACTGTTTTATTGGGGAATGCTCTGTCCTCAACAGGCCAGCTCTGCCTTGAACAATTCACATCTTTACCCGTGCTGCAATGTTACAGAGTTGCATGGTCGTATGGTTTCCATAAAAATATGGCTTACCAAGGTTCCTCCTATAGCCATTACAAACCACAGGTAAGCTACAAAAGGAGTTTTTCAAGAGCAGGTTAATCCTGATACCATCAACTAAATCATGTTATTATTATCATTGCATCACAGCACACCTGAAATGTACACTGTAAAAAAGGTGCACAGTTACAAATAATTGTTAGTTTCCCCTTTTGATATACGGTATAGTCTATGTATTTGGACAGTGACAATTTTATTTTGGTTTTGGCCCCGTGCTCCCAACACCCTGGATTTGAAATGATGCAATGAATGTGATTATAAATGGCACCAATTTTTAGGTATTTACACCCACATTTTGGGAACCATGTTTGAATTGCAACCCTTTTTATACATGGCCCCCCTTTTTGGGGAATCAAACGTAATAGGACAATTGACTGCTCAGCTTTTTTTGGGGGCCTGATGTCTGTCCTTGTGTCAAAGGTTCATGCACAAGAAGGATCACAAAAGTAAATTATTGCACATAGAGTATATTAAATGTGCTTATTTTTATTTTTATTTTTTTCTGTCTGCCAGCTGACTTGCTTAGTTTATAACCACCGTCTCATTTTTTTTATTTTTTGGTCCTCATTACCAACGTTGTGCTTGGAAGAATGTCACTCTGAAGGAAAGCATGGACACACAGCTGCTGCCTTCCAAAGTGTTCAGTGATGGCTCTGGCCCCACCCTGGACCCTGCTCTGCTGTACAGGTCCTGGTCAGTGTTCACCGATGATGTGAAGCCTGCTACAACCTTCCCAGATGGTAACTTGTCCAGGTAATTAAATGCCCGTAAAAGAACTGGCATGGCATGTGCATTCCAAAAAATATGTGCAAGAAAGTGTCAAAATATTTACAAAGAAACGCCTCTAAAAGCAGCTAAAATGATAAGCCACGGACCTGAAATCTTTTTTTTAAATTGTGAGTTTTTCGACTGAAATGAATTGGAAATGGGCCAAATATGACGAAGCCAAAAGAATATGTGCAATGCCAACCTATACAGTGCCAAAAGTGTGGCACCTTTAAGGCAGTAGTTGTTGGAAACATTACTTTGCAGCAAGATATCTGGACAGCCTCCTATAAGCCTGCATTGTATATTATAACAATGGGTTCGTGACCTTGTAAGATCAATGTAGACAACTAGACAAAATACAAGGCAATGACTGTGGTGCATCTGGACAGTGATGATGGACAAGTATTTGTAAATTTGAACTTGAATTTATGTCAACAAAAAGGCCAAAGTGTCCAGGCCAAGCTTCAAGGAAAAGCATTTCTACTTGCAAGCAGAACTGTGCACATTTAAAGTTGTTTTGGGACAGTGTAGACAAGCATGCACTGTCCTCTAAACCACGTGATGTTGAACAGCTGCTTTCCCCTTTTTCACATGGCAACCCGCAAGCTAAGCTTGCATACACACTTCATTTGCAGCTCTTATATTATCTCATATATGCTGTTTTGCAGAAGTAAAAATAATTTTCCAATACCATTTGGAAACCATTCTTTTATTCCAAATGTTTGTATGTTCTCAATTCCATTATCTTGTTAATGGCATCAGTTTCATGTGGTAAACTGGATTGTCGCATGAAATTCCAAGTTTTTTTATTACCATTACCAATTGTTGAAATAACATAGCCTCATAAGCCAGTGTACAGTAACTGCGTAATTGCATGACCAAAACCAGAAAAATACCCTGAAAACTTTGTTGTGAATTTACATTTACATTTTAGTCATTTGGCAGATGCTTTTAATCCAAAGCAATTTACAAGTGCATAGGTTCTTCCACGCGTTAAAGCATCTCATCCAAAACTAGTAAAATATACATGTGCACAAGTGCTGTTCTAAAGTGCTGAATCTTACACTGGCTTAGATTTTTCTTTTTTTTTTTTTTCTTACCAGGGGCGTTCCCGCTGTTGGTAGTAGCAAGCAGGAACTGTAGCTTTCTAGGCTGATTACTATATAATTTCAGGTCCAGTGGCTATGGACCAGTGGTAAATAATTAATGGCTTAAATCTGGGTATGCATGCATACTACTACTTTGAATAATTTTAATTGTTTATTCTTTTTCAATGCAATATTGTTTACTTTAATTGTAAAATATTTATGCTGTTGGATTAACTACCTGCAGATGTGATGTATTTAAATGTATTAAATCTTGACAATGGCCATTTATAGGCCCCAAGTCAACTTGACTTATTCTGGAAATGGCCCAGATGTATTTGGAATGGTCTCCAGAATCCTTGAAGAACCAAACCCTGAACATCTTGGAGATTGGTATGTGTGGCATTCCCTCATTGCACATAATAAAGCATCTTTTCTTGTTAAGCTTATAAATTAGACAAATGTTCAAAGGATGTAATACGGTTTTTGTCCTGCACAGGAATTCATCTTCCAAGCTCTTTCCTCTATGGGCTGCAGACAGTGACCACATTGGCCAACAGGAGAACATGGTACAATTTGAAAATGGCTCTTCTGATATTGGTAGCTTTTATCAGGATGATTTTCAGAAGATAGAAGGAGATCACTTGGAAGACCTCTATCATGGTTTCCAGGGCCTTGACCTGATGGACTCCTGGCTTCTAGGTGGTAAAGATTCGGGTTTGGCCAGCCTGGACTCACGTTTCACTACTGGCTCTTGCAATCAAGAAGCTCTGCTCAAAGGGCCCCCATTTAGTGACAGGGATAACTTTGGACTCAATAAAAGCGAGTCCGACCCATGCATGCAAGATGGCCATCACGAGGTCCTTAATGGAAGCCTTGAGAAGATGTGCGGTGAGTTTGGCATGTATGCTTTTCATAACCGTAGCAACAGCAACAACACACGGCTGCAGAAGGAGCTCAAAGTGGAACAGGGCAGTGATAAATTCTCAAAATGTGGAAGCTCCTTTGCATATGACCCAAGCAGCCCACTTCAGAGAGAGAAATGGACTCACACAAGCCAGCAAAGGCAATACCCCTTTAGAGGTAATGAGGATTATAATGGGCATCCACCACTGCAGAAGACGTTCTCCCCATCCCAGAGTCACTATGGCATTCCACATACCAAGGTGAATGGAAGGACCTGGAAGGCAGATGAAAGTCTCGGTCCAAATCAGCAAAATGGTTATTTGTCAAGCAGAAAACTGTATGATCAGTGTGAGATTAATGCTGTTGACCCTTGCGATTTTACCCCAGCTACAAACTTCCGAAATACGGACTATCTGCACCCAGGAAAATATGGCCTTGTCTGGTCAGAAGGGGATGCACCAGGCTCTTCTTGGAAGTCCTGCTTGCAGAATGGGAAGAGCTGCAGCCCTGGCCACAGCCCACAGATGTCTTTGTCTGGATTGTCTAACATATCCTGCAATGGAAAGCTTGGTAATCACCTGCTGACCCCTGGCCCCAAGCGGTCGTACCACTCCCAAACCTCCCCAGTCTCACCAGGAGGAAGGCAAGACCGCAGAGCCAAGCCAGGAGAGGGTCATGGCTCCGGTGCGTGGCTCCAAGGTATTACTCTTGGAAATGCAAACTTGAATACATCTGCCAGTCATTCCCGATTGGATTCGTCAGTCACCAAGGACCATCACACCCAGCATGGTTACCCATGCAGCTGGTCTGGGGCCTCAGCAGGTGAGGATCCTGACAAATATCTTTATAACCGAACCAAGCACAGCCCAGATGGCCATGATGATGTCAAGGGAATGAGGAAGAACAACTGCTTCCCTCCGTCTAATGCGTGTGGTGGCTCCAGCCGGCACCAGTACAACAGTAACAACAACTACTGGCACAAAGAAGACCAAGAAAAGAACTGTGCTTCTGACTACAACTCCACTCACTTTTCACCCCCTTTCCAGCTGATGACAGGAGACCTGAAGCAGAACCCCAGCCTGGCCCCTCTTGACCTGCATGGCGGTGCTGGTGGAGGTGGAAACAGTGGAGGCTTCCCCTTGCCTCAGTCTGGATTTCCGTTCTCTGACCTGATGGAAATGCTCCAGAGTGAAGACTTGAGCCACCTCAGCCCTTTTGTCACAGAACTGCTCAATGGTGATGTGCCACCCCCTTACTTTGGGTTCCCCCCACTCTTTAACAAGTACAGGCCCATGAGGAATCGCAGCGGCCCAGCCAATGAGCTCCATGTGCAGCTGGAGCTGTGTTATGAGCAGTGGAGAACCCTGGAGAAGGAGAGGAAAAAGGTAAGATCTCATGTCAGTCATGCTTTTAACTTTTATCCTTGGCTGTGCAGCTTGGATAAGTATGTTGTGATCTTCTAGGGTTTTTGACTCCACGTGTACTGCAAGTTACCTCAATGTGTATCTTTGTGGTTCCCAGGACTAGATGCATGACCTTACAGAGATAAAAAAAATAAATCTAATGCATAGTGGTTTGGGCCAGTCTAGGTCTTTCCATTAGCAGGTCGTTGTACTGCCAACAGGTGGTGTCCACTCTGCTCCCTTCTTACGAAACCAGACTGGGCTTAAACTGGTATGTGACATGGGTGTTGTTTCCATCCCTTCAGTACTGGGCTGTGTATAGCATTGATAGCATAACTATGATTTCATAACCAATTTTCATCTGAGCCTTTCATCATTTTGTTTTCAGACTGAGGCAAATTTAGCCAGAAACTTTCCTGGGAGAAGAGTTTCGAGCTCAAACAACTCTCCCATTCCATGTCTCCCGGCCAATCCTTCCAGAGTGGATCGTTTGATTGTGGACCAGCTGAGAGAGCAAACTAGGGTGAGTTCAATCTATAGTACAAGTATAAGGGGTTATAGAACTTGTATTAACATAATTTGTTTTTGATTAATTAACATTGTGTTTAAGTGAAATGGTTGCTTTTGCTGAAAGCCTCGAAAGACATTAAACCGATCAGCCCTAACGCTAACATCAGCCTGCTCTCCATCAAGGTGTATCAGTACAGATCTCTGACAACCAAAATAGCCATGTATAATGTCTACTATCAAACAACATGTGCTCACCACTAGACAGATTGTTTAAGATTCAAACCTTTCAAATAATTAATAATCTTAAGAGTAGTGCTCTGTAAATTTTCCATATTTAAGTTCTCAACCAAAGGTTTTGTTTTTATAACTAGCATGCATAACGATACATAATTTAAGTCTAGTTGGCATCATTATTTTCCATTTCAATTATAATTCTTTAATAAGGCCTTTTTATTTTTTTAATATTTTTTTTTTTTTGGATTGACCACGTGACATTATTGACTATAGCAGGCTATTCACTTAGTGTAGCATGCCACATTCGTGAAAGGTATTGGAATCGGCATACCAAAATAGTTATGTAACCTATAATATACAGCACTTATGAATCCTTGTATAAGGGCAATTCTGCATATTTGGGTGGTAAAGCCCAATACAGCTATATAATAAAGACTGATAAGAGGGTTTTAAAAGCTTATGTCAGTCTCTTATGTAGCTGTATTGGACTTTACCACTTAAATATCCTGCACTTTTAATGTTGGTTACTGTGGAATTGTCCATAAGATGTGGAAATATAAAAATGTTATTGCCTATATTTGGACTTGCCTCGAGTCATAATTGTTCATATCTGAAGGTTGTGGTGTTGGTTGGGAAGATGGAACGTCTGCGCAGTGCTCCAGTCCACGCTAATATCACCACCACTCTGGAGCGCCACCTGGAGGCCATTCGTTTCACCCAGCAATGCCGTAAGGATGAAATTGTCAACACCGCCAACCGTCAGAGACAGGGAGCACCCAGATACAGCGATGATAAAGGTACTAAATTATTCAAAGTGAGTGGAGTGAATAAATTAAGCAGTCTCTAACCAGCCATTCAAGCCTGTTCCAATTATATTAAGGCTGGGGTCAATTCCATTTCAGTTCTACTGAATCTGGAAATTGGAACACAGTTAATGAGTGAAAAATACTAATTATATATTTTTCTAGGCGGCACGGATGGTGCAGTGGGTAGCACTGCCGCCTCACAGCAAGGAGGTCCTGGGTTCGAATCCCGGTCGGCCGGGGCTTCTCTGTGTGGAGTTTGCATGTTCTCCCCGTGTTCGCGTGGGTTTCCTCCCACAGTCCAAAGACATGCAGGTTAGGCTGATTGCAGAGTCTAAATTGCCCTTAGGTATGAGTGTGTGAGTGAATGGTGTGTGTGCCCTGCGATGGACTGGCAACCTGTCCAGGGTGTATTCCTGCCTTTCGCCCCATGTATGCTGGGATAGGCTCCAGCCCCCCTGCGACCCTGTTCAGGATAAGCAGGTTAGGATAATGAATGAATGAATGATATTTTTCTAATTTTTAGTTTTTCTATTTTATTTTTATTGATTCAAATAAATGTAATTGACCCCAGCCCTGGTCAGTACCTGGTCAGGTCCCAGCCATGCTAGCCTTAGTAGTGCTCATCCATTTTGGTTTGGCCGCGGTATCTGTTTTCAGATGTGCTTGCCCTGGCAGCCGCGATCAAGGAGTTGGCTACTCTGACCAGAAAGGCTCGCACCGCACTGTGGTGTGCCCTGCAGATGACCCTGCCCAAAGGCGTGCTGGGGATGGCAGTGCGCCAGGTGGAACTCGAGCGGGCCCTGCTGGAGCTCTGCAACCCCAGGGAGGGCAAGGCACAGGGGCTGGGCAGCCGTGAGACTCAACCGCCAGCAGGCTCGTCAGGTGACATGAAGGAGGCCCGACCCAGAGGAGGCAGGGTGGCCAAGGCTGAGCTGGAGATCAGGGCCGCCAACGATCAGAGGACAGAGTGAGCCTATTGTGGGATACCTACACGCTTTAGCATCCAGTCTTCTGGAAAACGCATTGGGGTGACGTGTATGTTTTTCAGTTCAAAATTCGGATTGTGTTTGCGTTTCTGTTATTCGAGGCTAAATTGAATTAAGGCCAGTTTTAATTTAGTTTTACTAACATTGACAGAATTGATCATTACATTCATTCTAGTGCTTGGCTGTTAGAACCTATTGCAGTATTTTTTAAATGTGTTCTGATAATGGGTAATCATTTATTTGCTGCACCTGTTCTGGTGTGTTTCCTTGTATGCTCAGTGCCATTATAGCTGTAGATGGTTGCAAATTAACATCTGCCCCACAAATGTAAAGTTCTAGATGCTCAGTGGTAAGTTGAATCTAATTTAGCCCTCATCCATAAAGTCTTAGCTGAATCCACTGTCACGTGCCAAAAACAAAATGGTTTGAAATGGAATGTAAATACCAGGAACACCTTGGTTTTAACTTGACACACGATTTGTGTTTTGTTTATGCATTTGTACCTTTCTACAGCCTTCCCAGTGGCAACAGCATATCTCCCCTGGCTTCTGTGTAGTAGTATTTCTAATGGTCCACACAAACGAATCCCATACTGGTATTCTTCATGTAAATGTCCTACAAAGAAATGCCTTTGCAGCAGAAATGGTTAATTACTACCGATATGCGTTTTTAACATCTTACAGGGATATTATTGAGTTTGATGTGGTGGTACTATAGATAATGGTAAAAGCATTTATTCTCAGGATTAGCATTTTGACTTACTAACCCCATTGGTAAGTTGTTAATAAAAAAAAAAAAAACGATATGACTTATTAAGCACTTAAATCTATATTTTTATTATGTTTAAGAAATATTCCAGAAGTATTGCATATTTATTTTAATAATTAAGATTGCGTTAAATCATAATATAACGTTTAATGGATTTTGTTTGTCCACGTTTCTTAATAGATGAGATTGAATTATTTACTCAGGAAATTCTTGTATAATATTTGGTTATATGTGCAAGAACCTTTTCAGAAATCTAACTATACTAAGTTACCAAAGTTGTTACTGTTTGTTTACTAGCTGATCGTTAATGCATTACTTGTTTGTTACATATTTCACTGTAGCAGTACAAGCTAAGCAAAGTTTTGTACAATAGCTTAGACAATCACTAAGTTTGTATGTCTTAAACTACACAATTTGAATGTAGAAATAAGTTGTTTCCTCAAAACATTTCACAATGAAACATTTTAACACTTTAACAATAGTGTCATGTAGGCTTTTGTTTTGTGTAATTGTATTGCTTTAAGTTTACTGGTTTTAGATATCTGGAAATATGTAATGTTTTCTTGTGTGAAATGCAGTTTAGAGCAGGGTTTCAAAATACAACTTGCTTTATTTTAACCAACAAAAATAATGCTTTGATTCAAGAAATAAGCTTGTGTGAAAATCTAAAAGTGTTAAGGTTATAAACAAAACCTTTTGTTTATAACCTCAAAGCTTAAAGTACCACTGTAATTAAAGAGCAAAGCACTTTTTTATTTTCTTAAGTTTACCCCTACTTGTGTAAAATGAATGAACCCTGCCTAAAAATATGTGTTAAAATGTATACTTCACCAACACAAAAATCATCTCATGGCCATGGTCAATGTAATGATGGCTGCCTATTATGAAGAGATCCCTGGTTGTTTTGGTGCAAAACTAGATGCCACCCTGTATGTTTTTATCAGTCAAGTTGGCTGAGGTATTTTTGTGCAGGCCATTGTGTGCAACTATAAATGTGTTCATTATAGTACTGTACCAGAAGATGGTGTCTTCTACCTCTTTTTTTTTTTCTATAGGAAACTGTTATTTGAAAGAAAATGTATAATTTTCTTTTTTGACCTTAAAACTCTAAAGCCCTTCATTGATATCCTTTCATGATTTATGTTCAGTCTGTTCCATTTAAATATAATCTGAAGGCTTTAATTGCTTTTAGTATCATGTTGACATCCATTACCGACATTTCATTGAATACGAAACTGCTTTTGCGCATTATACACAAGTGGAATGCATATTGTTATAAATTGTGGAAACACAAAAGTACAGGAGGAAGCCCACTCTTTCGGTTGCCTTTAATTCAAACTGGAATATAATCATCTGATTTTTATACTGTGATTTCAATATGTGCCATTAGGGTGTTTTGTCAGGAATGTTTGTTATTTTCTCACTTGAGATAAAGATGCTACGGCTTAGTACAGTTTGTTTTATACACTACATGATTTGTATGCATTACTGTTGGTTCCGTTGTGCAGTTCACGTTAGACTGTTCTTTTTCTTCTTTTTTTTTTTTTTTTTTTTTTTAAATGTGTTTGTCCATATGTAACCAGTAAGGTAAATGAATGTATTTGATCCTTTGTTCATGTAGACCAGGATTGTGTGTTTGTGTTTTTTAAGGCATATTATGTGCCTTATTTTAGTATCCACAAAATGGTTTATGTGGGCACTACTCACATTTTTCTGTTTTAGTTTTTTTGGGCATTTGTGTCTATTTTCTATTCCATACAAAATGATTGCCATTTTAATTTGTTTCTATAGTACACAAGTTTGGTGTGTTTAGCAAAACTGTAGACAATATGTAGCATGTTGAATTTCATTTAAAAAAGAAAGTTAATAGTTAAATCTAAGTGCATGTTATTGCAACAAGCTTAGGAGTTGCTTTGGTCGAGTGGGTGACACAAGCACGAGCAGTGTCTTTCATTTGTTTTCCCTTAATATCCATTTTTGAATTTGTTTACAGATTATGTGTAGCTGGGCTGTGTATTCATGGGTGTGTGTCATGGTAGGCAGTTTGAATCCCTTAAAGTCTTATGTTAAGTTGTTGAAATCAATATTGATCTAGTACATTTAAAAATGCAGTCATACATTAAGAAGGGGAAGTAAGACTTGAAACTTATGAATTCAATGGGAAATGTCGGGTTATGCCATATTAAATAAGTGGCCATTTTTATTTAATTTTATGCTTGGCTTTCATACTTGCTGAGGTCAATTGGTTTCAGAATTTTAGTGAAGAGTTTTTTCTTTTGTTTAAAGCCAGCGTATCTCTTGAGTCAAATGTTTTGGACACACTGCCCAGTTTTTAGAGAAGTTTTTTTTTTTGTCAGTTTTCATTGTAGCTGTTTCTACAAAATTGGAGAAAAAAAAAAAAACCTGGTTAATTGTGAAATGAGGATCAAAAACATTGTTTGCAAGCAAAGGTGACATTTCTGGACTTTGTTTGTCTAAACTATCCTGTTTAAAAGTAAGCCTTTACAGAATAGGCACTCGTGATTTTACTTGAATGCTGATGAAGATTTCTTTTACTTCAATGTGAACTGACAGTATATACGTCTAATTGCAATACAAGCAACAAATGAACAAGTGGCGGGTGTAACAATGATATAGTTTTCAGACTGTAATACTGTTATTAAAATGTTGGAGCAGTTGTAATTTTAAGTTGGCTTCATAAATATATTTAATGTATTTGAATGGAAACCGGCCACTCCGTTGCATGCGTCTCCTGGTTTGAGTGGAATATCGTTTCATTTTAGGGCATGGGTATGTATATTATGGTATCAAGGACAGTCCAGGGATGTCTGATTACATGTTAATTCCATGAAGACTAAAGGAACAATCCTGATTTGTCCCTTATGCATGTAGATTTGCTCAGTCTTTCTTTTCAAGTGGTAGATTGTGAGAACCAACAAATCTGGTTAAGCTTTCCAGAGAATGCTTTGTTGTACCCCTGACCTGGCAACTCTTTAAGGTAATACTTCTATCAGGATAATCAGCCTTTAATGGCATATACAAGTGGCATGGAATGTATTTATGCAATAATATGTACAAAAATGGTAAACTAATTAGTATGTTTCTTTTTTTTTTTTTTTTTAATGAGACCATGACTTGATTTTTCAGATTTATCTTCATTTCTTATCCAGCTAGAGGCAGCAGGAATGTATTGGCTGACACCAAGCCTTTGCACACGCTATGCTTCATAACAAGAAAGGGAACTCAAATGCGGGCTAAATCTAAAGCAATGCATTTTATTTCTGCATGCTAAAAAGGAGACAAAATCTGTTATTTCAGCACTGTGACCAGCAGAGGGCAGTGTGAAGAGGCGAACTGCTGAGCGTTTGTTTCTTTGCTCTTTGCATTCCGCTTACTGTAGGCCATTCGGTTGTGTTCCGGGGTTTGAAGAGATTTGGAAATTAGGATTATTTTATTTCTGGATTGCACCTGGACTGGAAAGGGAACCTGCCAAGAAATTATGAATATTGTATTAAATAAGAATTTGATTCTCCAACTTACTGTGTGTCCAGACAAGAATACGTAAGCATACTTAAGCTCAAGGTATTAGTTAAGCTCTTTTTTTTTTTTCCTGAAAACTTAAAATTGCTGCTTCTTGTGTAGGTTCCATGGACCATAGGGAATCCTCACTTTTGTTTTTAATGACATAATAATGATCTGTTGCCAGAGTTCAGTTTTAGTTTGTACTCTTCAAGTGTACTGACCTAATTTATACAAGTAATGGACAATTTCCTTGTCTAGACTGGGTTGCAGAATGGGGCTTCTAGCACTATTTGCAGCACTGTCATTTCGTATTGGTGCAAATGTTTTGCAGTAAAACCATTCACAGTAATTGTATTCTGTGTTTTGTAGTTTATATCCCCCCCAGAATGTATTAATCTATTCGTTACAAAAGGCAGTGTGTGTTACCACTCAAAAGTAACATAAGTTATCGGATTTCTTAGTCTCTCTGATTCATTTTGAATCATGTTTACTGTAGATCCGTTCCTGTGAGACTTGTACAACCTTATCATTGTCCCCCAGTATTAGATTAAAATAGTAAAGCACTGAAGTGTTGCTTTCTGTTTTAGTGTAGCTGCATTTTGTTTTCTATAGATGTTTGGATAAAAAGTATATTATTAATTTTTGATACTTTTGCAATTAGTTTTTTATTTTTTTTATACTGTATTATGTTCCCCTGTTCAGGTGAATACTGTATATCATCTTCATCCTGTAGCCAGTGTTAGTAGTTTTGGGATAGTTACTGGAGTAGCACAAATCTTTGTGTTGCAGTGGAGATAATGGTGGGATACTGTAATTGGCTCTAATGTGTATCAGGGCGGGTATCTTGCTGTGACATGTAATAATGATGATTGATTACATGGCTTATTTCCCATTTTATGCATCCTGGTTTAAAGAATATGAATATGTTGCTGATTTTACTGTGCATCAATAAGCCTTGACCAATAATTAACAAATAAAGACTCAAATTGGGGGACAAAATATATCCCTTGTGGATATAGCCTATTCAAAAAATATCCATGTTCCAGTGGGCTGTTTTTGTATAATCTTTGAACATTTCTTAGATATTTTGACATGTTGATAAGACCAAATACTTTGGTTTTTGAGGCTGTTAAAAGATGTTTGTGTACAAGAGTGAAACTGCTCAGAATGTGGGGCAAAAATACTATATCCCTATTCTCAAGCCAACTTTTTTGTGTTGATGGTATTTGGCTGTACAGTAGTTGATCCACATTTGCCGCCTCATGTTCATTTCACGGTCCTCTATTGGTTTACCAACCAAAGAGCTTAATGTTGAGCATCATTGGACACCATGCCTGTCTAACTCTTGCCTGAGCTTTCATTTCCTTTTTGGTGAGTTGTTTTTGTTCTCAGACAAAATGTCTTGCTTGTCGCCTCTACATAGCCTGTGTGCTGGTTCACAATTTGATTCCAAGTTTTGAATTTCTGTTTTTATTTTGTTTTGTTGGGTTGCAAAGATTTGAATATTAAGAAACCTGGTTAACAATGTTCGAAGTAATTTAGCACATTTACTGACAAAAATAACAAATAAAACCAATGTATTACTTGACCCCGTTGTATCTTTTTATTCTGCCCAGTAGTAGTATGGAAGAATTATTGCTGCAGTTTTATCCCATTTTGGCTCTTCTTTCAGTGCATAGAAAGTTCAAGGTTCAGGAAGGTTCTAAGAAGAATAACTTGGTCAGAAAATATAAATAAACTAAATATAACTGAAAATGCATAATGGCCCACAAGTAGACCAGCTTGTGAGCAGATGTTATGAAACATCCACTGTAGATAACATTTCCAACCACCAGCTCACATTTGAACTAGATGTTTCATGACACCTGCTCATATTAAGCTTGTCAGCCATTATGCATTTTCTGTTTTATTTAGTTTATTTTTTATCGCTAGTGACACAAACTGATGCATTTTAAAAGGCTTTACATATCCTTTGAATGTGGGCGTGCTTGTACTAAAGCATCCGCCTTGCTTTAATAGATTGGGTATAATGGTCTTCCTCACCGGAGCTTTCTGGTCTGTAACCTTATTGTTTATATAAATTATATGATTGTCCTGATGTTCCCCCTGGGGAAAAAATGGTATTCTGTTCTATTGCACTGAGTACACTATAGATTATATTTAAAGCTATTCAGAATAGTAACAGAAATCACTGTAAAGGTGGCATTAAGGTAGTTTGAAGACTGATGATTGGACAGCCTTCTTGTTCCAAGCCAGTCTTCCAGTACTGCTTGCATTACTGTGCAGTTCATAAGTATTTGGACAGTGACCCAACTCCAACTCCAGCACATTGAATTTGAAATAAAGCAATGACTGAATTCAAAGTGGAGACTTGGCTTTAATTTGAGTGGCACAATTAGCTGTTCAAATGTTTCTTGGGCCGGTGTTCAGTTTAATATTTGTTCATGTATGTATAAAAGAGCTAGCAATAGGTCTAGAGTTGATTCTAGTACTGCCATCTGCATTTGGAGTCTTGTCTCTCAACATGAGGACCAAAGAAATGTCAAGTAAAGCAGGCCATCATTAGACTGAAAAATCTGAATAAATCAATCCGAGACATAGCCAAAAAAAATCATGGTGCCAAAAACAACTTTGGTATTAAGAAGCAAGAATGCACTGGTGAGCTCAGCAATGGCAAACAACCTGGTGGACCACGGAAGACCAGTGTAGTGGATGACTCAATAAGTCTCAAGAATAGAATGGCCTGGTTACAGTTTTTCCCAGACATCTATATTCATATTTATTGTATGGTTTTGCCTTATGGACATAGGCCAACTTGTATCAGAGTGATGGAAATGGGAAAGTGTGGAGAGAGGAAAAAAAGGAGCAACTCATGACCCAAAGCGACCCAAAGCTTACCACCTCACCTGTCAAACATGGTGGAGGTGGTGTTATGGCTCTGGCATGTATGGTTGCCACTGGAACTGGCTCACTTCTGTTCATTGATGTGACTGCTGATGGCAGCAGGATGAATGCCAAAGTATATTCAGAAACATATTTTGCAGTACAGTTAATTAGCTGTTTTGGCATTTATTCTACTGCTGTAAAATATTGTTGGAAAAGCTGTCCTGAAGCCAATCAAGTTAAAATGGAAATCATCTTTTGAACTGCAAAATAAATAAAAAGCTGAAACCTGATTTCAAGGCAAGCTTGGCATGTGCACTGCTACCAGCGATAACATGGTCTTAGTACTGTGAAGTGTTCCCATCTAATGTGGGAAAGCAAGTGTTCTGTTCTTTCCTACATACATATGAGGTGCCTCACATCCCCAGAAAATAACTGGGCTATTTTTATAGTCTTAGCACCAACTGTAATACTCTTCCTAATCTAAATTCATGGATAGAGTGGAGCTCTAAGTGTAAGATTGAGCACAAGATTTCCATGGCGCCAGCTGACAAACAAATGCCAAATAGAGCTCCTAAGAGATTTGTGTTTATGTGCAAACATAAACTGCAGAAAGTCATCAAAGTAATTGCTGCGCATTCATAATGTTAACTAATTCCTCTGTATAATGGTTTGTCCTAGGTCAGAGACTTTCAGGCTTTTTTGGAATAATTCCTGGAAGATGATTTGCCTTGTCATTATTATGGGTGTAGACAAGTGACCTGGTGGTGCCGCCAAAACTATTTTCTAACATGAGAAGTGTCAATGTGGTAATGAGTCAAAATTCATGTTTATGCCAAATAAAAAAACTGCTTGTATGCCTGCAGAGTATGGTAGCAGTGTTAGGTTTGTGAATAACAGACGAAACTAATAACCTATCAACTGAAACGGACTAGAATTGTCCTATCACTTTTGATTCAAGTGAAATTTGCAGTTTTTCTTAAATGCTTATATCTAAGATGTGGCATACTGAATGCGATTTCAAGTTGGTTTAGTGCCATGAAGAGTAATAACAATTATTGATGAATAATTGTCAATGTTAATAAGTACAGCATAATCGGATTGTGTCAATCTCTGGTAGGTAGTCCAGCACTGGAGCCAAATCCTCCTGCAAGATGAGTTAACATTTTGAGCGGACTACTTCGATGGTTGTTAGTTTGTGTGGTGCAAATTTGGAGGATGACTGCTGCACCTCAAATGGCCACATATGATTGTTTCGGCAGGAGAATTCAATATGATTGGCGCAAATAAAGTGCAATCCTCTAGTCATGGGCGATGGTGCAGCCAGAGAAACTGCCCCGTAAAACCTTACACTCCTGCTAGGACACTCTGCATCCCTTGGTCACCTTACAGTGTCCTCCGTAAAGTGAGCCACCTCTCGATGACATCTCTTCCCTTCCTGGCCCCCCAGTGGTCGACTGAGCTTCACACAACAGTCAGAGTTATTTCCCCGCAGACTGAAAACACTGCACTGAACTGAACATTTTGCATGGATTTATTTACCGTACCTGTGCTAAATGTAAAACCATCCCCTCACTTATTTTATTTCTAATACTACATTCTTGATGTCCTTAATTTGTCTACTGCAGTTCACTCCAAAAGTATTGGAACCACAAAGTCAATTCCTTTGTTTTTGTTATACACTGAAGACCATTGAGTTTAAGCTCAACAGATGTACATGAGATGAGAGATCCGAATTTAAGCTTTTAATTCCTGGTATTTTTATCTAGATTTTGTTAAACAGCTTAGAACATATCACCTTTTGTATCAGACCACCCAATTTTTCAGTGAACAAATGTACTGGACCATGTGACTGACAGGCTACCAACACAAGGACTTAAAGGAATTAAATGGTATTTACTTTCATTTACTTAAATACTCTCTGTTCCAATACTTTTGCTCACCTAAAAATGATGTGGTCTGATACCAAAGGTGTTTTGTTAAGTAGTTTAACACATCTATGTGTAAATACCATGAAATAAAAGCTTGAAATTCTGGACTCTTGTCTCATGTTCATCTTTTTATCTCAATGCCACATATATTCAGTGTATTGCAAAAATAAACAAATTCCCCCTGCTGTTCTAATACTTTAGGAGGGGAGTGTATGTAATCTGACTTGATGCAGTAAGATTATGTATTCACTACTTCTATGTATGCAATTAATTCTGGATGCCTAATGTAAATGCCTAAATGTAAATGGTGCCAGATGGACACATGCCTTGAAGATTTGAAGTCTTTGGATCTCCCTGGCTGTGTACTCTGATGGGATATCAGAGGTGCTGCACATTTTCATTCTTTCACTAAATTTCTTCATCAGTGAGAATGCAACGGTGGTGTCATGGATACTTGACCAGCCAAACCTGAGCTCCTATGAACGTTGGTGGGATAAGTTCTGCTGACATGGTATGTTTGGGTCAAAGACAAGTGAATGCATAGACATGCTTTTCCGAGCCACATGGTGCATTCCTATTTTCAAAAGGCCTGTGTCAATCCTTTGACTCTTGTCAAACTTCAGCAGTGGAAAGGGTTAGAATACATTGCAAAAAGGGGTAGTCAGCATAAACTAATGACTGAGATTACTATTTAAGGTGTGAACAAGTTGTTTGTTTCTTTGAAAATGTACTGCTGTTCTCAACCTAGTAAAAACAATGTCATAATGGAGCCCCTAGGATATTTCCCAGGATATTGCATCCTTCTCATTTTAATATAAGCATTAAATCTATCTGGCCTCAACAAATAGCAGAAGTATATCCAGTTGGCCATGTAGTAATCAGTGCTATAGCCTGCACAAAAATGTTGGAGCACCAAGGTCAGGTTAGGTTGCTAGAATATACCCTGAGGATTCTGTAGTAGCCTGTTCAGAATTTCCAACTGCGAGTGTGCCCACACTTTGCAATCCCTCTCCAATGACAGTCTGAATTTACAGGGTCCCTGTCATGTTGTAACACTGATACCACTGGCATTTTCTAAATGACGACATGCCACCACACAATTCACAATGCCACGCCCTGATCTGTTCACTCTAGCAGACCCACAGGCAAATATTTGAATGAAGTCATGAACAAGCCGTTAGCTTCTGAGATTGTCAGTCAACAGTTCTCTATCCAACAGTGTAGCTGGTAAGGGGCCGTCATGTGGTTATTCATGGTTCTTTTAATTCCATTAAATATACAGTGCCCTCCATAATGTTTGAGACAAAGATCCATCAGTAATTTATTTGCTTCTGTTCTTCACAATTTTAAATTTGTAATAAAAACCATATGTGGTTAAAGTGCACATTCTTTAATAAATGGCATTTTTATACATTTTGGTCTCACCATGTAGAAATTATAGCAGTGTTATACATAGTCCCACCATTTCTGGTCACCATGTTTGGGAGACAGCAATGTTATGTAAATTAAAGTCGTTATGTTTAGTTTTTTTTTCCCATCTCCTTTGCTTGCAATGATTACTTGAAGTCTGCGATTCATGGACATCACTAGTTGCTTAGTTGCTAGGTGTCTTCTCTGGTGATGCTCTGTCAGAAATAATTTTGCTCCAGCAGTTATATTATCAATGAAGATAAGTGAGCCAGTACCTTTGGCAGCCATACATGCCCAGGCCATAAGACCCCCACCACAGTGTTTCACAGATGAGGCGGTATGCATTGGATCTTGGGCAGTTCCTTATCTCCTCCATACTTTGTTCTTGCCATCACACTGATTGTGAAGTTTATCTTCATCTCACCTTTTTTCCAGAACTGTATCTGCTCTTTTAAATACTTCTTGGCAAACTGTAACCTGGTCATCCTGTTTTTGCGGCTAACCAGTTTACATCTTGCAGTATAGGCCCCGTATTTCTGTTTGTGAAGTCATCTGTGGACAGTGGTCATTGACAATTCCACACCTGACTCTTAACGAGTGTTTTTGATCTGCCGGACAGGTGTTTGAGCTATTGGACAATTTTAGTTTAGCTGATGTCTCTAACCATTTTATTCTTGTTTCTCAGTTTCATAATGGCTTCTTTCACTTTCATTGACACAACTTTGGTCCTCATGTTGATAAACAGCAATAATAGTTTCCAAAGGCGATTGAAAAACTAGAGGAAAGACTACGTGCTGAGCGTTCTCTTATACCTGCATTAAAGAGGCAATTAAACACACCTGAGCAATAACAAACACCAGTAAAGCCATGTGTCCCAAACTTTATGGTGCCTTGAAATGGGGGGACTATGTATAAACACCACTGTCATTTCTGCATGAATAAAAATAATCTTTAATAAAATCTGAGAATGTGCACTTTAACCACATGTGATTCCAAATCTAAAAATCAAGACATCATGGGTCTTTGTCCCAAACATTATGGAGGGCACTGCAACAACAGGCAGGGAACGTACATAGCCGTGTGGTCACTGCTTCCTACATTTGGCCTAGTGACTTTTCCATGGCCAGTGGAAATGCACCCTATGAATATACAGTGACAAGGCTGGTGCATATCACCTCTAGCTCCGCCTCGTCAAATTCCATCATCAGAGTCCCCACCCCTACACAAGTACCAAACCATATCTGCCCTAGATGATCCCAAAAGACAAAACCAAAGACTCCCTGCATCCCTTAGCAGGGGGGTGAGGGGGCGGTGAGACGTATTTTCCACCAGGCCTGACGTTAGATACCCAGGACGGGGAATTGATGGCACCAGGATTTTAAAGTTACTCCCGTAACCCACAGTGGGCCAAATAGTTCCAGGATTACCCAGCTGATAGGGTTTCATGAGTCTTGTTATAAAAGCTCCAGCAGCCTGCCACTGTCTGTCAAACAGAGCCAGAAAAACCAACGCTGGGTGAGACCAACCTGTTCTCTGGGAGGGGGTGGGAATAAGAATGTTCTTACGCTCTTCAAACTTTCACAAACAAGCACTAACTATAAGCACTAAACATGCACTTGACAAGCAAACTTCTATTACATGTAATTGGATAGAATGTGTACGTGGTGCCTTGGATTCAGATGTTTGCTTCTTCCTGAATCAAGGGAAATTCTGCTCTTACAACTGCCCTTACCCCAAATTTGACCTGACCTTGCACCATACTGACTCTGTTCAGGCCACATTTTAATACCATTGGCTCTGGGTGATATGTAAGGTGAGCCAGGTAATCTCTCCACGGAGTAACATAACCAATGGCAATGATACAAGTGTACTGTAGATTTTAAATGTCTGTTTATCTTGGGTCTGACATTTTGTGGTGAAATGAAGCTGGCACATGGGCCCAGTGCTGAAACAGACAAGAGGACTGGAATGGAAATTGCATAAATGGATGCCCTAAATGGATATCAGAATAACTGGGGAAGTTTCAGTTATAGTAGTTTAAAGGAAATTGTATTACATCCAGGTAACATGAGTCATTCCTAAGCATTTTGTTCATCTCACAGCACAGATATTTATGCGTTCAAAATTAAGATGTTGATCTTTGGTTATTCTGGCCATTAGTTATTCTCATTGACAATAAGGAATCCAATCAGCGACACTTTCTATCCTGTAAAAGAATCCAAAATTAAGCCCAAGGACAATGGATGTTGTTCAAACCAGCTACCATTAGTGGTTGAAAATGGATTAGAGCAGAGGGAATGGTTATCTCTCTCACCTTTCAAACTTTCCAGTAAAAACCCCAAAAAGCATTCATACATTCTGAAATACATTTTAATAGATGAGTAATTAGTAATTATATTTATTTAAATATAGAAGGTGAAGGTAAGAGTTGGTTTATTCCACCGATATGCAGTGAAATAATCTATCTAATGAAAACACAGTAATGTCCACTAGCATAATACCAGTAATCTGTGGAAATTATGGGTCCTGAAACGTTAATAGTCCATGATGTCAATCAGGCTCCTTTCAGCTGTTCACACATGGAGGGGTTCAACTTTTTAAAGGAGGCACCATGAAAAAATGTGATATTGTATATAGAAATATACTGTACTGTAATTATAAATGGGTCCTGAAATGTTGAATGTACTTTGATATTGAATTGAATTAACAATGTTAAAGTTTTGCATGTCTTAGAACCTTAATAATTAGTTTGTGAATATTGTACACCTGGAGTTGGTTCCATGATGTGCCGTAGTGAATACAGAAACTGTACTCCATAAAGATTATATCCTGCCTTAGTTTTATTTCAAAATCTAGGAGCGCTATACACTCAGTGAGAACTTTATTAGGTATTTATTAGACTTATTAAGTCTTCTGCTGCTGTAGCCTATCCACTCAGAGGTTTGTCATGTTGTGTATTCAGAGATGCTTTTCTGCATACCACTGCTGTGTTGTTATTTGCGTTACTGTCAATGTCAGCTTTGTGTCAGCTTTGACCAGTCTGGCCCTTCTCCTCTGACCTCTCATTAAAAACGTGTTTCTACCCGCAGAACTGCTGCTCACTGGAAGTTTTTTTTTTTTTTTCACCATTATCTGCAAACTGAAGAGCCTGTGCGTGAAAATCCCTGGAGATCAGCAGCTTCCTAGAGACACAATCTACCCTGTCTGACAGCAACAATTATTCCACGGTCAAAGTCACTTAGATCACATTACTTCCCTGTTCTGACATTCAGAGTTCACAGAACATTTTACCTAAGTGAAACTTCTGCTCTTAATTGTTAATTAGCTAAATAATGTATTTAGCAGACATTTGTATGTGGACCAGCTGCAGCTGCAGACTGCTAGTGTATCCTAAAGATTGTACTGTGCTCAAGTACAGGAGTGCACAAACATAATTTGGAGTTGTCAGAATAATGTATTAAGGTAATTGGTTGGAACAAAAACCAGCTCGCAGACCGGCCCTCCAGGACCAGAGTTGTGCACCCCTGCCTTAGAGTCAATACAATTTACCTGTTGGTCAGTTCAGTTCATTTTCTCTGTGTATTTAAACCCGCCTGTTTGCACTTGTCCTTTGCCAGATTGTAATGTGTTCTCTCGAGCAGTTTTCCACCTACCTGACCTGTGTACCGACCTCCTTTGTGTACCCCACCTTTATTATTTGGATTACCCTTCTGTTCTGTCTTTGATCACTCACTACCAGACTGTGCTTTGTTTTTCAGATTTTGATTTTTGGATCAAGGTCTATATACTGCGCCTGTTCTGCCTGCCTATTGTGTTTGGACTTTCGCCTGTGACCTCGACCAAGAATTGGATTATCCCTGTTATACCTGTTTGCCCCGTGCTTGGACTTTTGCTTGTCAATGCAATATTAGGATTGGTCCTGATTTATATACTTTCTTTCCTGGAGTCAATGTGCTGAGCAATACTGAAGAGCTCTGCCAAGTCAATACTGTTGAGTATTTGAAGTGCAAAAATGTGTTGGCTGTCTCCTCCGCTCACTACATGACTCAGGGTAGTCCCAGCCCTCATGCAGTCACAATTCTTCCTGTCTAAATCTTCATAATAATAGAATGTAATGTGATATGACCTCCCATCTTGCCTTTTTAATTATTTTTATTTTAGGCCACAATTTTCAGAACACACTTTGTTGAGAGTTTCATCTCACTGAAAGAATTAAAATCAAGAATTCAAGAAGGTTTGCTAGATTTGTTTTCCATGCACTCGCACACACTCACATTCACACTCACATGCACACACACATACACACACAAAGACAGTGCCATCCATAAGTATTTGGACAGTGACACAACCTCTGTAGTTTTGACTCTATATTCCAGCAGGGTAGCCCAGTGGTATGTTGCCTTGACTGGCAACTGTAGAATTCATGGCTTGAGCCCCCACTAGGCCATAGTGATGCTTATTTCCATCTGGAAAGAAGTTGTTGGGTCCCTAAATGAAAAAAGGACAAACTCTGCCACTGGGCCCTTGAACAAGGCCTATAACCCAAAATCTGCCGCAGGGACTTTGATCTCTCTGTCTCTGTCTCTCTCTCTCTCTCTCTCTCTCTCTCTCTCTCTCTCTCTCTCTCTCTCTCTCTCTCACACACACACACACACACACATTCTGACTTGCAACTGTTCTCTCCGGAATTTCTTCCAGGGTGTCCTTGAAAAAGAGAAATTCTTAGTCTCATTGGACCTCCCCTCATGTCAACTCATCTATTTTTGTTTAGCAGTCACAATATTGGAGGTAAAATGGTTGAACTTCCATTGTAGCAATAAGCAGTTTTTCCTCATGAAATGTGATGCTTCGAAATCATGCTAGCTTCAAACCAACATTTCAAAATAACTTGCTATGTAATGGCTCCCTGGATTGGGGATGGCTGTGATGCTTAATTCTAATTTAATCGTATTGTTTTTTGTATTTATTTATTTCTCAGCATGCCTAGGCAACAGAAGAGAAAAACAGGCATAGTTGTCCCAGTAGACACATTAAAGTACTATACAGTTTTAGAAAATGATTTCTAGAAATATAAGTGACATTTTGATTTCTAATGACATTATAGTAGATGTGTAAATGACTAGTATTTGTAGCAGACCAGTATTATACAAAAGTTGACTTGGAGAAAAAGGTGAAATAATCATCCCTGGTTTCCCCTATGTGTGGGTGTGTGTGTGTCTGCACGTGGATCAGCTATGTGTAGCCTACTGTATCATCAATATCTAACTGTATCTCAATACTCAACACTCTAGTATAATAGCCTATATCCCGTAGAATGCACAGTTAAATGAATAAAACACGTTGTTATTGTTTTTACAATGACTGAATTAAAATAACTGGTGTTACGTTTTAAATTGCAATTGATTGCAGTTGAAATAATTACTTCTATTTCTATTCATACTTCGCGTGATGTAGCATATCTAACGCATTGATTCTATTTTGAAGTTATAAGGCCTCTAAATAATTTGCCGAACAACAGATGGAGAACAAACGTCGAGAAAGAAGTCACCTAATCTAATCATAAACATTTGTTTTGCTATTTTGCATAATAAGCTACACAAACTTTTCCGTTATTTAAAGGATCGAGCGCTCTCAACAGTCATGCTTTTGCTCTTGCAAACGACACGGCTATTTTGGAAAAGAGGCTGCACCGAAAAGAAGAACGTCAGCTATTTGGCATCATGCGGTACCAAAGGAGGAAAGGGAGAATAGCGTAGACAACCCGCTGCAGGGTATTGGGGGATATCGCACTATACCGGGCAAACGATTTTCTCAGGAAATTTACCTGCAATTTCGTCATTCGCTGAGGATTTTTGTGAACTAAATCAACGCTTGGATATATTGTTAGGATTGCGGAACTTCTAGCCAGGCTTCCTCATGATGATAAAGCGTCTGTTTTACCTGTGAAACGCTAAAGTAAAAGAGGTGAGACTTGATTCTTAAATTATGGTGCTACGAATCAATTATGTTCCAGGTCGAAAACCAAATATGCTAAATATTATATACAATTTGCATAGTATAAACATAGTGGAATTGGAGATAGAGGAACATAGTCGTTCTGTTTAGCAAACTTCCCCATCCATAGGTTTGCTTATTAATAAGTAATTTGGTTGAATGCAGTTTATTTTGCTCTGCTGACTGTGTTGTTCTCTTCCCTTGCTTTGTTTTGTGTAAGTGCATAAATGTCTGTACTCAAATAAGGTAGTTTATGGAAATATAAAAACCCTTATTCGGAGTTGATACTGGAATTTGGTTGATACTCGAATTCCGATCCGTTGTAAATTATCGAGAAAAGCAAATAGCCTAGCTCGAGAGGTTGAATAAAGAAGTGCAGTACCCCTGCCCTATCAAACAGCTGATCAGTGTCTGCTTCTACAAATGGACATGCCCGGAGACAGGGAAAGACAGCTGAAGTTATTTTTGGGACATGGACCTCAGAGGAGTGAGGTGACAAAGATAGCAAATGTCACCCTTTTGAAAGGGACATATATGTCCTATATAACTTTGTTATGACGGAACTTTAGGAAAGGTTCCAGTACTGCGCTGAGATAAATGGCAGATGTATTATGTCTCTTCAAATCAGAGGATTTAAGCAGTTTGTAAACTTTGTACATTGTAATGGATTCTGTCGAAGCGTATCAGTGCGTATCAGCAATGATTGAATGTAATTACCAACAGAGTACAGAATGGGCCTACAGCCGATTCGACAATTAGGCACTGATTTGTGCATCTAGGTAGCCGACACTCTTATTCCAACGTGCGACGTTCCTGCTTCCCACTCATTGTAATATCGTGTGTTTCCCAGCTACAGATATAGTAGTATTTTGTTTCATTCTTCAGTGGAAACTGTGAGTCAGTGTGATTCAGGTCACTTGGCTTTAGACACAGTTGATCTAACAGGTCAACACCTCAAACACCTGTTTTGCCATTTTACGCGACGTGTGTGATGCAGTGCTCTCTTCTTGTTGAGCGCGATAAATACAAGGCAGGTGATGTATTGGAACTCCCTTTGATCCACACGGGTATTTTATGTTCTTATAGTTAAAAATATACCGGTTTTAAGGACATATTCTGGTTATTTATGTAGTTGGCATTCTTAACTGAAATGTCTTTAAATATTAAACTGAATAGCATACGTGTGGTCAAATTTTCAGTAGTACTACTATTTTCATATAGTACTAATTAGGAATGCCATCTGTGAACTCATAGTGGAATTTTCTTTTTTTTCCAACAAGATGGTTTAAATTTGCAATAACACCCCAGGAAATGATGTGTCACAGAATTCTAAATGAACTGTGGCAATTAGCTGAATGCTTTACCCATACACAATTGAGCCTACTAAGCACTAGCATTTGCATTTGATAACACCAGTCATGACAGCATACAGTATTACAGTATAACCACTTACATAACACTGTCATGCAGCAATACATTTTTTATCTGGGTAAGAGCGTATGCTAACCCGGATAGCAAGTGACTCCAGACCGAATCTGTGCCGGTACTGGCTGACTTCGGGCCAGAATCGGGGCGTATCCGACCCGCTGTCGCTTGATGTCTGGGAAATGACTATGATGTAATATAATGTACTGCTGACATATTGGCAGTTATAATCAATATGCTAATTGAAATAGACTGCCATTAGTCTATACTTTGTTTATAAGCCTGCGATGAACAGGCCAAAAAACCCAAACCATTTTAGGCTTTTGGGCCCCAGCTCAGTGTAAGCAACAGGGAACACTGGAGGCATACACCGCTTGATGTCATATCCTGTTATCCCTGCACTTTACTGGGAGTTATTTTTGGTGCTACGGAGAAAGGAATGCCTGGGTTGGGCTTTCCACATATTGACAGCACTTAACAAGTATTCATTTGGGATGTTTCTTCTTATCTCATTCTAAAAGTCTGTGTCTTTGTGCATCTTTCAATTTACCAGTAACTAATTCCTTATGAAAATTAGTTCAGTTTACGAACTAATGTAAGGTTACATTGCACCGTTCATATTACAGTAGGTAATGCCCTTGTTTGGCATTCATTTGACATTGGTTGAGTGTGCTATCAGAGTCAGATAACTGTAATATGGAAATTCAGAAAAAGGGCATTCAAGGGTACCCAGCACACAGCATAATTAAAAGTGGGCATAGAAGTGCCTTTTAGCTATTAAATACTGATGCTCATAGGATTATATTCTCAAGGTTTAAACAAGCAGGAGAGGTATGGTGAGCTATTTTTTCTTGTCATCCAGTTAGCTGCCTCACAGTCCACCCATTTGAGTACATTGAAATCTCGTAGGTTAAAAGAGCTGTAGGCTGAATTTAAGGAAAAACCTAATTTCAACCACAGATGTTAGGTGACATGTGTAAAATTAATCCAGTAATACATGTAATTTGTGTTCTGTATCTAAGATCACTGGTTTTGGTCACATGCCATTGGAGGTGAATTTAGGGTAGGGATGTTGGTGGGTGGTTGTGTGTGGTCTTATTTGCCAGGCTCTGGAAGCATGTATATGTGTGGACATTTCAAGGCTTGTCTGTTCTGTTATCAGTCACCATAGATGAGCACAACCCACTTTACACCACTTGCATTATTCTAAGAAATATATAGATACTCAAAAGAAGTGGTGCTTGGAATTGCCCTACTAAAGTTGCTCATGAATCTAAAAGTATGTTGCTCATGCCTTTGCAAGAAACGGTACGGTAGGCTACTTATCAGAAATTAAATTTAATAAGTCTTTCTTTTATTGGTAAGGTAAAAGGTTTTTGCCTTTCTGTTGCGAGCACACTGATGCTACACATTCATCAGATCTTTTTTTTTATTGTTATGGCTGAAATGGTCTTAGGCATGATGATATATGCTACATATGCAAGCACTCAAACGTTTATAAACAGAACTACACTTTACTCTGAGCTAAGCATGACACCAATCTTGCATTAGAATAGTCTTCGCACTCTGTACATCGTCATTTCCTGTTATTTCTTTTTAACAAGTTATAGGCAAGGAGATAAATGCTGCCCAATGGCTACCTGTGGCAACTTGAAGAATTGGGACATCTGTGCACAAATGGTTTATTCTTTTGAATGGGTATCTTGGCCTAATGAAGTCACAGCTTAGAGCTGCTTACATTCTATTCTATCTATTTTGTATTCAACCCATTTTCTGAACTGAAACCCTCATTCAAGGTATTTTCACAAATATCTGTTTACATTGCTCAATGTTTACTAAAGCAATTTAGGGCACACCAACTGTGGCCTATGTGGGATTTGAGTACATCACATAACAGCACCTTATTACACTAATGATATGTGCCCATATGGTGTTGCAAGTTGTTGGCTGTTGTCACGGCTATACAAGCTGTTCCCAGGCAGTTTGCCTCCCTCAAGTATCACTCTCCCCTGAGCAATGGTAGCTCCATTTCCGTGTTCCATTAGAAGGCGTTAATCCATGACCCTCATGGCCATATGAGTCCAAGTTCTTGCTTAGCAATTCTCAGGGGTGATGAAAGTCCTCTCATATTTAGAAGCAGAAAAGTCAACAAATAATTGGATTACCAATCGGTCTGCTTAACCCAAAACTTTTTTCTTTTTCAGTGGTGTTTTATATTTATCTCCCATGTTGTATTGTTGAATTCCAAAAGTTGTAGCTTTGTGTCACATTGTGTTTATATCACGGAGCAGCTAAGGCAATGGAATCATGTCTGGGAAATACTGAATGATTTTAAGAAGCAGAAGTAGGAGTACTGCAGTACAAATTATAATAATGATTTACTATAATAATGATTTGCTGAATATAGAAGTAACCAAACAGATTTTTGGCAGCAGCACTTGAGTCTGTTAGGAAAGCAGTTCTTTATTACTTTGCCTGATGGATTACCCTTCTGTTTTCTTAGTTTTTTTTTATTCACTCCAGTAGGAATAAGTGAATTAGCCTTCATTGGATTTGGGGAGGTTCTATGGTTATAGGGACCTGTAAAAATTATTGAAGTGATTTATTTTCTTCAGCAGTGACCAGATGGATCAGAACTTGTTTGGAGGAGTGCCCCGGTTCCTGACCCGGCCGAAGGCCTTTTCAGTGTCCGTCGGCCGAGATGCTACACTCAGCTGCACGATCGTGGGTAATCCGCTGCCAGTGGTCACCTGGGAGAAGGAGAAGCTACGTCTGACCTCTGGGGGGCGTTTCAAGACGGTGGAAGATGGGGACACATACCGCCTCACAATCTATGACTTGAATCTGGAGGACAGCGGCCAGTACATGTGCCGGGCCAAGAACAATGTCGGAGAGGCCTACGCTGCCGTCACCCTCAAGGTGGCCCTGCCGGAGCAGATTGTGGATCGGGCCCCCTTGTTCTTGGCCAAGCCCGTCTCTGCCAGGGTTGGCCTGGGGGAGGATGTCACCTTCCAGTGTCGGGTGGCGGCTCACCCAGAACCCACCTTCGACTGGGAGAAGGACGGACGCTACGTGGGTGAGTCCAACCGTGTGCAGGTCAGTTCAGACAGCGAGGGAAGCTCCCTGAGGATCAAGTGTGTCCGCAGCCTGGACAGTGGGACTTACACCTGCCGGGCCCAGAACTCAGTGGGCCGATCCCAGGCTGCCGCTGCCCTTGTGGTGGAGCTCCAGGGCGCCCGGCAGCTCAATGAGAAGAGCACCTCCCTCCTCTCACACCTGCAGAAGCGCAAGGAGGAGATGTGCAAGGACATCACCGTATACCGCACAACAGAGGCTATCTCCTCCGGCTCCTCCTCCATCATATCCAAGACCGCCGAGGGGCTGACCCTGACCCAGGACCATGACCGCATAGCCGCCCTGGCTGGGAAGCTGCCTAAGGGTGTGTTCACCCGTACCTGCACCGTGACTGAGGGCAAGCACGCCAAGCTCAGCTGCTTCGTCACCGGCCGCCCCAAGCCTCACATCATCTGGAGGAAGGATGGGACCAACATCGCAGAGGGTCGTAGGCATGTGATGTATGAGGACCAGGCTGAGAACTTCATCCTAAAGGTCCTGTACTGCAAGCAGACCGACAACGGCCTCTACACCTGCAATGCCTCCAACCTGGCTGGGCAGACATACAGCGCTGTGCTGGTGACTGTTAAAGGTATTGCTCTTCCACTATAATCTAGTAGGGTCCCCTTTGACAGATGCGAGAGGTTAGCATGCAGATTCCACATCTGAGAAATGTTGGGAACTTCGGATAGTTTTAGTATAAAAGAAACAAAAGCTTCCAAAGAAAAAGAGTGTATGTATGCATATATATGTTTTCTGGTGTGTTAGGTCTAGCTATTGTTTCTAAATTTGTTATACCATCAGCCAGTGGCTAATGTCTAACTACGAAAACACTTTTCAATTCCACTTTCACATGTGCATACCCCTAGGACCTATTGTGATAAAAGTGTTTATGGTATGATTTTGGTTTTCAGAAATTCCACTTTCTTCGATGATATGAGTTGTGTTTTTGAGTTGTGAAACTTAAAATTCAAATGAGCAAATAGTTTTTTCACCATGGTTGGGCAAGCCAAGTATTTTAGATTTATTTTAGAATTTTTAGATCCATTGAAAATAAGGACATTGTCAGGTGATCATCGGAAGATCATGTTTTGCTACTCAGAAAACTGAAATTAACAGTTTCCTTGCTTATACCAGCTGTCATTGCAACAAATTGCTCTAATGAGTTTATTCATCCTTTTTATGCAATTGTTTTGGAGGAAGACTAGAATATTACATTAGTTCATCCTGTGACAGTGTTGAGGGGACCTTCTTGGCCATAGGTGTCAAACTCCAGTCCTGGAGGGTCAGTTTCAGCAGTTTTTTGGCTAAAGAGTCCACGGCTTTAAATGTCAGGGGCTTAATTGGCTGCATATAGAAAGGAACGCAGAAAAACCCGCAGACACTGTAGACCTCCTACCTGCACAGTTTAGCTATCATGTGTTCTTCTCAAGGAGCAGGCTTAGTGTATGAAAAGTAGTGAATTGAATTGTTCTTATAGTGATTTTATAGTTAATAGGAATATGATTTGTTATACATCCCTAGGCCGGAAAATACAAAAACAAAAAGCTTATTTCCCCCCTACACACACACACACACAAACAAGTCCACATGTACACACTCTTATTAAATATAGATTAATGGACACACATGCGGGCGACATGGCTCAGGGAGTAAGAGCAGTCGTCTGGCAGTTGGAGGGTTGCCGGTTTGATCCCCCTCCCGGGCTGTGTCGAAGTGTCCCAGGGCAAGACACCTAACCTCCAAATACTCCTGACGAGCTGGTCGGCGCCTTGCATGGCAGCCAATCGCTATCGGTGTATGAATGGGTGAATGAGAAGCATCAATTGTACAGCGCTTTGGATAAAGGCGCTATATAAATGCCAACCATTTACATGCATGAACAAATACATTTAGTTGCTATTGTCAGTTGAGGACAATAGCAATTGTCTGCCATCCAACTTTGCTGTCAGCAACATTTCATCTTTCACTGCCTTCCTCATTTATAAGAAAAGCTAAAGGTGATTGGGGTTAGTGGGGTGAAAGGGTGAAACTCAGGACCACCTTGGCTTTGCACAGCTTAGGGGAGCCCACAGCTAGAGAGGATCGGGGGGACAAAAATTCCTGTAGGATAGTCTTTCAGGGGGCCTTGAATTCCTAGCCACATCCCTGCTTCACACAGAAACAGTGTAAAGCAAAGAAATGTGCTGTACTGGACACTAGCATGGGGTTTGTCGGGTCTGGTGTAATGTTAGTACAGCAATGATAGCCAGTGTTTGGTTTCAGTTATTTTCTTCTAGTGATGAGTTGAACCCATGGTTAGTAGGTACTTGCTTCCTGATGGCAGATGATGATGAGTTTCCTTGAATACAGCTGCATAGCTGAACCACAAACTGCATTATGAATACAGTGTGTATGTGTGTGGATTCAAATAGGACTTGGCACCATGTGCCATCTTTCTTTAGCCCTGTTATATCAGAAAGTGAGATAACAATATCCAGTTAGCTATTACAGTAATGTGTTGTTGCTCAGCATGGTTGCTCTGGGTTACAAGCACTATGGAGACAGGGCACATGCAATGGCCACCTAGTGGTACCTTCCTATCAAGAGCTGGAAGGCCTTCCAACTGCCCAATAAGCAGTGCTGCTTTCAAAATGCCTCACTGCTTGCTCAAAATGAATGTACTTATTTCCATGTCATTTGATGAGTTCCTAAACCATGGGCTGGGACCAAAAAAGGACCCTATGCATAAAGAAATTGACCCTCTGTGCACAAAATATACACTCGTTTTAGATTATATGATGAACGTAAGTGTTCAAACTACTTTTAATTTGTATGATAAACCTATATACTGTATATTACTGAATGTCAGCACAGTCAGTGCAATGTTTGGTCATCTGCAGCTAATCATTTGTACGGCATTCAGAATTCATCTTAAATAAATGGGCAAAAAATATCAGGTTTAAAATCACTTTCAACCCTGTCTCAAAACTGCACCTGTACCATTACAACTTGAATTCTCAAGAGGACCAATTGATGGTTGTGAAAAAATTTAACTTTAATCTATATTAATTTTCGAAAGGTTTGGACTGTCTATAGAAAATATCTAAGCTTATTGGTGAGAATGTGTTGAACGGCAAGCTTTTCGTAGAAGGAAGTGTTTGCCACTGTAGAGACTGCCATAAACACTTGCTTTCTTAGCAAAGTAAATGTTGTGTTCTTATGTGGACTTGAGAGTGAGAATTTATATTCTGGGAAATGTCCCACCAAATTGACCTATGGCTCTCACTTTACAGGGAGTGACATTTGTCTATTTGGCTGGCCCTGTGGTATCTGTTAACAAAATTCTGGGAAGATTTGTTTTCCTGATTGATACACTTTACATATTATGTAATAATGTTTACAGAATATTAGATCAGTCTAAATGCTTCAATTTACTTTTCTAGATTTTTCTGAATAAATAAATAAATAATGCAGATAATTGTGAAACATTTTAGTATTCAAATGGAATATTCTCCAGAATCTAGAAGGTCAAAAAAGTCTGCAGGATAAATGAGGAATTCAGCCTTACCAGACAAACCCATTATTTACATTGTATCAGAGCCTTTTAACTTTTGAAAGTTTCTGTTGATATTTGACTAATTAACTGGCGGGTTGTGTTGCAGAACCTAAGGTTCCCTTCAGGACAAAGCTGCAGGATGTGGAGGTGAGGGAGAAGGAGACGGCCATGATGATGTGCGAGGTGCCCGTCCCGGCCACCAAGGCCAGCTGGTTCATGGAGGAGACACGGCTGGAGGAGAGCGAAAAGTACCGCATCGAGGAGGAGGGCACCCTGCGTCGGCTCACCATCCGCAACGTCAACACCAACGACGATGCCGTCTATATCTGCGAGATGAAGGAGGGCAGCCGCACTGTGGCCGAGCTCACTGTCTTAGGTACTGTGCTGCAAGAAGGAAACTCATTGTCACATATTCATTACCCCTTGCTCCAACATAAGTGTGAGTTATTAGACCACACAGCCATCAGATAGCTACAGATAGCTGTTGGAGCAGTTTAGGTAGTGCAGCCATTAGATCCTATAGGTGACTGGCAGTTAGTATACACATTTGCATTACATGAAAGTACACTTTTTACATTGCATTCATTTGTTTAGTTTTTTGTGCAATTCATTACAAAGATACTGCACCATATATACACAGTGTATGCTCACCTGCTAAAGGCCTAACAATGTCATAAATGATCTTTATAAAAAAACAATTTCAGTAATTATTGTTCAGCATGTCTCTACAAATTCATGTGAAAATATCAGATCGATACATGGTTTCGGTCCAGCCAGTTCATAGTGGTCTGATCATTTTTGTAACATTGAAGACAGTAATGTTGTCTATGCCTTGGCGTCACCCTTTTCCTTGGCCTGCAGGCAAGATCACCAAGAAGCTCCCGCGGAAGACGGTGGTTCCGGTTAGCGACACGGTCCTCTTCTGTGTGGAGCTGGAGGAGCCGTGCGAGGGGGCCTACTGGACCAGGAAAGGCGAGCGGCTGAAGGAGGATGCCCGCGTGTCCATCGCGTGCGTTGGCAGGCAGTACACCCTGACCATCCGTGACTGCCATGCCGAAGACTCTGGAGAGGTTGCCTTTGTGGCCGGGGACTGCAAAACATCTACGCAATTCTCTGTCACTGGTGAGATCATGCACGCATACAAAAATGCAGAAATGCACACACGGACACGCACGCACACACATGTACATGCACACACACATATGCTGGATTGACAAAAATGCATTTCCCCTCATTTTCCATATTGTGTACGTATAGCACAAGCCCCATTTCATTTTTTCTTTTTGAAGGTTCCTCAGATCCATTATGGATGGATGACCATTTAAACTGTGAAATGAAAACAGTGTGTGTGAAAAATGTTGTCCAATGAGCGCATTGGCAAGTTCACCTGTTGTAGGTACATAGCAGCTACACAGGACATTTCAGATGAATTTTATAAACAGTGACTGAATGTGAAAACATCCATGAAACTTTTTTTTACTCAATGCATGTCATATTTTTGGAGCAACAATTACTCTGTATTTATATAATAATCCATCACTACCACCCATGTTGCTTGTCACCTCTGATGCCTTGGTGTGACAAGCAGAATTGCCAGTGATAGATGAGCTTCAAATTTCAGAGACACCGATCTGCCTGGACTGAAATAGAAAGAAAGTTACACCTCACTGCATAGCACCAAGTGACATTTTTTAGATTGACAGTAGATTATTTTACATTCTTGCCTGATTATCTATCACCACATTTTTCACAGTGCACACCATATAAATACACACTATATTACAGCACCTAAATGTGAGAACAACTGTGCTAGTTGTTCTCCTACATGGGTCACAGTTTCTGTTGCTAGTGACATGTGTCTTATAACCCACAAGACAGTGAGTTAAATTATACATATTTGGAGTCTGTGGCATTCATACATCATCAGTTAATCAAAGCATATTTTGATGAAAAAAAACATTACTTGCATGGTGTGAAAACACATATTTGTTAATAATTTATTTCAGTTTTCAGTTTTCAAGTCATCCTGGCAATCATGCATGAGTGTTGCTATAATACATAAGTGAAAACAAACCTATCATTCTTGTGAAAATGCAACTACACAAGTTTCAACATAGACTAATATCCACGTTAAAGGCTATGGTCTAAAATCCGGAATGCTCCATGATCATACAGGATGTCTTTCACTAAGAACACTCCCAAGGCTTAGTAATGGTCTGAATCTGCATGGAAAAGGTGCGGTGAGGCAGAGCTGCTCGCAACCTAAACCTCTCCTCATTGTGCTTATAACTGCGCTTTTCAAGATTTGTTCATTGTCAAGGAAATTGCACTTTTCAAGCAAAATGTTTCTTGAAACAAGTTAATATTTTCTACTTGTTGAAAAATAAGATTTAGTCTCAATACAAGGCAATTAAAACAGAATTTTTTTGAAATGTAAATACTCTTATGCACGGCAGCTCCAAGAAAGCACCCTCCAGAGCCCCCAGTCAACCCTGTGGTGAGGAACAAGACCAGCTATTCGCTTGTGTTGTGCTGGTCACCACCAGACACCGACCGGCCAGTGCCCATCTCTGGCTATGTGGTGGAGAAGAAGAAGTTGGGTGCCCAGACTTGGGTGAAGTGTCACAGCACTCTGATCATATCCGGCACTGAGTTCATGGTCAGTGGGATCACTGAGGAGGCCAGCTACCAATTCCGCATTACCGCCGTGAACGACTTCGGCCAGAGCCCTTGTTTGGAAGTGCCTGGAACCTTCTACCTCGGTGGGTCTTGTGACTGCGTCAACGCCCTCCATGTTCTCTAACCCAATGCACACCCCACCACTGCACTGTGTGTCCTTTAATGCTACAGGTACTATACAGCAGACTGTATATAAGACTGGAAAATACTTGTATGTATTCTTAACGGTGCCACTCAGCATAATCTCTGACAGAATATATACCACAGCTCATGACACCTGTCATGATGTTACAGCTCAGAGAATTCATTAACACTGTGTCAGAGTCCTGTTTATTCTTCAATCTGGCATGCGCTGCTTGGCACTTAGTCCTAACATGTGCACATACTGTAGTTAGCCATAATTATTTTGTTAAAAAATGTATCACAACGGTATTGTACATACAAATCAATTCAATATTTATACCTGCAATCTCCCTATCTCTTAGCTGCGGTAAAAGTAGACAATGTAGAATTTATGTATTAGAGCGGTCCTGTTGTGTTCACTTGTGGTCCTGTTGTGTGACCATGCATGCTCTGTGTTCCCCTAGAGCCCACTGGGGAGCTGAAGTCTGGCCTGGTGAACAGCACTGCCACGGAGGGCGAGGAGGCCTCCTTCAACGTGGAGCTGTCGGCCGTCTGCTCGGGCTCCTGGTCGCTGAACGGTCGCGTCCTGCGGAGCGGCGAGGAGTACCTCATCACCCGCAACAAGACCACCCACACGCTGCTTATCCGCCGTGTCTGCCAGGAGCTCCACGGGACCACGCTGCTGTTCACAGGCGGCGGTGCAGAGAGCGTGTGCACGCTCAGTGTGAAGGGTGAGCTGGGACGGCCCCTGGCCTCAGGTCCTTTAGAGCCGACACACGGCCGTTTGCACACTGAGAGGATCCACAGTGCATGCATAATGCTAACTGCTGTGTGATTTATTCTTTTACTCATGTATGGGTTTGACAGGGATAATGTACAAATGTCAGCATGAATACATGTGCATCCAACGTATTGTATCACTAGAACATCAGTAGGGGATGCAGCAGGTTGGAATCAGCTTTGTCCTAGGAGTAGGATAGTTTTATATCTGTATAATATAATAATATCTGTATATGTACATAGTTTGGCCAGCCTACCATTCACATCCAAGATGTGCCAACCTACCAGTCAGTTTCCATTTTATGTACACAATGTTTGCTTGCTTCTGACTTCAAGCCGTAAAAAGAACTTGGAATCCACATTCTAAAGACATAAAAAAATCACACTAATGGAAGGTGTCCCATTCAGAGAAACAATTTTCCTGTAGTGGGGCCTGTGGATTCGAAACGGTCACCCACCTATGATTCAAGCTGCAGAGGTCCCTGAGTGAAAATGTCTGTGGTACATTACAGGCTTGAGAGACATGGTTCACGACTCCTCTGGTGAAAAATCCAACTATGACCAGCGTGAAATTACCAGCTACCAGCTGTTTCAAAACATAGCTTGAGCAGATGTGACTATACAAGCATTTTAGCAGTTGACATGCCTCAGCATGTATTGACATATAGCTCAATATCTGGGGACACCAGAATGGTACAAATGTTCAAATGTTCAAAACACAGGCAGGAACAAAGCAAGTTATCAAACATGGACTGATTTCTTAAAAGTGCGATTGCTGGACTTGTCTCTGAAGTGGTTCTCTGTGTTTTGCAGCGGCCCCAGCACGGTTCACCAATAAATCAGCAGAGACAGAGGTGGTGAGCTGTGACGCAGGTTCCTCTGCGCAGCTACGCACAGAAGTGTCGGACTCCAAGATCTCGGTGTGTAAATGGAGAAAGCCGCATGTTTGAATTTCACACTATTTATAATTATGCAATTCACTTTGTACCCTGTACGGGAACTTTTATTCTCTGGTATTAATCTTAAGAATCATATAGATTATTCTATATTCTACCATGTTATGCTATGCTAAAGGTAGCACTGTTGCCTCACACCAAGGACTGTAAGTTTAAATCATGGCCCGGGCCTTTCTGTGCATGTTCTCCTTGTGTCCTCCGGGTACTTCACTTTCCTCCCACAGTCCAAGGACATGCATGTTATGCTAATTGGAGAGTCCAAATTACCCATGGGTATGAGTGTGTGAGTGAATGTTCTGTGTGCCCTGTGATGGATTAGCATACTTGTCCAGGGTGTATTCCACAGGATATGCTCCCATATGCAACATATTTTTCTCATCCAAGGCACTTTTGTTATGACAGAATGTTTAAATGCCTAAACTTTGTTTTCCGCTGGGTCTCCGAGGTTATTGGAGATTAGCTTTTCTATTATTCTCTTTATTTTTTTTAACAAAAAGTCAGGAAAGTAATACTGCTGTTAATGCTCCTTTGCGAGCAAGAAAGACAAAGTTTCAACCAGTTTGGTTTCGGTTTTCTTCCGGTCTAAAAATGTTTACAACAAAGTTTATTTTAATTACTTACAAATTACAATCCAAATTAATTATAATTATTTCATATTCTAAATTGTTATTTGAATCTTGTATGCAGTCCCATTAATTAATTCCCATGGAATTGTACTGACAGTTTTTTTTTCCTTTTCTGGTTGCAGGTAGTCTGGATGAAGGCTGGCAGGGAACTGAAGTTGGGTAAGAAGTATGAGAGTGTGTGCTCGGACTGCACGCGCCTGCTCATGGTCCACAACATGACTCAAGAGGACGTGGGCACCTACGAGTGCGTCTGCGATGGAGACCGAATGTCCATTCAGCTTGCTCTTAAAGGTAATGCCTGGACAGCAGAGATGTCAGGAGTTTTGCTCAAGCAGGAAATCGCAGCATGAAACTCATAGAAGAGGTTTTCAGCTAATTACTGCAAATGCTAAATACTACTAAAATACTTCTGCTTCAACCAAAGTTTGTTAATGCTTAGCAGCAGTTTACTGTTGGTTTGTTTTGTTTAGCAGGATTAGCAGTACGGGGCATTTCATGCTATAACACATTTCTGAAATGAGCTTTCTCTGCTCTGGAACATCTGTTGATTATAGCTGCATTCCACGGTATGTAAACTAGAGGAAGGAGCCAGGTGAGAGCTAGAGAGGTTGATCTGCAAAGCAGCCATATCGACCTCATTAAGTTCAGCATACTGATGATCAGTGTAGTGTGATAATGTGGTGTCGCTCCTGGGGCCTCTGTTTGACTGAAAACACACAAAAAATGTGTTTTCCTTGATATCCACTATTTTGTCTGAAAAGCAGTGGGGATCATAGATTTGTGTGATTATCTTTGACAAATTAATGCGATATCAAAGGTTATATGATATCAAATCACTCTTTCAACTGTGTTCCAAGGGTGTTGTAGCATGTTGCTTTTTATTTACAGTGCAAGGCTCAAGATTGATTGTTTGGACTGTAACCCCTACATGGTTCACCCAGTATGGATGTAAACACCCTAAAATTAAAGCTCACAGTCTGCAATTTAACCTACCATGCATTGTTCCATTTCAAATCCAATGTGCTGGAGTGTACAGAAACAAAACAACAAAAAAAGTTGTCAGTGTTGAAATACATACAGTCTGTACTGTGTATTATCATTGGAAAACCACAACCATGGTAACGAAAAATTACAGCCAATGGATGACTGAAATGAAATAAAAATGAAAGAATACTGAGCTAACAGTAGTCCGCCAGCTGACCCAGCCAGAGAGTAATATTTTCACATCGGCCGGAACCACTTCTGAGGGCATAAGTGTGACCTCTGACCTACTGCGTGTGGAAAGTCCCTCACGGCACCTGACGCATGCATGGCTTTGACTGACCAGAGCAGGTGGTTTACAGCTCCAGAGCCAGTTAAAGGAGGACCACAGTTCTCTCTTGTTGCCAAAGAATAAGCTGTATACACACAAACACACACACGTACACACATGCACACACACAAAACAACACACTCATACACGTACATACATAACACTCACTTTCGAAATACACATGTAACCACATCAACCCTCCTATTATGTTTGGGGTCAATTCGACATTGACATCTCTTAAAAATCAGTTAACCCTTTTTTACCTTGAAAAACTCTATGATTTTTCTAATTTTCTAATTTGGTGGGATTAAATAGTAAAAATGCAATAAACATAATGTCCTGTACCAACTTGGTTCACAAATGTGTTGTGCAGTGTTATTTTGATCCTTTGTTACTGTATAAAAAAGAAAATATACAACCATTTTTATTTTTTTCTCAGATTTCATTTTCAATGATTCTGGTGGCACTTCCCCATACAGGTGCCAAACTTTGACTTAGTGTTCCTTGACTTACTGCTCTAAAATGAGATGTTTCCTACAGATTTTTCATATTTATGGATAAAACGCTAGTGATTCAGGAGACAAAAAGAAGGCAACACACTATGTGTCAAAAGTTTTCTATTACAATATTTTTGTGTTTGTTTCAACTGTTAGGCTCAATTTGACCCCAAATCTAAAACCGGTCATAAAATCTCAACATAATAGGAGGGTTAAATACATACACATTTGCACACACAAACAGAGAAAGAATACCCAAGCATACACAGACAGGCATAAAATGCACCTACACACACACACACACACACACAACCACACACACAATGGACACGTTTAGAAACAGTGGTGGTACAACAGCAGTGTCATTAACGCAGTGTCATGTGTTTACCCAAGCAGAGGAACCAAGCAAGTTAGTGAACCAGCTCAAGGGCGGCAGCACGGTTAAATCCCAGCTCTTGGGGGATCTGGAGCTCAGCTGTGAGGTGCCGTCTCCTGCCAGTGTAGTGGTCTGGAAGAAGGATCAGGTGGAGTTGAAGGAGGACCAGAGAACCACCTTCATATCACAGGGAACAATGCGCAAGCTTCGGATAAAGCGGGTCAACAAGGATGATGAGGGCTTGTACACCTGCGAGTCCACAGGTGGCAAAATGTCATTCAACGTCAAGGTTAAGGGTGAGCGCAAAGGGCACTCAAAATATGGCCCCAGGTCCAAATGTGTCTAGTGGCATTACTGAGAACATTTAAAGGAGAAGATAACTGAGCCATGCCTACTAGTTGAGTGGGCACACTTCTGGGTTGTGTTGGCAAATCAGCCCAGGAATGAAAAGTGTGCTAACTCTCCACGGTGAAAGCTGAGAATGAGAAACCGTGAACAGAGAACGAGTCCGAGAAAACAAAAGTACAAGAGGACCGAGCTGAAAAGCTGAGGAGCTGGACAGCCGAAAAGCTGCACAGCTGAAGAAGCAGAAAGCTGAAATCTTTTGCTGTGTTTGATTTGTTTTGTCTCTCTTGTTTTAGATTGTTGTTTGTACCCCAAACCTTTGAGGGGAAAAGATGAACATGCTTTGTTTGTATGTTTTTTTTGTTTAATTATCTGATGTGCAACGATAGTGAAAACCTGAATTGCCTATCCAGCATTTCTCTTGCTCCCAGGGATGACACTCGGCATGTGTCAGTAACATGTGGGGAATGTGTACCTGACAGTAGAACATTTTAGACACTTTCCATACTTTTATATTTTCAATTGCAATGCATAAAAAGCCCTTACCAAAAAGAATGGATCAAGATATCTGATATTCCAATATTTTTAGTTCATCTCACTACAGGGTTTCCATTGTTCTATATATTGTATCTGCGCTCACTGAGCACTTTACTAGGAACCTACTTATTCTACTTATTCATGTGATTATCAAGTCAGCCAATCGCGTGGCAGCAGTGCAATGCATTAAATAATGCAGATATAGGTCAGGAGCTTCAGTCAATTTTCACATCAATCATCAGAATGTGGCAAAAATGTGATCTCAGTGATTCCGACCGTGGCCGAGTATTGGTGCCAGGCGGGCTCTCGAGTTTACTCTTTACTTTCGAATGGTGCGAAAAACAGAAAACGTCCAGTGAGTGGCAGTTCTCCGGATGGAAATCCCCTGTTGATGAGAGAGGTCAATAGAGAATGGCCAGACTGTTTCGAGTGGACAGAAAGGCTACAGTAACTCAGATAATCACTCTGTACAATTGTGGTGTGGGGTCTCAGAATGCACAACACATCAAACCTTGAGGCGGATGGGATGCAATAACAGAAGACCATGTTGGGTTCCACTTCTGTCAGCCAAGAACAGAAAGCTGAGGCTGTAGTGGGCACAGGCTCACCAAAACTGGACAGTTGAAGACTGGTAAAACGTGGCTTGGTCTGATGAATCTCGATCTCTGCTGAGGCATACAGATGGTAGAGTCAGATTTTGGCGCCAACAGCATGAATGCCTGGAGACAACCTGCCTTGTGTCAACAGTCCAGGCTGGTGGCGTTGGTGTAATAATGGATAATGTTTTCTTGGCAGATTTTGGGCCTGTTAATACCAATCAATCACCACATGAATGCCACAGCCTATTTGAGTATTGTTGCTCATCATGTCCATTCCTTCATGGCCACAATGTACCCGTCTACGTCCAGCATGATAATGCATCATGTCACAAAGCAAAGGTCTCAAACTGGTTTCATGAACATGACAATGTTCCCAGTCACCGGATCTAAAACCTTTGGGATGTGGTAGAACAGGAGATTCGCAGCATGAATGTACAGGTGACAAATCTACACAAATTGCATGATGCAATAATGTGAACATGCAACAGAAAGGAATGTTTTGAACATCTTGTGGAATCGATCAAACAGCTTTGAGGCTGTTTTGAGAGTAAAGGGAGGCCCTACCCAGTATTAGTATAGTGTTACTAATAAAGTGCTCAGTGAGTGTATGTACAGTAGTGTACAAAAATGTGGGTACCCCTTGTCAAAAAGCCTTTTACAATTCATATCTAAGTGAACAGAAGCGAACCTGACCTCTAAATGGTACAATGTTTAACATGACACATTTCTTCAAATTTTAAAGCAAGATTACTTTATTTTTACAGTTTCAAAATAATAAAACAATGGGAAAAGGCCCTGTCCTAGGGTTTGGGAACTTCCTCCTCCTTGGGAAACTATAATAGCTTATAAACACGTCCTTAGAGTCTTTAGATTCTCACTTTTGGAATTTTTCCCCATTCATCCTGGCAGAACACCTCTTGCTCAGAAATATTATTCGGCCTCCTTGCACGTATGGCATGTTTGAGATCTCTCCACAGATTTGCTATAATATTCAAGTCTGGGGACTGTTGTAGCCTTTCCAAAACCTTCATCCGTCTTTCCTGGAGGTACTTCATGGTTGATTTCGGAGTATGCTTTGGATCGTTGTCTTGCTGGAATACCCAACCTCTCCTCAACTCCTGACCTTTGAACATTAGCCTCTAGAATTTCTTGATATTTGGTGAAATAGATTATTTCTTCCACTCGCACAAGGTGTTCTTCTCTACAAAGGCTTCACCCTTTTTTATACAAAAGATGCCTTCTTTGGTGATGGTCTCGTCAGTCCAAAGCCCATTGTTCCAAAAGGCTTCTGGCCTCAATATTCTCAATGTTTTCTTTTGCATACCTCAGACATACAATTTTGTGTTGATGTCGTTCATTCTAACAACTCTGCCATGTAGGTCTTTGTTGTTTAAGGTATGTTGTATTGTTGTCCTGTGAACAGCTAGACTTGTGTCTGCTACTCTTTTGCAGTGATGTGTGGCTTCTTATGCAGCATTTCCCACCAGGTCTTGGGCCATTCTATGTGAAATTTTTCTTGGTCTTCCAGACCTGGCCTTGACTTCAACTGTTTAATTTATCTTCCATTTATTTTCTGACAGTGGAAATACAGTTTCAAATATTGAGAGAGTTTTTGTAGCTTCTTGTTGGAAATTAACCATCTTTATTCTGAAATTTCCTTGGACAACTGCTTAGAGGAACCCGTGGTTGTTAACACCAAAGAGAACAGCCACTGCAGTTGGATACCATAGAAGACATGGGGTTACTTTAGAATGAAAAGTTCAGCCCTGGAATTATACTCACTTGACTCATTGAAGCCCTAACGAGTAAATCACCTGGGTTGAGGCTAAGGATGTGACAAATCCTTAGTTTTTGTAAATGGTTACCATCCCATTTTGAAATCAATTAACCGTGTAAGCGATACTGCTTACGGCTAAGGGTTGTATTTTATTTAGGAAAAAAATTGGACTAACGTACAGACAAAAATTTGGGGCCATCTTAAAATAAATTCATTTAAGTCAGATAATGGCCTAATTGCCAAATTAAGGACTTACATTTACATTGACAGCTGGACCCAGATGTCCAGCAGTCTGTAGTTAAAGCCATGTAGGCTTCATCCAGGCATGATGGTCGATTGCGTGCCTTTAAAAATATAATACATTGGTTAAAATGATAATTATTTGTGTTTTCATCGCTTTTCCCTATGACTTTTTTCTGACAGATTTGATTTGCATGAAATGTGCCCAATCTCCTGCTATTGAAACGTTGTTACAGACAGGATTGGGCACTAAAAATTCCATGGTCATGTAAATGTCCAATGTTTGCATGACATACAGTAACATGATAACACTGTGTCGTGGTGGTGACACAATAAATCTGGTCTATTATAGGCAGGGAATCCGACGGAAACGGTGCCATAGTCCACAGGTTTACTGAATTTACTTTTATGCCAATGATTTCTGTACAATATGTAACTGTAAACTTTGCCAATGCATTTGATTTTATACCGCACAGGGCAATCTTTGTCATGGCAGGATTAATATGGTCCATTTAAAGCAGGGACAGTGAACAGTGGTGTGTAATTATAGCCTTTATTTTTCAACTCTGTACCATTTAGAGTTCAGGTTTGCTTTTGATCACATACAGATTAATTGTAACAGACATTTAAACCAGGGGTGCCCACATTTTTCCACCCTACTGTATAGTGTATTCCTGCTAATCTTTGTAAATAAATAGTGTCTCATGAACAGTTATTGAAATTGGCTCAAAAGCACAGGCTATTGAAATGAGCTTTCTAACTATTTTAAACATCGCTAAATATTTGATTTGGTAATTTTCAAGCAGAGAATATCACTAGATAAACTACTAATTATTCCAAAGGAGATTGCACTGTACCGTTTTGTCACACATTTCGGAAACCTGCTTTTTCTTTTGAGGCCACTTTTCAATAGAACAGAGCAGCACTTCCTTTTGCAGTTTTAAAAATGCACTTGACCTGCACATGTAGGCCTATTATTAACTGATTTTTCCTTTTTTCAACCTGCTACATTTCAGTATCTGGTGCTTATTATAAGCAGTGTTATGTGTCCTTGCATAATAATTGTGCAAAATATATTGCGGTGAGCTCTATAGTGTTCTAATCTACAATTTTATATTTGTAAACAACACTTGTGGTTAAAGTGCAGATTCCAAACTTTTTAAAGGGACAGTCTTATCGAAACTACAGAACTTTTTATACATAGTCCCTTAATTTCTGGGCACCATAATATTTGGGACAAGTGACTTCACAGGTGTTTGTCAGTTGTGTTCAATGGCTTCCTTATTGCACAACCTGTGAATCAGAGTTGTGCTAATACAAGTCAAGAAAGTCAACTTGCCTCAAAAACACGCTGAAGATGACTGCAGTACAGGCCTGGTAGAGCATTATAAGAGAAGATACTCAGCACCTGTTAATTTCAATTGGTAACAACATTCAAGCAGTCATTGCATGCAAAGCATATGCAACATGCAAAGTGCTAAACATGTCTACTTTACATAACATTAATTATATGCCATGACATATCACAAAGGTTATCATGCCCTGAAATGTGGGGTGCTGTGTATAAAGTGCTGTAATTTTTCCATGGGGAAGCCAAATTGTGTAATAATACCCTTAAATAAAAGCTGACAATGTACACTTTATCCACATACAGTATAAATTGTTTGATTACAAATAAAATTGTGGAGTTCAGTGCCAAATCAAGAAAAAAATATGTTGTTGTCCTGAACATTATGGAGCTCACTGTATATATATTGTAACCAGATGAAAACTAGCTGATGATAACTGGCACAATATATAAAATGGGAAAATGTATGTTTAATATTGTACATTCCAATTAGAATGAAGTAAATAAATAAATGTGCAGGTTATGGAAACAACCAACATATTTCCTTTTGTCTTCTAGAAGCAAAGTCAATGCTTTTGAAGAAGGCGATGACAAAGACCGAGTTCTCCTCATCTTGTGGAGAGACTGTGGTCTTGTCCTGTGATGTGAACCAGGCTAGTGCTAAGGGGAAGTGGCTCAAGATGGGACAGGAAGTGAAGCTAGGCACAGACGCTGTAGCTGAAGCAGAAGGAACAACCAGAAAGCTGATTCTGAAGAACACAAAACTTGAGGATGCTGGCGCATACTCGTATAAACTCCCAGATGATGAGATAGTTTTCAATGTGAACATCAAAGGTAAGAGAAATAACTTGTCATGCATTATTATCATTTAAATTGTGGAGTGGACAAATTTAGATTTCAAATTTGTTAAAATTGAGCTTGCTGTACTTGTTCCACGGACTTCATATGTAATATAGTGTTTCGAAATCTCATAAATCAAACAAAGCTGCAGTATATTTCAATCTGTTTGTCCTATTCTATTTGTATTGTAAAAGAGTCTCCTGTTCTTCATTGCGCATGCTCTAAATGTTGCTTTCTGTACTGCGTATTAAGAATACAGCAGGCACTGTGTCAGTCCTTCCATTGTTGGAGTCGGTTTGTTATGAATGTGAAAGGCTGCCTACACCAAGTATCGAGGACAACCCCATTTCAGTCCAATCCAAAGTAGTGCTTGTTATTGTGATATTTGGAAACTGGAGTGCAGCTCAGATTTCTGTTGATGTACCTGCCCATTCCGCAACTCTCCTCTCAGAAACCAAGCCTGTGTTTGCAAACACGGATTCTGTACAAAAGGTGGTAAAAGCCATTCTCTCTGAGAAAGCCACTCTGAGCTGTGAGGTGTCCGATGCTCAGACTGAGGTAAAATGGTACAAGGAGGGCAAACTTCTGAGCTCAAGTAGGAAGATCCATGTGGAGTCAAAGGGCAAGAGCCGCCAGCTGGTGTTTGACAGCGTGGAGAAGAAGGATGCTGGGGAGTACACCTGTGAGGCTGGAGCAGAGAAGCTGGTCTTTAAGGTTCAGGTGGAAGGTAGGCAGGGTCTATCTGATTTTTGCCCCCAGTAGCTCTGCTTTTGGCTTCAGTCTTTGGAGTTTATGTTGCTGTCTGTCTGCTTCAAAACTTGCTGCTTGAGGCAAACTTTGGGGTCCTGGAGGCATATTAAGATAGGACATGTGTTTGAGGTGAGAAGGATGTTACTCTGTAGTATAGTGTGCATTATTTGTATGTACCCCTAGCCAACCAGAATCAAGTAGTCATCCAAGCTCTGGTATAATATAGGTCATTGCACTCTTTTAGAGATGCTTAGCATTCCCTCTATTAGATATTCTTTTTGAAATGTCACATGCCACCATTTTAAAGTTTCTTCACTGCTTTTAGCGCTCATGATTTTTCTTTATTTAATCACAAGATAGTATATTAACATGTCTTTTAATCATATTTGAATGAGTGCAGTGTTGAAGTACACACTGTCTTAGTCCTTTCAGTTTTGCTTTGGGTTTCTGTTTGTTATCAACTGGTAATGTTGGTTGAGACATCAGCATGTCCACTTGCCTGTCCAGCCATGAGTAGTGTTTCTATTTATGATGTTTGGAAACTGAAGTGCTAAGAACTACAGGTTTGTGTTGATGGACCTCTCCATTCTACCACTCTCAGAAATCAAGGCTGCATTTGCAAACACTGAGTCTATACAAAAGGTGGTAAAAGCCATTCTCTCTGAGAAAGCCACACTGAGCTGTGAGGTGTCCGATGCTCAGACTGAGGTGAAATGGTACAAGGAGGGCAAACTGCTGAGCTCAAGCAGGAAGATCCATGTGGAGTCAAAGGGCAAGAGCCGCCAGCTGGTGTTTGACAGTGTGGAGAAGAAGGATGCTGGGGAGTACACCTGTGAGGTTGGAGCAGAGAAGCTGGTCTTTAAGGTTCAGGTGGAAGGTAGGGAGGGTCTATCTGCTGTTTGCCCCTGGTTGCTCCGCTTTTGGCTTCAGTGTTTGGAGGCGCTGTCACTGTCTCTGCTTCAATATTCATGCAATTTCATGCTACAGTATTAATGCCTTTGAAGTATTCTTGGAAATTTGAAATAGCAAAAAAATGACATGTGGCCGATTCCAGGGGTCCTTGTAGCAAATTTGTTATCATTGAGGAGCGGGACCTCTGTACCAATTTTTTTGTAATTCTTTGTCCAATTGTATCATGTTTTTAATAACTTCTCTTGCAATGTAATATCTATAGCAAAGTAAAACCGCAGATAAGTTGCCACATTTCTTCATTGTACAATTTCAAAGTGAGTTTCAAGAAATGGCGGCACGGATGGTGCAGTGGGTAGTACTACCGCCTCACAGCAAGGAGGTCGTGGGTTTGAATCCCCATTGGCCGGGACCTCTCTGTGCGGAGTTTGCATGTTCTCCCCGTGTCTGCGTGGGTTTCCTCCGGGTACTCCGGTTTCCTCCCACAGTCCAAAGACATGCAGGTTAGGCTGATTGGAGAGTCTAAATTGCCCGTAGGTATGAGTGTGTGAGTGAATTTATGGTGTGTGTGCCCTGCGATGGACTGGCGACCTGTCCAAGGTGTGTTCCTGCCTTTCGCCCAATGTATGCTGGGATAGGCTCCAGCCCCCCTGCGACCCTGTTCAGGATAAGCGGGTTCAGATAATGGATGGATGGATGGATGGATGGAGTTTCAAGAAATCAGAATAGGTTCTGGCAAAGTAACTTTGACCTGTGGTTATAGAGCTAGTATTTATTGGCATATTAACATGGTACGTATTTTTGAGGTCAGAAGGTATGCAGTATTCATATGCACACTTATCAGCCAATTAGAATCAAGTACTCATCCAAGCTAATAGAGGCCAATGCACTCTATTGGAGATGGTTGCAGCATTCACTCCATTAGACATTATTCCTGGTGAAAGGCCCCATACCACCCTTTTAAATTATTTTTACTGCATCTAATACTTGCTTTTGTCTTTTATGCATCTGAATACAGTGATGGTAAAGTGCATTTTAGCCATGTGTGAATGAGAGCAGTGTTGGAGGTACAGCTTGTCTTAGCCATTTCAATTTTGGTTTTGGTTTTTGTTTGTTATGAACTGGTAATATTGGTGGAGACTTCAGTGTATCCGCTTGCCTGTCTGGCTGAGAGCAGTGTCTCCAGATGGGATGTTGGGAAACTGAGGTGGTAAGAACTGCAAGATTTTGTTGATGGACCTCCCCATTCCACTACTCTTCTCTCAGAAACCAAGCCTGTGTTTGCAAACACGGATTCTGTACAAAAGGTGGTAAAAGCAATTCTCTCTGAAAAAGCCACACTGAGTTGTGAGGTATCTGATGCTCAGACTGAGGTGAAATGGTACAAGGAGGGCAAACTTCTGAGCTCAAGCAGGAAGATCCATGTGGAGTCAAAGGGCAAGAGCCGCCAGCTGGTGTTTGACAGCGTGGAGAAGAAGGATGCTGGGGAGTACATCTGTGAGGCTGGAGCAGAGAAGCTGGTCTTTAAGGTTCAGGTGGAAGGTAGGGAGGGTCTATCTGCTGCTTGCCCCTGGTTGCTCCGCTTTTGGCTTCAGTGTTTTGAAGCACTGTCACTTTCTCTGCTTCAGTATTCATGCAATTTCATGCAACAGTATTAACGCCTTTTAAGTATTCTTGGAAAATCTGAAATAGCAAAAAATGGAATGTGGCCGATTCCAGGGGTCCTTGTAGAAAATGTGTTATCATTCAGGAGCGGGACCTCTGTACCATTTATTTTTTTCATCCTTCCCCCAATTGCATCATGTCTGTGATCACCTCTCTTGCAATTTAATATCTATAGCAAAGCAAATCCGCAGATGAGTTGGTATTTTCCTTTGTCATAAAATTTCAAATTGAGTTTTTAAAAAAATAATTGGTTCTGGCAAATAAAGGTTGACCCTTGTTTAAAGAGCTAGTATGTTTTGGCATATTAATATGGGAGTTATGTTTGAGGTGAATCAAGTACTCCCCCAAGCTAATCGAAGCCAATGCACTCTATTAGAGATGACTGCAACATTCACTCCATTATACATTGTTATTGGTGAAAGGCCCCAAACCACCCTTTTATATTATCCTCTCTGCTTTTAATGCCCTTTTTTCTTTGATTAATCTGAATATAGTGATGGTAAAGTGCATTTTAGCCATGTGTGAATGAGGGCAGTGTTGGAGGTACAGTTTGTATTAGCCATTTCAATTTTGGTTTTTGTTTGTTATGAACTGGTAATGTTGGTTGAGACTTCAACATCTCCGCTTGCCTGTCTGGCCAAGAGCAGTGTCTACAGATGTAATGTTGGGAAACTGAAGTGGTAAGAACTGCAAGATTTAATTGATGGACCTTCTCATTCCACCACTCTTCTCTCAGAAACCAAGCCTGTGTTTGCAAACACGGATTCTGTACAAAAGCTGGTAAAAGCCGTTCTCTCTGAGAAAGCCACTCTGAGTTGTGAGATGTCTGATGCTCAGACTGAGGTGAAATGGTACAAGGAGGGCAAACTGCTGAGCTCAAGCAGGAAGATCCATGTGGAGTCAAAGGGCAAGAGCCGCCAGCTGGTGTTTGACAGCGTGGAGAAGAAGGATGCTGGGGAGTACACCTGTGAAGTGGGAGCAGAGAAGCTGGTCTTTAAGGTTCAGGTGGAAGGTAGGGAGGGTCTATCTGCTGTTTGCCCCTGGTTGTTCCGCTTTTGGCTTCAGTGTTTCGAGGCACTGTCGCTTTCTCTGCTTCAATATTCATGCAATTTCATGCAATAGAATTAACGCCGTTGAAGTATTCTTGGAAATTTGAAATGGCAAAAAATGACATGTGGCTGATTCCAGGGGTCCTTATAGCAAATTTGTTATCATTCAGGAGCGGGACCTCTGTACTAAATTTGTACAATTTTCAGTCTAATTGTATCATCTACGTGATAACTTCTCTTGAAATGTAATATCTATAGCAATATAAATCCGCTGATGAGTTGCTATCTTTCTTCATTGTGCAATGTGAAATTGAGTTTTAACAAATCAGAATAGGTTCTGGCAAAGTAACGTTGACCCTTGTTTAAAGAGCTATTATGTTTTGGCATATTAAAATGGGACGTATTTTTGAGGTGAGAACGTATACACTATTTATATGCACACTTATCAGCCAATCAGAATCACATACCCATCCAAGCTAATAGAGGCCAATGCACTCTATTGGAGATGGTTGCAGCATTCACTCCCTTAGACATTATTCCTGGTGAAAGGCCCCATACCACCCTTTCAAATTATCTTCACTGCATCTAATACTTGCTTTTGTCTTTTATTCATTTGAATATAGTGATTGTAAAGTGCCTTTTAGTCATGTTTGAATGAAGGCAATGTTGGAGGTACAGCTTGTCTTAGCCATTTCAATTTTGGTTTTGGTTTTTGTTTGTTATGAACTGGTAATATTGGTGGAGACTTCAGCGTATCCACTTGCCTGTATGGCCGAGAACAGTGTCTCCAGATGTGATGTTGGGAAACTGAAGTGGTAAGAACTGCAAGATTTAATTGATGGACCTCCCCATTCCACCACTCTTCTCTCAGAAACCAAGCCTGTGTTTGCAAACACGGATTCTGTACAAAAGCTGGTAACAGCCATTCTCTCTGAGAAAGCCACTCTGAGCTGTGAGGTATCTGATGCTCAGACTGAGGTGAAATGGTACAAGGAGGGCAAACTTCTGAGCTCAAGCAGGAAGATCCATGTGGAGTCAAAGGGCAAGAGCCGCCAGCTGGTGTTTGACAGCGTGGAGAAAAAGGATGCTGGGGAGTACACCTGTGAAGTGGGAGCAGAGAAGCTGGTCTATAAGGTTCAGGTGGAAGGTAGGCAGGGTCTATCTGCTGTTTGCCCCTGGTTGCTCCGTTTTTGGCTTCAGTGTTTCGAGGTGCTGTCACTTTCTCTGTTTCAATATTCATGCAATTCCATGCAACAGTATTAATGCCTTTGAAGTATTCTTGGAAATTTGAAATGGCAAAAAATGAAATGTGGCCGATTCCAGGGGTCCTTGTAGAAAATGTGTTATCATTCAGGAGCGGGACCTCTGTACTAAATTTGTACAATTTTCAGTCTAATTGTATCATCTTTGTGATAACTTCTCTTGAAATGTAATATCTATAGCAATATAAATCCGCTGATGAGTTGCTATCTTTCTTCATTGTGCAATGTGAAATTGAGTTTTAACAAATCAGAATAGGTTCTGGCAAAGTAACGTTGACCCTTGTTTAAAGAGCTATTATGTTTTGGCATATTAAAATGGGACGTATTTTTGAGGTGAGAACGTATACACTATTTATATGCACACTTATCAGCCAATCAGAATCACATACCCATCCAAGCTAATAGAGGCCAATGCACTCTATTGGAGATGGTTGCAGCATTCACTCCCTTAGACATTATTCCTGGTGAAAGGCCCCATACCACCCTTTCAAATTATCTTCACTGCATCTAATACTTGCTTTTGTCTTTTATTCATTTGAATATAGTGATTGTAAAGTGCCTTTTAGTCATGTTTGAATGAAGGCAATGTTGGAGGTACAGCTTGTCTTAGCCATTTCAATTTTGGTTTTGGTTTTTGTTTGTTATGAACTGGTAATATTGGTGGAGACTTCAGCGTATCCACTTGCCTGTATGGCCGAGAACAGTGTCTCCAGATGTGATGTTGGGAAACTGAAGTGGTAAGAACTGCAAGATTTAATTGATGGACCTCCCCATTCCACCACTCTTCTCTCAGAAACCAAGCCTGTGTTTGCAAACACGGATTCTGTACAAAAGCTGGTAACAGCCATTCTCTCTGAGAAAGCCACTCTGAGCTGTGAGGTATCTGATGCTCAGACTGAGGTGAAATGGTACAAGGAGGGCAAACTTCTGAGCTCAAGCAGGAAGATCCATGTGGAGTCAAAGGGCAAGAGCCGCCAGCTGGTGTTTGACAGCGTGGAGAAAAAGGATGCTGGGGAGTACACCTGTGAAGTGGGAGCAGAGAAGCTGGTCTATAAGGTTCAGGTGGAAGGTAGGCAGGGTCTATCTGCTGTTTGCCCCTGGTTGCTCCGTTTTTGGCTTCAGTGTTTCGAGGTGCTGTCACTTTCTCTGTTTCAATATTCATGCAATTCCATGCAACAGTATTAATGCCTTTGAAGTATTCTTGGAAATTTGAAATGGCAAAAAATGAAATGTGGCCGATTCCAGGGGTCCTTGTAGAAAATGTGTTATCATTCAGGAGCGGGACCTCTGTACTAAATTTGTACAATTTTCAGTCTAATTGTATCATCTTTGTGATAACTTCTCTTGAAATGTAATATCTATAGCAATATAAATCCGCTGATGAGTTGCTATCTTTCTTCATTGTGCAATGTGAAATTGAGTTTTAACAAATCAGAATAGGTTCTGGCAAAGTAACGTTGACCCTTGTTTAAAGAGCTATTATGTTTTGGCATATTAAAATGGGACGTATTTTTGAGGTGAGAACGTATACACTATTTATATGCACACTTATCAGCCAATCAGAATCACATACCCATCCAAGCTAATAGAGGCCAATGCACTCTATTGGAGATGGTTGCAGCATTCACTCCCTTAGACATTATTCCTGGTGAAAGGCCCCATACCACCCTTTCAAATTATCTTCACTGCATCTAATACTTGCTTTTGTCTTTTATTCATTTGAATATAGTGATTGTAAAGTGCCTTTTAGTCATGTTTGAATGAAGGCAATGTTGGAGGTACAGCTTGTCTTAGCCATTTCAATTTTGGTTTTGGTTTTTGTTTGTTATGAACTGGTAATATTGGTGGAGACTTCAGCGTATCCACTTGCCTGTATGGCCGAGAACAGTGTCTCCAGATGTGATGTTGGGAAACTGAAGTGGTAAGAACTGCAAGATTTAATTGATGGACCTCCCCATTCCACCACTCTTCTCTCAGAAACCAAGCCTGTGTTTGCAAACACGGATTCTGTACAAAAGCTGGTAACAGCCATTCTCTCTGAGAAAGCCACTCTGAGCTGTGAGGTATCTGATGCTCAGACTGAGGTGAAATGGTACAAGGAGGGCAAACTTCTGAGCTCAAGCAGGAAGATCCATGTGGAGTCAAAGGGCAAGAGCCGCCAGCTGGTGTTTGACAGCGTGGAGAAAAAGGATGCTGGGGAGTACACCTGTGAAGTGGGAGCAGAGAAGCTGGTCTATAAGGTTCAGGTGGAAGGTAGGCAGGGTCTATCTGCTGTTTGCCCCTGGTTGCTCCGTTTTTGGCTTCAGTGTTTCGAGGTGCTGTCACTTTCTCTGTTTCAATATTCATGCAATTTCATGCAACAGTATTAATGCCTTTGAAGTATTCTTGGAAATTTGAAATGGCAAAAAATGAAATGTGGCCGATTCCAGGGGTCCTTGTAGAAAATGTGTTATCATTCAGGAGCGGGACCTCTGTACTAAATTTGTACAATTTTCAGTCTAATTGTATCATCTTTGTGATAACTTCTCTTGAAATGTAATATCTATAGCAATATAAATCCGCTGATGAGTTGCTATCTTTCTTCATTGTGCAATGTGAAATTGAGTTTTAACAAATCAGAATAGGTTCTGGCAAAGTAACGTTGACCCTTGTTTAAAGAGCTATTATGTTTTGGCATATTAAAATGGGACGTATTTTTGAGGTGAGAACGTATACACTATTTATATGCACACTTATCAGCCAATCAGAATCACATACCCATCCAAGCTAATAGAGGCCAATGCACTCTATTGGAGATGGTTGCAGCATTCACTCCCTTAGACATTATTCCTGGTGAAAGGCCCCATACCACCCTTTCAAATTATCTTCACTGCATCTAATACTTGCTTTTGTCTTTTATTCATTTGAATATAGTGATTGTAAAGTGCCTTTTAGTCATGTTTGAATGAAGGCAATGTTGGAGGTACAGCTTGTCTTAGCCATTTCAATTTTGGTTTTGGTTTTTGTTTGTTATGAACTGGTAATATTGGTGGAGACTTCAGCGTATCCACTTGCCTGTATGGCCGAGAACAGTGTCTCCAGATGTGATGTTGGGAAACTGAAGTGGTAAGAACTGCAAGATTTAATTGATGGACCTCCCCATTCCACCACTCTTCTCTCAGAAACCAAGCCTGTGTTTGCAAACACGGATTCTGTACAAAAGCTGGTAACAGCCATTCTCTCTGAGAAAGCCACTCTGAGCTGTGAGGTATCTGATGCTCAGACTGAGGTGAAATGGTACAAGGAGGGCAAACTTCTGAGCTCAAGCAGGAAGATCCATGTGGAGTCAAAGGGCAAGAGCCGCCAGCTGGTGTTTGACAGCGTGGAGAAGAAGGATGCTGGGGAGTACACCTGTGAAGTGGGAGCAGAGAAGCTGGTCTTTAAGGTTCAGGTAGCAGGTAGGGAGGGTCTATCTGCTGTTTGCTCCTGGTTGCTCCGCTTTTGGCTTAAGTATTTGGTATATATGTGTTGTGTCTGTCTGCTTCAATATATATACATCTTGTCTGTGTTCCTGGTAGAGAAATTGGGATTATCACACTGAGGCCCCATGTCTATGGACATTGTCAGTTAGGAAGGATTTATGTTTTTGTGTTTCTTTTCTTGACCTCCCTTTGACTTCATTTTGTTTCCATCTGTCCACTGCAGTGTTTATGTGGTTTACTGTTTGCAAAAGTAAACTACAATTTTATTCTTCCTTTTTACTGTCAATCTATTCAAACAATAATATCACACTACTTTTGTTATAGGTTCAAAAACAGGTTATAGGTTTGAAAACAGCTCCACAATTCTCCTCCAGATTGTGACAATATTCAATTATATTTATTCCATGGTAGTTGGCTAATTCGCTAGCTCGTTAGCTACCTTTTGGGCTTTGATCTGGGGAGAGGACGCTGGCGTTGACTGTTCGCCGCTTCTCCACCTGAGCTAGATCTAACTTTCTATAGTTGATTTTACGGACCTTTTTTTTATTTTATTTTTTTTACAGATTATTAGTAGTTTTTAAACGTGGTTTATTGAGCATTTTGTGCACTGAGCTTTTTGTGCGGATTTTCCTACCTGCTGCCGCCCGTCTAAACCCGCCGTTTCAGTCATCCATATTCGGATCACCTGGTTTACTTCAACGTCCACCACGCTCCAGCTCATGTCTCGACCAGCGCTGTTGTGAGATATTTCCCTGGGCAGTTTTTCAGCTGTCCCCGGTGCGGGTTGGCCTCGTTGCCTGGGACCGCTACCTCCACAGTAGCCAGCCCTCCGCCAGCCGCCCTCCGCTAGCCGCCCGCTAGCCGCCCTTCAGCCAACTAGCGGCACTGGATTGCCTGGCTGGCTAACGGGTAACCCAACCATGCTGAAATATTTCCCCTCTCAGCTGCTGGAATTTAACAACTGCACGACCCCCTCGTGCATTTCAGTTATCAAACAACTTGGACTTCTACGCCGACTTCGTTACATGCATAGAAGCTCCCGGCAAAAGTTTGTCTACTTCCAGCCTGGTCACTCAATTCCTTCCATCTGCTCTGCTGCACGCTCTGTCGCACCTCGTACACGTCATCAGAACTTCGTCGCACCTGGATTTAGTAGCAGCACTGGAAACATAGTGAGGCTGCCTCACTCCAGGCTGCATAGAAAACGTGGAGAGGATTTCACACCGCACAGGCTGCACAGAAAAAGAGGAGTGGATTTCACAGTTCTTCGCCCCATACAGAGATTCATTACTCCTCCTACCATTAAAATGGAATTATTGAACATTCAATCCCTCAACCTCAAATCCACTTTCATTCATGACCACATACTGGACAAAGGGTTGGACCTCATGTGCCTCACGGAGACGTGGCAACAGCCAGGGGTCTATACCACTTTAAACAAAGCTTGTCCCCCCGGTTACAAGTACATAGAAAAATCCCGTAGCACTGGCCGCGGTGGTGGCCTGGCCGTATTCCACCGTTTCAATCTGGATTTGTCCCCCCTCTCTCTGCCTAACCACTCGTCATTCGAATGCCTTGCATTTAAATGTAAACCCCCCTCCCCCACGACAATTCTGCTCATCTACCGCCCACCCAAACGAAACTCTGCCTTTATCCCAGAAATGCATGACCTTCTCACAACCCTCTGTACAACATCTGCCAATATCATCATTCTCGGAGACATAAACATTCATGTCGACACCCCCTCCTGCCACTCTGCATCTGCCTTTCTACAATTACTGGACTGCCTAAACCTCATTCAACATGTCACCGTCCCAACACACAACAGGGGGCACACATTGGATCTGGTCATCACTGACTCTGCCCCCATCAGCAATCTCCTTGTGTACGACCTGGGTGTGTCTGATCACAGGGTCATTGCACTGGAGCTGCCATTTCCACCCCCTCACACCAAGCCCAAGCGCCAAATCTCTTTCAGGAACATCAAAAACATCAACACAGACGCCTTAATTTTGGACCTCCAGCACCTCTCCTCTACAAATTTTTCATCAGCCAGCGATTCAGTGGCTTTTTACAATAATACCCTGACCAGTCTCTTGGACCTCCACGCCCCAGTTAAAACAAGAACGGTTTCTTTCTCACGCTCAGCTCCTTGGTTCACCCGCGAGCTGCGAAAAATGAAGGCAACTGGGCGTGTCCTTGAGCGACGCCTCAAGGCCACAGGCCTCACCGTCCACAAAATGGCCTACAAAGACCATCAAAAGGCCTATTCGAAATCCCTCAGAGACGCACAGTCACAGTTTTATTCCAACTTAATTAACAATAGCCCTGGCAACTCCAAGCAGCTTTTTTCCACAATAAACCAACTACTCAAACCGCAACTTTCCACACACACAGACATCACAGAGGAACAGTGCAATAACTTCATTACCTTTTTCAGAAACAAAGTCGACACCATCAGGTCCCATCTCATCAGCCCCTCCACTCCACCTGCCCCCGCTGCCATCCCACAGCCAGGGATCTCCCAGCCTCTCTGCTGTTTCTCCAACATCACACAGCGAGAGGTTGAGGACATCATCAATACGATGAAATCCTCCACCTGCGCCCTGGACCCCGTTCCCACCGCTCTGGTTAAATCAAGCATTTGTGCCATAAGTCCCCTGATCACCAAAACCATAAACCTTTCCCTCCAGTCTGGCCACGTTCCCTCTGTTCTAAAAACTGCCATCATTACACCCCTCCTCAAAAAACCCACCTTGGACTCAGCAGTCCTTGCCAATTACAGACCAATTTCCAACCTCCCTTTCCTTTCCAAGGTCCTGGAAAAAGTGGTAGCTGCACAGCTCCAGGACCATCTCCAACTCCATAACATTGCAGAGAAGTTCCAGTCTGGCTTCCGCACCGCCCATAGCACTGAAACAGCACTAGTCAGGGTCACTAATGACCTGTTGATGGCGGCTGATGCTGGCTCCCCTTCACTCCTCATCCTGCTTGACCTAACCGCAGCATTTGACACCATTGACCATCACATCCTCCTTAACCGGCTACACTCCATCGGCCTCTCTGACTTTGCTCTGAATTGGTTCAAATCATACCTCTCCGACAGAACCGAGTACGTCTCTTTGGGAGGGAAAAAATCCCGGTCCCATCCTGTCACCTGTGGTGTCCCCCAAGGATCCGTCCTCGGCCCCGTCCTCTTCACCCTCTACCTGCTCCCCCTCGGCCGTGTCATCAGCCAGTATGGAATTTCCTTCCATTGCTATGCTGATGACACACAACTGTACCTTAAGACTGACTCACCCCCCTCTGCAGCTCCGCCGTCACCATCTCCATCATCCACACTCACTACCTGCCTGGAGGAGATAAAGGCGTGGATGAAATCTAACTTCCTACAACTCAACAGCTCCAAAACCGAGGCCATCCTAATTGGCACCCCCCATCAGATTCATTCATCCTCCATTACCAGCATCTCTTTCTCCGGTCAAGTCCTTCCCCTCTCATCCATAGTCACCAACCTGGGTGTGAAAATTGACCCCCACCTAAACTTTGAGGCCCACATTAAACACCAGTGCAAAACCTCCTTTTTCCACCTCAGGAACATTGCTAAACTCCGTCCCACACTCACCCTCCCAGATGCAGAAAAACTTGTCCACGCCTTTGTCTCCTCCAGGCTGGATTACTGTAACGCACTTCTCATCGGGATCCCTAGCAAGAGCCTCCTGAGGCTCCAATATATCCAGAACAGCGCTGCTAGGATCCTGATGAGAGTGCGTAAGTACGACCACATCACACCGATCCTCCACTCACTTCACTGGCTCCCCATCACCTCCCGGACTGAATACAAAATATCCCTTCTGACCCATCAGTGCATCTATGGAAATGCCCCCCCCTATCTCAAAGAACTACTTACCCCAGAACCCTCCACTCGAAACCTTCGCTCTGCCAACACCAACCGCCTCCGTCCTCACAAGACCAAGCTCTGCACCATGGGCGACCGAGCCTTCTGTTCGGCTGCTCCCCGCCTGTGGAATGCCCTCCCTGATTACCTGAGAGCACCGCAGACCACTGATGCTTTTAAAAGAGGGCTAAAAACCTACCTCTTTACTAAAGCCTTTTCTTAGTTTTTATTTTTTTATACATGCCATTGGGTGTTTTATTCCCTGTTTTTACCCTGTAGCACTTTGAGATTTGGTCTCCAAATGTAAAGTGCACTATAAATAAAATGCATTATTATTATTATTATTATAGGTTATAATGACTTTTTAGAGTATACATCATTCAACAGTAAATTAGAAGAATAAAGTGTGCATTTTAGAAGTTTATTTTACAATCTTGCAACATTTTGTACTTCCCAGTGTCATGCACTGCTCATGGCTTACTCATTTATATCAGATGTATTGTGATTACGTTATCACCTTCTGTCTCAAGAAGTTTAAAGGGGAAGCCTTTTAAGAATTTTTGAGAAATTGAAAATGGCAAAAAATAAATCTGATTTGGTTGACTTTATGCGTCCTTCTGGCAAATTTAAACCAAGAGACATGTACCAAATTTTATAACTTATGGTCGGATCTTATCTTCTTCACGATGACTTGTCTTAAGATGCCATTTCTATAGCATAGCAGATCAGCAGATGAGATCCTGGGTTCATTTGTTGTTGAATTTGGAATAGCCTTTTACCAAATCAGAAGTTGTTCTGGCAAATAAAAGGTGATCCTTGTTCTAACGGCCTGTATGTTTTGCAATAGTTTGGGACTCCTTTTTTAAGTAAGTAAGATTTTTCCTTGCAATATACATGACATAGACACACAGTCAGGATCAAGTGTTCATCCAAACTGTGCTGGAATCATGGTCAATGCACTCTGTTAGAGATGATTGTCGCATTCCCTCCATGTTTCCTGTTGAAAGATTTTCACACTACCCTTTTAAAGTATCTTAATTGCTTTTTGCTGTAATGAAAAGAAAAAAAAATCTCAATATAGTATGTTCAAACATGTTTCAGCATACTGTTTGAAGTACAATCTGTTTTAGTGCTGTTCCGGTTTCTGTTTGGTATGAATGGGTAATAATATTGGTTGAGACTTCAGCACATCTACTTGACTCTCCAGTCAAGAGAAGTATCTTCTGTTGTGATATTGGGGAACTGAAATGCACAGAACTGCAGGTTTGTGTTGATGTACTTGCTCATCCCACCACTCTCCTCTTAGAAATCAAGCCTGCATTTGCAAACAAGGAGTCTGTACAGAAGGAGGTAAAAGCCATTCTCTCTGAGAAAGCCACTCTGAGCTGTGAGGTGTCTGACACTCAGACTGAGGTGAAATGGTACAAGGAGGGCAAACTGCTGAGCTCAAGCAGGAAGATCCATGTGGAGTCAAAGGGCAAGAGCCGCCAGCTGGTGTTTGACAGCGTGGAGAAGAAGGATGCTGGGGAGTACACCTGTGAGGCTGGAGCAGAGAAGCTGGTCTTTAAGATTCAAGTGGAAGGTAGGAAGGCTCCATCCGCTGTTTTCCCCTGGTTGGTTTGCCTGTTGCTTTAGTCTTTTTGGTGGGTCTATTACAATGTTAATATGGCATGCTGTGCTCCTGGAAGAGAAATAAATTGGGATTGTCATTCTGAGCTCCCACATTTACAGTGGCTTTCAGTCTGTCCCTGCTTTGTCTGTTTGACTTCAGGCCCTTACTGTATAGTTTGCATTGATTTGGTTTTCTTGATCTGTAAGTTGCATTGTTTTGGGTATGCAACATTTCTTTTAAGATAAACTGTCATTTTCCACTTTATTTTCCTGTCACTCCACTGCAACAACAACAATGTGTAGGACTTGGAAGCTGGTCCCTGGTCTGGGAAAGCCGGGTTGTTAAGGAAGTGGTTTTGGTCAGATATTTAATGTCAATCTTCCTTCCGAAAAGTGCTGAAGTCCGTTCAGATTTTTGTTTTTGCCCAGCGATATGACACAGTAATCAAGACCTTGATAAATATCCTCAGGTGTCTTGGTGCTGGGTAGAAACAAAAATCTGCAACCAACATTTACCCTTTTAGGATAGGATTGGACACTCACTTGTCTGTCCAGTCCAGAGCAATGTCTTTTGTTGTCTTTTGTGATGCTGGGAAACTGGACTGCATCAGTGTGAAGGCTTGCAGTGATGTACCTGCCCATTCCACCGCTCTCCCCTTAGAACGCCCGGCTGCATTTGCAAACAAGGATTCTGTACAGAAGGAGGTAAAAGCCGTTCTCTCTGAGAAAGCCTCACTGAGCTGTGAGGTATCTGATGCTCAGACTGAGGTAAAATGGTACAAGGAGGGCAAACTGCTGAGCTCAAGCAGGAAGATCCATGTGGAGTCAAAGGGCAAGAGCCGCCAGCTGGTGTTTGACAGTGTTGAGAAGATGGACGCTGGGGAGTACACCTGTGAGGTTGGAGCAGAGAAGCTGGTCTTTAAGATTCAGGTGGAAGGTAGGGAGGGTCTATCTGCTGTCTACCTCTGTTTGCTCCGCTTTTGGCTTAAGTGCTTATGCTTTGGCCTTCAAATGCCTTCTGCAAATTCATAATGACACACTGTTTTCCTTGAAGGACATTTTCCACATTCCTGTCTGTGTGCTGTTAGATTAGAAAAACATCAAATCACTTTTGATCCAAAGTGCATAAAGTGCCTTTGTCACATTCTTTCCACTTTTCATAATTAATATTTAATTAGTTTTATTATTATTATTTAGCCTAAGTTTATCATGGAACCAATGTAATACAGTTGTTTAAAATCCAGAGAAAATGTGGATGTTACCCCTTCTTAGAGGGTGACATTTGATTCATGTGAGCTTCATTTAATGTTAACCATACCTCACCAGCTAGCCAAAACAAAGCAAAATCATTGTAGCGTGTTGTGGAATTATTTCATGCAAATTAACAGTGAGAATGTAAAGGGCAATTGTGCAGTACTGCAAACTGTGCAAAAACAAAAAGGAATAGAATGCCAAAGCATCATACTACTGCCAGCATGGACACAACAGTCATCTTGACCATCTCTGACCTCCTATGCTCAGAGGAGGAGATATGATCCTCAAAGCCCTCCTTACAACAAACAATAGGGAATACTTGTTTTGGAATAAGCACTATTGGAATGAGTAAAGAAGGATAAGGAAATTTTTTATGAATTTTGTATTTATTGATACAGAGCCATAACATTTATACAGAGCCAGTTTTCTCAATACAGGTTACAGATAAGCCGCCTGGATAGTATTTCCATTTATGAACTTTACTCTCATATGCTATTGTTTTGATTTGCCTTGATTTACTTCCACAATCTTATCCACATCGGATTGTCACCACTAATGGCAATTGCATCCAATTGTTTCTGTCCTTCCGTTCAGAATCCAGTAAATTCCAGAAGAAGTCTGCCATGCAGGACACAGTGATGGTTCAGGAGAGTGAGAATATTATCCTGGCCACAGAGCTGGTGTCAGAGAGCATTGCAGTAAGATGGTTCAGGGATGGTGTGGAGCTGAAGGAAAGCAATCAGTATGAAACAAAGAAGGAGGGTCTGTCTTGCACCCTAGTGGTGAAGTCTGCTGAAGTTAAAGACAGTGGTACCTACTCCTGCCAGACGGTTGACGACAAGCTTGAATTCAATGTTCAGGTCAAAGGTTAGATTACACATTGAATATCTATTTGGATTTTCATCATTTGACTTTAATAACAGTGGATCACAGTGGACATCTGACCAATCTTAGTGTACGGCAGGGTGGTGGGCTGTTAAATTGACCATGTCAACTAAAGTTCCATACACGTTTCAAATTATAAGTCACAGGTAAAACATTTTTGTTTCTCATTTAGAGCAAACCATTTATTTGTATTGGTCAAATTACATTTCCATAATATCAATGAAAACAGGTTTGCTTTGCTATTGAGCCAGATTAATTGCTTTGCAGTTTGGCTAATGCATAGATTCTGCCAGGCCAGGTGTGTTGAATTGCTACAAGTAGTGCTAGCATTGCTTTTTTATGACTTGGCACAGCTCTGGTTTTGCCATATGGCTACATTACAAAGTTACAAAGTTAGTTCTATTTATTGTTGTGCATGTGTCATTTTTGGTTAAACTGTAAAGCATACACACACATAGTGAGCGCCATAATGTTTGGGCCAAAGGCATATTTTTTATTTATATCAACAAAAAAAAAAATGTCTTGACCTGTCTCTGTAATCTTTTCTACTTTTCTGATCAAATTTGCATATGATCGAAGTGTACATTCTCAGCTATCTTTAGAAAAAAATGTTTCACCATGTAGAAATCACTTCACAGGTGTTTCCTGTTGGTTTGTTGAAATCGCTTTCTTGATAGTGCAGTTATAAGAGAGCTTTCAGTATCCTGTCTTGATTCTAGGCTTTTGATAGCCTTTGGAGTTGGAGCCAACCAAAGTCAAGGAAGCCATTATGACTTTGGGAAATAAGACAAAAACAGTCAGTGACATCAGCTAACCATTAAGATCAACAACAAGAACAACAAGGGCACTGGTGAGCTCAATAATCTCTAAGGGTGGGGTAAGCCAAAGAAGGCCTCTACAGTTGATGACCATATAATTCTTACTATTCAGGAGGTAAGCATGGGTGTGTTAGTGACTACTGTCCACAGACAACTTCATGAATGGAACTACAGAGGCTACACTGCAAAATTCGAGAGGTCAAAAAGAACCAAGATCCAAAGCGGTCAAGAAGAGTCAAGAAGACCCCCCCCCCCCCCCCCCCCACATCTGTGTAAATGGTGGTAGGAGTGTTATGGTCGGGGCATGTATGGCTGCCACAGGCATTGGATCACTTTTCATCACTGATGTAATTGATGACAGTAGCAACAGAATGAATTCTGAAGCATACATCTTATATCTGCTCAAATTCAAGCAAATGCCTCCAAACTCAATGGTCGGCACTGCATCCGACAGCAAGAAAATGATCCCTAATGAATTGCTAAAGCAACAAAGGACATTTTCAAAAACCACTTGACTGGTCAAGTCTTTCACCCAATTTGAATCCAATTGAATATGCATTTCATATGGTGAAGAGAAGACTTACTGTGACTAGCCATTCAAAACAGGCAGAAGTTGAACTGGCAGAGAAGATTCAAGCATTCATTGTGTCCAAAGGAAATGTGACAAAGCACTAAACATGACTACTGTCATTTATATAACATTATTATGTCCCAAACATTTTGGTGCCCCAAAATGGGGGCTATGTATATAGTATATTTATACTGTAATTTCTACATGGTGAAGCCAAATTGTCTAAAAATCTAAAATTGTTGATTAGGGAGCCAAATGAAGAAAATATATGTGTTTGGGCCAAACAGTATGGATCTCACTGTATATTATTTATTTATTGTAATTTATTGCACTCTGATCATTTGGTTGTGCCTCTCTTGAAGAGCGTCCCTTGAAGTTCTTGGTGAAGCTGGAGCCGGTAACTGTAGAGCTGGGTGGCACCCTGACTCTCACCTGTGAGCTGAACCGGGCCAAAGGGGATGTGTTGTGGCGCCACAGCGGCACTGAGGTCAAGCCCAGCCTCAAGTTCCGCATCAGCACAGATGGTGCCAAGCGGGTCCTGACCGTGACAGGGGTGGCCAAGGAAGACGAGGGCGACTACATCTGCGAGTGCAGGGATGACAAGACCTCTGCCAAGGTCTCCACTAAAGGTGTGCAAAACTGTGTTGCTGATGTTATTACATAGGATATGTAATATACTTACTGGAAGAGTGAGATACAATACAAGCCATTTCAAGCCTTGCAAAATAGTTCATACATTCCTTTGATAATATAAAAATACGATCAAAAGTAGACATGAGACATGCTGTGGAGTTATTACAAATGAATGCAATGTGGGAAAGTGAACCATGTTTACTATAGGAAAGAGAGAAATGCCAAGCATTGTCTGCATAGAATATATACTGTATCTTACTTATATTGCTATTCGCAATTCCTTCTCCCAACCCTCCACCCCTGCTGACCCTCCTACCCTCCCCAACTCCCTAACCTCCTTTTCTCCCCTCTCTGACGCCGACACGCTGAAACTCCTTACTTCCCACCGCCCAACCACCTGTCCTCTTGACCCCATCCCCTCTCCCTTCCTACAATCTATATCTGAGGACATTCTCCCTTTTCTCTCCTCTCTAATCAACACCTCCCTCTCTTCCGGCACCATGCCCTCTTCCCTGAAGAGGGCCAGAGTCACTCCCCTCCTCAAAAAACCTACTCTCGATCCCTCTGCCCTGAACAACTACCGGCCTGTCTCTCTTCTTCCCTTTCTCGCTAAAACCCTGGAACGGGCGGTCTGCTCCCAACTGTCCACTTATCTTCTCCACAACAATCTCCATGACCCCAACCAGTCTGGCTTCAAGAGTGGCCACTCCACTGAAACCGCCCTGCTCGCGGTCACTGAGGCACTCCACTCTGCTAAAGCAAAATCCCTCTCCTCTGTCCTCATCTTCCTCGACCTGTCGGCCGCCTTCGATACAGTCAACCATGAGATTCTGCTCTCATCGCTGTCTGGGATGGGTGTCACAGGTTCTGCACTCGCTTGGTTTTCCTCCTACCTCTCTGGTCGCTCCTACCAGGTGACTTGGAGGGGCGCACTCTCCGACCCTCAACCCCTACGAACTGGAGTCCCGCAGGGCTCGGTTCTTGGGCCTCTCCTCTTCTCGCTATACACCATGTCTCTTGGTTCTGTTATCTCTTCCCACGGCTTCTCTTATCACTCCTACGCTGATGACACCCAACTCTTCATTTCCTTCCCCCCTGACACCCAAATCACCACACAGATCTCTGCCTGCTTGGCTGATATCTCTGCATGGATGACTTCCCATCACCTGAAGCTCAACCTTGCCAAAACAGAGCTTCTCTACATCCCTGCTAAGTCCTCTCCGTCAATCGACCTCTCACTGACTGTGGAGGACTTTGTAGTTTCCTCCTCCCGTACGGCAAAGAATCTTGGGGTGACTCTTGATAACTGCCTCTCCCTGGCTCCACAAGTATCCTCCACTGCCAGAACCTGCAGGTTCTTTCTGTTTAATATACGCCGCATCCGTCATCTCCTGACGGAGAAAGCCACCCAGCTCCTAGTCCAGGCGCTCGTCATTTCCCGCCTGGATTACTGCAACTCCCTCCTAGCCGGTCTCCCAGCGTGCGCCATCAAGCCCCTCCAGCTGGTCCAGAATGCTGCAGCCCGCTTGATCACCAGTCAGCCCAGGTCGGCTCATGTCACCCCGCTTCTCATTGGCCTCCACTGGCTTCCTATTGCCGCACGCATCCGATTCAAGGCCCTAGTGTTGGCATTTCAGGCTGCTAAGGGGACTGCCCCACATTACATACAATCCCTGATCACTCCCTACTCCCCAGCTAGACCACTCCGGTCTGCCAGCTCTGGTCGCCTTACGATTCCCTCTCTACGGGCACCTGGCGGTCGAGCTGCACGTTCACGCCTGTTTTCCGTTCTGGTTCCTCAGTGGTGGAATGACTTGCCTACCACTGTCAGGACAGCAGAATCCCTCCCCCTATTTCGACGCAGACTCAAAACACACCTCTTCAAACTCTACCTTAGTCCCCCCTCCTGATTTACCCCGCCCCCCCCTTCTGATACCCCTATCCCTGTCTAACCCCCCCCAAAAAAAAAAATAAAAAATAAAAAAAAATAAAAAAAATATTGCACTTATATGACGACTATATGTTTAGAACAGCAGTCCAGGTGTATTTTTCTAGTTCTGGATGTGATGCTTTGACTTGTGGTAGAACCTATGCACTTGTAAGTCGCTTTGGATTAAAAGCGTCTGCCAAATGAATAAAATGTAAATGTAAATATAACTGGGGGTTCATGTCACTTTCAATGTAAATAAAAATTCAGAAATTTCATTTCCAGTGCACTCGTATTAGCCTCTACATTACTTCACAATAGTTGCTCAGTACCAATACCATTTTTATTACTTTCAATCATATTTCGGGTCTTTTTAGAAAACTAAAATATCAGTTATTGGATACTCATAACATAAAACCACTCACTGTAGGAATACTAATTGTCAAACCAGTGCATATTGTTGAACGGCACAGGAAGCAAAAATATTAATCAGGGATCATCAAATCACGGTCCCCAACAGCCAAGAACTGCTGGTTTTCTACCCTCCCTTTACCAGGGAGTCAGGTGTGAAGACAATTTTGCAAATCAGTAGCACTAATTGTTCTGTTAATTACCCCGGAGACAAGAAAATTCTTATCTACCTTATTCTTTCTACTTTAACTACCTTACCTTGATGTCTTTGTATTTAAAATAAGCCCATAGTAGCATGTCAAACTTTAAATTATATATTTAATATATAACTACAGTCAAACATGGTGCTGTAATTTAACCTGTTGACTGTGTTTCAGCTCCTCGGCTTGTGAGGTTCACAGGCAAGCTTAACAACGTAGCAGCGATGGAAGGGAAGGACGCTATCTTCAAGTGCAGTGTGTCCCCGGCTGATGTGAAGGTGAAGTGGCTCCGCAATGGCATGGCTGTCTCCACTGGGCCAAAGTTCAAGATCACACAGGATGGGGCCAGCCACTCACTCACCATTACCTCTGTCAGCCTGGAGGATGCCTGCGAAATCAGCGCTGATGCCGAGGGAAAAACCTCCAAAGCCAATCTTCAAGTGCAGCGTGAGGATAGGCATATTTAACATCCCCTTAACATCCCCTTTCACATATCCCTTTGGAGTCTGTTTCACTTGTTCTTTTGTCTTGCCATTGTATCTTCAATGCTGCCTTTTTCTAACAGGATCTGACTTTTATTTGTATTGTTAACTACAATATCAACTTAAGATGCTAAGATGAATAAGTGATATGAATGATGGCAGATAGGGATGTTGTAGAAAAGCAGGTGTGCAGGCCATCAGCTCGGCACTCTCTGGGTTACCAACTACCAACATGTTGTTCCTGTGGGGAATGTGTCCTTGCAGAGGTGCCTGTGACCTTCAGCAAGAAGCTGGAGAACAGCACGGCACAGGAGCAGCAGGACGTGCGAATGGAGGTGGAGCTCAGCAAGCCCTCAGCTGAGGTCAAGTGGATGAAGAACAGCGTGGTAGTGCAGCCTGGTGGGAACATGGAGATCATTGTTGATGGGGCCCGGCAGACCCTTGTCCTGAAAAAAGTTACTTATGCTGACCGCGGGTACTACTCTTGCGAGACTCTGGATGACAAGACCCAAGCCAAGCTTACAGTGGAAAGTAAGAGCTCTAGGTGACCTGTGGCTGTGAAACGTATGATTGGATTTTCTTCTGACACTTATTGTGGGAGAAAAATATTAAATCCTCACATAAGTCATATGTAGGGACAATAACCTATATGAGTGGTGCAGCATGCTCACTATGAGACTGGGCGAGGCTGTAAGGTATCTTCTGGTGGTTTTCTGTTTTGCAGTGAAGAAAATCCTGGTTGTGAAGGGGCTTCAGGAGGTGAAGGCACATGAGAAGGACACAGTGACTTTTGAGGTGGAGTTGAACCATCCTGATGTTGAGGGCTTCTGGACCAACGATGGAATCAAGCTGAAAGCAGGGTCAAGTTGCCGCATGACCACACGGGGCAAGAAGCATGCCCTCACCCTGTCCAACCTCAAGATGGAGGACGCGGGGATGATCGTTTTCCAGGCTGAAGGGGTGCACACCTCCGGCAGACTCACTGTCACAGGTAGGACTTGCAGACAGGACACTGTTGTCCAAAACATTTTTGTTTCTGACTTTCATTTCTTTCTGAGTAGGCTACATGCTACAGTTTGTAGATGGGGATACATGTGTTGATTTCCTCTTCACTGGAACACTCATTGGCACTGGAGCAGTTTGTCCCTCCGCCTCTTGTTCCTATGTACCTGAAACCTGTCAATTAGTGGCTGCATTTATATGATGAGTTCACAAATGGCTGATGTAAAAGTTGCTAAAGCTCAAGCTATGTGGCCCTGAGCTGCTGTATTTATGTTTTACGAAGGCAATGGGACATTTTTGGTTATGTTTAAACTTTACTGTTATATAGACCGCCGTGTCGTGCTGATTGCCATGTCACCGGTTTAAGCTATAAAGTTTTAGAACTTTGTACTTCGCGAGAAATGGGCTGCTGAAGTTGCCGTTTGTGAGTGCTTGCTGTTCCCAATTGTGTGTAGTTACCATGAGTTTGGGTGGTATGTATAATGTTAGGAAATATTTTAAAACCTCAAAAATGCCATGCTTCGAATGTAAGGTTGTGCATGTGACACATGACAATGGAAAGCCAGTTGAAGGGCATGACTTTGGTGGGTTGTTTCCACAGAGCCTGCAGTGAAGTTCACCAAACAGTTGGAGGATATCAATTCCCCGGAGAAGGAAAAGGTCACTTTAGAGTGTGAGGTCTCCCGAGCCAATGCAGAGGTCAAGTGGTTCAAGGTGGGCCACCCTATCATTATCTGCAATCCATTTTCTGGATTATTATAATTTCTCCTTTCTTTGAGTTATCTGGGCAACTTCAGAGTGTGGGATACATTTCAAGACCATATTTACAGCATTATTTTGAACATATATATAGAATATATTGCTCACATAAATTACAAAAATTACAGCCAAAGGCGGAGGACAAGGATAAAATACACATAACGTGAATAACAATGTGCACAGCACTGCCATGTTTTCTCCAAAATTGAAATATCATGTACATAAAATATTCAGATTTTAAATTCCTGTAAAGTGAAGTTTTAAGTGAAATATGGTGAATTTCCGAATACAGCCGTTTTAACAATCGACACCCTTGTTTAATGTTTGGCAAACAGAAGCGCATCGACTGTTAAAACCCTTCACTTAACCAACATGTAAAATAAATGTATTCAAAATATATAAATGATCAAATACATTTGTTGATATTTGCCTGGAGGCGGCACGGATGGTGCAGTGGGTAGCACTGCCGCCTCACAGCAAGGAGGTCCTGGGTTCGAATCCCTGTCGGCCGGGGCCTCTCTGTGCGGAGTTTGCATGTTCTCCCCGTGTCTGCGTGGGTTTCCTCCGGGTACTCCGGTTTCCTCCCACAGTCCAAAGACATGCATGTTAGGCTGATTGGAGAGTCTAAATTGCCCGTAGGTATGAGTGTGTGAGTGAATGGTGTGTGTGCCCTGAGATAGACTGGCGACCTGTCCAGGGTGTATTCCTGCCTTTCGCCCAATGTATGCTGGGATAGGCTCCAGCCCCCCTGCGACCCTGATCAGGATAAGCGGGTTCAGATAATGGATGGATGGATGGATGGATATTTGCCTGTTGGATCAACATTTATTAAAATGCACAACTCACAATGAATAAAGTTAAGAGCTTTATTAAGTTACAGAATAATCAATGTCTTAATCTAAGGACGAGGGTCAAATACCTTAAACAAATAAGTAACAGACATGCACAGTCAAAATCCTCCTGGAATCAATTTTGAAAATATATAGATTACCAGAGCAGCTGAAAGACAGAATTCCGAGACAGGCTCAGCAGCAGCAGATATCAACCCACCAAATATTCACTATCTTGACTACCTGGAAGTGTCAGTGTGAATAAAGCCAACCAATTCAAGGAAGGCGATCGTTTTATATGCTTGAAAAAACCTCAGCTGGAAACTGGAAGGTGTGGGAGTAGCAGAACTGTCTCAGCTGAAACTAGAAATCTACCTATTAAAGTTCCCTTATGATTGTTGATCAGTATGATATATGATATAGTAAAATGATTTCCGTCTCTTTCTAATGAATACCTTAGGAGGTACACATGCTCAGTTATTGAATATCAGTAAATAAAGATTTTTCTTCTGATTCTAACAAGAAAGGTGATACTTGTAGACAAATAATTGTTAAATGCAGTCAGTTGCAACCTGCACCTTCAAGAAACATATACTCACTGAATTAGGAAGACTATACTACTGCGATGGGTCTCCATTTGCTCTGAAAACAGCAAGATGATGTGTGCTCTTTTTCCTAAACCATAAAGTAATAAACATAATAAACACCAGACAGGGATTAACTGAGCAGGCTACTTTAGTCATGTGGACAATCCAAGTTTGCTAAAATGATAATATAATAATATTATAATATTATATTAATATAATGATTATAAAATCTGAAATAATTTTGTCTGGGTCTGAAAGCCAATTTTAGATTTGGTTGAACTATTTCATTGAGTAAATGGTTGAATCCACAGCTGTAATATCAATCACATATCAATGCTGTACCTTAACTTACTTAGAATGTCAAACTTTGTAATCATGGAATACCGTAAATCCTCAAATTGGGGCCGGGGTCTTTTATTTACTTAGGCTACACAAAGCACAGGCCTTTATTTGGGGCAGGCTTGTATTCGAGGCAGGCCTTTATTTCTTATTAGGCTTCTGTTGTAGAATTTTATTCTTAGAAATAAAGTAAAAGGCTACACTTAAAGTGGGCCAACACTGTTCAACACTTCCTGTAACCGTTCAGAAATCACTTATTGTAGGCTAATCAGGAACACCGTTTGGTAAGTCATAGTGTCAGTCTTAACAGACTTAGTTTATTGCAAATATTCTCAAACACAATAAATCACATGCAAGTCCAGAATCTTCATAAAATAACAACTTGCCAGACACGCCTTCATGAACAATAACAAATTAGCATAGATAACAGCAAGTTAAGGATCTTTTTTTCCTAAGGGGCATTTTATTGTGAGACATGCATTTCGTTCGGAGCAGCATACCGGTAGGCTATCAAAAGATTTTCGCTTTGGTTTGGGATTTAATTTACTTTTGGACTGTTTGATTCTATTGCAAAATGTTGGGACTGATGGGCACTGAAATTTGGGGGGTATTTGATGGTTCACTGTTAAGTTTTATGTAGTTGAAAGAGTGTCGGGATTTCCACCCGTCTGTTTATTGCAAGCCAAGGCAGCCGCTTTCATTCATTCATTGAACGTGCGCTGTGCTGTAAATACATGGAAGCCTTATTGCGTAACCAAGTAGCCTAAATTGAGTTAATTTCCTGATTTACTTTTTATTAAATTCATAGGCTTGAATGCCTCGTGGCAACAATTGTGTTTAAATGTATACTGCTTCAGCCTTTGGCAAGCTACTCAGAAGGGGGCGGCAAGCGACTGGTAGCTTGAGAGCAACGTGTTGGAGACCCATGGTGTAGGACAATGACTTTTCATTGGCAACAGTATGAAACAATGTCTTCTAGTGCTCATGGACTGATAGCCCTACTGGTAGGCAGTATTACCCCGGCTTGTATCTGGGGGCCGGCCTTTATTTATCTGAAACAACCACGCCCCCGGCTATTATCCGAGGCCCGGCTTCAAATTGAATCCTGGACACAATTAGAGGATTTACGATAATGCATTTATGATGCTAAGTGTGCTGCATGGTCCCTTGTGTTCAGGATGACGTTGAGCTGAAGCCAGGGAAGAAGCTTGGCATTCACTCACAAGGCCTCAAGCGCAGCCTGCTGATCCACAAGTGTGCTTACGAAGACCAAGGACTGTACCTCTGCAATGCCACAGATGACAAGACCTCAGCCAAGCTCAAAGTCCATGGTATTTTCATACTGGACTCAATGCTCCTCTCCATACTCATGGAGAGGACATTCTCAGATCTCAATTCCCCACTTATTTCACTATGCCAATAATATTCAATATCACCAACTGCTGTACTAGCTTCTATAATAATTAGCGTACTGTGCATAGTAATCTACATGTTTATGTTTGTGTATAGTAAAATTTAGCAAAAAGCAAATAACATATCTTATCATTGAAGCTAAATTATATTTGCTCCCATTGTGGGAATATCTGTCTGACACTGTCTCTTGCACCCAGCCCGAGACATTCAAGTCGTGAAGAAGCTTGAGGACGTGGAGGTGATGGAGAAGGAGACTGCAGCGTTTGTGTGTGAGATCTCCCACGATGAGGTGGAGGGCCAGTGGCACAAGAACAACAGCAAAATTAAAGTTGGAGATAACATCAAGATGAGACAAGAGGGTGAGCTGGATGGTCGCCATCAGTGACTACATAAAATATATGTAACAAGTAATTCACCCCAAGTGCCTTGCGCGCCAAGCCTTACGGAATTTATATATAAATCAAAATTACAGTAAACTTTACAGCACTGTTCATTATTGGTGATTGAGTACTAAACATAATTAATGACTCCATGATTCTGTCTGTATTGCTTTCCGGATCACAGGTAGAACCTATGTGCTACTGTTTAAGTCTGTGACAGTTGAAGATGCTGCTGAAATCAAATTCACAGCAGAAAAGGCTGAATCAACAGCTAAGTTGAAGGTTAAAGGTAACTGCAACCTTTTTTTGTGTTAACCCAATAAAGTACAGCCAATACAATGCAGCCAGTACTATGTTTGAACACATGAACTGCTCACATACTGTAGCTATTAGTTAAAAACACATTCTGTCAAATCAGTTTGGCTTTTGCTGAGTTCTTTGTGGTTAATAACAGCAGTGTATTGTATAAAGTTTAGAAAAACAACTTGTTTACCGAGATTCCAAACAAATGGCCATGCATTAAAGCTATGAGACTACACGCTGGGTCACATTAACTGGCTAGTTGCTAACCTGGCATATAGCTTGTGCCGTGTTTCCATGGAGACAATATGCCTTGGCCTGTTGCATGTTTCTGTAGTTACTATACTGTATATGTATCTATCTAATCTCATTTGAAGAAGCTAGTGAGTCAGTGGCCTGTAATCATGCCTCCTGCAAAATGTATCTGAAAACATCACAAGCCAGTTATGGTTTGTCCTTGGGAATCAGTGAAGGGAAATAACCATAGGACTAAAATGGGATATGCAAGTTTAATTCAGTTAATTTGCATGTTGAGTTTGTGTTAATTGTTAATTCATTGATTAATTTGTGTTTTGTGAATGAAGGCTACTGGAAGAAAGTATGTCAGGTTCTGAATACAGCATTAATTTAAATAGCATGTAAAAACACTCACACATTCCCTGCACTGTTGTTCAGAACTTATACTTCAAACAACTTGGCTCCTGGTAGAACACATAATTCCATAAGTGAGCAACAGTACAGGATGAATGGTGATGAACCTGCTATGGGATTGGGGTTGTAAGCTTATAGGTTGCACTTGATGGCTTGTTCCGGCTTGCTCTACGGCACGCCACAGCACTGTGGACCCCCTAGCTGACCTCAGTCGGGCTGGCAATCTATGCCTTGCTACATCGCTGTCTTTGCAGAGCTGCCTGTGCGGATTGTCAAGAAGCTCCGGGACAAGATCGCCATGTATAAGCACCGTGGCCACCTGGAGTGCCAAGTGTCTCGGCCCAGCGCCAAGGTCAAGTGGTACAAGAACAAGAAGGAGCTGAAACCCAGCACGAAGCACGAGATCTCAAGCGAAGGCATCTACAGGAAGCTAACCATCAACAATGTGGACTCTGCTGATGAGGACACCTACACCTGTGATGCCGGCGATGACCAGACCTCCTGCAAACTGCTCGTGGAGGGTAAAGGGGGGCATTTCCCTGTACAGGGTGGGTGGGATGGTTAGGGTGGGAACAAAGCTATCCAGATAAAGGAGTTTGCTAAAGTTGGCTAGTTATATGATTCCAGTGATCATATAACTAGCCAAGCCACTGAGGCTTGTCACTACTGACAGCCTCAGTGGCCCCAAATTTTATTAGAATTTCTTCACCATTGAACTGGACGTTCAAGCTCAATACCAATTGGAGCTCTATCTCCAAACGAAACAAACATAGGAAAAAACCCAAACAAACAGAGCAAAGAAAACGCAACAAGCACTGCTTCTGGGAATACTGAACAACGTGATTCATCCTGTTGTTGCATCCATGAATTGGTCCCTGGTGTAGAAAGTAGGTCCTGTTCTGACATGCCCTCCCCCCCCCCCCATCGCAGAGCAAGCCATTAGCATTGTGCGACAGCTGAGTGCGGTGGAGGTGACGGAGCCTGCCTCAGCGCGCTTTGAGGTGGAGATCAGCATAGCAGCAGTGAAGCCGCCCAAGTGGACTCTGAGCGGAGAGCCACTCACGAGCGGCGCAAACGTGGAAATAGACCACGAGGGCGCGGTGCACACCCTGACCCTCAAGAAGACCAAGCCTGCCATGTCCGGCCCCGTGCAGTTCACGGCTGGGAAGAGCAAGTCTGTGGCCCAACTCACTGTGAAAGGTTAGAAGCATCCACTTGCCTGAGCAGACGGAAAAATGCCATTGTTTTTTCCATGGAAATCCACTGTGCTTTTTTAGCATTTCCAATTTAAAGAGCGAAAAGTAGGGCATTAACATACCAGATTATCAAATCCAGTGGACATTTGGTGCATTGACCCTGTTTAACACAAATTGTCTCCTGGGAATGTCTCAGCTTCTTGTTTGTTGAATTTGCAAGTCAGTGGTCTGGTAGTTTACGGCTTTATGTGTAATCCATTAATCTACTTTGTAATGTCTGGTAGAACTACTATAAATCATTTTGTTTGATTGGCCTAATCCTACTGTACATAATTATGTATTGGACATTTGTCATTTTTAAATATTGTGCTTTCAGCTTGTGATAGGACCTTTGCTATTTTGGAATAGCAGGTTCACATTAATTACATCCATTATCTTACTTCATTACCATCCATTTGATTACGAGACAAAAACACAACTGAATGTTTTTTAGTCTGTGAATGTTGGCTCTTGCGTTTCGCCGGATACTATAGGAGCCAATGTGTAGTGACAATTCCTGATTATTTTAAACATTTTGTTCAGAGCGCCCCCTGGAGGTTGTACATCCATTAAAAGATACAACATCTAAGGAGAAAGAGTCAGTCACTCTCAGCTGCAAGTTTTCAGCCCCACCAAAGGAGGTATGCTGGTTCAAAAGTGAAACGGCCCTGGAGAGCTCTGGCAAGTACAGCATGAAGCAGGACCAGAGCCGCATGGAGCTGACCATCCACAACCTGTCCGGAGGGGATTCCGGGGAATACCGCTGTGTGGTCGGAGCCTCAGAGAGCAAGGCTACTCTCACTGTGCAAGGTCAGAACCCCCCCCCCCCCCTTTTTTTTACAAGGGAATTTTCTGTCCAAAATGTAGTTTCAACTCACCAGGAATAATTCCATTACAAAATATAAACAAAGTAACTAGGAAAGCTCTACCGTAACGAAGATATGCTAATCAGAATGAGCAGATCACCAATATTTTGTTTTCAGATTTCAACTGTGACATGTTAAATGCTGAAATGTACACTATTTCATTTCAATATTTGGTAAATCACTTTTCAGATAAACTAGTATTTAAATTGAAATATTTCATTTTGATATATTTCATATTTTATTTTGAAAGGACATACTTTTAGAATAACAAATATATACAGTACAATACACCTTGTATCATTGCAATACTGCAAATATTACAGTATGTTTTTCAAAGAGCCCTTATCATGCCCATGAAGATAGCTTAACCTCCTAAGACCCGCACTCTTTTTTGGTATGCATTTTTAATTTCTCTTTGCTATTTGGGCTGATTGGGACCTGATAAGTATAAAAACTAAGCATCATCTTTTGACATGATGTAGTTTTTGAGAAAAATGATGTCCACATATGTGGACTCTCGGTCTGAATTCCCATAGAACACAATAAAAATGTCCCAAAATGTGGAGTCCACGCATGTGTACGCCAGGTCTTAGGAGGTTAAATACAAGATAGCTATGTATTCCCAAGAATTTAAATTACTGTAAGATTTCAGCACTTATTACTAAATATGCTATATGTTTTCTGTGAAATTATTTCTTGCTCCCCTCTAATTGTGGGGCCCCAGTCCGGGATGTGAAGTTCACCAAGCACCTGCAGGACCTAGAGGTGGAGGAGGACTCTGATGCCACGCTCACCTGTGAGGCAAACTATGCTGACGAGGAGGTGCAGTGGCTGCTGAACGGAACGCCGCTCTGTACCAACGACGTCAACGAGATTCGACACGTAGGCAAGGCCCACACCCTCACCCTCAAAAACCTGGCTCCCCACGATGGAGGGACCATCACCGTCACTGTTCGGGAAATCAGCGAATCTGCCACCCTCAAGGTCAAAGGTTAGGACAGAACTCTGCTATTAATCCATTTGTAAGAAGTACAGGGCACCTTGCCATACAGCTTGTTTACAGGTTCAAGACTTTGATAGATGTGACATGCTTTGGGTTGGGATAGAAGAGCTATTCATTAGACTGTTCATGAGATTCTTCCTCATTGATACTGAGGTAGTAGGATAAAGTAGGATAAATAGGTAGGTTCGTATGCTGTCTTATTGATCCTTGAATTTGGGGGCATAATAAATGTGGGAACCCCGTCTTTGTCTCTTTAGAGAAGCTGGCAGTGTTTCTGAAGTCCCTGGACGATGTGGTGGGAGAGGAGAAGGGGACAGTCACCTTGAAGTGTGAGGCATCCAAGCCTAGAGTCTCCCCAGTGTGGAAGAAAGATGGTGTGGTCCTGGCAGCCAGTGACAAGTACGAGCTGCTGCACTCTGGGAAGTCTCTGGGACTGACCATTCATGACCTCACCCAGGATGACGCGGGAGAGTACACATGCGATCTCGGCACCGATCTGGCCAAGTCCAAAGTCACTGTGCAAGGTGTGTTGACCATTTTGACGATTCTATTCATTCGGGCTGGTTGACAAGTAATAATGAGGCAACCGACAATATGGGAGCTCACACTGCGTTTAATGAATGATGCCACTAAATACACCAAGAAGTAAATAAAAGTACACAGAAATGTCATAATTATTGAATGGCCTTAAATGGCACTGATCAAGCCTTTTAGCTTTATCAGTGGGGCGTTACAGTTTATGACATTTTATTGATATATTGGTGGTTGGTTGTTTATTGTTTTCATGTGTTCCCTGGCCACAGACTTGACCATTGGCATCACCAAACGTCTGAAAACGGCAGAAGTGAGGGAGGGTGAGCCCTGCAGCTTTGAGTGCATCCTGTCCCGTGAGAGCACAGAGGAGTGCTCCTGGACTGTGAATGGTCAGAATGTGGTCAACGGCGGCCGCTTCCAGGTTTCCAGCAAGGGTCGCAAATACACACTGAATATTCAAGACGTGTCCGCCAGCGACGTTGGGGAGATAGTCTTCACCATCAAGAACCTGACCTCCAAGACAACGCTGTCTGTCAAAGGTGAGCTGTTTGCTCGCCCTCCCAGGATTCTGAGGTCTTTCTAGGATTAATGGTAATTAAGTAAATCGACACTGTCATACCTTACAAAACCAAATTTTATTCCTGTTACCATCACTATGTATAACTTTTTCCTAAATCGTGCACGGCTTTATGGAGGATGACATAACATATGGTACAGTAAGATGCTTTGCTCAAGAGGGACATGCAGTAACAAATATAACAACTTAATGTCATCTCTTAAAGATCCAAATTCTTCCTTTGTAATGATGTCATGCTGTGACAGTGGAAGCATTATGGGGACAATGAAATGTGATTGGTTCATGAAAGGCCGTCAAAGTGAGGGCTGAAATATGATTGGTGCAGGGAAGGCCGTCAAAGTGAGCAGGGAGCTGCAGGACACGTGTGTGGCCCCAGGAGAGGACGCCGAGTTCACCTGTGAGGTCACGCAGCCCGGGGCCCCCATCAAGTGGTCCAAAGACGGGAAGGCCATCCGAAGGAGCAATAAGTATGACATCAGCCAGGACGGCTGCCTCGCCAAGCTGCTCATCCACAGCACCACCACCAGGGACTCTGGGGAGTACTCCTGCGAGGTGGACAGTGCAGCCAGCACTAGGGCCAAACTGGAAGTCAAAGGCAAGCACAGCTCCTTTACTTCATTTACTTTATCACATCAATTGCATGCATTTTGTAAAATGAATCACTCACCCGCTTGGGTATTTATCCTTTTATTAATTGTGCTGTACAGTAACTGTGAAATTGAAAATTTTTTGCATTTGTTTCTAAGCCATATTCTTCAACATGATGATGATGAATATGCATCAGTGTATATCTAAAATATATATATTTTTTTCCCATCTTCCTTCATGTAATGGTGTAAGACTGTACTTAAAGCTCAGCAGCCCCCCATTCCCAGTTGTTCTCTGATCTATAGTTAGACTGTACTTAAATGCAGCATTTTCCTCTTTCTATTCAGTTCTCTAGTCTATAATAAGCCTGCTTAAATGCTGCAGTTCCCCCCCCTACAGTTCTCTCGTCTCCAGTAAAACTGTACTTAAATGCTGCAGTTTCCCCCCCTCCCCCTACAGTTCTCTACTCTCCAGTAAAACCGTACTTAAGTGCTGCAGTTCCCTCCCCCTCTCTCCACAGTTCTCAGGTCTCCAGTAAGACTGTACTTAAAATGCTGCAGTTCCCTCCCCCTCCCCATAGTTATCTGGTCTACAGGACTGTAACTGAATGCTGCAGTTCCTCTCCCCCATTCCTGCTGTTCTCCAGTCCCCAGCCAGCCTGCACTTGCAGCACTGCGGGTCTCTCCCTCCCTCTACAGTTTTGCGGTATCCCTTTTTTGCAGAGCTGGACCTGCACTTCAGCAAGCCGCTGCAGGATGCCGAGGCAGAGGAGAAAGGCACGGTTACGCTGGAGTGCGAGACGGCCAGCCCCGCCGCCAGGGTTACCTGGCTGAAGGGGATGGCGGAGCTGCGAGCGGGCGAGAGGTATGAGATGAAGAAGCAGGGCACCCTCCTCTCCCTCACCATCAAGGAGCTGCAGAAAAGTGACAGTGACGCCTACTGCTGCGACGTGGGGACCGCCCAGAGCAGGGCCAGGCTGACGGTGCAAGGTAAGGCCCTGGTGTGGGGGGAGGCGGGGCTAAGTGGAGAACCACCCACCATGCTGAATTCACAAATTAATTAGAAATTTACAATAGGAGAGGAAGCTGCCTTTTGTGATCGTTGATGAAAGTACTAAAAGAGTGCTGTAGTTTAAATTGAGAAATAAGCCAGGCCAACTTGACAAATGTCGCAGCATGTTGAGGGCTTTGTACTTTTGGTTGTACTCCTGACTGCTTAGGAAGCTGACAGGGGTGTAAAACAGTGCCAACTTGTATTAATTTATTTGGTTTGATTCATTTAAATACATGTAAAAGACATGATTAGATTTGAAAAATGTATACTGTAGGAGAACAGAGTTTGTTCATTTGTAACTGCAGCTCTCCCTGCACTGCTTGTGTTGGAGCGGGAATATTTCTCAAATAATCCACTTTGTACAAAAATGACACGGCCATAATTTATCATGCTTGCTGGAAGCTGTGAGGATATCCTGTGACCACTAATAAGATTTCTTTGGCCATTTCTGTTTTGTGCCTTGTATCCGTAAGTTGCCTTCTCGTTTTGTTGTTCTGTTTTTGTTCGCTTTAAATGTTATTGTTTGTATTCCATTCATATTTTCTTGCCTTTTAATAATGTATCTGTTATCTCTGTCAAACTGTTGTCTTGTCGCTGTGCTGTGCATTCAGTTATCTTGCTTTTCTTGTTCTGTTGTTGTTAGCTTTAAATGTTATTGTTTGTATTGCATTCATATTTTCTTGCCTTTTAATAACTGATCTGTTATCTCTGTCAAACTGTTGTCTTTTCGCTGTGCTGTGCATTCAGTGATCTTGCTGTCAGCATCTTGTTCCCACTGTTGTTCTAAAGCAAGGATCACATCCTCGAGGGCTGAGAGCTGCTGGTTTTCCACCCTCCTTTTACTTGAGAATAGTCCTAATTGTTCAGTTAATTACCTGGGAGAAAAGAAAACTAGTTTGATTCTGTTATTCAAAGGTAAACTCCTCCCTCTTCATATCAGCCCAGTCACCACTCCCGGAGCATTGCATTCTTCCCTCCCATTCCAAACACCTGTGGCATCTTCTGCAATGTATTATGGACAGGTTACAATCACAGAAGAAATGAAAGAAAATACCAAGCCACAGCTTGTTTCTCCCAAGGTAATCCAAAAAACAAATCCCAAAAAAAGAAGACAGCCAAATGTTCCCAATTTAAAAATGAAATTTAAAAATGACAGAAGAGCTGTAGGACCAAGAATTCCAGGCTCTGTGCGAACCAAACACCAAGAAACAGCAGCCCCAGATGCAAGGTTCAGATGCCAAGAGCAGATATCCACCCCTCCACCCACCCTGCAGATGTTAATCCAGCAGATGTAAACATCAAGTAAAGAAAGGCCCACATTGTGTTCAGTTGAAAGAGGGGGGGGGAAAGCCCCCTCTTCTCATGGACCATCCATACTTAGGTCAGGGGAGGATGCATGGCATGATTGGGTGAGGTGAGAGGTGTGGAAGGGGTGTCAGGACTGGTTCATCTAAAAGTTGATAAATTTACTTGTTGTATGTTGTTGGTATTATTATCAAAGGATTCATGGCTTTAGCCAATAGACCAAACATGAATACTTCACCTCAGTTGGTTGATACCTATTCAATAATGGAAATTGTCTTCTGTCAGAGGTGACATTTCTTGGTACATAATTGTGAAATCCAGCTAAGAGTAATCTCCAACTTCAGACAAAATATTTTCCATATGGCAAGACTAAATCGTACCATGCTGGTCTTTACTTTAAACTGGAACTGCTTCTAAAAATGTGAATTACAACTGGCAGACCCCAACAATCATTATCTAACATTATGACTTTCAACTGATGATCTCACTGGAATGTCTTAGATTGGCATTCAGACTTAAAATTAAAAACTGTGGCCAGCTTGTATATCGAGATAAGTCCCTTGGCGTGACTTTATTTGCCTATCCACATTCTTTTTATATCTGCGGGGAGAAAGGAGAGATTGAGAGAGAAACAAACAACATTCTTGTAGTTAAAATTGGAAAGCACATTGAAATATGTTAAACCATCTGCCCCAAAGCAAACATTTTCACACTGATTCATAAAATAATATCCCCACTTGTTTTGGAGGGGAAGGTGATATTTATCTTATTAATTACTGCAGTGACACACAGATGTAAAAGTGCGGTGGTTTGATGAATTGGTAACACTCGGATAGGACATTACCAGTCTGTATGGCCATGGACATATTCACTCAGTATTTAGCTTTGTTTGTAATGGCACACTGGTGGACGCTGGCAGGTGGCTCATTCTGCTAAAGCTTTTTAGCATAAAATGGCCCACAGACGAATCATTGAATTACAGTATGCCTGTGCCAATGCTACAGTTGTGACTGTGACCGGCTGACATTACATAACTTGCTGTAGTGTTTGCTAAGGAGAGGGATTCAAATGTCATTGCGCAAAAGTGAATCCTTTGGTTAACCAGACACCTGGAGTCTGTATTGACTATGGATGAACCAGACACATAACCGATGATAGACTGGACAGCTCAGTTGCTGGCTACAGTATAATGAGCAGCATTCCAAAATTGAGGCTTGTGAATGAGATTCAGCAAAATGGGAGAAATAAAAATGAGGGTTGATAAAAATTGTTCAGTATTTGTATTAAATGTATGCTTTCATGTACCTTTGAATCTTATATTGTTACATACCAGTACAGGCAGTAGCTATAATCTTTAGACTGGGCATTGATTTGAATGCTGTTGAATTGTGCTGTGTGATTTTAACACACCATATTAAAGGAGGGTGGCAGGCACTAAAATCAGGCACTGGAGCACCTCGTGCAATGTCTAAATTGTGGATCAAACAAACCCAGCTGCGCACTGTTAAGATTTTCTGTGTCATGCATGTGCCGGCTTCCTGTAAATTTCAGAAAGACCCATCTCTATTACCAAAGAGCTGAAGGACTGTGAGGCTAAAGAAGGAGAGGACTTGGTCCTGTCGTGTCAGACCTCAAAGAGCTGCGATGTCCAGTGGTACAAGGATGGGATCTTGATACAGGACACCTCCAAGCGCCAGACCATTCGATCGGACACCAAGGCTACACTGACCATCCGCGGGGTGGGGGAGAGGGATGCGGGCACGTACAAGTGTGAAGCCGGAGGAGCCAAAACCGAGGCCCGGGTAACCGTGAAGGGTAAGGACAGAGCCAGCCCAGGAACCGCACAGTGCTGGAACCCTGTGTCACATTTCTTATTGATCCCTGATTGTGACATCATCCAACCTTGTGACCTCCTCCCTCACATGCATCAGACAACTAGCATCTTCACCCCTTGGTTTCACACTAAACCTCCATGTGGATCCATTCATAGATTAGCTGAGTTTGTTGCTTTATTGATAGGTGATAGTCAACTGTTTTACTATTATGTCACTATATATATATATTTTGGTTTATAGTTTAATGCTTATTGTCAGGGTGCCCTGGGATGGTATATATTTTGTAGCTATAAATGGTATTCTAATGAGAATCATGGATATCGCAGTGGTCCTTCAGTGTATACATGTCACAAACATTAGAGTAATGTTTGCGTTGTGTTTGCGTTGATAAAGTAAATATGACATCTTGAAAAGACTGTTCTTAGCCAAACTAAAGTCTCACTTCAGTATTGAATGATAATAGGTCATGGAAATATAATAAAATAATATTTCTGGAAAAAGCTTTCAGGTAAGGAGATCATTAGCCCTGTCCTGGTAAAAATGTTTAGTTCCATTTTCTTCACCATGCTACTGTCCAGTCAGGAGAAACAACATATTCAAAGCCATTAGAGGGAAATGTAGAAGAACCCCAGACAAAAACAATCTTTCAAGGGTTTCTTTCTGTTACTTTCCTTTATATAATTAAGCAAAAGCAATTCTGGTAGTGTTGAAGATCATCAGATCACAAAATCATAAATGTTCCACATCCAGGCATCACCAAAGAGGCTTTATGTGATCTAATTGAAGTTATCACATCCCCCCTTCCAAGAAGATGTCATATCACTCATTTGAAAGTATTGAATTGAAGGCTTGTTTTTTTTTTTTATCTCGAACCCAAACTGCCAATTGTAGCTCTTCCGGCTGAGTTTGTACAAAAGCTGAAGAACCAGCAGGCCACAGAGGGAGGAAGTATTACCCTGTGCTGTGAGTTCTCCAAACCTCAAGCACAGGCACAGTGGAAGAAGGGAGCCCATGTGTTAACATCTGGAGACAGATACAACATAAAGCAGAGTGATAAAACCTTTGAGCTGAAGATCAGCAGAGTGAAGCCAGAAGACTCTGGAGACTACAGCTGTGAATGTGAAGACCAAAAGACTATAGCAAACATCATCGTCGATGGTAGGAAGGCATCATTGTGTTCCCTTTTCTTCCCAACACAGAGTCCTGTTTTGCATTCCTTCAAAATTGTGTTTCTTCGAATTGTCCAAGCCTGTGATGTTCAGACAATAGTATGAGGACATTTGAATTACGAGTACAGTATTTCTGTGACCTGTCACCTATACATATGCATGAATTTAGTGCATGTGTCATGCCTGTTGTATTCATTTCACCTGCTGTTTTGACAATGTTTTTCTGCTTACTTATACTTGTATACTTGTCTTTTAGTGTCTTTCAATGTTTTTAAGAAAAAGGAAAATGACTTGGAATAATATCTTATTTTCTAGTGCTCTACAGACATAATCTCTCTTTTTCTTTTGTAATCCCCTGGCTCTACGCTTTATTCTTTGACAGCACAATATTTTGCAGTGTATCAATATACTTATTTTTATACATTTTGAGGTTTTGAGGTTTTTATCTATAAATGTTTTATTGTTTGTTGTCATCGTTGCCATCTACTTCAGAAAGTTTTTGGATTGGGAATTATTTGCCAACTGTTGTTTGACTTGCTTCTCAAAATCAACCAATGGTTTCCCAGCGGTCCCTGTCACCTTCAAGAAAGAGCTGAAGAACCAGGAGGGTGAGGAGGGGACCAGTGTAACCCTGCACTGTGAGCTCTCTAAACCTGGAGCCTCAGTGGAGTGGAGGAAGGGAAGAGAGGTGCTGAAGTCGGGAGACAAATATAAGATGAAGCAGAAGGACTCTTCCGTAGAGATGAAGATCTGCAATCTGAAAACTGAAGACTCTGGAGACTACAGCTGTAGCTGTGGAGACCGCAGGACTACAGCCAGTGTCAGTGTCAAGGGTACGAAGTCTACTTTCTTCTTTTTCTTGTGAATCTGCAGAGGAATCCCCGTCACTCTGGTTTGGGAATCCATCACAGCAAATTGATTTAATTCGCTGAAGTATTTAGCTTTTTGTGAGGACTGTCAATTTCACATTCTAGACTATAAGGCATTTTGCATTGATATTTCAATCATTAAGTTTGCAGGTTTTCATTTCCTATGTGATGGGTTGCATATCTTGCTTAGCGAACACTAGATGTTCTTGCATATATTGGCTCATGGCTGCTATCAGCATGGTGTATCTGCAGATGTGTAGGCTGTTGGTGTAGTGATTCACCCATGCGTATGGTTCCTCAGCATTGCCCATCACATTCATTCGAGAGCTGAAAAACCAGGAGTGTGATGAGGAGGGTAGCGTAACCCTGCACTGTGAGCTCTCTAAACCTGGAGCCTCCGTGGAGTGGAGGAAGGGAAGAGAGGTGCTGAAGTCTGGAGACAAATATAAGATGAAGCAGAAGGACTCTTCTGTAGAGATGAAGATCTGCAATCTGAAAACTGAAGACTCTGGAGACTACAGTTGTACCTGTGGAGACCGCAGGACTACAGCCAGCATCAGTGTCAAGGGTACGAAGTCTGCTTTCTTCTCTTTCTTGTGAATCTGCAGAGGAATCCCCGTCACTCTGGTTTGGGAATCCATCATAGCAAATTGGTTACATTTCCTTAAGTATTTAGCTTTTTGTGAGGACTGTCAATTTCACATTCTAGACTGTGAGGCATTTTGCATTGATATTTCAATCATTAAGTTGGCAGGTTTTCATTTCCTATGTGATGGGTTGCTTATCTTGCTTAGCAAAACCTCAATGTTCTTGCATATTTTGGCTCATGGCTGCTATCAGCATGGTGTATTTGGAGACATGTAGCCTGTTGAGTGTTGTGATTTACCCATGCGTATGGTTCCTCAGCATTGCCCATCACATTCACACGAGAGCTGAAAAACCAGGAGTGTGATGAGGAGGGTAGCGTAACCCTGCACTGTGAGCTCTCTAAACCTGGAGCCTCAGTGGAGTGGAGGAAGGGAAGAGAGGTTCTGAAGTCTGGAGACAAATACAAGATGAAGCAGAAGGACTCTTCTGTAGAGATGAAGATCTGCAATCTGAAAACTGAAGACTCTGGAGACTACAGCTGTAGCTGTGGAGACCGCAGGACTACAGCCAGTGTCAGTGTCAAGGGTAGGAAGTCAGCTTTCTTCTCTTTCTTGTGAATCTGCAGAGGAATCCCTGTCACTCTGGTTCGGGAATCCATCACAGCAAATTGATTTAATTCGCTGAAGTATTTCGCTTTTTGTGAGGACTGTCAATTTCACATTCTAGACTGTGAGGCATTTTGCATTGATACTTTAATGATTAAGTTTGCAGGTTTTCATTTCCTATGTGATGGGTTGCATATCTTGCTTAGCGAACACTAGATGTTCTTGCATATTTTGGCTCATGGCTGCTATCAGCATGGTGTATCTGCAGATGTGTAGCCTGTTGAGTGTAGTGATTTACCAATGCGTATGGTTCCTCAGCATTGCCCATCACATTCATTCGAGAGCTGAAAAACCAGGAGTGTGATGAGGAGGGTAGCGTAACCCTGCACTGTGAGCTCTCTAAACCTGGAGCCTCCGTGGAGTGGAGGAAGGGAAGAGAGGTGCTGAAGTCTGGAGACAAATATAAGATGAAGCAGAAGGACTCTTCTGTAGAGATGAAGATCTGCAATCTGAAAACTGAAGACTCTGGAGACTACAGCTGTAGCTGTGGAGACCGCAGGACTACAGCCAGTGTCAGTGTCAAGGGTACGAACAGTCAGCTTTCTTCTCTTTCATGTAAATCTGCAGAGGAATCCCTGACACTCTGGTTTGGGAATCCATCACAGCACATTAGTTACATTTGCTGAAATATTTAGCTTTTTGTGAGGACTGTCAATTTCACATTCTAGACTGTGAGGCATTTTGCATTGATATTTCAATGATTAAGTTTGCAGGTTTTCATTTTCTGTGTGATGGGTTGCTTATCTTGCTTAGTGTATCCTAAATTTTCTTGCATATTTTTGCTCATGGCTGCTATTAGCATGGTGTATCTGCAGATGTGTAGGTTGTTGGTGTAGTGATTTACCCATGCGTATGGTTCCTCAGCATTGCCCATCACATTCATTCGAGAGCTGAAAAACCAGGAGTGTGATGAGGAGGGTAGCGTAACCCTGCACTGTGAGCTCTCTAAACCTGTAGCCTCAGTGGAGTGGAGGAAGGGAAGAGAGGTGCTGAAGTCTGGAGACAAATATAAGATGAAGCAGAAGGACTCTTCTTTAGAACTGAAGATCTGCAATCTGAAGCCTGAAGACTCTGGAGACTACACCTGTGCCTGTGGAGACCGCAGGACTACAGCCAGTGTCAGTGTCAAGGGTACGAAGTCTGCTTTCTTCTCTTTCTTGTGAATCTGCAGAGGAATCCCCGTCACTCTGGTTTGGGAATCCATCACAGCAAATTGATTTAATTCGCTGAAGTATTTAGCTTTTTGTGAGGACTGTCAATTTCACATTCTAGACTATAAGGCATTTTGCATTGATATTTCAATCATTAAGTTTGCAGGTTTTCATTTCCTATGTGATGGGTTGCTTATCTTGCTTAGCAAAACCTCGATGTTCTTGCATATTTTGGCTCATGGCTGCTATCAGCATGGTGTATTTGGAGACATGTAGCCTGTTGAGTGTAGTGATTTACCCATGCGTATGGTTCCATAGCATTGCCCATCACATTCACTCGAGAGCTGAAAAACCAGGAGTGTGATGAGGAGGGTAGCGTAACCCTGCACTGTGAGCTCTCTAAACCTGGAGCCTCAGTGGAGTGGAGGAAGGGAAGAGAGGTTCTGAAGTCTGGAGACAAATATAAGATGAAGCAGAAGGACTCTTCTGTAGAGCTGAAGATCTGCAATCTGAAAACTGAAGACTCTGGAGACTACAGTTGTAGCTGTGGAGACTGCAGGACTACAGCCAGCGTCAGTGTCAAGGGTACGAACAGTCAGCTTTCTTCTCTTTCATGTGAATCTGCAGAGGAATCCCTGTCACTCTGGTTTGGGAATCCATCACAGCACATTAGTTACTTTTGCTTAAGTATTTAGCTTTTTGTGAGGACTGTCAATTTGATATTCTAGACTGTGAGGCATTTTGCATTGATATTTAAATCATTAAGTTGTCAGGTTTTAATTTCCTATGTGATGGGTTGCTTATCTTGCTTAGCGAACCCCAGATGTTCTTATATTTTCGCTCATGGCTGCTATTAGCATGGTGTATCTGCAGATGTGTAGGTTGTTGGTGTAGTGATTTACCCATGCGTATGGTTCCTCAGCATTGCCCATCACATTCATTCGAGAGCTGAAAAACCAGGAGTGTGATGAGGAGGGTAGCGTAACCCTGCACTGTGAGCTCTCTAAACCTGGAGCCTCAGTGGAGTGGAGGAAGGGAAGAGAGGTGCTGAAGTCTGGAGACAAATATAAGATGAAGCAGAAGGACTCTTCTGTAGAGCTGAAGATCTGCAATCTGAAGCCTGAAGACTCTGGAGACTACACCTGTGCCTGTGGAGACCGCAGGACTACAGCCAGTGTCAGTGTCAAGGGTAAGGGCAGATGGCCTACAGTTTTTTTCCTTTTGCAAAAGTTTGGGCTGGATTTGTTGTTTAACAATAAAACTATATTTTACTGCACAAAAAGCACATTTACTGTATTAGTGCATCAGTGCACAAGAAGAAAGTCTGAATCTGTAAATAACTTCAGTGTTTGTCAGTCAGTCTTTGTTAAGTGTTTGTGTTTGTGTGTGGGTGTTTTGTCTGTTTTTGCATGTTTTTTTGTCTTTTTGTAGTCCCCCAATTTTAGGGGACCAAAAGTAATTGGACACTTGGCTTCTCAGTTGTTTCTGACTACTCACGTGTATTCGATCGCTTCCTCCATGCTGATATAAGTAGCTTTCAGTATCTTCTCTTGATTCTAGCTCTTTTAATTGCCTTTGGAGTCTGTTATTGCCGTTTATAAACATGAGGACCAGAGTTGAGCCCAAAGACTGTCAAGGAAGCCATTATGAGGCCGTGAAATAAGAAGAAACAATAGGCTTATGCAAATAAACAGTGTTGAACTTCGTTCTATCTTTGTCAGTACAGCACAGTATTCAAAACGATGCACTAGTCTGTATTTGTACTTCCGACAACCGCTGCTTTTGCACAGTCTGGTTTCAATATTGCCATGACATCCTGAAACAACCCTGCTGCAGTCTGCCCAGTAGATCAGTTTCTGTCCATTAGAATTGAGATGTTTTTTCTGAGGACCTTAAATTGTGACTTGAGAGGACATGTGCTTCGTACTCACCTTGGTGAAATTTTTTTTGGATTTTATCATCTCACAGTAGGTCTCTTTTTTGAGGGAGATGTTTGGTGAGAGAAGATATTTTTGACTTTTCTGAAGAATTTTATTTCTCCAATTAGTTTTAGTCTCTCAATTTGTAAAACTCGGTCCTATTTCTTGTCAGGCCCCAGCACTGCAATATTTCCCCTCAACTTTGTAGAGTACCACACATATCTTTCAAAACAAATTCAGACAACCGCCAACAGTTTCTTCAATTTATTTGCTCAGTTCTTCAGTTTCTTGTGATCTGGAGTTCCCTGCTTAGCCTGTTCTGAATAACCACAGGTCTGAAGAAGACTCTGCACTGTGAATCCCCATTGGAGTCAGGGAATGGTACAAAGCTGCTGAAGTCTGGAAAGAAATATAAAATAAAGCAGGAATGTGAACATCTTTTCAGATGATCCTCAATCTGATCAAAGGACATGACATTGAACCTTATACCCATTGGCTGGAAGAAGTGATCTCTTTCTAATCATGCTTTTGTTTGTCTTCTTGTTTATCTTTTCACTGAAAATATACATTCAGTCATTTCAGAAGAAGTGATGTAACAAAACAATTAATAGAATGCAATGCTGATTCTTCAGCACACTTTGTAATTCAGAACATTTTGTAATTTGTCATCGTAACCTGTATTTTTTTAGTCTACTTTTTATGTAGTTCAACTTTTTTAAAGTAATTCAGTTTTTACATTTAATTTGCAATTTCTGCATTCGTGTATCAGTAGAAAAGTTCAAATTTGACATTTCAAAACATTCATTAATTTACATGTTATAGATAGATTTTATTTATTTCATTCATTATATTTATTTATTTCATTCAAAAAATGACATTAAGTAAAAGACCACTTTTCACAAATAAAACTTGATTGAGGCCATCTGGGACTACCTGGATAGCCAGAATCAAGTGAGACAACTAAAGTCTGCAGAAGTACTAATGGATGCTCTCCAATACATTTGGAACAGCTTACTGCCCGATTTTCTTGTAAAATTTCTGGGCAGTGTACCTATTAGAATTGGTGTACCATTCCTAACTGCCTGTGATATTTTTGACATTGCCACAGTAGCCTTATGCAAACTGCAATATCATTGAGATTAGAGGGCTTAGCAAAGTTGTTGCCCAAGTTACTGAGACGCCAGTGCATGATGTAAAGAACTATGAGGTCCATGATCCAGCAAGGTACATAGTTCCCAACTATGTTATTTTAGTTGAAAATCAGCCAAACCTTCTGTGGAAATGACTGAGTGGGCCTTTAATGTTACAAAATGCTCTCTTTTATAGACTACTGCAATATTTGTTAAAGTGTAATTGCCTTGATATGGGCCAATCAGAGAACCCATTAGGAAGAAGTTGATACTTGAGGGAGAGGGCAGTACTTGTTTATTTGTGTTCTGCTGTTTGTTTAAGTAAACAGCATGTACTGTCTTTTAGTCCTGGGCCAAACAATTTGACTGAAAGATAAATCATTATAGTGATGTTGTATTTGAAAAGCTGTGTGTCTTATCTGTTGAAGATTTTATCAAGCTTTATAGGAAAATGTTCTGAGCTATTCTTGGTTCATGCACTTTGACTTAACAGCTATCATTCCATTGTTATTGTTAGTCCATTGTTATTTGGCATTAGCATTGCCTTCAGGATTGTGTTGTGGGTCGATCACTCCAATTGAACTCCTCATGTCGTGTGTTGTGTTGCTGTTGTTTGCTTATGGTAACTTTTGAAGGTTAATATTTAAATGTAATATGTCACACTAGTTTGAAACGCTAGACTCTTCATCATTGCTATATATATGCCAGTTTTTGCAGTCAGGAGTCAGGAATCCAACGATGAAGGATAGGTTGATGATATGAAAGCGTGAAAACCTGTCCATGCCTGAGCTGTATATTGAGGCAGCATGCATCTACAAGTTCTGTTAAATAATGTGACCAGACAATTTGTGTTTTGGACAATCATTCCACTGTCAAATATGACAGGCCAGAATATAGTTGCTATAATTCACCATGGCTTTGGCATAAATTATGTTTTGGGAAGGGCAATAAGGGTCTTGCACTTCAGTGAAAGGACCCAAAGCCATGGATATGAGATTACGGTCATATTACTGTTGTGCTGTGTGGTTTAGCTGGCGTTGCCTTACGAAGGTTAATGTTTATACTGATGCTTGTTCTAAATTCAAGCTAGTTCTAAATGGTCCACTCTTGATTGTAGCCACTGAAATAGCTGCCGTTCCAGTCACTTCTGAACAAAAAGTGAGTCTGCCGTCCAGAGATGATGGACAGGTTGAAGGTATGAAAGTGTGAACAATCCTCATTGTTTACTGCTGAAAACCTGACTGTGCCTGCATTGGTCCTGAAATATACTATTAATAATTTTATGTATGTTCATGGAACAAAGAATGTTTGTCATGGTTGCTTCTGTTATATTTTTTACAATAATTATGCAGTCTTGTTGACCTTGTTTGACCTCCTGAAACTCAGTGTTGCCTGTTTTGTCTTTTCACAGCTTTCCTTAAAAGTGGTCACTGTCAGTGGTGGCTGCTGAACCGAAAATTGACTTCCCCTTGAACTGATTATTGGTCTCAACCATTTTCCTTGATTAACAATGCTGTGATTCATTCACAACATACGCAATAGCATCAGATAATAGCCTCTTAAACTAGGCTATTAAAAGTAATAAAAGTAATAAAATAGTTTTTATATGCATCACATTATTTAAGATTGTAGACATATGGTTGCCTACTCCTTGTTCTCTGTAAATTTACTTTGAAAAGTAAGATTACAAAGGTCAGATTACAAAGATTACAAAGGTCAGCAATGCACAGATTTTGTCATTTAAATGATCTTGAAGTGTTAGCAGATTGCGCTCAAAGCTAATGTGGTAATTAACAGGGTGGTGTATCTTTTTCATTAAGTGTTCATAGCAATTAAAATTGAATGTATCATTTAAACCCCCTAACATGATGTTAAGAAATATGCTGTGTGTTTGCCTGCAATTAATTATTCAGATCACTGATACACATGTTAATCAAGGAAAGTTCATTAAAACGGGATGAGACCAATGATCAGTTTAAGTGGAAGTGTTCCGCCTTGTCTTTTCAGTGCACCAGCCACCATTGGTCACCACACAGTCTGTTTTTACATTATGTTTTAATACATTAATGCTAGTGTGGCACAGATGTTTGGTTTAGGGAGCGTTTCTGTCTTTGCAGTGACCATGTTGGCCATGTAATGTCCTTGCTGTTGAAGCTGTGAGTGTTGGTTTTGGCTTTATTGTAGGTTATTTGCTGTCCTTACTGTGTTGCATGAGGGTGTCATCATGTGAGCTGGGCCGTGTTTATTATTATTGTCTCCACATGGATGTTTGGTCTTTACTCCAGAAGCCCTAGTTCTGCAGGTTACTTACACACAAAAACTGAACTGGAAGGATACTACAGAGGGTGGAGATACCCATGGTAGGATAGTGTGTGTAAACCAATTTGTCCAACTTGCCTACTGCTAATAACAATTGCCTTCTGCTAAGTTCAGCGAGTTCTCTTTGGAGAGGGATAGTGTGTGTCTTGCAAGTCACTTGCAGTCATAGGGATTGTGTAGTTGCCTGATTTATCTGAAGGTAACAAAAGAAGGTCAGTGTTTAGGCTGAAGATATCAAGCTGCTAAATGTTGGAATCTTGATGGTAGCCACTGAGACACTGGTTGTTCTTGTCTCTTCTGAACAAGGGATCCAGAGTCTGGAGTCTAAAAACTATGGAAAGGTTGTGCTAAGGAAGTGTGAATAATCTGCAGTGTTCACTGCCCAATACCTGTGTAGTCCTAAATACTGTTAATAATGTACCACTACTGAACATTTGATTGCAATGATAATGCTGTATGTCTCTGGTATCTGTCTGACGTCTGTCTTCTGTGAAAGGAAATCATTTTGACAGTTTGTCGGTTCAACTTGCACCCTGGTAAAAATCTGAGTATGTGTATTAGAGTAGTTGCTTGTTGTCCTGTATTTGCCGAAGACCATACAAATTACAGTTCTCTGCTGTGTCTGCCCACTGCTTTCCTCCAAAGTGGTCCAAGATTGCAAGCAGCAAGTATACAATCTACATATCTCTGCAGGCCGTTTTCCTTTTCAAATCCATCTGTAGCTATGTTACTAAGCTAGCTAGTTTGCTAATCTGTCACTATTAATTCACTAGTTCTAAAAGTAACTGCCTTCTAGTCATCACTGAGGGAAGGAAAGTACATTGGGCCTGTGTGGCACAGATGTTTCGTGTGTTAGGATCTTGTCTGTTTTTATTGTGATCATATTGGTTTACATATAATGTGTTGGTGTACGGTTTGGTGTATGGCTCCCTGCTATCTATACTGTGGCAGTGTTGCATGAACATGTCAATGTCAGAGCTGAGTGGTGTTAATTGATTTTGATCGCCACATGGATGTTTGATAATAATTCTAGAGGCCCCAGTTCTTCCAGTTACATCCATTGAAAAACGTGAAGAGAAGGATACCACACAGGCTGGAGATGCCCATGGTAGGACAGCTTGTACAAACCAGTTTGTCCTCTGTTCGTTACCTGTACTTGTAGGTCCACTGTTCAATGGACCAAATCATATGACTCTACTGTAATCAAATGTGCTTGGACTGTTTAAGGCATGAAATGAAGGTATTTCCATACCTTTGTGCATTTAATGTGTATTTGTGGGTTGCACATTTCTGGCATGCTAAATTCAGCTTATTGTTTACACAACCTTCGGAAGATATCAAACCATGGGAAAATTGTCTCCTGGAATTTCAAATTGGAATTTCCATCCTGGTATTATAATTCAAAGAAAATTATTTAGTGAATGCATTATGGAGTAATAATAATGCCGTCAGTGGCTCTTTCCTTCTTGTGCTAATTAGGCAACAGTATATCGTTGTATATGAGGTTTTAATAAAGAGAGAGCATGAGTCATTTCATGCCAGTGAAATCATTTGGTTTAATTTGGATATATAAAGCAAGCCTAATGTTCACATTTATTGTAACTTAAAAGCACAAAGTTTTACAGTTTGTAATTCAGAATTTTGATCGCAAACCACTATATACTGGAGATAATTTAGTCACAAACCTATCATAGTAACTCTCATCATTGTTAAGCTATATTGAATCGTCATGATCTACAGGAGGACCAGCATTTGGAATGTCCCATAGACACACATAAATCCTGGACAATACAATTGTCAGGCCGCACATTTTTCACTTTTCTAGATTTTTCAGTCATTAAGAGCTTCAAGGTTTAGTTGAATCTGATAAAAACCTATATCTGATTGAATTGCACATGTATACCTTATACTCTGTGTTTCAATGAATGTAAGGGTATTCTTTTTCTTTCTAACTGTTGAGATATTTGCCCCTCTAGCTTGGGAGAATGTTTGTACCTTGATTTAGTTATTGTCTACAAATTTGAGGCAAATACAATTGGCTACTCCTTTTAGTTATACTTTCAAAGATTTTACCAGGAGTCATAGTGTCTTCCAAGGACATCGAGGGTCTTGCATTCCAATTCAGGTCAGGCCGGTTCTAAATGTTGAAATCTGTATCGTAGCTGCTGAGGTTGTTCCAGTCCCATCTCAACAAGAGGCCCAGAGTCTGGAGTCTAAAGATGAGGGACAGGTTGATGGTATGAAAGTGTGAAAATCCTCAGTGTTTACTGCCCTAAACTTGGGTGTGCCTGCGCTGGTCTTTAAAACACTGTTAATACTGCAATGATACTGTGTGTCTGCACAGTGATAGGTGCTAAAAATACGATAATCTTTCAATCTTAATGAATCAAACAGTTACAGTTGTTACAGAAGGCCATTGTTTCTTTATCTGTTTCCTTCAGCATAGAATTTGTCTTGTTTGCCTTTGGAGAGGGGATGTTTCGCTTTTGTGGCGTGAAGGTTTTTTGGTGGGCATCAAGGTACAGTATTGGAGATGAACTTCACGGTCTGCTTCTTTCCCCTGTCCCATGCTGTTATCAGCCCCTGAGCCAGTTCTCCCAGAGCTTGAGACCAAACCGAAGGACCAACCTGATGGTAGGAGGAAGTGCTCTTTTTTTGCCTGTTGGGTACATTTTTGAATCGGATAAAAATGTATGTCTGGTCTGATTGAATTGCTCATGTCCTGTGTGCCTTAGACTCTGTGTTTCAATGAATCTAAGGGTATGCTTTTTCCTTCTACCCATTGAGATATTTGCTCCTCTAGCTTGGGAGAATTTTTGGGTGGTGAAGAAATTCTTGTTTCTTCTTCTTAATTATAACTCTGTTCACTGCTGTTACTTCAAATCGCGTTCAGGAAAGAAAAAGTCATTACTCGAAATTCGAGGGTGTAAGACAATTTCAGCTCTTTATTTTGGTTCCAGGTAATCTGTACGTTTTCCTTAGCTTTCTCCAATCTTACACAATCCTTACTGGGAATGACACAGTTTATATGCAGTATCTGAACAAATGGAAATGTAGCTGAAAGGAAGTGTTTCATCCTCTGTGACAAAACACTCCTTTAGATGTGATAATTTCTATTGACAGGTTTCCTGGTTAGGCCAAAGCAAATGGTTATCAGCACCTAGACCTCAAATCAAGGCATTTCCAATGAAATTTGAATAGAGTGGGGAAACAGGGTGACTATGGGGACATGCTTTTGAAGGTGTGGGAATAGGAGCAGAACTTGCGTGTAAAACATTTTAAACAGTTATATCTTTAAAACACCGAAATCTAACAGTGGCTATTGTACATTGACTTAGGTATTGTCTGTGAATTTGTGGCAAATACAATTGGCTCCTACTTTTCATTATACTTTTAAAGATTTTAGCAGGAGTTACAGTGTCTTACAAGGACATTAAGGGTCTTCCATTCCAATGAAGGTCAGGCTGGTTCTAAATGTTGAAATCTGTATCGTAGCTGCTGAGGTTGTTCCAGTCCCATCTCAACAAGAGGTCCAGAGTCTGGAGTCTAAAGATGAGGGACAGGTCGATGGTATGAAAGTGTGAAAATCCTCAGTGTTTACTGCCCTAAACCTGGCTGTACCTGCGCTGGTCTTTAAAACACTGTTAATACTGCAATGTTACTCTGTGTCTGCACGGTAATAGGTGCTACAAATATGATAATCTTTCAATCTTAATGAACCAAACAGTTACAGTTGTTACAGAAGGCCATTGTTTCTTTATCTGTTTCCTTCAGCATGGAATTTGTCTTGTTTGCCTTTGGAGAGGGGATGTTTCGCTTTTGTGGCGTGAAGAGGTTTTTTGGTGGGTAACAAGGTACAGTATTGGAGATGAACTTCATGGTCTGCTTCTTTCCCCTTTCCCATGCTGTTATCAGCCTCTGAGCCAGTTCTCCCAGAGCTTGAGACCAAACCGAAGGACCAACCTGATGGTAGGAGGAAGTGCTCTTTTTTTTGCCTGTTGGGTACATTTTTGAATCTGATGAAGACTTATGCCTGGGTCTGACTGAATTGCACATGTCCTGTGTGCCTTAGACTCTGTGTTTCAATGAATTTAAGGGTATACTTTTTCCTTCTACCCATTGAGATATTTGCTCCACTAGCTTGGGAGAGTTTTTGGGTGGCTATCGTACGTTGACTTAGGTATTGTCTGTGAATATGTGGCAAATACAATTGGCTACTTCTTTTAGTTATACTTTCAAAGATTTGACCAGGAGTTACAGTGTCTTACAAGGTCATTGAGGGTCTTCCATTCCAATTCAGGTCAGGCTGGTTCTAAATGTTGAAATCTGTATCGTAGCTGCTGAGGTTGTTCCAGTCCCATCTCAACAAGAGGTCCAGAGTCTGGAGTCTAAAGATGAGGGACAGGTTGATGGTATGAAAGTGTGAAAATCCTTAGTGTTTACTGCCCTAAACCTAGCTGTACCTGCGCTAGTCTTTAAAACACTGTTAATACTGCAATGATACTGTGTATCTGCACAGTGATAGGTGCTACAAATATGATAATCTTTAAATCTTAATGAAACAAACAGTTACAGTTGTTACAGAAGACCTTTCTTTTCTTATTTGTTTCTTTCAGCATGGAATTTGTCTTGTTTGCTTTTGGAGAGGGGATGTTTTGCTTTTGTGGCGTAAAGCGTTTTTTTTTTTTAATCCTAGCTATGCTTCTGAGGACTAGCATTTGGAATATCCCAGAAACGCATATCCATCCTGGACATTACAATTGTCAGGCCACACATTTTCCTCTTTTCTGGATTTTTCAGTCATTAAAAGCATCAAGGTTGAGTTGAATCTGATAAAAACCTATGTTTGACTGAATTGCACATGTATGCCTTTGACTCTGTGTTTCACTGAATCTAAGGGTATGCTTTTTCCTTCTACCCATTGAGATATTTGCTCCTCTAGCTTGGGAGAATTTTTGGGTGGTGAAGAAATTCTTGTTTCTTCTTCTTAATTATAACTCTGTTCACTGCTGTTACTTCAAATCGCGTTCAGGAAAGAAAAAGTCGTTACTCGAAATTCGAGGGTGTAAGACAAGTTCAGCTCTTTATTTTGGTTTCAGGTAATCTGTACCTCCTCCTGAGCTTTCTCCAATCTTACACAATCCTTACTGGGAATGACACAGTTCATATGCAGTAACTGAACAAATGGAAAGTAGCTGAAAGGAAGTGCTTCATCTTCTGTGACAAAACACTCCTTTAGATATGATAATTTCTATTGACAGGTTTCTTGGTTAGGCCAAAGCAAATGGTTATCGGCACCTAGACCTCAAATCAAGGCATTTCCAATGAAATTTGAATAGAGTGGGGAAACAGGGTGACTATGGGGACATGCTTTTGAAGGTGTGGGAATAGGAGCAGAACTTGCGTGTAAAACATTTTAAACAGTTATATCTTTAAAACACCGAAATCTAACAGTGGCTATTGTACATTGACTTAGGTATTGTCTGTGAATTTGTGGCAAATACAGTTGGCTCCTACTTTTCATTATACTTTTAAAGATTTTAGCAGGAGTTACAGTGTCTTACAAGGACATTAAGGGTCTTCCATTCCAATGGTTCTAAATGTTGAAATCTATATCGTAGCTGCTGAGGTTGTTCCAGTCCCATCTCAACAAGAGGTCCAGAGTCTGGAGTCTAAAGATGAGGGACAGGTTGATGGTATGAAAGTGTGAAAATCCTCAGTGTTTACTGCCCTAAACTTGGCTGTAACTGCGCTGGTCTTTAAAACACTGTTAATACTGCAATGTTACTGTGTGTCTGCACAGTGATAGGTGCTACAAATATGATAATCTTTCAATCTTAATGAACCAAACAGTTACAGTTGTTACAGAAGGCCATTGTTTCTTTATCTTTTTCCTTCAGCATGGAATTTGTCTTGTTTGCCTTTGGAGAGGGGATGTTTCGCTTTTGTGGCGTGAAGAGGTTTTTTGGTGGGTAACAAGGTACAGTATTGGAGATGAACTTCACGGTCTGCTTCTTTCCCCTTTCCCATGCTGTTATCAGCCCCTGAGCCAGTTCTCCCAGAGCTTGAGACCAAACCGAAGGACCAACCTGATGGTAGGAGGAAGTGCTCTTTTTTTTGCCTGTTGGGTACTTTTTTGAATCTGATGAAGACTTATGCCTGGGTCTGAATGAATTGCACATGTCCTGTGTGCCTTAGACTCTGTGTTTCAATGAATCTAAGGGTATGTTTTTTCCTTCTACCCATTGAGATATTTGCTCCACTAGCTTGGGAGAATTTTTGGGTGGCTATCGTACATTGACTTAGGTATTGTCTGTGAATTTGTGGCAAATACAATTGGCTACTTCTTTTAGTTATACTTTCAAAGATTTGACCAGGAGTTACAGTGTCTTACAAGGTCATTGAGGGTCTTGCATTCCAATTCAGGTCAGGCTGGTTCTAAATGTTGAAATCTGTATCGTAGCTGCTGAGGTTGTTCCAGTCCCATCTCAACAAGAGGTCCAGAGTCTGGAGACTAAAGATGAGGGACAGGTTGATGGTATGAAAGTGTGAAAATCCTCAGTGTTTACTGCCCTAAACTTGGGTGTGCCTGCGCTGGTCTTTAAAACACTGTTAATACTGCAATGATACTGTGTATCTGCACAGTGATAGGTGCTAAAAATACGATAATCTTTCAATCTTAATGAATCAAACAGTTACAGTTGTTACAGAAGGCCATTGTTTCTTTATCTGTTTCCTTCAGCATGGAATTTGTCTTGTTTGCCTTTGGAGAGGGGATGTTTCGCTTTTGTGGCGTGAAGAGGTTTTTTGGTGGGTAACAAGGTACAGTATTGGAGATGAACTTCACGGTCTGCTTCTTTCCCCTTTCCCATGCTGTTATCAGCCCCTGAGCCAGTTCTCCCAGAGCTTGAGACCAAACCGAAGGACCAACCTGATGGTAGGAGGAAGTGCTCTTTTTTTTGCCTGTTGGGTACATTTTTGAATCTGATGAAGACTTATGCCTGGGTCTGACTGAATTGCACATGTCCTGTGTGCCTTAGACTCTGTGTTTCAATGAATCTAAGGGTATGCTTTTTCCTTCTACCCATTGAGATATTTGCTTCACTAGCTTGGGAGAATTTTTGGGTGGCTATCGTACGTTGACTTAGGTATTGTCTGTGAATTTGTGGCAAATACAATTGGCTACTTCTTTTAGTTATACTTTCAAAGATTTGACCAGGAGTTACAGTGTCTTACAAGGTCATTGAGGGTCTTGCATTCCAATTCAGGTCAGGCTGGTTCTAAATGTTGAAATCTGTATCGTAGCTGCTGAGGTTGTTCCAGTCCCATCTCAACAAGAGGTCCAGAGTCTGGAGACTAAAGATGAGGGACAGGTTGATGGTATGAAAGTGTGAAAATCCTCAGTGTTTACTGCCCTAAACTTGGGTGTGCCTGCGCTGGTCTTTAAAACACTGTTAATACTGCAATGATACTGTGTATCTGCACAGTGATAGGTGCTAAAAATACGATAATCTTTCAATCTTAATGAATCAAACAGTTACAGTTGTTAAAGAAGGCCATTGTTTCTTTATCTGTTTCCTTCAGCATGGAATTTGTCTTGTTTGCCTTTGGAGAGGGGATGTTTCGCTTTTGTGGCGTGAAGAGGTTTTTTGGTGGGTAACAAGGTACAGTATTGGAGATGAACTTCACGGTCTGCTTCTTTCCCCTTTCCCATGCTGTTATCAGCCCCTGAGCCAGTTCTCCCAGAGCTTGAGACCAAACCGAAGGACCAACCTGATGGTAGGAGGAAGTGCTCTTTTTTTTGCCTGTTGGGTACATTTTTGAATCTGATGAAGACTTATGTCTGGGTCTGACTGAATTGCACATGTCCTGTGTGCCTTAGACTCTGTGTTTCAATGAATCTAAGGGTATGCTTTTTCCTTCTACCCATTGAGATATTTGCTCCACTAGCTTGGGAGAATTTTTGGGTGGCTATCGTACGTTGACTTAGGTATTGTCTGTGAATTTGTGGCAAATACAATTGGCTACTTCTTTTAGTTATACTTTCAAAGATTTGACCAGGAGTTACAGTGTCTTACAAGGTCATTGAGGGTCTTGCATTCCAATTCAGGTCAGGCTGGGTCTAAATGTTGAAATCTGTATCGTAGCTGCTGAGGTTGTTCCAGTCCCATCTCAACAAGAGGTCCAGAGTCTGGAGTCTAAAGATGAGGGACAGGTTGATGGTATGAAAGTGTGAAAATCCTCAGTGTTTACTGCCCTAAACTTGGGTGTGCCTGCGCTGGTCTTTAAAACCCTGTTAATACTGCAATGATACTGTGTATCTGCACAGTGATAGGTGCTAAAAATACGATAATCTTTCAATCTTAATGAATCAAACAGTTACAGTTGTTACAGAAGGCCATTGTTTCTTTATCTGTTTCCTTCAGCATGGAATTTGTCTGGTTTGCCTTTGGAGAGGCGATGTTTCGCTTTTGTGGTGTGAAGAGGTTTTTTGAATGCTAGCTATGTTTCTGTTGGAAACCCTTTTTTGGTGGGTAACAAGGAACTTCACGGTCTGCTTCTTTCCCCTTTCCCATGCTGTTATCAGCCCCTGAGCCAGTTCTCCCAGAGCTTGAGACCAAACCGAAGGACCAACCTGATGGTAGGAAGAAGTGCTCTTTTTTTGCCTGTTGGATACATTTGTTTTTGTCTGCATGATTTGTCATCCAGGAATCTTGGTCGCCACAACATACTGTTAACTTGACAACGCGTAAAATAAATCACTGCACTTCTAGACATTTTCTTCATGCCATACAGTATCATTTTTGCTCTTTTTTGAGCTCTGTTTTTACAAATGCTTTATCACTTTACTACCTCCTGATGGGTTTGGTTGACATATTCCTATTCAAAATACATTATTAGGTATTTATTACACCTATTTTTTATACTTGTGCAGCAGTCTTCTGCTGCTGTAGCCTATCCATTTAGAGTTTTGACACATTATGTATATATTCTGTATACCACTTTTATAATGCATGTTTTTGGTTACTGTCACCTTCCTGTCAGCTTCGACCAGTCTGGTCCTTCTCCATTCTCTGCAAACTCTAGAGACTGTTGTGCATGAAAATTAGTTGAAAGTAGTGGTATAAGGCCTCCGGGTGGGTCAAGCTGTAAGGACACTTGTTCTCAGCAAAAGCACACGCCCAACCACGGCGGTTGTGCAACTGCTGGCTATGGCCACATGACAGAGGCAACAATTGGTTCAGCTATAGCGGCCACTCCTGGTCCGACTAGGTGCCTGTGGACATACAAACTAAGAATAAGCTGACCTTGTTATCCTCCAGTGACGTGATTGATGGTGCAGCTGCAATGTGAAAAATAGCAACAATACATGTCATGTGAATTTTTTCAGGAGTCATCTCCTCCTGAAAAAAATAAAAATAATAATAGTGGCAAACTTGTTACAATTCTGATCTTGAAAATGATCACACATCCTGAGTATGACAACATAGCATCCTGACTTTTGATTCAGTACATAGCACCTTATGGTCCTGATTCTGTGAGCTCAGTCCATGCATAGGCCCTGATTGGCCTGATTCTGTGACCTCAGTCCATGCATTGGCCCTGATTGACCTGATTCTGTGAGCTCAGTCCATGCATAGGCCCTGATTGGCCTGATTCAGTGACCCCAGTCCATGCATTGGCCCTGATTGACCTGATTCTTTGAGCTCAGTCCATGAGTTGGCCCCGATTGTCCTGGTTGTCCTGATCAGTCAGTGTGAAGTGGTATATTCAATATACGTCCATTCTAGTCTTTTATATGCATGTGAATAATAACATGAGGGCTGACATTTTGTTAAAACAAATATTTATTTCTGAAAATCAGTCATTGCAGCAAACAATGAGTGGTTGTCATAATATAATGATGGAAGACATAAAAATGTGGGTGTGAGACTGTGTTTAAATGATAATACAACAAATTAGAGAAGAATAAATGAAATAAACTGACAGAAAAAATTATTTTCTGGACATTCTTGCTTACCCAATTGCTGACTGATTCACAGCCCAGTTTTCCTCACAGATGACTACTGTCTGTCAATGAACCATGAGGGGTCTTATTCATATATTTTTTTTACTCATCTTTTAAAATATATATTTTTTATTTGTCTACAGAAATTGCACAATAGCAAATGTGATTTGATCGGGCAGTGCTCAATGGGGTAAACTTGTAGATCATGTTTACACTTGATATTTATTTTAATAAAAAAAGAAAAACTGAAAATTCTTGCAGTTTGGGATCCAGATCTTCAAACAAATCTGACTATGGACATTGAATTTGTCATAACCGCCATCAATGGTTCCCTTCATATAGCTCCATTCACAATGCTTTCTCCGTGCCATGTTTCTCAGGAAATAATTTGTCAGCATGGATGTTCTGTTGTATGTTCAAATGTTCCTCACTCGGCTTTGATTCCCCAGCCATCCCAGTGACTTTCATAAAAGAGCTGCAGGACCAGGAGTGCGAGGAGGGGGGCAGCGTAACACTGAGGGCTGAGCTCTCTAAACCTGGAGCACCAGTAGAGTGGAGGAAGAGGGGTGTGGTCCTACAGTCCGGAGACAAATACCAAATCAGGCAGGACGGAACAGTGGTGGAGCTGTTAGTCCTCAATCTGAAGATGGAGGATATGGGCGACTATATCTGTGATGCTGGGGAGAATGTAAACGTCGCGTCTCTGATGGTCAACGGTAGGAAAGAGCCTGATGCCATTTCCTGATTTCACCTGTCATTTCCATAATTATTACGAACCACTCCCATCATGGTGGAGAATGTGCTGGAGTTCTGCTACTTGCTTGGAAAAGCAATAGTGGATATGCTCTTCCAAACCTAAGGTTGAGAGTGGTGCAGGCCGTCCTCATCCATTCCTTCTCGTCATTCACACTGTATCATCCAGTCCTGGTTTCTTTTTTCTCTGAAAAACAAGCCGCCGTCTCAGTGTCAAACCACATTTACATTTAACAATGTGGGCTCATTTTCTGGCTTGCCTGAAATTCATTGTATGCTTCCACATTTAGGGTATACAACATTCAAATCCAAGTTCAATCTCATGCTTTCATTTTAGCATAAAATTTATTTATGTGTTCTTCCCTTGAAATGACAGCTCTCCCCGTCATGTTCAAACAAGAGCTGCGGGACCAAGAGGCCAAAGAAGGTGGCAGCATCACCCTGAGCTGTCAGCTCTCTAAGCCTGAAGCCCCATTAGAGTGGAGGAAGGGGGGTATGGACTTATGTCCCTGTGCCAAGTACGAAATGAGCCGAGAGGGCTGCAGGGCCCAGTTAGTTATCCACAGTGTAGATCCAGAGGACTCTGGTGACTACACGTGTGATGCTGGAGACCGGCAGAGCACTGCTCACCTCACCGTAAAGGGTAGGCTCATCCAAAAAGCTTTAACAGTTACATTGCAAGTCACAATCCAATAAAACATACACAATGCAGGCCATAAGTAATTGGACAGTGACACATAGTTTTAGCTCTGTACACCAGCAAACAAACAATTGAAATAACTACTATCAATCATTTTTCAGCTTTAATTTGAGGGTTTCCATATTGGGTCAGCCGGAATTACAGGCCCTTTTATACATAGTTCCACCATTTTTGGGCACCAAAATATTAGAAAATTGGCTGATCAAATGTTGCTTGGACAGATGTGTTAGGTTTCTTCATTAGTTCATGCATAAACGAGTGAGCGAAATGTCTGGAGTTGATTATAGGAGTGCCATCTGTATTTGAAGTCTGTTGTTGTCTTTCAACATGAGGACCAAGTGTCATTGGCAGTAAAACAGGCCACTATTATGCTACAAAATCAGAATAAATCATAGCCAAAATATCCATCCATCCATCCATTATCTGAACCCGCTTATCCTGAACAGGGTCGCAGGGGGGCTGGAGCCTATCCCAGCATACATTGGGCGACAGGTCGCCAGTCCATCGCAGGGCTAGCCATATGACGTGTCAAAATCAACTGGGTATGAGAAGCAAGAACAAACAGGTGATCTTAGCCATGGCAAATGACCTGATAGACCACAGAAGACCAGTGTAGTGGATGACAGAAGAATCTTTTGAATGGTAAAGGAAAATCCCTTTGTACGGTACCTGTTCAATAGATCAAGAACACTCTCTAGGAAGTATGCATAGATGTGTCAAAGTAAATCGTCAAGAGAAGACTTGAGAAGTGTTGAGAGAAAGAAACAGCTGATGATCCAAAGCATACAACATGGTGGAGGTAGTGATATGGCTTGGACATGTATGGCTGTCACTGGCACTGGTTCACTTGTGTCCATTCATGATGTCATTGCTGATGGCAGCAGCAGGATGAATGCCAAAGAATACAGAAACATCTTACCTGCTCAGATCCAAGCAAATGCTGATTGGACGACACTTTCTCATGCAGTAGGACAATGATCCAAAACATACAGTGTAAGCAACCAATGAGTTTTCTGGCCAAGTCAATCACCTGACCTCAATCCAATTGAGCTTACCTTTCAGATCAGATTGAAGGCAAATAGACCCTGAAACAAGCAGGAGTTAAAGAAGGCTGCAGTACAAACCTGGCAGAGCATCACAAGGGAGGATACCCAGCATCTGATGATGTCTATTGATTGGCAGGCAGTCATTGGCCATGTCGGGGGTATCATGGCTCAGGCAGTAAGAGCAGTCGTCTGGCAGTCGGAGGGTTGCCGGTTCGATCCCCCGCCCGGGCTGTGTTGAAGTGTCCCTGAGCAAGACACCTAACCCCCATTTGCTCCTGACGAGCTGGTTGGTGCCTTGCATGGCAGCCAATCCCTGTTGGTGTGTGAATGGGTGAATGGGTGAATGAGAAGCATCAATTATACAGGGCTTTGGATAAAGGCGCTATATAAATGCCAACCATTTACCATTTAAATGATTTGCAATGACATTTTGAATATGATTCATTTATTTCTGTTTGTGCTCATTTGTCCAATTAATTTTCGTCCCCTAAAATTGGGGAGACTATCTGTAAAAAGGGCTGTAATTCCTACAGTACACAGTTCACTTAATATGGATGAAAAAACCCTCAAACTAAAGCTGAAAGTCTGCTCTTTAACCACATAAGAACTGTTTGTTTGCTGGAATATAGAGTGAAAACAAAAGAAAACGTCTCACTGTCTGAATATTTGCTAATTATACTAAGATAGTTTTATCACCCAAGACACTTGTATTATGTAAAAAAATGTATGTATGAATGAATGTTCCTAGGACAAGCAGTGATCAGTTACAATGTCCTGCTTATTTTTTCCACGCTCGTCGACAGCAGCATTCTAGCTAGTATACTAATCTGTTGATTAAGGCTTGTTTTCCAAGCGAACACAATGCAACAATTAATCTATAGTATTCATGCAAATCGTTGTTGGCCATAATTGCTCCATCCAAATGGGTCACTCATCCTATCCAGAGAACTAATCAGGAGAACTCTCACTCCTCGCCTCGCCCTCTCCCTGCACAGCCCTGCCCGTATTTTTCAGTACCCAGCTGGAAAGCCTGGAGCTAGAGGCTGGGGACACTGCCACATTCCGCTGCGAGGTCACCAAACCCGGCGCCATGGTGACCTGGAAGAAGGGAGACAGGGTCTTGGAGTCCAGTGATAAGTACCAAGTAAAGCAGGAGGGTGCTGTTGTGGAGCTGGTCATCTACAAACTGCATGGTGCAGACTCCGGGGAGTACACCTGTGACACTGGAGACCAGAAGAGCCCCGCTGTGCTCATTGTGCAGGGTAGGAGAGATCCCCATTGCACCATCCAAGGGCCTGGCCTTTTTAGAGCTCCTCAAAATCACCCTAGTTACCTTCTATTGTAACTTCTCCCATTTTCATCTCTTCAACAATGCCCCTCGGCCTCATTCCACACTGCCCGTGGACAACACAAAGTTCATTCCTTCTTATTGAAGGCTGCTTACCCAACAGCTGTGCTGGCTAATGGGGTTTGTAGAGTCTTTTAGCACAACCATCTTCTCACTGACTACTGAATTTGGAACTTGGAACTTTGTACATGAATGCTGCTTGTTCTTTTCTTTGTGTTCTTATCTCTTCTGTGTTCATTTTTATTTCTGAGTGGTGTAGAATTTTCTTTTCCAGGGCCAGGGTTAAATTAAATCTCTGACTTTTTCTCAAATCAGTCTGTTTTTGCCACCAGTCATGAACCATGACAAAAATGTGTTGGATTAGACAATGGGCCAGAATTTTGATTCAGGGTTGGTTTAGATTAACTGGCGTACAGGTGTTCGACTGAATCTGAGTGGTAACTTTGGCTCCTCAACGCTTTTCTAAACAGAGCGGGAAGTGGTCATCATCAAAGGTCTAAAGAACCTTGCGGTACACGAGGAGGATGATGCACTGTTTGAGTGCCACCTCTCCCACGACAACGCACCTCAGGTCCAGTGGATGCTACAGGGCGTACCGCTTCAGAGCAACGAGATGAATGATATTGGGGTTGTGGGCCGGGTACACACCCTAATCCTTCGGAGTGTCACTCAGCAAGACTCTGGCACCGTGGCCTTCAGCGTTGGACCCCACACCTCATCTGCTGAGCTCATGGTGAGAGGTAAGGTGGCCAAGACCTTACAAAATGCTACGCAAATTCCGACTTCACGAGACCAAGAAAACCACTCCTTCATCCATTTCCCACTCTCATCCATTCTTTTATGCTCAAAGCGGCCTCTGAGTGATGAGAAAGCATTCATCCAGCTTCATACTTGGAGAACCCATCCCCATTTGTTTCATTGGTTTGGTATAATAGTCAATGGATGTTCAGTCCAGAGAATTTTGTGACTGATACTTAAGTGCCATCAACACTCTCCATCCAACAACATCTGGATACTCCCTTTTCCCTGCTCAAGTCTTCATGTGCAATGGCATGTCTCTGTTGATGAGTTTCGGGATGTGATGGAGAAGACCTTCCCCTCTCCTTCCCATCCAGCTGCCAGTGTGCTCTTTACCAGCGTGCTCCAGAACCAGGAAGCTGAGGAAGGGGACACTGTCACTCTCCACTACGAGCTCCCCATGCCCGGAGCTACAGTGGAGTGGAGGAAGGGCGACGTTGCCCTGACCCTCGGGCCCAAGTTTCAAATGAATGTGGAGGGCTCACAGGCCAAGCTAGTCGTCAATAGCCTGACTCTACAGGACTCAGGAGATTACACTTGCTACACAGGAGACCAGCAGGCCACTGCCTCTGTCATGGTCAAAGGTTTGTTCCATGAGTTTGAGGGGTTATTGGCATTCTCCATTGTGGTCCTACATGGACATCCACTATAGATGGTCAAAATGCCAATGTGGCAATTTTGACTGATGTTAATGTGTCTGTCTTCTATGATGTCTGAAGTGGAAATTGTTCATTGTTCTCTGTGTCTCTGTATAGTCAGTGTTTGGGTGCTGGGTGGCTGCCCTTTGTGAATATTGTGTTAATTATGGAAGATGCACTCATCTGAAATGCTTTCAAACTTAATGCCTTGGATGAATTAATCAATGATATCCAGCCTGGAATGCTATGGATTTAGCGAGCCAAATACATTGAAATAACAACTATGTATTTCCTGTCTAACAATAGTGTGGAAATAATTGTCCTGTCAAAAATGTCCTTTGGTATTCATCCGTGTCCGGTACAGAGAGCGACTTGGTACAGAGAGCTTTCCAGAAAGCGACTCCTAACATTAGCCGGAGGAAACCCATTGTCTTCTCTCCATCCCGGCAGCGGCCCCTGTGCTGTTCGATAATTACCTGGAGAGCCAAGAGGCCAACGAAGGGGAAGACGCCTATCTTCGCTGCGCAATCTCCAATCCTACTGCCACCGTCACCTGGAGAAAGGGCTCGGTTGTGCTCTCCCGGGGGGTGAAGTACTCCATGCAGGAGAAGGGCACCGAGCGCATCCTGGTCATCCACAAGCTGAAGCCAGAGGACGCCGGCGAGTACACCTGTGATGCGGGGAAGAGCACGAGCACCGCCACCCTCACTGTGAAAGGTAACCTAGCGATTTTAGCATGTTCACGCACACTTACAGCTGCTGAGCCCTTAACAAGGTGATGGTGTCACGTTAAACATTTTTAGAACAGTACTGTGCATAATGACAAAAGGTTAATAACAGTACTGTATGTAATTACAGCAAGGTTACAAGAGTACTGTGGCCAAACACAGCTAGCATATAAGAGTACTGTGGCCAAACACAGCTAGCATATAAGAGTACAGTGGCCAAACACAACTAGCGTATAAGAGTACAGTGGCCAAACACAGCGACCGTATAAGAGTACTGTGGCCAAACACAGCAAGCATATAAGAGTACTGTGTGTTTCCACGGTGAATTTATTACTGTAACAACAGTAATTGAATGACAGAAATTGAGCACTAGCTAGTACTTAAAGGTACGATAAGTAATTTTGGACTCCAAATGGTCACGAGAGGAATTGCAACAACAAACCCTCAAACCACAACCTCCCCCCCCACTCTTCTCTGAGAACCCTCTACACCCATGACATTGGCTGTGACAATTAGAACCAATTTTCAAGAGTGTCGGTCAGTCAACTGTATATTTTGACTTTAAGGACTATAAACACAGGCAATGTGAGTCACCATGTCTGTGAGCCTTTTTCAATGATAGAAAGGGATTTACAATGGCCCTGTAATGTTTTAATGAAAACATCTTCCCTATTGTACTTTTAAACATGGGGCATCTTAAAAATAGAAGTTGTTTGCTTTTGTGGTATTATTTATTATTTTATGTTTAATGGCATATTGTTTATATGAAATATATGCACACGGAGGAATTGAATTGGCAATTACAAAAAATTTCGTTAAGAATGCATGCACTGCAGTCTTCTGGCTTGTCTCTGCTGTAACCATACCTGCCAGTGGTTCTCTTCTTTGCCTTCATACTGATCAGTCCAGTCCTTCTGAGGACCGTGCTGTCATCTGGGTAATATATGGAGGCATCGCTCCATCACCCCTTTCCCCTACAGAGCATGTGCGGATCACGGTGGGACTTCGAGACATGACTGTCACAACCGGGGAGGATGCTTGCTTCGAGTGCACTTTGTCCCACCTGGGGGTGACAGAGGGAGAGTGGTGGCTCGACTCCAACAACCTGCAGAACAACGACCTGAACCAGATGAGCTGTGAGGGCTACCAGCAGCGGCTGGTGCTGAAGATGGTCACGCCGGATGAGTCGGGCACTGTGGCCTACGTGGTGGGCGGGGAGACGTCCACCGCCCAACTACTGGTGCAGGAGAAGCCAGGTAGAGGCAGCATGGTGAAAGGTGGAAGCACGTCTTCACCTCTCTCCATCAGGAGCACGTGTTCACGCCCATCTGCCAAGGAGATGCTGTGTGCTACTCCAGAGCTCAGCTTGGCCTGCAAAAAGCCCATCCCCCACCCCTTAACTCTACCCTATGTCCAGATCCCCCTACTCACTGTCTGCTCCTTCCCCCAAACCGTGTATCTACCTCCCCATTTCCACCCTGAGTCCTCCATTTGCTGCTGGTTTGAGACTGGAAGTGTTCAGGCTAATTTATGCTTTGGCAACAAATTGTTGAATTGTGCAACATGTCCATGGATACTAATGATACAAATTGACACTTTTAACATCAAGCCATCACTTTTGAGCATTGATGATGAGTGTCTTATACCTGTGTTGTGTAGCCATGATTGGTTGACTGAAACAAGAACAAAAGATTGCTGATTGCTGAGAACAGTTTAGGTTGCTAGGCTAGTGTTTTATGAAGAAACAACTAGCCTAACATGTTTTGCTTACATGTTTAGCTAGCAAAATGGGTTTTGAGGTGAAGCTAGTTGCTATAGTAACAAAGAGCACTGTATCTAAACTATGAATGCAGAACGTTGTAGTTCTGTCAGCAGACACCAAAGCATAAATTAGCCTTTAGCCTTCAGACACGGCTGTCCAAGAGAGTGAGAGGGACCACTTACATGTCCCCACCCCACCCCATTAATCCCAGCACCCTCATTAACTCCCAACTGCTAGCCTGAGGATTTCTGAGGCAGAAGGAGAGCTCCCCAAGCTCTTTAATCTCAGTGGAAGAATGAAGACAGGCATGGGAAATGCAGTGTCGCTGCCCAGAGCAATGAACTTGTGAAGACCAAAGGTGCTCAAAGCAATGGTACTAGTTTTGGCCATGGAAGACTGAAGCTGAAGATAAACCGCATTTTCCATGAACAGAAACCATTCTCGACCCTGCTGTGTTTTGCATCGGACCCTTCCAGGGGGGCTGGCTCTCATCTCCAGGCACTGATGTAGTCGTCTTTCTGGCCTGTTTTCCGCAGAGCCCCCCACCTCCTTCCTGCAGGAGCTGGAGAATCAACAGGCGGAGGAAGGGGACAGCATCGCCCTGCGCTGCGAGATCTCCAGGACTGGAGCCTCGGTGGAGTGGAGGAAGGGGGGTGTGGTGCTGCAGCCCAGCAGGAAGTACGAGATGAGGCAGGAAGGCTCTGTCCTGGAGCTGTGCATCCACGACTTGGAGAGCGAGGACAACGGCTACTACACCTGCGATGTAGGGGACCAGCTGACCACAGCATCGGTCACAGTGCAAGGTAACCATGTAATAGCAGCAACAACAGAAGCCTCTCAGAACCCTCTTAGACATGGATGGTCTTATGACCAGTGTAGAGCAAGTGGATGTAAGCTGCCACTTTATCTGTAGAACTAAGGAGCTCATCAATGATACACAATACACACGTGTGTGAACACAAACACACGTACACGCACACAGAGGTCATTGATAATAAATATTCTGAAAAGACCACCATCAATGGCATTCAAAATACGTCTTGATAAACCACAAGAGTGTCTGTGTGTGTGTGTGTGTGTGTGTGTGTGTGCAGCAAAGAGCCAAAAAAGTTTTGCATCCTGAGAAATACCTCCTGTTGCAAATGTTTTGGTTGTGGAAATACCATACAACAGAATCTTTGTGGAAGCATAGATTTCCTTGAATTGTGATTAGCCCTTTTTTAAGCAATTGTAATACAGTATATCTGCTAATGGCCCATTGAACAGTTGAACTGAGTACTGGAATCATACTTTTTGATACCTGGACTTGGTCTATATATAGATTTGCCCAATTTCCCCTTGGGATCTATAAACTATCTTTATTTGTATTTGTAGTTTTCTTTCTGTTTTAGTTTTCAGATCAATTGATTAATAGCCCTGGTGTAAAATCCAGCTATGACCCGCTTGAAATTTCAACTTCCAACTGTTTCAAAACCTTGAGCAGATTATTTTATCTGCCTTGGTTTGGAATCAAATTTGACTTTACATTAATGGAATTTTTAAAGGTGATATTTGAATACTTAAATACTGCAGAGCCATTTCTCTCTGATCCAGTTCATACCTGCTGTGGCAGAGTGCTGTAGCAGCACTTCTTTGATGCAGTCTGTTATTCAGTCAGACGCACTGCCAAACTGAATTGAATACAGTGGTATAAAGCACTAAGGAGGGAACAAGATGGATCAGATTGAAGGGGGTGCGGGGAGGAGACTCAGAAAGGTTTTCGGCAGTGGGCCAGCTGGCCTCGAAAGGCTGAGTGGCCGTCTCTCTGCATTGCTCCACAGAGCGAGAGGCACAGATAGTGTGCGCATTAAAGAACACGGACGTCTTTGTCGGGGAGAGGGCCGAGTTCTCCTGCCAGCTGTCCCGCAGGCCCACTCGGCCAGTGCAGTGGCGGCTGGACGGCACCGTACTACGGCAGAGCAGCTTCAGTGATATCGGGCAAGGCCTGGCCAACGTGCACACGCTCGTCCTAAAGAACCTGGCCTCCAACGACTCGGGAACCGTCACTTTCAAAGTCGGGAGCCTGGTGTCCACCGCCAAGCTGTTAGTCAAAGGTACTGTGTGGAAAGAGGGAGAGAGGAGGACAGCTCAGGTTAACCCTTTCCCATGGGCCCTGCATTCAAATGCCATACGTAAATCAGGTTTAATAAACATTTCATTCATTGATATTAATTATACATGGATGATTTGCGTGGATGACCTGGGTGCTTAACTGTGCCCAGTAAAAATGCAGGATTTATTCATCATATTCACCTGTTTTTATCCACATTGTAGAAATATTTACTGATTGGTATAGTAAGCTTAGAGTATCATTGGGCAGTTCACTGAGTTAATTAGTTAACATCAGGAGCATTACATTTACCCTGAGTATCTTTGTTTCTTGGCCCTAAAGCCATTTTACTCAAGACACTGTCCATGAGGGCTTCAAACCGCTGGTTTTCCACCCTTCTTTTACTTGGGATTCAAGTGTGAAGACAGTTTGGCCGATCAGTAGCACTAATTCATTAGCTAATTACCTGGGGAATAGAAAACCAGGATTGGATTTGGATTTGAGGGCCAGATTTGAGTATCCATGCCCAAAAGGAGGTGAATGAGAACTGCAGGTGTCCACTCTGAAAAGGGTTAATAGCTGTCTGTGTAAAGAATTGGACAGGCAGTGATGTTCTGTGCCACTGTTGCTGCATGAACAGCTCTCTTGGTTGCTCCATTTTAACCAAAGACCCCCAAAAAAGTGTCTCATGCTGTATGCTTCCATCCCCTTTGGATTCAAACAGACAAGTGCGAGCAACACAATTGGGTGGTGCCTACCCATCAAAAATTAACGATACTAATGTAAGCCTGATTTTGTAACATAAATGTAGTGACATAACATAGGCTGCTTCGTCCATTTATCCGTTTTGGCAAGTATGAGTATATAATTCAAAATCGCATCATTCACATTATTATTCTTTTGCAAGGCTTCCATGATGGGAATATTGACATCGGTATAGATGTTAGATGGGTAGAATTTTTTAAAACATTTTTTTAAAACACATTATTTGTTTTATCTTCATAAAATGCTTAATCGGGAAGGACAGATGATAGTAGTAGATGTGTAATGGGGCAACATAAAACTTTGCACACATGTGAATGTATTCACAGTCTGAGCAAAATGGAGGAAATACAGTGAATTCCCCTGTATATGAAAAGGTAGAGCAGGATGCAATTAGTCTATTCTGCGACTTTTGACATTTCCCGAGTGATTAAAGCAGGGTTTCAATCAGCACTGTCCAATTTCCAATATACAAGCACACGTGACTCCCTGCAACTGATTTGCCACTGTATCCTGTAAACATTTATATATTTTGCTTTAATCATGTAGAAATTACAGCAATTTTTTTCATTTCTGGAAACCATAATATTTGGGACTGATGGCTTTTCAGGTATTTCTGATTAGTCAGGGGTGTTCAAGTGCTTCCTTGGTGCAGGTATGAAAGAGCTTTTCAGTATTTAGCCTTGATTCTAGGGTTTTGATTGGCTTTAATAGTCTTTTATTGGCATTTGTCAACATGAAAACCAAAGTTGTGCCAATGGCAGTCAAGGAAGCCATTATGAGTCTGAGAAATAATGAAAAACAGTCAATGACATAGGCCAAACCTTGAACTTTAAAGAACTTGGTCGGGTCAGTCACTACTGTCCATAGGGGACTTCACAAATGGAAGTACAAAGATCCCAAACATACGTCTAAAGCAACAAAGAAGAAGTAATTGACTAACTCATTCTTCCATTCTGAACTTGCATTTCATGTTCTTATGATACAATGTAAGGGAACTGGCCCCAGAACATGCAAGAGCTGAAGATGGCTGTAGTACAGGCCTGGCAGAACATCAGCAGAGAAAGGACATACTGTAGACTTCAAGCTGTCATTGCATGCAAAGGATATACAACAAAGAGCTGTACTAAACATTACTACTTGTCATGTTTACTTGTCATCATTGATATAACTTGAATATGTCCCAAACATTATGGTGCCTTAATTTCAAATGCAAAATTGTGGAGTACAGAGCCAAATCATATATGCATATGTATTACATGGCTCACTCTATATTGGTATTGCTTTCATTTCTTTGTTTGATTTCTTGGGAACTACCTCAATAAAGGAAATGAATTTTGAAATTAAATGAAAAAAAAAAGTGGATATTGACCACAATGCATTGGCAATGACGCTTCAGTTGGCATGAAAATATTTGTTTCCCCATGGTAGTAGCAGTGTGGTAGTATAGTGGTACTATTCAGAATTTCAGTTTGCCATTAAGCTATGTTATGCCAAGGTAATGATCACTATGATTAAGTGTTTCTTTTAATCATCATATATACACTTTCATGTATAGCAGTCTGATAATAATGGTAAAAAAAAAACCTTGTGGGAATTAGGAAAACTGAAATATACTGCGGCTGAAAGAAGGAGAACCCATGACATGTTGCTCTCGCTCCACTCGCACTGGCCAGATCTGCCTCCATTGCTCACCCTCATCTTTTGGTCTGTCCTGTAAGCACTAAAAACTGGCTGAAACACCCACCCCTCGAATCTGCCCCTTGTGTACGCCCCCCCCCCCCCCCCCCCCCCCCCAACCTGCCCTGACCTCTCCCCATTTTGCTTATGGCACTTGTGGTGTGTGGGTGCTGCTGTGTCCAGGTATCACTAGGGACACATTGCAGTGTTTTTTTCTAATTCTACTTGGGATAATTCACTCATATTTGTGAAGACAGTATGCTGTGTCACGTTTATTGCCTGACTATCATCTGTCTGCAAATGACTTCTTGAGGAGTTTCCTCCTTCCTGTTTCGAGAGAAAAAACCACCCCAAAGTGTCCCAGGTTTTTTTTTGTCGTCACCCTATCAGGGGGTGCATGTCCTGACCCCTGCCATGTGCACAACCCCACCCTGCCCTGACCTCCGAAAAAACCCCTCAGATCCCACAGTAGAAGTGGTCAGCGCCATGGAGGACCTGAGAGTGGTGGAGGACCAGCCGGCTGAGTTCATCTGCCAGTACTCGCGGCCGGTCAAGGCAGTGTGGAAGAGGGACGGGCTCCCGCTGCAGCCTGATGGCCAGCGGGTGCTGGTGGAGCAGGACTGGAACGTGGCCCGGCTGCACATCAGCCGCGTGTCCGCGCAGGACAGTGGACAGTACTCCTGCGAGGCAGAGGGGACCTGTGTGGTGGCCCTCTTGGAGGTGCAAGGTGAGCGCCCACATGCGCCCCCCCCTCTTTGGATCCCAACCTTTCCTGCCCTTTTGTGTGGCCAGCTCGAGCCCCATCACTTCGCCATGACAAGATGAATACTCTATGACTTTGTTCCTCGTTCACTTTTTTAAGCAGGGTGAGAGGGAGGGCATGAAGTTGACACAATTGCAGATGGGCTCTTTGCAGATACTTGTGTCGGAATAATTTGGTAGTTGTATCATCTCAGATTGAGTGCGTGTATGCTTTCGCGTGTTTGCTCATTTGCGTATTTGTGCGTTAATTGGATGTGCTAGCTTTTATTTCGCACCTCTACGCTCTTTATTTTGGGCTTTTGGAAAGGGTGCATAAGCAACAGACTATCCCTTTATTTAAAGATGGAATCCTGCACTTCTGAGTAAATGAACTGATATAACATACCCTTGAGAGCTGTTACTCTTCCACAGCCAAGCCCATCGACATTGTCCAGGGTCTGGAGAACATGGAAACCTTCGATGGTGGGGAAGCTCTGTTCGAGTGCTCACTGTCCCGGCCTGAGAACCAGAACTTCCGCTGGCTTGTCGATGACAAGCCAGTGAAGGAATCACCAAGCAGGGAGATCGTCTCCTTTGAGAGTGGCCGGCGACACCTCCTGCTGCTCAAGGATCTGCACGCTGGAGACAACTGCAGGGTCACCTTCATGGCCGGCGACGCCGTATCCTCCGCCTTCCTGACAGTCAAAGGTGTGTATTGTTTTTTGATTCGAGTAATTATTTTAACAGTTTGATAAGCAGTGGAACACACTCTAGCAAGTGTATTTTAACAACACAAGACAGCAGTATGCAACCCTGGCCCTGAAGTGCCAGACCTGTTTTTTGCTCCACCAAACCTATATCTGCATAACAGTGGAGGCTCCTCCATAGAGGTGGAGGAGGCCTGGCCTCCCCAATAATTTGAGAGAAGAGAGAGATTTAAAAAAAACAATAAATATATTTATTTTATTTATTTATTTTAACAAAAAACATATTTTTTATTTTTTATATTCATATTATTTTAGTTTTGTTCATAAATCTAAATTTTCCCATGGCTAAAACTCAATATTGCAATTGTAAAGCAACAGGCCAGATTTCCCTATCAGTTTGTATTAAGGGAGGCCAGGCCAGGCCAGGCCAGGCCTCCCCTAGGAAATGAGATTCTCATAGAAGTCAATGTAATGCATTTTTTTTCATGCCAATATGTGATTGGCCAGATCACTGAAAATGGGTGGGCAACGGAGGCCTGGCCTCACCATGCATTGTGTCCAGGGCAAAGATTGACATTTTGTTCGTCCAATCACATGCTACTGGTTCATTTGGAATCAACTATCCTTTCCTTTCTATTCAACACAGAAGCCATTTTGAGAATTCGCTAGTCACTTCAGTCAAACAAACACTCGCCATAGTGGCTACGAGTGTCCTATCAACTTGTGCTTTTCAGGAAATTTAGAGAACACCCCTGGCTATCATCCCTGGGGTTTATAGCTCATTTGGCCAAACACTTTTGCTTAAAACTACCTCGGAAGTCGGCGAGATTCTAGCGCAATTTGAGATCTTGGGCTGGAGATATGCAGATTCCAGATACTAGGGAGTGAGAATGACATTCAATAGGTCATGTTAGACACCATTTGGGATTTATTGAACAGTTTTATTTTTAATGTAGTCCATTTCGTTTTATTACAAGTCAATTTAATAATCTTCCATATCAAATTACCGAATTGTTGCTCTGTGAGGAAATTCACTCTAAATACGAATAGAGTGCTGCCCTCTAGTGGATAACGTTAACGTTAGATAAAGCCAACTGGAACCATATTTTTACATATTTTATATTAAATATATTGAATAAAACTACATATGATAAAGAAAGTGTTATCTTATCTTTTTTATATGCTAAACTTGATTAAATTGGTGATTACATGTTGAAGCTGTAGAAGAATGAAAAATGTAAGCTAAACAAAATTGTTAACTACATAATTAAAATTCCTGCCTTTTACACATGTTCACTTGGCATTTATATTACATCCAAATGTCATTTCTCAGCTTAATTATCAGGCAGGCTCATAGACTTACAGCAATGTCATTTCTTCAGGAAGGCACAAGGCTAAGCTCTGCACAATGAATTTCATCAGCCAGAACTTTCTGACTGTAGCTTACACTCCAAATAGTATGCCTTTGGCCAGCACAAAGACAGATAAGAGAACAGGGAACATTCCATCGCGAGTGAAGTGAGCAAGCGGAAAAAAATGGCCTCAATTCTGGAAGTCACCAGCCTCCACTGCTGCATAATTGGATTAGTTATTAAGCTTAGTGAACGCAATTAGCCATGTGTTGGAGGTATTCGACTGTTGGATCATTCTGGCTGTAGATATTGTTATCAGGCTCTAAATAATCAATGAAAAACAGAAACAGGGAAAATGCTCTTAGAATCTAGAATCAAGCATTTAGCATTCACTACGCATTTGCAGGCTGGCAGCTCAATGTCGTGAAGCACCTTGAGGATAAGCAGGCAGCTGTGGGAGAGCAGGTGGAGTTCAGCTGTGCCCTAAGCGAGGCGGTGCCAATCAACGAGGTTGCCTGGTACGCCAATGGCACAGAGCTCCGCCCAGATGACATCTGGGACATGCAGGCAGACAAACGCATTTACCGCCTCATCCTGAAGGAGGCCAGAGCCCAGCCCCCTCTGGAGATCACTTTTGCCGCGCGTGACGCCATCTCCATAGCCAAGCTCACAGTCATTGGTGAGCAGCCCGTCCCCAAAACCTGTCCACATAAGTCCATATGCCCTATGTCTATGGTAGTTACTAGGGCTGTTATGTAATTAGCATTAGGAAGATTAGTGTCCAAGGAATTCTTGAAAATCTAAATGAAAGTAACAATTTCCACTTATTTATGTTTATAATGCGCATCATGTCACTCAGAGAATCTGGAACCTGAATTAGAAGTTAATACATAACACAACAAACTAAAAGACTGTACAGTGTCTTATACAGGAAAATGTAATTATTTCTACATATTCTGATTAAAAACAGATATCACAGATAAACTACATATTCTGATAAAATCTCATTACAGGATTACAGGGTTTATATTACAACTGTTTTGCCAGTAAGGAGAAACAACTTGGCCCAATTAATTCTTGCTGTTTCTTTCAAGGGATCATCTCATCTTTAATTTCAGCAAAAGATTGTTTGAAAGGGTTTCATTGCAAAATTGGAATGGCATATGTCATGGCTGAAAGTAAAGGTAAAGCCAGTGATTATGAATTCTAAAACCACCTGAGATTTGAGTACTGTAACTCTGTCTGATTTCTGTTTTGTATTAGTAATACATAGGATGGTTTCTCTTACTCATTCAGGATGATCTTAAGAAGTGCATATTTTTCAGTACTCCGCAAGTAAAAAATCTGTTCAGAAAAAAGCACTGGTTTTCCCTTTGCCTTCTATGTTAGCACCACTTCATTATTCATGCTGACCTCACCCTTCCTCCGCACCGTTCGCCATCCCAACACCCCCCACCCCTTCCACATAGCTCTCCCTGACCCCCCTGAAGACCCGGAGGTGGTGAGTAGGAGCGAGCAATCTGTGACGCTGTCCTGGTACACGCCCCTGAGCGATGGGGGCAGCCCCATCCTGGGGTACAAGGTGGAGATGCGGCTGGCCGACAGCGCCCTCTGGCTGCCGTGTCACACAGAGCCTGTCTGCAGCACCGAGTTTGTGGTGGACAACCTCATCCCTGGCACGGGGTACAGGTTTCGGGTGGCGGCCCAGAACCTGGCCGGTATAGGGGAGCCTGTGCAACTGCCTGATACTGTGCAGCTAGGTGAGACAGGGCTCCTGTGGGTCCTTGAAAAAAGATGGAAAAAGTGCCTGGTTTTGAATGTGGAAGATTCACGATTGTGAAAGTGCTTGGATTTTGCACAGTGTTTGAAGGGGCTTGTTGGTTTATGCATTTTACAAAACTACATGCTACATGCATACTGTACAACGAAAACCCAAACTGATATCAACTGCATATGATATCCTTGATCAACAAGTTACAGTTTTGAACTGTGTTACTGGGTGGCTCAGGCAGTTAAAGCACTGTGGTGTGGTACAGGGATGTGCCAGATGTGGATTGAAACCGGACCCTGCCAATGCTCCATAGGACTACATGCAATTGTTGGTTGCATCACCCAGGATACAAGAGGGTTCAGTTGGCTATGAGTCCACATTTCATCAACAGTAATGCTTGATTGAGTGCTCGTAGACTGCACGGTAAAGCCACATATAAAATGTCTTCCTCCAGCTCTGCTCTATGCAAGCTGAACTGTAGTCTGAGGAGTGAAGAGACGCAGCTGGCAGCATCATGATTCAGAGGGGACCCAAGGTTGTCTACGCTCAAATCCTCAGTGGGGATCGTTTGTGAACATTGTTGTTGCATTTCACATTAAGGTGGCAATTGGACATGCTCAGCTCAAATCTGGGAACTACATTTATTTTAATAGGTGTTGAAACTGTTTCATCATTTGTTTGAAAATATAATCTTTGGACATTTAAACTTACCCTTGAAAGTGCCAAAAAGGTGAACGGTGATACTTTCATTAAGAACCTGGAGAAAAATTCTTTGCATAGACTGAGCGGGATGGTTCTGGTCCCCCTTCAGCTTATTTGGACTTAAGGTTTAGAAACTGTGCAGTTGAATTTCAGTTTATTCAGACATATATTTATGTTCTGTTTGTACAATATGGGGAAGCTTCATATTAATCTCACCTGATAAATACTGTGTGTCACTATGTATTGTAGAACATGTCCAACCTTCTATTACCCTCCCAATCTGAAATTCACAGCATCACTACATTGTGTCCATGCTTCATTGTGAATTGTCTTCATTATCTGTTCCTTGCATGCTTGCCTGAAACATTATTTCACTGTGCCTGTCAGCATTTTTAAAATAACACTTAAAATAACTCATATTTATTCTTCAGGTATCTCAACAATAAAGACTAACATCAGATTGTTTGACATCCTTCATTGTTTAAATAATGTATTACAATAGCTCTCTCCCAGTCTAGTTGCCTCCCTTGAAACCTTGATTGCTCTTCAGAAGTCCCAGTGACGGTAACTGAACAGCTGTCCAGCCCACCACCAGAGGTGGGCAAGCCGGCCCGCATGGAGTGCCAGCTCTCCAGGGAGGACAGTTTGGTCACCTGGCTTAAGGACAGCCACGAGCTCGATTTGGGGACGAAGTACCAGGCTCTCACAGAGGGGATGAAACAGGTGCTGCTGATCTCAGAGTTCCAGCCCAGCGACCAGGGCGTTTACACGTGCGTGGCCTCTGATGAGGCAGAGACCTCGGTCAACTACTACCTGGAAGGTACTAACTGCCTCGCCTTACCAGTGTCTGTGTCCACACTTCTCTTCATAATCCTTCAGGCTGAGGAAGCAGATATGATTGCTGTTACTTGCTTCTGTTTTAGAAAAGTATATTTGTACTGAAGTAGTTCAGCTGAAGTATAGTGTATAAGTTAATCAAAGGTACAATGAATATATCCCACCATGAAAACAGGCCTGTGAGTTCTCAGTTACTGAATTTTCCATTTCAATTCTTTGCCATTATTTTGCATCTGTCATCTAGCACAGTCAGTACAATAGAAATTTGTGTAGTTCTTCTGTACTGCTCAGAAGAACCATGGCAAAAGTCACATTTGAGTAACTTCCACAATCATCCTCTAAAGCTTTGATTAGATTGGCTAGTCAATGTGATTATGAGTTCTGCCGGTAGCTGTTTGCTTTATGTTTAGAGTGAAACCAGCTTTTCCATGCAGGAGCAGATGTATCTCAGATAGTGGAGGAGGAGGGTGGCCAGCCCAGCCTGCCCCCAGAAGCTGCCAAAGAGGGAGATTTGCACCTGCTGTGGGAGGCGCTGGCTACGAAACGCCGCATGAGCCGTGAGCCCACACTGGACTCCATCTCTGAGCTGCCAGAGGAGGACGGAAAGGAGTCAAAGGAGAGTGAGAAAGTGGATAAGGAAGTGCAGAAGGTGGAGGTGAAGGAGAAAGCGAAGCCCGCTGAGCCTCTACCAAAGAAAGAGGTGGAGCCTAACTTGTACACCAGCTCAGATGATGAGGCCCCCTCCTTGGTGTCTTACCTCAAGAAGAGCAGCAAGTCCTCCATCAGCGTCACTAGTGTTCAAGTCCAGACTACCTCCGCCGAGAAAAAGCTTTACCAGCTCTTCCAGATGACGGAGGAAGTGCAGCAGACCCCAGCCAAACCCCCAGCTGAGGCCCCAGCTAAGCCCCCAGCCGAGGCCCCAGTCAAACCCCCAACCAAACCCCTGGCTGAGCCCCCAGTTAAACCCCCGGCTGAGCTCCCAGTTAAACCCGTGGCTGAGCCCCCAGTTAAACCCGTGGCTGTGCCCCCAGTTAAACCCGTGGCTGAGCCCCCAGTCGAGCCCCCAGCTAAGGATGAAGACACAGAGATGCTGGATGCAGCTGTCAAGATCCAGGCGGCCTTCAAGGGGTACAAAGCCCGTAAGGACATGCGCCCCACCTTCAAGGACGTCTTCAAGGACCAGACCGCGGAGCCCGGTGGCACCATCCACCTTGAGTGTGTGGCAGTGGGAAAGCCAGACAAAGTCCGCTGGCTGAAGGACGGCGTGGCTCTGGCGGACGGCAAGCACCACCACATAGACATCTACAATGATGGTACCTGCTCCCTGGTCATCACCGGCATCACCACTAAGGACACGGGTGCCTACACCTGCGAGGTGACCAACAAGTTTGGAGTGGTCACACACAGCGGAAAGGTGACAGTGGGTAGCCTGAGGGAGTCGTCTGGGCGGCGCCCGCTGCAGCTGCCCTACGGCTACAGCGCCGACAGCGAGCCGGAGAGCTCGTCGGGCAGCGAGATGGATGACTCCCTGCGGCAGGCCAGCAAGCGTCTGCGACGGCTGCTGCGCAACCGCCTGCCGCCGGACGTGGAGGAGGAGCCTTTTGTGAGCGCCGACGAGGGCGAGCTGGCGCCCCCGGACCCACATTCGTACCGCGAGGACGACAACTACATCTACATTCGCTTTGAGGCCCTGTCAGAGGCCCAGACAGCTTCTCAACGCTTCCAGGAGATGTTCACCGCGCAGGGGGTCCCCATTGAGACCACCATCCTGGAGGGGGGGCCACGCAAGTTGGAGCTGCGCATCATGAAGATGGCCTACTCTCAGGATGGAGCTGAGACGCCCACACAGGAGAAACAGCAGTCCGCCTTAATGATCGGTGAGCCTTCGCAAAGCTTCGTCAATGTCCATTCAGTCTTTGATAATCAGTCCTGGAACAATGAAACCAATACATTTTCATGTGTACCTATTCATCAATTGAAAAAACTCTCCTGAACTGAACTGATTATATTGTGGACCTTGTAACTGAAATGTTACATGGACAGCATTAGCAGAAGTAGAAATTAGGGATAAGATTTCCATCCCTTCACAGTGCAGAGGACATTGACCGCATTCTTTACATGCCCAATCAGTAGCCCCTGTTTCTTTCATGTCGGATTATCAGGCCGATCGGAATAAAAATGCCTCATATAACCACTCAATAGGAACAAATGATTCTATTCCGAAATTCGAAGTTTCGACTGAGCCACTTTGATCAAAAGATCGAAAGGCTCGAAAGAATATGTTATCTCAACAGGTGTTTGAAAAAATTAACAAAGGTGGAATGAACAGAAATATCAACCAAATAAAAAAATTCTAGAAAAATATAAGCACTGCTCAAGGGCTAAAAGCCCTTGTCTCGTTTAGTTGAAATTATTGTACCTAATACTCAACATGAATTATTCTGAATTAAAAAATATTCTACATAGTAGTAGTAGTAGGTACTTTATTGTCCCCGTGGGGAAATTAGTTTTCGGTAGAAAAACATTGTTGGTGGTGTTACATAAAAACAGGCACAGCACATAGAGACAGACATATAACATCAACAGATCAGATCTGAAGTCCAAAATTAATAAAAGGAAAAAAAAAAACACGGTGCACTATAGCAACTGCTGGTAGTTACGACATATATAACAAAATAAAAGTAGTGCTCTGGCTGGACCCGCTAGACAGAGTTAAACTAAGTGAATAAAATATAAATATAAAAAAATATATAAAATATGTATAAAATATGTGGGTTAGACCTTACCATTCAGGGATTTAATCACCTGTGGTATGAATGAATGTTTGGACCTGTTTTTTGAAAAGGCTGGCTGCCGGAACCTACGCCCAGAAGGTAACCGGTCGAAGGCTGTACACAGAGAGTGCTTGGGGTCAGAGATGATTTTTTTTCTTGAGAGACCTGGTTCTGTAACTCTCTTCTAAGCTGGTCAGTTTAAAGCCCAGCAATTTGCCGGCACTGGTTACAGTTTTCCTCAGGGTTTTTTTCTGTGCTTCTGTTGCATTACCAAACCAGCAAATAAGGCCAAAAGTTAAAACACTCTCAACAAAGGCACTGTAAAACATCTTAAGCATGGTGAGATTGACATCAAATAAGGCTAACTTTTTAAGAAAGTAAAGCCTTTGCTGGCTCTTTTTGTTAATGGATTCAGTATATTTGTCCCACTTCAGCTTATTATCTAAGACAACCCCGAGGTATTTATATTCCGTGACTGACTGTATAGGCTGTCCTCTAATACTAGTCAGACCGGATGTGGGCTCTTTCCTAAAATCAATAGACATCTCTTTTGTCTTAGAAGTGTTCAGGAGGAGATGTGAGTCCTCACACCATTTGATAAATGCCTCTAAAACAGGGCCATGCTCCTCCTCATCACCCTGAAGAAGGCTAACCAGTGCCGTATTGTCGGCAAACTTAACTAAAAATCTTCCAGGGAAGGAGCTGGTACAGCTATTTGTGTATAAAATAAACAACAAGGCAGATAAAACGCAGCCTTGAGGAGAGCCTATAAAAGTAGATATTTTATTGGACAGTGCAAGGCCCACTTTCACCTGCTGTACTCGCTGACTTAGAAAGTCCAGCAGCCAGAGAATCAGACCACCATCCAGGGAAAACTCATCCGCTAGTCTCTGGGCCAGGACATGAGGCTGAATCGTGTTGAAGGCGGAAGAAAAATCTACGAATAAAATTTTTACGTGCGTCTTTGGAGCCTCAAGATGTGAGTGGACAAGATGCAACAGGGTTAAAATGGCATCATCTACCCCCCTACTAGGCTGATAGGCAAATTGTAAGGCGTCCAGTAAATGTTGGGTATGTGATACTATATGCCTTTTAATTATTCTTTCAAAAAATTTCACTAATGAAGTTAGTGCTATGGGGCGGTAGTCGTTGGGCTCAGAGGGTTTAGGAACCTTGGGAATGGGAACAATGATGGACGTTTTCCATAAAAGTGGTACAGTATGCTGATCCAGAGAAGACTGAAAAATAGAACTGAAAATGGGAGACAGTTGTTCTGCACAATATTTCAACACGTTACCACAGATATTGTCTGGGCCTGGGCTTTTATGTGTATTACAGCTTCTGAACAGTTTGAAAACCTCTGACTGGTTGATGGCGATATTATGAGCTGTCATTAAGGAAGACTTAACCTGTTCATTCTCAGCAGTGCTATCACATTCAAATCTAGAGAAAAATGCATTAAGCTGATTAGCCATGTCCTGCCCCTCTACACCCTCCAGTCCAGTGTGGAGCTTTCCTCTGCCCTTATGGGGAGCGCTAGTCATGGCTTTGATGCCCTGCCATGCATGTCTGGGGTTGCTCAGGGCCATATTGTCCTCCACTTTTTGCTTGTAAATGTTCTTGTCCATCTTAATTTGTCTCTTAATTTCCCTTTGTATGTCTCTCATGGCTGTCGCATCTTTTTGAGTGTGGGCCAGCTTCTTTTTATTTAAAAGGTGCTTCAGTTTTTTCGATACCCAGGGCTTATTATTAGAAAACGTCTTAAATGTATTAGTGGGTATCACTGAATCTACACAAAACTGTATATAGTCTGAAATCACGTCGGTCTGTTCGTTCAAGTCTGGACAGTTAAAAACCTCCCATGAGGTGCAGTCAAAACAGCCTTGCAGACAAGAGATGCTGTCCTCATTCCAGATCTTTACAGTCTTGACCTGGGGTTTCTCCCTCTTCAGGAGCCTCTGATATGCTGGTCGGAGGTACACCACATTGTGATCTGATGCCCCCAGTGGAGGCAGGGAGGAGGCAGAGTAGGCACCCTTTACAGTGCCATAACACATGTCCAGGATCTTGTTTTTTCTCGTGTGGCACTTCACATATTAATAATAAGTGCGTAGACTATTTCGCAAGGAGCAGTTATTAAAGTCACCTAAAATAAATTTTGGAGCATCTGGAGACATGGTTTCAAGTTTCTGAGAGAGATTATAGATCGCCTCCGATGCTTTGGCAGTGTTTGCTTGGGGATGGATGTACACTACGGTGAAGAACAGTTGTGGAAACTCCCGAGGGAGATAGAATGGTCGGAGTGACACACAGAGCAGTTCGATGTTAGGAGTACAAAGACGTTCCCTTACCACTACTGATCCACACCATTCGTCCCGAATGAGGAGACACACACCACCGCCGCGTGACTTTCCTGTGACGCTGGAGTCCCGGTCCATTCTGTATGCGGTAAAACCGGCCGGCTCCGCCTGACTGGACGGGGCTTGACTATCCAACCACGTCTCCGTGATCGCCATCACACAGGCAGTCCGGTACTCGTGGAGGTGGCGGAGATTTGCTGTCAATTCATCTGTTTTCCCCCTCAGGGACCGGGCGTTGATCAGCAAGCAGGTGGGCAGGGGAAGTTTGTTCTTCATTCTTTTCAGTCTCTGTCTGATTCCGCCTTTCTTCCTCCGTTTTCGTTTGGATTGTGTGTGAAAGTGAGTCCGCAAAAAGCTCGGTATTGAGTCAACTTTTAGGTTGACCGGAGCTTTAGATTTACACTGTAGTAGGAAGTCTCTAGTGTATTGAATTGCAGCGCTGCCCGCAGCGTTACCGTGATTGAGTCCTTGAATAAAATAGGCGCTTAAAATCAGCAGGGCAAGTCCGATAATCCATGCAGGCAAAGCCATGGTAATACACAACAGGTCGAGTCGTAAAAACTGCAGTAAAAGTGCATAGAATACACGAAGGACGACAAAAGATGACAACACGCCAACATGAAAAACACCGCAGGTCGCCGCAGTGCAGCGCCCCGGAAGCAGACTAATATGCATGTAAACATAGCTAGTGTTTCCAAATCCAGACCATAGACTTTGACTGACCATAAGAAAAGGCTGAAAAAAGAGCCCCACGAATGACGTAGATCATTATAGCATTACACTGAAGACACACTGTTTGTGGGCCTGGTGGCACTGCCTTCATTCATTTTCAATGGGAGGCGGTGGGCCGCCCCTGCAATGCATGTACGGATAGTGGGTGCGGTGCAGTGTATCTCCACCATTTGCCTGTTGTTACAGTGCTATGCAGTTGTTTCACCTCCCTTTAACCTCTGCCTCAGCGGCCCCGGTCTTCCTGACCGAGCTGCACAGCCAGGATGTGCCCGACGGCTACCCGGTTAGCTTTGACTGCGTCGTCATCGGCAAGCCACCGCCCACCGTGCGCTGGTTCAAAGACGGCAAGCTGCTGGAGGAGAACGACCACTACATGATCAACGAGGACCAAGAGGGCTGCCACCAGCTCATCATCACATCCGTGCTGCCCTCCGACATGGGCGTGTACCGCTGCATGGCTGAGAACGGCAGCGGCATCGCATCTACCAAGGCCGAGCTCAGGGTCGATGGTGAGTGAGCCCCCGAAACTGCTGTCATTTTTCTTAGCACTTCTCCTAGATTCACGGTGTGTAGTGCTCACTATGTTCTGTCTACACTTTTTCAGTGTCCTGCAGCTCTGACTATGATACCGCTGCTGATGCAACAGAGACCTCCTCTTACATCAGTGCCAAGGGCTACATATCCAGGTACATATACAGCATTTTTATTCCTAGATTCCAGTATTCCCATAAAGGCAGTGTTATCTTCCAGGAATGCAAATGAAAACAGTTTGTACTGTACAGTATGTATATGCTGGGATCTAGTCGTGATCTCTAATGAAAATGTTTTAGTAGTGCCGGTCAAGAGTGAACTCTGAAGAGATTAAGGGTTTTCCTACAGGGAAACGGAGGCTTTTGAGTCTGTGACAGAGGAGGAGCAACTTCCCCAGGTGGTTGACGAGCTGCGTGACGTTCACGTCAGCCCTGGTGCACCCATTGCCAAGATGCAAGTCAAGGTCAAAGGTTAGTCCTCATTGGATCATGTGATTTTTGTACTCTTAACCTGGAAGGCTGCACAAACGTAGTGTAATTCATTATATGCTTCCATTAGTATGTGTGTCTCTTGTAATATGACACTGTATGCATGGTTCTTTTGGACATACTGGTCATTTGGTTCCCTCAGGGTTCCCTCGACCCAGGGTGTACTGGTTCAAGGACGGGCAGCCCCTTCGGCCCTCGGACCGCATTCTGGTATCAGAGGAGAAGGGTCTGCACAGCCTAGAGATTTTGGAAGTAACGCGGGAAGACTCCGGGGAGTACTCCTCCTACATCAGCAATGCTGCTGGTTCCGCCTACTCCTCCGCCAGACTGCTCGTACTGGGTACGTGGCCACATTCCCCTATCATTGTTTGCTGTAAATCTACTGTATACTGTATAGTGGATTGGAAAGCAATGCCATTCATCTGTCATTCCTACATTTTGCCCTATTGTTCAGTTTTCCTGCTAAACAAGCTGGCTTTATAAATGATTCCGGAATTAAATAGCATTTACCATCCATGGTAGCATATTTCACTTACCAATGATTCAGTTAACTTTGAAAATGTGCTGTTTAACAGCAAGACAGGACACTAGCAGGACACTAGTGCATGCCTAAGGTAACCGATATCTCATTTCTACAGGTCCTGGAGAGGTCTCTGATGATGCCGGGAAAATCAAAGGTACATTTACCATTAGTTCTGGCTCAATGAAATGTTATTTAAAAAATGTTGTGCAGTAATATCATTGTATATACTTCTGAGTCAGAATTTGGAGAATGATATCAAAAGCTTACCCATTTCTTTAACAGGCTTTTCAAGCTGGAAATGAAACCCAACAGCAGTACGCTGTATGAATCCAAATGTTCACAGGAAAGGCTTAGAAACTGTAAATAACTAGTGTTCTAGAAGGAAGGGGAGACAGTTCTCACAACAAGATGTATGCCCAAAGTCCAGGGAGGGACAGTCCCTCTGAGCATTAACTTCATTCATGTCACATCATTCATGTTTAACTTAAGCATTGCAAAGTAACAAGTCATCACCCGTTATTTTTGCTGGCCTCCTAAATAAGGTTAATAAGGTTAGTTTTATTACTTCTGGGAGAAAGCAAAAATACACATGTATATAAAATAAAATCCATCCACACATTTTAACCCCGTAACAATTCTCAAGGGACTTTAGGATGTTCTCTAAAGAAGAACATTGATCATTGTCTATATTTTGTCTTAAAGGAGCAAAGGAAACGCTGGTCCCCCCACGCTTTCTGGAGAGATTCCCCAACAGGAAAGTGAAAAAGGGCGCCAGCATCACCTTGTCTGTCAAAGTTGAAGGTATCCAGTGCCACACCTCTGCATGCCCTTTCATCATGATTTGATGATGCTGTTTCACAAATCTCAAAATGGGTCAAATGATCATGCTATTGAGAATAATATAATAATTTATTTGAGTACCTAATCTCAACTATAGCATTCTACTATGGGGTTCCCTATGTAAAAATCCAGCTGCATTTATATTTAAGCTTTACAGTTTTATGGTGTCAGATTAGCAAGGCACTCCTTCCTCAGATCTTGGCTACCCCCTGTCTTTGCCCCAGGCTCCCCAGTGCCCCTCATCACCTGGCTGAAGGAGGAGTCTGCTGAGGACGTGCTGTGGATCAAGCCTGACACGCCCGGCTACAAGGTGGCCGGCTCCGACCGGCAGCACAGCCTCATCCTGATGGACGTGGGCACACAGCACACAGGCACATATACCTGCATCGCTACAAACAGGGCCGGCCAGTCCATCTGCTCTGCCCACCTAGAGGTGGACGATGGTGAGAAACCTACTGTCTCTTATACTGACCCAGGCAACGGCCTGTAAGCCAAATCTGCTCTAGACCATATCTTACAATACAGTACAATCATACTGACATAATGTAGTTATGACAGTATCTCAATATGTATGAGCTTGCATTACTAGTTACTGGACTTACAACCAATTCATTACCAGGACCCCAAATTCTGTCTCACTCTTTAAGTGATCTTGCATTCTGCATTTTAATTTATGTAGCTGACCCATAACGCCACTGAATTTTTTTTGTCAAGAATCATGGGAAATGCAGTGTAGTGATAATCCTGGCTGTCAAAAATGGTGGTGACACTTGAAGGAATCTAGTAGTGGTGCATTCCAGCCTTGCATTTTTTTTATTTATTTTTTTATCACATGGCTAAAGGTGAAACAAGTTTAGAGTTCCAGGTTTCAGCATGAGAGATCTGGCTGTGGTTGGCTAGTTCCCTAGTTCCCAGTTTTCTGAATTTTATAGTCTCTACAGCAGACTTTCACTCTGTAGTAATTCAGAGGAATTTGTCAAAATGTGTCCTCAAAAATGTTCATTCATACAGTTGAAATGCATGTTTGGCTCCTGTATATCAGAAACATGACTGTTTTGCCACGTATGTAAACACTGTTTCTATTTCAGTGGCTCAAGTGGAGGTCCATGTAGAGGAACACAAGCCCAAGCCCCTACAGGAGTGAGTCACTGGGAAATGCAAATGAATGCCTCATACACTCATGCCAATAATATATGTATATAATGGAATCAATGTGCTGAATAACTTGTCCATATTTGCTTGTTTTGTTTGGATGTACTGATATGTGTTTATGCATGCTGGGATGATTTCTGCATTTGGCAGGGCTCTTGGGATCACTATCAGTCCTCCTGAAGATGAGGGCAGAGTTCAGGGTGAGTAAGACACATAGAATTATGCTGTTCACATCTGTCAGCATAATGGAAGTGCTTAATGGAAGTGCATCAGTATATTGTTGATATTCTCACTGGTACTGATTAGATGTGGGTTTGTTGAACCCAGTGGATGTATCTGGTACTGAGCTGTTTCTTTTTACCATATGTAGGCGAGGGCAAGTCACCGAGTGCCTTTTTGGGCCAAGTGGGTACAGAAGAGTTCCTGATGAAACTCACCTCCCAGATCACAGAGATGGTATCTGCCAAGATTAGCCAAGGTGAGAAAATGGCCTTGGAATGTACTATTGAAGTACTTGAAGGCAGAGTGTCAGCTACTGGGAGGAAATAATATTCATTTAACATTCCCAGTTACCTTTAACATGAATTGGTGTGTATACACTTAAAAACATGAATGACTCCATTTCATTGGTCCTGTAATTTGCATGTACATTTTTCCAATCCAGAAAATCTGTCAGATTGTTGTCACTTGTCAGATTAATTACTTAGTTTATATATTTTATAAAAGAGTAGTTATGCAGTTACATCTGGATCATCCAAATTTGCAAGTCACTATATTTCTGTTTTACAATATTTTAATGTTAAACAACAGTAAATATCTTTTCATTATTTTATTAATTTCACAGTTTTACCAAAATGTGTTTCTACTATAGGTATTGCTGGAATATTCATAATAAAACATTTTTTTTACTGTATATAAACTGTCGAAAGAAAATTATGTATTTCCTTTTCTTTTTACTTTTTATTGTAATGTCAGTATTGTGGACTATCTAATTGTCTTGAAGTGTTTTGAAACAGTATTTTTTAACATTTTATTTAAGCATGACAAATTGCATTGTCTTGTGACATGTTGGTCTTGTGCGTGCTATGTATGTGAGCTACTAATCTTGTGAGTTGTGCATTTGTGTGTCAAAGGCAACAGAGAGGTTTGAACTGCAAGGATGGTGGAGGAAACTTCCCAATAGGCTCTTACAGAATGGAGGTAGAAGAGATGGCTGAAATGATGTAAAGGGACTAGTTGTGAAGATTACTTTTGAGAACATTCACCTCCATGCACCTACGATAGCCTTTCTGTCAGCTTTACTCTTGTGTGCCTGAGAAAATAATGAGAAAATAAGAGTGCTCCTTTCTTAACACAGTTTAATGTCTATCCTTGGTCATGGGTCAACGGCACCATACTTTTAACACTCTCTAATGTCTATCCTTGGGTGTGGGTTCAGGGCACCATACCAGCTAGCGCCTGGCGCTGGGTGGATTCACGTGGCCCTCCTTCCGCCCCACATCCCTCCCCCGCCCCCATTCCCCCCAACAAAACATGTCATTGAATCCCTCACTCCTTCATCTCTTCCTTCACCAATCTACTGTATCCACTCACATACTCACTCAACCATTTGTTATTCAGACAGCTTTCAGAACCATCAAGTGCTCCAGTGGATGAGGTCATGGCCCAAAGTATCCAGTATGTATCCGCTGTACATCAAAAATATACTCTGATGGTGGCTCTACCTTGCTTCCACAAGGCCACACTGCACCCTTCTAAGCAAGCGTTATACATACAGTATTTAGGAATAGGGTTTAATTTTAAGGAATAGGGTTTTCATGTACCGCGTTTCAGAATAAATTACATTTAATAGAAAATATAAGCGCTTCTTTTACATTTCCCATATGGATATTTTACTGACTATATTGCAGAGGTGAATTTTATGTTATTCAAATACTTTTTAAATACTTAATATACGCAGTGTATTTGACAGGAGTTTCACGTTTTTATTTCTTTTCCAAATGACATATATTCTGAAAAAGTACATCAGGGCTGCCCAAACCTTTTCATGGATATCTAACCTCGTCTAGGTTTTCACTCCAACCCTAAGTAAGCACACCTCGTTCAGCATTGAGCTGCTAATGAATAGAATCAAATGTGCAAAATTAGGGTTGAAAGCCTTTATTGTTATAGTATTGTGGTAGTAGATCTCCAGGGAGGAACAGGTGATATTCCTCAGATACAAAAGCAACATTATAAAGAGCACTGAGTGAACTAGGATCCTTCTCAAAGGGTAGATATAAAAAAACCACAGTGTGTCATGTGACATGCAGTCCTGACTGTGCTGTTAAATCTCCCAACACAACAGAATGTGCGGACTTGTGGAAAAAAGGTACAGCCTTAAGGCAGGTTTCACATGTTCCAGACAGTGGTTTGAGGGGTTTCAATTGCTCATCAGCTGTAGCTGAGTTTGAGAGATTAAACATTTTCAGTCTCCCAGATCTTAGTTTATGATAGTGTCCACAACTGTCATTCAAATTGATAAGTGCTGTATTTATATTTACTCTATTCTGTAAGTCCAAATAATTAATACCTTAAATCAATCAATTTTTTATTCCATGCTTCTCTTGATGTGCTTTCATTGTTTGCTTCAAGGTTCGTTGCCTCAAGGTCTGGTCATGGTCTGTGTCCTGTATAAATGAACCTTAGACATTTATACTTTTTCAATATAAACTTCATGCTAAGGCATGAATGCAATTTCAGAACTTTGCAGCCAAATATATGTGATAAGCATACTTTATTGCCCCATGCATGTTACTAGAACACTAACTGGCTACAATAGATCATTTGAACAAAATAGTATTTTACATTTTTACAGGTTTTCCTTTGATCAGAAACATGGAAATAAAAGTGTTCTCTTCTTCTTGGTGCTCAAACTTCTGAAATGAGTAGTCATGGTTTTACTCAACGGTTTTTAGTTTGTCTACATGGATAATATCTGATCTGCTCTGGTAATTAAGGGCATGTTGTCGGCATGGAAATCTAGCCACATTTCTTGCATCAGTAATAACTCCCAATGATAGGAAGGTTTGTAAAGCGTGAAACAAATGAAAACGTGGTACACGTTACCTTTTATTCTGCTAGCACGATGATATATAAAAACATGTTACAAGACTTATTTGTTGAAGGATTGCTCACTTTATAGATCTCATGCACAAAACTGGGAAATGATCAGAATAATGCACAATTGTAGCTATAATACTGTTACAAGTTGTGATGTGGGATTTCCAGTAGCGTTCACACGTTCTTTGTTAGTTGGCAATGGCAGGCAAAGACAGGAGTCTATGGATGGTAATGAAGTTCCATTTATTGTAGAATCGATTCCGCATCGTCAATTCTTCGACTGTTTCGATAGAAATACTCAAGATACAAGTTGAGGAAGACTAAATAACCCGCGAGTACACTTCGATAACACAAGTTACTAGGTAGAACACACAGCCGCTTGACGGGCTGACAATTAGCATTTATTTTGTAGAAACCTTTCTTGGAATTCCCGCAAAGTTTAACCAATGGCTCCAACATGGACTTCAACAACAGAGTACATTAACGGTATAAACTTTATACCCAGATGTTTCACTTAATGCAGTTCTCAATTAGAACACAAATCTGTCACAATACGTTGATAGAGGCTGGTGCATTTAATCCCACACGTTTTCCCTGGTATTTGGCTATGCTTAAATTGCTTATACTAGGCGTATACAAATAGTACTGGCTACAAGCAAGGTTGACAGTTTACCATCCGGAAAGTGACGGTAAGCACTTGAAAGGGACCAAATCGTGTATATTAACTCATTTGCTCTGGCTATTTTTCATGATATTTTTATGGGTAAGTGGTAACAACTGAACTTTTGAGCTTTAGAATTCCATGCCTTGCAAATTCAAAGTTACACAACCTTGGCTAAACATTTTAAAGCTTGGAATGTAACTGCACCTTAGCATAATATATAAATATGAATAAAATGCCATGGTCTTTGAAACAATGCCATATGTTTGCCAGAGCTGCTCACATATTATTTAGTCCCATTTTATATTTTTCATAATACTGTCAAGCTCTATTTCAACATTTTTATATTTCCTTTAATAGATGTTTTGTGGCAATTATGGGGAAAAGATATAAAACTTTTATTTCAATATTGATACAAGCAGTTTTGTACTGGTAACAATTGATAAATGTTTATATTTAACTGTACAGTGTTTGCAGTATTCGTAGTTACAATGTAATTACAGAGGTAGAAAGTCGAAAGTCTGTGGATTGGAGATGATCTGTCCACGCTGATGTTGTCAAAGTCATATTTAAATAGCCTCCAGCCTATTCGAGGAACAGCAGTCTTTCTCCCATGTGTCCACAGTTGTTGATGCCATGCTGCTGTCGCTATCTGCAATTCAATTGTTTTTCATTTCAACAGGCAACTGCTCTTTAAAGTTTGCAGATGGCTTCATTTCTTTTGCCCATGTTACCCAATAGCAAATTGCATTGTTTCCCTTCAGATTTCACAGCTTTCTGATTGTAGCATTGACGGTCACATCAATGAACAATGTAGCTTTTGCCTTTACTCCCACTTGACCAGCAGAAATGTCATGTTTTGCTTGAAACTATATAGCTAGGTATATGACATCTCATGTCTCAGTCATAGGGGGCGGCCTGTAGCGTAGTGGTTAAGGTAAATGACTGGGACACCTAGGTCTGTGGTTCTAATCCCGGTGTAGCCACAGCCGTTGGGCCCTTGAGCAAGGCCCTTAACCCTGCATTGCTCCAGGGGAGGATTGTCTCCTGCTTAGTCTAATCAACTGTACGTCGCTCTGGATAAGAGTGTCTGCCAAATGCCAATAATGTAATGTCTCTGTCTCTGCCTCTTGAAACACTTAGCCTCTCTGCGTGTGCCGGGGGCTGACAGCGACGACGAGACAAAAACTCCGTCTGCCTCGCCCCACCATGGCCGGTCCCGGCCCTCTTCCCTAATTGTGGACTCCTCGTCGGAGTCTGATGACGATGAGTCCAGGGGAGAGGTATAGCATCATTTTGTCTTCAGTTTTGTGTCTCCTAAAATTCACTCATCACTGTTAGTTACCTCTTGACTGCATCTGTATGCTTTTATACATTCAGTTGCTGCCACATGATTGGCTGATGAAATATTTCTATTAACAAGTTGGTGTACAGGTCTACCTAATATAGGGCGGCCTGTAGCGTAGTAGGGTGGCCAGTAGCGTAGTGGTTAAGGTAAATGACTGGGACACGCAAGGTTGGTGGTTCTAATCCCGGTGTAGCCACAATGCAATCTGCACAGCCGTTGGGCCCTTGGGCAAGGCCCTTAACCCTGCATTGCTCCAGGGGAGGATTGTCACAAAATTGTCTCCTGCTAAGTCTAATCAACTGTACGTTGCTCTGGATAAGAGCGTCTGCCAAATGCCAATAATGTAATGTAATGTAATACATTGCTAATTGAGTGTATAGCATACATTATATAGAGAATTTCATTGACATATTTGGATATATAATTTCTGATTAATACTCATACTCATACTCACATGTAGGGGGGTAAAGTAACCAGGTATCTGATGTATGGATGTTCTCTCTGCAGATGTTTGATATCTATGTAGCCACAGCGGATTATAGCCCCACTGGAGCCAACCAGGAGACCATCGCTCTGAAGGAAGGCCAGTACGTGGAAGTGCTGGACTGTGCACATCCGCTCAAGTGGTTGGTTCGCACCAAGCCCACCAAAACCACGCCCTCTCGCCAGGGCTGGGTTTCCCCGGCGTACCTCGACAAGAAGCTAAAGGTGCCACGGCTACTTAACCCATAAGCCCATAGCTATAGATTTTACCGCTTTCTTTTAAAAAAAACTGTCCTTCAAGTAGCTGCACATTGCACACCTAGGAAGATAGCATTTTGTGATACATTAATCCGCCACCTGAATGGCAGACTCCCACAGAACAAGCCTCTATTAGAGTCTGTAGACTAAAATGTAGAGACTCTCTAACTGAGATGTTATCTATTAAATTAAATAAATGTTAATCTTTTGCTAACTTATATTGTCTGGATGAAACATTGAGACAATGACTTTGTCGCTTCTTTGTCAGAGCGCTTATCTTCATGCTTACATGTTTGTGTGGTGTTGCAGGTGTCCCCTGACAGTGGGGAGGTTTCAGAGATTGGTGGAGAAGAGGTGTCAGAGAGCGAGTACAAAAAGAGACTCTGGTATGGCTTAGATAAAAAAATTCTCAAACAAAAATTGATGACAGTGCTAATGTGATATTATGAGCAGTAATATTAATAGTGATACAACATTATGCTCTCCTTAGCCAACTGATCCAGGAGATGATCAGCAGTGAGGGAGAGTTTGTGAAGGAACTGGAGTTCTTTGTGTCCCACCATCTGAAGCATGTTGAGACTAGTCCTGACGCCCCGTCCTATGTCAGCGGCCAGAAGGAGGCCATCTTCCGAAACATTGAAGACATCAAGACCTTCCACAGCAGGTGAAGTCATTGGTCCACTTCCTGTTTGTTCCTCCTCCCTTCTTGTGTCTGCAACATCTTTGCCAGGTTTTTAGTCATAAAATTTACTGCCAGGACAGGAGTCTTATCGGTCATAATTTTGTTTTACCGGTTGTATGGTGGACATTTAATCTATGGAATGAGAGTATAGCCGCTGACGCACACTCTGTCATTGCCCTGTGCTCCCACAGTTGTTTGTTGCCCAGTCTGAACGAGTGTGATACCGACGACGATGTGGCCTTGCGCTTCCTCCGAAATGCAGAGGGCTTTGAAAAGTACCTCCTGTACCTGGTGGGACAACCATTGGCTGAAGCCTCTATTGCGGACAAGGCCGTCCATCATTACTTCAAAGTAAGCATGCCAAATTGTTACAAATGGTCCCCCATTTTTCCTCCTTACTCTTTCATTTTGACAGTGACTGTGTACTTCAGACTTGCAAGGGTCTTTGGTATGAATTCAAAGGGAAATAGGGGTACACTGATGTCACTTGATAAAACCATGTGAAAAAGGGCAGAATATGTGAATATGTGATGCATTTCACCTTATATCTCTTTTTCTCTCACTAGGAATATAATGAGAAAGATTTGGCAGATGTTGACCCCTCTGAGGGTCCTGTGCTGAGTGTCAATGGCTACTTACAGAGACCATTGGAGAGGATCCAGAGGTACAAAGCTTTGTTCAAGGTGAGAAATGACTGACTTATTTCAGGACATCTTGTAAATGTACATAAACCAGCTGGTTCTGAATATGTATAGTCGCAAGTTCAATCTTCATACAAATAACAGCTCTATGCCTATGTTTGAGGTCCCATCCATTTACTTATCCATTTCCAAGTATGGGAGTAGGAATACTGTTTGGTCGCTGGAATCTTTTAGATAAAATGCAGTTGTAGTCTAGCAAAACCGAGTTCAACAGGCCATTTGCTGCTGAAACCCAACGCTAACCCCTGTGATGTTATCTAGGCACATTGGAGTTGTAACTGGTTATAATTTCTTCAAATGCCCTGCCACTCACCCCGAGTGTGTTTATATGCAGGAGCTGATCAGGAACAAGGCCAGGAACGGGCAGAACTGCTGCCTTCTGGAGGAGGCCTACTCCATCATCTCCTCGCTTCCGCAGCGCTCGGACAATACGCACCACGTCTCTCTGATTGAGAACTATCCCGCCACGCTCGAGGCCCTGGGAGAGCCTATCAGACAGGTGACTCAGCAGTGGCTCAGGGTATTGTAATCTGACTGCAGTAACACAGTGCTGGCCCTAGAGGGTTCCAGTCAGTATTATCACTATGTGGGCAAATTTGTTTTCCAGTCTGACATTGTATATATAAGATTTGTGATCTGCTGTAAGTACAATTTTTGTGGAGGGCTGGTAGAAACTGGTAGAAGACAAGCCATTAACTACGTGGTCTGTAATACGGATCCCACACAAGTACAGTGACAGATGTGCACAGACATCGTTCAAGTTATCTTATTAGGCGTGAAGTTTGGGGTCTTTCGGAAAAGTCTTAGATCTATATTGTTCTTGGCCTACTTGAGGCAGCCAAAAGCTGCGAAATAATGCATTTCAAAAATTGAAACATCACGCTCCTGAGATGCTTTGCGAACTTGTAGGTGTAGGTGCCCAGGAAATTCATGTCTGGATAAGCCCCTACTTTCACAGTTAATAAATTGAAAACTAAAGCTAAAAAAAAAAATTTTCTTGCTTGAATCCTTTATTTTTTCTGTTAAGTAAATTAAGTAAGAATTATCTGAATGCAGTTTAAAGTAATGCTATTTTTTAAATGACGACTGGTTCTATAACGTAGTCTCGTTGTCAGATATAGGGACAGATATGATTAGGTTTTACAGGGACATGTGATCTTCCGTCAGGGACCCTTCACCGTGTGGGAGGGCGCACCCGGAATTAGGACATCCTCCAGAGGACACCATCGCCACGCCTTCCTCTTCAAACACTACGTCATCATCTGCAAGCTCAAGAGAGACACCAACGCGGACACCCAGGCTTATGTCTTCAAAAACATGATGAAGGTGAGGAAGGAGTGCCAGGCTGTCCGTTCCTCCGTCCATTCCCTCTTTCTTCGCTTTCACTGAAAACTCAATTTTCCTCTTCCGCTTCCAGTTGAACAACATCGATGTGAACGAGACCGTGGAGGGTGACGACCGGGCCTTTGAGATCTGGCACGAGCGTGAGGACTCAGTGAGGAAGTACACGCTGCAGGCCCGGACGGTCATCATCAAGAACTCATGGCTGAGGGACCTGAGGGACCTCCAGCAGCGCTACAGCCTGCCCGCCTGGAGTGAGTGACCCCTGCATCACCCCTGACCTCTGACCCCACACTCTACAGGAGATCCTGAAATGAAATTAGTCACTGAAATGAAAAGATGATGGAGCATCACTATCCATTTAATTCAAAGTCATTTTGAGTCATTTTTACGACCACATGCCATTTCAGCAAAATTACATCATTTGTGCTGCTTTATTTTTCTTTTAACTCAAGCAGCTGCTTAAACAAATGATCTACTTCCCCTTGCTTAATTTAGTCAGTTCTGTTGTTGAAGGCACCCAACAAAATTGCCAATGTAAAATACAGTTTTTAATTTAACTGTGTTTATTATTTGAGTATGTGTGAGATGTGGACATGTTTTAAGCTGTAGCCCAGCTGTAAGATGGAGACAGTCGGTAATGCTGTTCACGTGTCCATTAGGTCCGCCTGACTTTGACGAGGTCCTGGCTGACTGCACGGCAGAGCTTGGGCAGACAGTGAAGCTGGCCTGCAAGGTCACGGGAACGCCCAAACCCGTCGCCACCTGGTACAAAGGTGAGAGGACAGAGCGGACGTTGGTCAGCCAGTGCCCCCAATTCATAACCACGATAAGCAGCAGCATTTGTACAGACAAAGTGATGAAGTGCTGTTTGCTATGCTTCAGACGGGCGTCCGGTGGAGGCGGACCCCCACCACATCATCATCGAGGACCCCGATGGCTCCTGTACACTCATCCTGGACAACATGACGGCCGACGACTCCGGGCAGTACATGTGCTTCGCCACCAGCTCTGCGGGAAATGCCAGCACACTGGGCAAGATCACCGTGCAGGGTGAGTCTCCGGCAAGGCCTGGGATCACTAGACTGTGAGTTTGACAGAGCAACAGGTCTGCCAGGCTCTGCTGTATATTGGGTTCACAACATCTCACATTGCGAAGCTCTGCTTTGGTGCATTTTATTGAATCAGGGCGGTATTTATTTGCTTCCTGGGATTTTCTTGTTTTATTTCTTGTTGCATTTTAGGGTGTTATTATTGTCTCCTCTCATCGTGGGCAGCTCTTCGTCACCTTCTTGTGTTTACTTCAAATCCGCAGTGCCACCTCGCTTTGTGAACAAGCTGCGGAATGCCCCCTTCATATCCGGCGAGGATGCCCAGTTTACCTGTACCATCCAGAGCGCCCCCAACCCCAAGATCAGGTGCCTGACCCTGGCCTCCTACCTCTGCACTACACAGTGTGCCATGCTTGCGACAGGGGTGAACTGAAAAGATATAAAGACCTATAGGACACTTCGCATTAGCATTAGCATTAGCTCGATTTACAAAAGATATGGGGTTGAAGACTGAAAACATTTTATTTTAACAAGATTTGCAGATGCAGATATGCTTCACTGGGTGAAATTTTCTTTGAAAAAATCTGATTCTGCCTTTTACCACTATATCAGAAAAAGGGTGTGGTTACATCTCAAATAATATAATATGTTTAAGTTTATTTTCCTGCGTAAAGCAGCGATCACATCTAGGGAATGCACAAGTGATATTCAGTAAATGTAACATCCGCAGCTTCTGGTGTCATTCTAAATGTATTTCCTCAATCTGAATTATGATAAGATCATTACTCACTGCTCAGACAGCTGTAGCCTTATCAGAAAGATGGGCAACATTTTGATAATTAAAGGAAAATTATTAGTGATAGGATACATTGTGTTTGAGTGCATGTATACAAACTGATTAGCTCATATTGCATCTGAATAGATGGTTCAAAGACGGTAAGCTGCTAACGGACCAGGAAAAGTACCAGACTTTCAGTGAGCTACGCAGTGGAGTTGTGGTCCTCGTCATAAAGAATCCTGGAGAGAAGGATCTGGGACGTTATGAGTGTGAGGTATAACTCCCATCCTCCTCTCGGTTCACATGAGTGACGACGCACTGCCTCACACACTTGAGTCACTGCTCACCACCTCTCTGCACACACCTGAGTGCTCACTGCCTTACACACTTCAGTTACTATCACTGCCTCACACACTTGATTCACTCTCTGCGCACACCTGAGTTACTACTCACCACTTCCTCTCGGCTCACACTCCCAAAGTTGTCACATGGAGTGGTGAGTACCCATTTTACCCTTGAGAGCAATGCTACACGACACAAACTGATGTACCGTATATATATTCAGTATAACTCAATAATTATACAAAATTATTTAGTATGGTCAATAGTACCTTGCCATCCACATAGTTTAAAGGTATGAAATTTATTACTGATTATCATTAGCTTTAATTTCACTATAGCATCTTTACTGTAGGTGCAATGAGATGCATTGTGCACCTTATCTGACTTCCCCCCCTCCTTTTTTGTTCAGTTGTCCAATCGGCTTGGCAGTGCCAGGAGTGCAGCTGAGCTGTGCCCACCATCTGCCATGGCAACAACTGGGGAGCAGGCCGTCACCATTGAAGGTAGGAGACCCCCACAGCTCCTAGCAAAAGCTAAAAGCTGAAGCTAAATAGTGGGACTGTGTCATGCAATTGTGAGTCTTTGGGAGAGCACAGCCTCTCACCAAAATGGCCTAGTGTTGGAACATTAGTCAAATATATACAGTACATGTCCTATGAGCAGAGTAGAGGAATCGTGTTCATTTGAATGGAGGGGGGATTACATCATTGAGTCTTTATTCAGAATGAACTGAATCAAGCATACTCAATTTCTGCTGGTGATTGACAATTTGGTTTTTGCTGATTTGTGTGCTTGAAATGTTTTTTTGTATGTGCCTGTACCAGTTCTCTTCCGGGCCAGACACGTTCCAAGGCGTTTGTGGAATATGTGTTTCTTTAAAATGCAAAAAGATAATATGTATAAGGCAACATTTTATGGTCATTTTGAGCCCTCTCCAAATACAGATTCATGAAATTACAGAAATTTATGTGGAAATGATTGAGTTTGCCTTTTAAGGCAGCCCAGTAGCATTCATGTTAGGATATCTAGCCACATTCAGCTGCAGATTTTAGAACCATCCTTGATCATAATGCTTTTTTGCTTGAATACGTACATACAGCCATTTCATGCTTTGTTAACTTATTTTAAGTTTTGCTTTCACTGGGCATTTCATTGAAAATACAAAGTAATGAAGCAGAATTGACATTATTTGAGTTGTAGAATGTCAACTTGTAGCCTACCCTGATTTATTCTCTTCGACTTTTTTACCTGTATGACTAAAGTCAGTTTAGTCTTATGTCTTGCATAGGATATTTTATATTTTATTTATTCCTGAAAAAGAGGGGCTTTGAAAATCATTCTGAGATGATGGTATAGTCGTTTCAATGCTTGGGTTTTTAATCTGCTTCCACCATTCGCTTCAGTTTCTCATCCAATAGGGAATGCCATGTATCTGACAATCTGCATGAAACCGGGTGGTATGAAATATTATCTGTAGTTTCACTATGTAAAAACATGGCACTCTCAAAGTTTGTTTCAGGTTGTTCAGCTGCATTTTTAATATCAGCCCTAATTTTGGATTCTTTGACTCTCACTTGAAAAGGAATGTCTTGTTCAATGAGTCTGGGTGGAAACTGAGCAGATACTATTGCAGAAAAAACAGGCTTGTGTCAGAAAATCTATGGCATCAGGAACATGAATATAATTTAATGCTACAATGTACAATCTGTATGCAGCAGACATTTCATATTGCTCTTGACATTTAAGTGATAATGCTCTCAAAATCTGTGGGCAGGGCATTCTCTGACAAACAGCAGCATTCAAAACTGCCATTACTGGTTTGGCAGAGTATAGGATACACTTTCACAACACTATCCAAAAAGGAAATCCAAAAATAAAGAGGATAAATAAAGAGGGTGAGGGGTGCCATGGTGCAGTCCGAAGAGACGGGTCTTCTGGCTGCACTGGAAGATGAGGAGTGTTTCTGCTGACTGTCACAGGAAGCTCATTCCACCACTGGGAGGCCAAAACAGGAGACATGACCAGGCAGTGCAGCCAGGCAGGGGGAAGGGCAACGTGCCCTGAGGTTCCAGAATGGTGTGTTTGTAGGGTCTGATGAAGTTTTGAAGATATACTGATCAGTCCATTTTGCTGCTCAATAAGCTAGCACCAAGGTTTTAAATTGGTTGCTAGCCAATGTTGGTAGCCAACGGAGGGAAATGAGAAGGGAAGTAATATGCCTGAGCCTGGTGAGGTTGTGCACTGTAGTCATATGCATTCTTTTGTATGTACCCTGATCCAAGATGACTGGTCATGGATATTACTCTGTGATCACCTTAGTTATCTCATACATGTTTCTATTCAGCAGAGAGCTCTAGTAGCATGGACCACATGCAGAGGCTGAAACTGAGCTGTTTTGTAAAGCAAGAAACATTCTCATATGAATTCATTTAATCCATATTCAATCCAAATTCACATGCAAATTGAGCAGCGCCTCTTTTAAGTGGTCAGCCCTCTCTGGTTCACAGCAGGAGAAAAGGAGCACCCTGCTTTCCTCTCTGAAGTCTTAACACTGTGTGGCGTGTCATCTGTCACCTCCTCACCTCTCACTCCCCCATCCCCTTATCTCCTGCAGCGCTTCATATCTCCCCTCACCCTCAGGACCCTCCACAGCCCCTCATTATACCCCACCATCCCCTAAAAACCTGTATTAATGCAAACCCCATTAATACACACTTACAGCAAGTCTGCCTCTATCTCTCTCCCCAGAGGTTTCACCTTGAGAAATATAAAACCAGAGGTGGAAAATCCAGGTCCAGAAAGTATAAGTCCCCCCTAGTATTTTATTCCAATCACCTGGAGGTAGAACTACATAGTGAACTCAGCTGGCTGTTAATGGGTGGAAGAAGCACATGGCAAGACTTTTGACCCCTGAACTTTCCACCTCTGGATAAAACTAAACTTTGATTATGTAGTTATATAGGAGTAGGTCAGCCTGTGGCATGCCTTTGGGAAAAGGTTCAGATGTAGTAAGGTGGCTCATGCTGTCACAAGGAAATCAGGAATTGACCAATATTCAAGTAAAATTAACATGTGAGTAGATATATAGAAATATCTATAAGAACCTACCTTAGAAATGCAGTGCATATACAGTATAAAATATTGTATGCCATGAGAAAACAATAGATATAATGGAATCAACATGGCACAAGACTTAAAAATCAGAGGACCAAAGTTAAAAAGTATCAAAATGCATACACAAGTGATATGGCATTTTGATTGGATTAAAGTAGATTCCTACTTTTTATGGACAAGTACTGTACCAGTCAGCATTATAGACCATTGTGCCTACTTCACTGTTTCTCACATAACTCATCTTCCTCACATGGGCACATTCTAACTGCAGTACCAGAATGTCTCCACAGTCTCATGCACTCCTTTACCAAAATATCCTGAGTAACATTTGAGTTAACACACAACTTTCACCTTATTCACGTAATGTTCACATAACACTGTGAGAACGTACGTGCCTCATGCATATTAGCACTATAAGCTCCATTGACATCGTTAGGCATGCACTGACCATTGAGGGTTGAACTCAAGCGTCACTTGAGACAGGGATGTCCAGTCTAGCAAAACTCTCAAAACGTAGCCTCATCCTCGCGCTTTTCCTCGTTGCGCAGAGCCCGTTCGCCTATTCGGCAAGCAGGGGAAACAACAGACCTGGGATCCATGTTTTGAAGAAACCTTCTGCAGGTTGGTTAATCATTTCAAGCGCTTACATTATCTCTAACCCCATGCTTTCCATCCTGTCTTCCTTGTAGTCACAGAGCAGGAGACTAAAGTACCAAAGAAAACCATCATCATGTAAGTGTCACCGATCTGTAAACGCATGGCTGAGTGTCCCCTCCTGTCTCACACGTGCATGCCTGGCTAACTCATCCACACCACCTCATTCGCAGTGAATCAAGCAGCCCTTCATGTGCCGACAGCTGAACAATAATTATGCACATTTCATGTGCAGATGTACTGTATCATTTGAGAGTACCTTCCAGACAACTACCAAAGGCAAGCAAACCGTGGTTAATGTACATGCATTACGCACTGAATTTTGAACTAAAAAAGTCTTACTGTACAGTTACACACAGTTACATGACATACTGGACAGGAGTACCAGAGTCATGAATGTCCTGAATATTCATCATGTTGCAATGAAAAGGCACTTTCACAAACCATAAGGTTTCAGTCACCAATTAGAAAATGAATTTTCGCTATAATATTAAATTATATTATTACTGGTTTCCACTGCACATAATTACACAATACAAGAACAGATTTCGCACTAATAGCAGCATTAACAATTGTTTTTGTGCCACCGTGCTTTGGCTTCAGAGGGGGAACTTTATGGCTTAGGGCTAATTAACAAGATGACCACAGTGATGCGCACATTTCTTTTATGCAACTAATCATGCAAATGTATACAGCCTTTGAGCTGATCACAGATGCGTTTGTTTGTAGCTGTGTGGTCGGTTTGATTGAAGATTAAACGTAAGTGAAAAATTGGGGGCGACTACTCTGTGGAGTTAATGCTCGACAGACTCAGATTTTACCAACCCAACACATCTACAGAAAAAAGCATCAAGACGAACTGGATCTGAAGAATTAACACTTTCTGCACTGAATGCTCAGTTATGCGTAGAAGAGATGCCCTCGCAGCATGGCGATATGCACAGGTTGTTTTCTTATCTCCATTTATGTGAGCTTGGACTTGTCACACACTAACACCCCACTGACCCGATTTGGAGACGGCATGTCATGCAACACCGCTGGGGTACCGCTCTGTAGTCTTTTTCTCAAACCTTGTATGCTTTGTCCACCATCAGAGAAGAAACTATAACCACAGTGGTGAAGAACACGCGGATGAAGCATCGCATGTCCCCGGGGCTGTCCCCCTCAAGGACCCCCACCCCTGAAGCCATGTCGGCGGGTGCCAGGCAGAGGCGTCCCCTTTCCCGCTCCTACCAGGAGGTGGGCAAGAAGCCGATCGTCCCCACATTGTACGTTACAGAGGCGGCAGGGGCAACGGGTACGACCATCAGGCTCGGGGAGAAGAAACCCAAGTGGGTGGAGGTGGAGGAAATAATCGAGTATAAGGTCAACAAGTCTCCCAAGCTGCCCAGGAGGTCCGGAGTCTCGCCCCGGAGGGCACGCCGAGACGACCCCAACACCAACAACTCCAACAACAAGCTAGTGGATCAGCCCTGTCCCGGAGCCTCCCCCCAGGGAGATGGATTCAGCGACATTCAGCCATTGCCTTGGGAAGATGAGCAAGTGACCTCGCTGGACCTTGAGGAGGGGACACTAGAAGATACAGCGGGGGTGGAGAGAGAAGCCATCCCACCCACAGCAGCTGCAGTTGGCCAGACTCTTGTCTTCAGCTTCAAAAGTCCAGCTGAGTCTAAGTTTGAGTCACCGGACCAAGTGCCGACCCCAGTGGACAGAGAAGAACTGGGCTGGCCAGAAGAGGAAGTGGTCATTATCGAAGAGCCCGAGGATGAAGACCTCAACTGCAAAGACCTGAAGATTTTGACCAGGGAGGGCCGAGCTCTGACCCTAGAAGATCTCGAGGACTACATCCCAGGAGAAGGTGAGACATACAGGTGCCCTGAGTATGGCAGGCAGTCTTCAGCTGACAAGCCCTGTGAGATCGCTGTACTGCAGAGGGAGATAAATGAGCCCACTGTCGGCAAGCCAGTGCTGCTGAACGTGGGTCGGCCCGTGGCCCCTAAACCCCGGCCTGGGTTCTTCAGCCGCTTCAAAGAGCACCTCTCCCACAGCTTGTTCACACCTTCAACCCATCCTGGAGAGGAGCGACAAGTGCCCATATGTGTGAGTGGAGCACATTTTCTCCGCCAACCAGCAGGGGCCGCCACCACTGTGTCTTGCGATAGCCAGGCCAAGCTTGAGGTCAAGCCATCGTACAGCATGGAAGTTCAGAGAAGCACAGAGGGTGGGCAGCAGAGCTTCAAAACAGAAGTGTCAGCCCGCACCTTCAGCTACGCACCAGTGGGGGAGTCTGTCACTCTTCAGATCAACAAGAAGGACAAGTACCAGCCATCAAAGCCATAAACAGCAAACATGGAAATAATATCTACTGCCTTGTGTGTCAAACAAATACAACCCGAAAGAGACCTGAAATAGCCCTTTTAGTCTTAAATGGGAACATTTCTGTAAATTTTACTTAAATGTAAAGGCATATGCAAAACGTTCTTTTACTGTAAATTACAGATCATTCCATATTGATGCAAAGAAGCTGGAAATTAGATTTGGCCTTTTCCTCCTGTTCATTTCCTTCTCTTCTTTTAACTGTAGGTCAAAAGGTGTACTATGAAAGTTATATCTTATATAGTATTTTAACAACACAAAAAATATTTTATATAACATTTTGTGGATAATAGCACCAGTTAATCCAATACATATCCAATATATATCTGCCACATTTTTGAGAGCCCATGCAAAAATATACTGTAAAAATGCAGTAGAAATGCTGACATTATATTTTCTAAATGTTATCCGTTCGCTTAATGAAGAGGTGACAGTTGTGCCTCGAAATCTCAGAAAAGTGTGAAAAAAGCAGGAGAAAGCGAAGTCATGCTAAAAGATTTGTTTGTGAAGTTGGAGGTATTATATATGCAGTATCCTTCCAGGTAAGACTAATGTAAAACGCAAACATGTTTTTCTTACATATTTATTATAAAAAAGGTCAAAGAATAAAAACCTAGCCTTTTAGGCACCAAGTTGTTCTAAGTATGTAAGAATTGTTTTTGAAAATGTTGGCTAAGAATGTCAAGAACAATACAGTGTGGGCAGTCAGAAATACTAAATCGACATGGTGCAAAGACCAAACTGTTGAGGGTATTGTTCTATGTGAAAGAAAAGAATGTTTGAAACGAAGAATTGTCAAAGGCTCTGTGTGATGTTTCAGAGTTTTGCGTTTTGATACGAATATTGTATCAAAACCTGTTGATTTTACTGAAGTGTAACATATGAAGATTGACACACTGATATTTAATTGAGATACACATTCACTGGATATAACTTCTTTCTCCATCAAATCTCAGTGGAAGGTTTCTGAATCACCTCATGTGTAGTACAAAAGTGTACTTACTACTCAACCTAGTTGGGCAATGTTGTTTTTGCCATCAGAACACTTGATACCTCTAATTCCTCCACTTGTAGTATGGAGTGACTGAGCCCTTTGGCTTGAGACATGAAGCTTGAGATCTGTGTTTGCTTCAAGTTATTTAGCAACAGCAATTACACACAGCCAGGCCATGTCACCATTTATTCTCGCACTGATTAATTGATTCGGTAGACTGCCATCTTTTCTAGTTAGATCTTTAAACTATTGAATTTCTACTGTTTGGGTAAGATAGGATCCTCCCCTCTGCAAATTTTACGGTGGATTATTTTTTAAGTAGTCAGTACTATAAAACAAAGAAACAAGTGTAACTACTATCAAGAGAGAGACAGCATGATTTATGATTTCTTTGTGGAAGCTGCCTGTGTATTTATCCTGTGGCATGTATTTCAATGCAAGGCTTCTTGACATGAGTAGTATTATCATGGTATGTTTTTAAGGGGAACCTCCATTGGTAAAAAAAGAAAAGAAAAAAAAAACATGCTGAAAATGCAGAGAATGATAAATTTACAATATCTCTTCTTTGGTGCCAATTTCAAAATATTGTTTACTTTCCATTTGCATGTAAAAAGTTTGAGGCCTTTGTTTTCCAACAGTGTGGGGCATTGCACTCTGGGATTGCTCCAAAGTTTTCCTTTTGAAGGAATCTTGACTGTACTATGTATCCAGAGGTGTGGTTTTAATGGTTGTCGACTTGCATTCATGTATTCACATTCAACTGCACGTGTTGCTTTCAGACAAAACAACTGTTAAAATCACAACCCTGAATAACTAGGACATTCACTGCCCCTTTCAAAAAGGGAGACTTCGGGGTCACAGACCACTGACAATCCCACAGTGCATTTCTCCATTATTTTTTATAAACAGATTGGATTACATTTTTTAAATGGGAAGCAAATGAGACATAAATGGACCATTTTCTGCATTTTAAGATATTTTTAGTTTTTTTCCTCTCTGTGGAGGTTCCTCTTATAAGCACATGGTCTGGTATCATACCAGTAGTGTTTCAGTATGCCATGTACAGTAAATTACTGAACCTGCCGGTGATCTAAAAAGGTTTAAGATGTATGTATTAGCATCACAAAAGGCGTTGCAAATCTCCACTTAGCCGAGATGCGTGTGAAGTCTGGATTTATTATTCATTGGTTCATAATGAATGATGCAGAGGATAGCGTTAGCCTTTGTTTTATTGTTATGTGTTCTGTAAAAAAATATATTGAATCCTACAACGATTGATTACAGTAGGTGATGGAGAGCTAACACAAAATGCACAATTGTGTTTGGAATCCCTGCTAATGTTTATATTTGAAATTGTAGTTGATAGCCATGTTTGAGGTATTCCAAGTGTGTGTGTCAAGTTTAAAGCTTTTTTTTTTCTGGATTTAATAAATATCTTGCACCTGAAAAATCTATTTTTCCTCTTATTTTTCTTCAGAAAAGACAAGCATCAGAAATAAGTTCCATTACAACAATATTTTGATGCTATATACGCTCAATGAGCACTTAGCACTTATGACCTGTACACCAGCTTGTTAATGAAAATATTTAATCAGCCAATCATGTGGCAGCAACTAAATGCATAAAAGCATGCAGGTGTAGTCAAGACATTCAGACCAAATGTCAGAATGTGGAAGAAATGTGATCTAAGTGACTTTGACCATGGAATGATTGTTGTTGCTGGACAGAGTGGTTTGAGTATCTTAGAAACTGCTGATGTCGTGGAACTTTCACACATAACAGTCTATAAATTTGCAGAGAATGGTGCGAAAAACAAAAAACATACAGTGAGCAGCAGTTCTGTGGGCAGAAATACGTTGTTAATGAGAGAAGGAGGAGAAGGGCCAGGCTGGTCAAAGCTGACAGGAAGGTGACAGTAACACAAATAACCACACATTACAACAGTGGTATGCAGAAGAGCATGTCTGAACACACAACGCATCAAACCTCTTAAGTGGATAGGTTACTGCAGCAGAAGACTTAATAAGTCTAAAAAACCAAGTCTAATAAATACCTAATAGTAGATATAGTAAGTGCTCATTGGGTGTATGTTCATTTAATTTCTGCCTTACATATGTAGTAACATATATTTCATCCTTTAAGATCCTTCTCTAGATCCCTCTATATATACAGCATTGTTAAATGTCAATCGGGAGCCAGAGAAAATGTGTAGCATGAATGACTCTCGTAGTATATTTTATTTCTCGTAGTTTTTATTTTTGTGAAATAAAATAAAATAAAATGACAATGCATTCCACTCAAGAAATCTCTTGGACAAGACCCCATTTTCTATTAAAGGTCCCATATTGTGGAAAATGACATTTCCCTTGTTATGTGGATCATAAAGGAGTTGTAGGTGCTATAAAAAACACTGAAAGTATCAAAATGCACAGTCCCCAAAGAAATCTACCCAATCCGTATTACAAAACTGCATTTAAACAAGCCGTTTGGACTTCCATAACTTTATGATGTCAGAACTATATGCTCATTTGCATATGTCCACATTATGGTGGGAAGAAATCCAAGCATTCGCCACAGACGGCATTCAGTTTGTGGTGGCGCTTGCCATCCAATCAGAACAGAAATTCATTGATATCAACGAGCCTTAAAGACACACTCACTAAAACAGCTTGTTCTTGGTAAAACTCGTGAGAAGTGCTGGAGAATGGATTTGTAGAGATTGCTTTTGGTACTTTAAACCACATCTTCTTATGGATATCAGGGCCTAAAATAAAACACTTGAAAGGTGTGCAAATCGGACCTTTAATAATTTGTATACACAAACTCATGCACACACACAGCTACATTCCATGTGATATTATCCAGTGTGCGTTCAGGACAATTGTGCTTCCTGTTAAATAGTCCACTGTAGTATTTACATCTCCATGGTTCTGTCATATGTACCTCACTACACCCTGTTTTTGAAGTCTGTGTTATCCCTATGAGGTCCTCTGTGCAGACGTGGACCTCATTGGGATCCTCACCAGGAGACTGGTCCTCTGTGCTGTCAACCTGTGTGTCTGCAGGAGGTGCAGGGCCCAGACACGGGCCGACCAGGGAGAGGGAGCTGACCTCCGACAGCCCTGAGGTCATCACAACAGAGGAGTTGCCCACCTGTAGCCCATGGCTCACACAGGATATAGGCATCTCCAGCACACCAGAGCATGGTGGGTAGCTATGTACATACACGTTGTAGGTGATCGGTGTCGGTCCAAAGTAAGGGCAACAGTATTCTCCACTGTGAGGACTATATCTTTCTTAAATGATAGAATCAACACAAATGACAAAAGTAGGTCCCACCCTTCAACGGTAATTACACCCTAGATAAAACGTTTTTAGCTGTAAACTTGTTTATATGCCTACTTTATTGTGAAACATTTTTATCCATGCGATTATTCAGGTATATTATTATTTCGGCTTAAATAAATGGTTGAAATGTGTGTTCTGCTGCACATAGATTTAGAAAAATGCAATCCGCCGTGTCATTTGCTCATGCATCAGAGGTGAGCATTGATAATTGTAATTCGATATTGGGGTTAGGTTGATTCATTTAAAAAAAACACTTGGTTCTTGGGCCTGAATGTTTTGCACATATGGATGCTTTTTGATTATGAGGACATTGTTTTGTGCTTTAATAGTTTATACATACCTATATTGCGGGAAATAATCCAGCCCTTAGAGCTGTCCAACGCAAATGACTGCTCTATATACAGTAATCCCTCAGTGAGCTGACAGGTGCATTCTACCTGCAGATCTGGGCTCAATGAGCATGCCCAGTGTGTCGACTGTCCCAGTCAGGAAGTGGTACCAGATTGACTTCAGCCCCACTGCCTTCTGCAAGAGGGTTTTCCAGTCTGTGTACTCGGAGCCAGCGACTCGGTCAGTCTCTCAGTCTGAGCCGTGGTTCACTGTTTTTTTTTTCTCTTCACATTTTAATCACAGTTGTACATAATTGTATGATATGTGTAATGCAATTCTGTAATGAAAACCAGAATAAATACCTAAAGCAATACCTCTGTTAATTGAAAATTAAAGGCCAAAAAAACCCCACAAAAAGACAAAAGCCTTTGGACACATTTTGAGAAGCCTGATTTTGAGAAGATAAATTCTAAATTAGATAGTTGCTAGTTATTTACTGGTTATTTTGCTCCTCTCTCCCTCTCCCTCTTCTTCACTATTGCATTTTCTCCACTTAAGCTATAGTTTCACCAATATCCATGTTAACACAGAGAGCTGACCGCAGGACAGGGAGACTTTTCCCAAAAAAGTCACTGCGTTTTACATATTAAAACCAGGAAGGGAATGCTGATGCGTGTGGGCCTTTGAATGGAAAACAAGAATATTGGAATAAAAGCTGTTTGAGCATATCCCATTTAAATTCACTGAACATCTTGTCTTAAAGGTTACTTGCTTGGCTAGTTGATTTTAATTGAATTTACTCAACTTCTGCTGTCCTTCAAGATCTGACTCAAGTGCACAGCAAACAGATATCAGTGGCAGAGAGGACATGACCCCTGAAATTAAAAGTTATGTTTCCAACAGCACCATGGAGGAATCTGACATCACCGGTAAGCCTCTGTGTGTGCATTCACTTGGAAAGTGCCATCATTGATTCACCATGATTGTTTGGGAATAGGCAATATGCCTGTTATAATGTATAATGGAATTTGGCTATAAGTGTTCACCCTAAAGGTGCTGAGAGGGACTGTATTGCTCCCACTCTAGGCCCTCCCTCCATCCATAAGCCCATAGCGGACCTGAGGGTGCAGAGAGGGGAGACGGCTGCCTTTGATGCACACATCACAGGGTTCCCTGCTCCTCAGGTCTCCTGGTTCCAGGTACACTCAGTGTGACTGTTGCCACATATCGTAGAGTTGTGGGCAATATCAATACTAAAATGTTCCACGAGACCAAAATTTTAAAACGGTACAATACCATCTTACACCAATGCATCTTACGCCATTTCTATAGGCAGTGATGACAGGCCTTAATTCATATACTGTATTCATCTGTATAGTTGTTATGACATACTTTCCCTAAGATATCACAATTGTAACAAGCGGGTGAAACCAGCTACATTAAATACAATTTCTTGTTCTCTGGGCTTTTTCCTACTTTGTCTATTTTAATATACTGCTATTTGCCTTGGCGCTGAGATGTTTAACTTTGTGGTTTGCTGCACTGTGCTTGGAGGACGGGAAGCAATTGTCAGCCAGCGAGCGTCTGAAGCTGACAGACAATAGTCCGCACTTCTCCCTCACCCTTTTCAACACTGGAAGCGTTGACAATGGCGTCTACACGTGTACTGCCAGGAATGCAGGCGGGGAGGTCTCCTGCAGTGCCAAGCTCACTGTCGAGAGAGGTTAGACCCAAACTCTCTCAATATCTGTTTTACTGCACTGGTCATTTTAATTTACTGCACAGTGCAGAAATTCTAACTGGCCCTTTTTCTCCTGTTAAACTGTTTATTTTAACTTGACATTCTGACCAGTTGTATATGTTGACTGCCTATGATATGCAGTCTGGGATTTGTAAAATATTTTTTATAAGTAGTCGTAGTAGCCAGTCGCCATGGTTTGTTTATATCAGATTGTTAGACACAACCAGCATGATTTTGTAAGGGTAACAGTACGTACATGGCAGTAATTGTTAAACACTAAGTCTGATCCCTGACTGATAGGCTTGGGGAAGAGGGCGGAGTACATTGCAGGGATGAACGTGAAGAGGAGGAGCCTGCAGTCACTGTATGAGATCCATGAGGAAATAGGCAGGTAACTGACATCTCAGTCATTTAACAATGACATTGCAATAATTATAAGCCATATATTTTGCTGATCATTTTTAACAGCAGTTATTTCCAGGATTACCTGGTTATTCAAATAACAAAATACTTGATAGAAAATGACATTAAAAGACACATTAAGCATGTTAAATTAATGTGTTAATCTGTTAATTTTGACAGCACTACTGCAAACGTAACATTTTCCATAAATCCATTGTGACCTTTATGCCACTAAGTTTAGTGCTCAGCATTCCTTCGGACATCTTTTTTAATAATCTATTTTAGTTGTATTTCAACATACATCACCCATTTTCTGTGATGGGAGGCCACACACAACTTTTCCAGTTTGTCACATGTGGCTCCCTCCCATTAGCACATACACAAATTAAATATCTGTAAAGTTTCCCCAAACCCAGACAAGCTCAGGTATTGGCCACACATAACCCCCCACCCCCCTTTCTCCAGGGGCTCATTTGGAATTGTGAAGTGCGTGACAAGTCGAGACAGCGGCGAAAGCCACGCGGCCAAGTTCCTTCCCCTGCGGAAAGGCACCCGGAGAAGAGCCTTTGAAGAGAGGGACCTGCTCGCTCAAATCACCCACCCCAGAGTGGCCTGTCTGCTGGACAGCTTCAGTTCCCGGAAGACTCTGGTGCTACTCACCGAGCTGTATCCTCCTTGTAGAACCAGGCCAGGAACTTGCTTCTAGCACAGGCCTACAGGAACTCAATGTTGCTGATCAGAACAAGCTAGCCAGCTTTAGTACGGGTTTTCCCTTCAATTAAATGTGACGGTAGATACATTGTTACAGCATAGCAGCATTGCTGTAAGATGTACAGTCAAAAATGGATTCTGAATTACAGACAGGAGGAGTTGTTGGGATCTGTTGGATTTACATGGTGTTATTTTTGCCTAAAAAAGGCTTAATGTTTTATGCTAATTATGCTAATTAATTTAATGCTATCCATAACACAGAAATGTAGATACCAAAATAGTAGTAGTTGGTGAGCATGTTAACATTGTAATAGACCTCAATGGCATTGAGATTGGTTTTGCCAAACAGCAAACTTGAGCTACCATGCTCACTATAATAATTTAGATGAAGTTGCTGAAAGATAGAAAAACAGTACATCACCCTGAATTCACCCAGGATATAAAATATAGCAGCAGGAGTTTTAGCATCTGATATGGTTGATTGCTTACGCATGGTCTTGGTGGGCTACGATGTCCGGTAGCTTTCATACCTGCCAGGACTTTAATCACCTTTTTGTCTTGATTGAATGCATGTAGGCTACTGTGACCTCCTTGTCCAATTCTGATTCTTAAGAACAATTGATTGGTAATAGTGACCAACAAAATAATACAACAGCTGTACATAATCTCCAGTAATTTATCACACTGTCAGGCATTCTGACAGCACGACAATCATGAGAACTCACTTCATGCAGTAAGACTAGGCCTCAGGAGCTGATTGTGGTCTGGATGTTGAATAAGTAAGTAATGTAGTGGTTTCAGGAAACCTGATAAAGTTGCCAGTCTATTGCCCTCCCAGGGCCAATTCTGTGTGGGCTCAAAGAACAGAAGACAAATGTGAATTCAAACTTTTCTTTAACTTTGCCACTAGCTGCTCTGGCCATGACCTGCTCAACTATTTATTATCCAAGGCCACCGTGAAAGAGAGAGAGGTCAGAATAGATGGGTCATTCCACACACTTTCCTCAGTCAAGTCTGATTAATGTTGCTATATTTTAAGCATCTTGTGCTGGACATTAACGGAGATGTTTATGGCTTTATTAAAATACCCCACCCCCTATATGAATGAATGAATACATTAATTGTATGGGTCATCTTGTTTTTGAGGAAAGCCTGATTCTATAATGGTATAATTCTGTTGTTTTGCTTTGTCAGGTGGGGTTGTATATTCAGCAGGTCTTAGAGGGCATTGAGCATATTCACAGCCTGAACATTCTCCATCTGGATCTTAATGTAAGTTCTCCATTCTCTGTTTGGGGGATATTTGCGGGGCTAATTCCCTTTGCTTGCATTAGATGGTTGTGTGATCCGAGAATGAAAGGAAAGGGTAAGAAAACACAATCCATCAGGCTGTTGATTTAGTGCCACTGTAGGGACAATTTGTGAATTCTGGTAATTTTGTTTTTCAGCTATGCAGGGTTCTCCCCAAAGAACCTGTAACCTTGGTGGTGCACCTCTCTGTTCTCTTACCACTTACCACTGTGTAATGAAAATAGCCCCTGTCACCTGTATATTGTTGCTGCTCCACATACTCACAATCAGGGGAGGGGCCTGGCTTCTATGATCTACTGGAAATTATGGGGGAAAAAATTTCTTTCACTACCTGACTTTTGGTCTGGCACACACTGCAATCTGAAAAATGACAGTCTTGCTTTAATGCGGAGAAATGCAATTTCAGTGCAAAACTTAAATTCAAATCTCTTGTTCATCCCGATTATTGTTAACGTGGTGAATGTTGTTCAGAAAGAAATGATGGCCAGTTAGCACTTTTATATTTCACTTTTTTTTTCTGTACCGAAAATGTATAAAACCATGAAGTCAAAACGTACATACCAAACCACGGTACATACCAAACAAATATTTTTGTGTTGGCCTACCTTTACACCACTACTGGTCCATTAAACCCAGTCCAGACAAATATTTCCTATATAAGTCAAAAACCTTGAAGTGAGAGATCAACTTTGAATATTTATTTACTTTTGGAGTTTATTTTCATAAATATATTTCTCTTTTGTTGCCTTTTTCTAAAACTGTTCATTGCCCTCATCCATAACCTCTGTAACTTTAATTGCATGTCTGCTTCAAAGACATGAGGGCCCGAGCACCACTCTGTTGACAAAGTTCTGGGGAGAACCCTGGCTATAGATACAGTATCTCTGTGCACCTTTGGGAAACCAAAAAAAATCATTCACTCCCTTTTTTATCTTTGATAAATCCCAGCCTACTAATATCCTCATGACACTGGAGAAAGAGGAAGTGAAGATCTGTGATTTTGGGTTCTCCCAGAAGATAGATCCTCTAAGATACCAATACAGTAAATTTGGAACTCCAGAGTTTGTGGCCCCGGAAATTGTGTGCCAGGCTCCAGTTACAAAGGCAACAGATATCTGGTAAATGGAGGGGTGTCCTGTGCACAAAAGCAGACACACATACCATCACACACACATGGACACGTTCACGCAGAGATAATTTGTATTGAGTAGACCAGAAATTGTATCACATCAGAAAATTGTATAGGTTGTACTATTGATATTAGCATTATTAATTATTTATGTGATTTATTTTTCATTATAATTGAATAATAATAACTACAAATACTTATGATTACATTTTTTAGAACACAAAGGGGTTATCTTTGCTGCCATAACATAATCTGTACAAAATTATTTTCTCCTACATTGTCAGGTCTCTTGGTGTTTTGTCATATCTATGGTGAGTCCTGCAGCTTTGTTATTTATTGATATAATGTGATAACTGATTTGGTTTCTTGGTGCGTAAACAGCAGTGGTTTTCTTTGACAGTCTGACCTGCCGCTGCCCATTCTCTGGAGAGAGTCACCGTGCTACCCTCCTTAGTGTGCGTGAAGGAAAAGTTTCCTGGGACACCCCTGATGTCACATCCAGGAGCTGCGCCGCCCAGGACTTCCTGCGCAGGGTGTTACAGCCGGAGCCTGAGTGAGTGTTCATGCGAGGGACATTCAGCTTGAAAAGTATTTTGTGAGTCCACTGACCTGGTTGAATATTCTCAGTTTTATAATAATGTTATGCATTTTAGAAATGTGTAGTCTGGCTCGCAATATGTTAAAAGGCCTTATTTTGATGTTTTGTATATTTCATTCTAAAATGAGTTTTCATCTGGAATTGCCAGTCACACTACTGTAACTCATCTGAGGTCATTCATAAGCCAGTAAGTGTTCACAATACAGGCAGAACAGTACTACACCTCATTGTAAAATCCAGCTATGACTTGCTTGAAATGACCTGTTTCAAACCACAGCTGGTCAGTATGGAGCTGGTCAACCAGTTACCATTTGTTTCAGAACCTAGCTTGAGCTGTTTCCTTCAACAGGATAGGAGAGCTAGCATCAACTTGAGGAGAGCTATATCTCACTGATGAAAACTGGTAGCCTGTAGTTTTCTGGCATGCCAATGGGAGGAGTTAAATTGGATCTACAAAATGATGTTATATAATTTATAATATAAATATTGACTGGGCCTTTCAAAAGCTTTATGTTATAATTCACTATACATGCACTATACATGCTCCTTTCTGGTTTTGACAGGATTGAGCTCTGAACTGAAATTTTTGTGATTTTTTCCCCCATCCTCAGTTTGCGGCCAACTGCTGCTGAATGCTTGATGCATGAATGGTTTCAGGTAAGGTTTGTGAATATCACTATTTTTCTAAATGAACCAAAAATAATTATAAATACATTTTCATGTTTGGTCTTCATCCCTGTGTGGGTTTGAGCACTCTTCCAATTGTGTCCTTATCTATATCCCCTACAATAGGTAATTTATAGAGATTTCCAATCAAATAGGCTGGGGTACGGAGCCAAAACAATAACAAAGAAATCTGTCCAAATATTCATACACTCTATATATTTGGGATACAATTTACCACTTTTTTGAAGTATTTTCCAGCTTTTCGCTAAAAGTGTACAAGAGCTGGAATCTAGACATTGAAAGGGATGGACTAGGTTAACCCTAATATGGTTTTACCTGGATATAGTTGGCTAGAAAACCTTAGAAAAAACTTTTCAGATCCTTTATGTGTTACTCTGCACAAACTAATTGCATGAAGTTTCTTTTGATTGATTCTGGAATTATCTACTTGAATTATCCAGTCTCAGTCAATCTGTTGTTAAATTTGGGTGTGACCAGAATGAACAAAACATGTTTTTTAAAGCGCAAAACTGACACTATATTCTTCATGATTTGTTTTTCTTTTAGGGGCTACATCCAGATCAGGAATTTTCTGATATCAGTACAAAGAACCTGACATTTTTTATTTCAAGAAGCAAACTACAGGTAAATTAACTTCATACAACAGGAGGCGAGCAATCCGTGTTAGGTGAAACAAGTATGTTGCATTTCTTCTCATCTGTCTTTCTTGTCTTTTCTTTCCTCTTATTATCTGTCTTTTGTCTTTCTGCTCAGAACTTTCGTTTAATTTCTCATTTTGTTCAACAATGCTTTTAGCTTCTTGCTTTAGTTTTCAGCAACATACATATTTTCATAATGTGATGAGTGGCTATTCAAGATAATAGTAGTACAGATCAACATTAGAATTAATAAATACATTTTGCTTGAAACAGAAATCCCTCTCAGTGTCTTTTGAAAGCAAAAATAGAGGCTAGATGTCATCATGACAAATTTTCAATTTAAAGTATGGTCTTGTTAATTGGTCATTCGAAAGGGCCCTAAAATCCCGATCGGTTACTGTCCACTATTCTCCATGCTCTTCGATTAATGCTGGATTGACATCCTTTAGAAAATAAGTTGGAAGCAGTGCTTTAAACCAGCATGTTTGAGGGTTGAGTTCTGCTATACTGTGTCCCTGCAGCAATCTCATATCTGCTATGGTTCAGCAATGGTGCGGCAAACGATGGCAGACCTAGTGGCACCCCCACCCCAAGACGCCTCACTGATTGGCGCCCCAACCGAACAGAACCCCGACAGCTCCTCCCTCAGCAGTGGGTCCTCCTCCGAATATGATGAAATAGATGATTGGGCCACACCCCTATTCATCTCGCATGAGGGTAGAGAGAAGAAGCATCTGGATACTGAAAACGTGGAACCAGAGCCACCCGAAAGAAGAATCGCTTTAGTGGTACCCAGCAAGGACAGACACACTGAAGAAGAGGTGACATGGAGACAAGACAACCAGAGGGGGGCACTCACACTGGAGTGGCGCACTAGTCAGCTGACACAAGGGGACAGCACCTCATCGCTGGGCATGGAGGACGAGGGCTCCAGTGGGGGGCGGGTCCCTAGAGAGAGTCTGATCAAGAGCACCTTCTATAGCAGCTCTGAGGAGCTCTCTCCACTGTCCGCACGCCGGATGTTGCTGCGTCAGAAGAAGCGTACTAAGAGAATGGAGCGCAGCCGAGTGCGCCTGAGGTCCGCTTTCTCCAGTAGACTCGGCGAGCCTCTTCTCGAGCACATGGAGGACAGTGCAGAGGAGGACGAAGGCGGGAGCCAGAGACGGGGTTCATCCCAGTATCCTGTAACTCTGACCAAATCCTGCTCCTTTGACAGCGGCCCAATTGCCTGTTTTAATACACAAAGGCAGAGGAGGAGCAGGTCCCTGGATGAGTATTCAAGAAAGGCCCAGTCCACATCTGAGCTAAGGGAGTCAGGGGAAGACGATGATGGAATGGATGCCTTTAGCTCTCAAGAGGTTTTGGGACAGGACAAAAAATACACAGACACAGTTCACAGTACCTTCTCTGAGAGCATGGCACAGTCACCTGATATTGTAACAGAACCTCAGCAGGTGCTTGAGCTAAAAGAGCCAACCTTAGAAAAAGGCAAAGACTGCTCCTCTGAGTTTGCTACTGATGAGCTTGTTGAGGCAGAAGTGCCTCCGCCCAAATCAGATGACAGTTCTAAAACTGTTGTGTTAGAGTGTACTGCAAGTGATGATCTCTTCTCGGAAGACATTACAAAATTGACGGCTTCTGCATTTTCTCCAGAGAGGGTTGATGGTGCTGTAAATATTGAATTATGGGAAGACCATCAGGATACAAGCCGCATCCAGTCAGAAACAAAAGATCACTCAAACTTGGAGCCTATATTTGTGGAATCCACAACACTGATTTCTGTTGTGCAGGATGTCACTGAGTTGCTGGATTCAAACTACGGTCTAGACTTGTTAGAGAGACCTAGAAGCATGGATATATCCTTCAAGGCTTTAGAGACATTGGATTTGGAGGATAGAGCTCACTTTCCAATGATTCACAAAGTGAGATCACATGAAGTGATAAGTAAACCAAGTGATTTGGCTTTGCTGGTTCCAGAGCCGATAGAGAGGGCACATAGTGTGATATGTAGCATGACTGCTTCAGCTGCTTTGGAGGATGCGTGTGGCTTTAAATCTCATTCTACCAAGGAGCTGGGCACAGTCGAAATCCCTGCTGAAATTTCAATGAAGCGGGCAGATTCATTCCAAGAGCACTTTATTTATGCTCCTCAAGAGGAAGAGCTTTGTGCAAATTTCCCAGAAGCTGAGGTCAAACGTTCATGTTCAGAAGAGGATTATGACAAGGTGGACTCAGCCGAAGAGGTCTATCCAGGCCTTCTTGAAGATATTGAATCAGGTCATGTTAGCTCAAAGAGTTCTGTCACAAATTTATCTGACAGAGAAGAGGCCTGTGGTGGGGCAGGAGCCCGCCCTGGTATCATAGTGTCTTCTGATGAAGACCTTGAAGAAGCCATGTTTGAGAGTTCTTCTGAAAAAGTATCGTCCTACCTGAGCCTGGAGACCTACAGGGACAATGAATCTGATCCAGTGCTCAAGAACCGTCTGGAGGAGATACACACATATGAGGACCACAGCCAGATGACAACTGAAAAATCAGGATGGTCCGATAGTGGAATCCCACTGGAGAAAGGTGAGTTCCTAGCTAGATCTGGTTCATTAAAAGTCCTTAACAGAAGCAGCATAGACATTGAGGAAGAGCTCCAGAGATACCCATCGACACCATCACTTGAGATAAAAACACTCCCTGGAAAATCTGGGAGAATTATGGGATTTTTCCGCCAGCACTCATGGACATGCCAGTCGTCCTCACCAGTGGAGAGGGTAGTCAAAAGACAGGCATCTGAAGGGGATTCCAGCGATTCACTGCAGCGACAACATGAACAGCTAAAGAATCCAGACCAGTCCATCACCAAGAGGATGAAGGCATCTGTCTCCAGCTTCTCCAAGGCTGTGTTGGGCAGGCAGACCAGTAAAGAGGACAAGAAAGATATTGAGGCTGTTCAAGCCATGGGTAAGTGACACAGAAATGTGTTTATGATCTCAGCAGTATCATTGGTTCTTACAAGTAGTCTTTCATTTAAATTCACGCTTAGTTTAGCTTAATAGGAAGAATAGAGTTTCAGTTGAATAATATGCAGACTAGTTTCCATTTCTATTCAAGACTTTGCAATGCCCGATTACTGTTCAGGATTATATAATTTTTCAGCGCTTTAATAATTATAGCCTTTTTCAGATCCTTAGAAAATGAATCATGTTTTCCTTGCTTCCTGAGCACAGGTCTTGGGTTGAAGAGTTCCCCACCTTTTTCCCATGGTAAATCACCTGAGGCACCTGGAGGCTCACCCAAAAGATCACCTGGATCACTATTCTCCTTCAAATTTCCAGGGTTTAAGAGGAGTAAAGGCAAGAAAATTATCTGAATTGTGTTGTACTGAAGAAATATTAACATTGGAGAAAATCAGTATCTAAAATCAGTTTCAGGACTATGTACTAGTTTATTTTTGTTTTACAAGCATATGCTGATCATGCACTTTTTTAATGTTTTTATTTATTTCTGAAAATAATTTGAGTGAGTCAGTGTCAAATTAACATGCACAATATAGTCGACAATGTACCTCTCTTGTGACAACTTTTTGTGCTTATATGGATCTATTTAAATCTATTTGCATTCTTTCAAATATAAAAATCTTGCATATATGTATGTATATATACTCACAGAGTGCTTTATTATGTACTATTAGAGTTATTTTTTAGACTTATTGGTTTTATGCTGCCTAACCTCTTTGACGCATTGTGTGTTCAAAGATGCTCTTCTGCATACCACTGTTGTAATGAGTGGTTATTTGCATTGCTGTCACCTACCTGTCAGCTTGATCAGTCTGGCTCTTCTGCTCTGACCTCTTTCATTAACAAGGTGTTTTGAATTGCTGTACATGCTGTATATGAAGGTCCTTCTGGACACCATGTGCACCCCTGTGAATGCCTCTGTCCTGGTATTCCAGGTCCAGCATTCCTGCAGGAGCTGGCAGACCAAGCGGTATCATTGGGACAAGAGGTTACACTGTGGTGTCGAATCTCTGGACACCCTTCCCCAGAAATACAGTGGTATAAAGGTGATTCCAGCCAATGGGGAACAGCCCTTTCAGTTGCAATGCAACGACACATTAAAACAATTCATTTGAACATGCAGGACAAACCATTTAGCTCTTTGCAACTGTAAACGTTGCAATGAACAGGCATTGGTAAAACAATTTAATGACTGCTATGGTTCTGCTCTATTTAAGACCATAAAGTTACACTGCATCGATTCAATGGCTTCCTGGTGACCAATTTTGCCTCTACTCTGACAGAGGCCAGGAGACTGAAGACCAATGACCAGATTAGGCTAGCTGTGATGGACAGGGAGTACCTATCCCTCACTATCTACTCCGCCAAAGAGGAGGACCTGGGGAGTTACCGCTGCGTGGCCAGCAATGCCACGGGGCAGGCATCCACCTCCTGCACCCTCATTGTGTCTGGTACGGCCCCTGTGGCTATGGCATCTGTCTTCCTAATTGGGTCTTCTTTGAACAAAGCTTGATGATCCCAAGTTTTGAGGGCTCAGGAACCAAGTAATCATTGTCTAATGTTCAGAAAAAATAGAGGCTCTTACCCTGAACTATCTGTATCCTTTTTTTCTATCCAGAGCTGCCCACCTACCCAACAGGCCTCCAGGTGTTCCACCTGCACGGGGATGGAGTGCTGTTGGTGTGGAAGCCAGTTGAATCCATCACAGAGCTCAGCTACTGCATTGAATACAGCAGGGATGGTAATAGCATAGAAACAGAATGTGCAGAATTGCTCAGCTCATTCAACTGCACTGTCAATTATAAGCAAGAACATTAATAAAATAATAGATTTACTAATCTGCTCATACAGTTAAAAACTAGCATTATTAATGTATGTGATAGATGTTTGCGAAAAGTGTTCACTATTATGTGTCAGCTATATAACCTGCATACTGCCTGCCAACCTGTTTAGCTACTTTCCTTTTGTATCTGGGCTCTTTCAGGTAGGGAGTGGAGACTGTTGGCTGAGGGCCTGGTAGACAGCTACTTCACAGCTTGTAGCCTGGCCAAAAGGGCACAATATGAGTTCAGGGTGGCCTGCCTTAACAGAGCTGGGAGAGGATCTTTCAGTGAGCCCTCTGTCCCCATCTCCATCAGAGCTGAGCAGCAAGGCAAGGATCACCATGTTCTGCACTATTTCAGATAAATGCTGGTGCTTCAAACATACTGTGTAGCATGTTTGGTTTATTATGTGTAGCCTGTGTATGTAGCCTATTATATATATCCATTCACCTTGTTACTGTGTAAGCAGTTTGATTTTTTGGTCATCGAGTACCAGTTTAGTGTCCTTTCACACAGCCGCAAGCATTCCTCCCCCATCCTTATTTAACATCAATCAAATTGACATCCCGTCCTTCAGAAATTCTCCCGATTCTTTTTTTTTGCTCGCGTTTGCTTCATATCATGGTAGCTAGTGTTGCTACCATGTTGTAACTTTAAGAAACATCTGTAAATCTCTCTCTCTCTCTCAGAACTCCTAGCTCCTCTCATCTACACAGAGTCCACTGAGTCCTTGGGTCTAACAGGGCAGGCTCAGTTCACTTTATCTACCCGACACCAAACCTACAGTTTCCTCTCTGAAATCAACAGGTACAGAGCCCCAAGTTAGACGCAAACACACAGCGTTCTCTCATTGCTAACGTGTATATTTCCCTAACTTTGTTTACATCTACTCAATGTTTACATCTACTTTCACCTACTGTAGCAGATTTAAATTTTTACTGGAAAAAGATTATCCTGCTGAAGGGATCATCTGCTGCATATTTACTGGAATTTGACTGAAAATCTTTTGATCAAGATTATTATTATTATTATTATTATTATTATATTTCCCTAACTTTGGAAACCATTGGACTACTCAAACGGGCATCATCGTCCTAAACCTCACTATTATTTAAAGGTAGATTGGATATAATGTGGAAGCAAAAGGAGCTGGGCCACAGAATGTCAAAAACAGTGAGGCTGCATTGACAGGAACCCTGCAGTGAGCATAGCAGGTTGCGAATGACCCCTCGCTTAAATGATGATATGGGTCTCATTCATTTATATTGGGTATGGATTCCCTGAAAACTAAAATATTATTTTTATACAGGTTTATACATCTTTATGATATACAGTACATGTATTGGTCATATCAGATCTGTAAGCATTAAGGTGCCTAAAAAGGAATAAGGACAGTTAGTGAAATGTCTTAAATGACGCAACTCTTTCCTTTGGTCTTCCACTAGGGGCCGCTTCAGTGTGGTAAAGCAGTGCCGGGAAGACCAAAGCGGGCAGCTTTTGGCTGGCAAGATCACACCATTCAAGCCACAGTGGCGCCAGTGGGCCCTGAAGGAATACCAGCTGCTGAGAAGGCTGAATCATGCTCACCTGGTGCAGCTGCACGTCGCCTTCATAACACCCTGCTACCTGGTTCTGATCATGGAGTTGTGCCAAGGCCAGGATCTGTTCCACCATTTAGCAGCGAGGCAAGCTTCTGTCTGAAGGCTGCCAGTGCTCACTCAATATGTATATGCTAAACCTTCAATCAAATCAATATTGTTTACACTCAATGTTTACATCTACTTTCACCTACTGTAGCAGATTTAAATTTTTACTGGAAAAAGTTTATCCTGCTGAAGGGATCACCTGCTTTATATTTACTGGAATTTGACTGAAAATCTTTTGATCAAGACTATTATTATTATTGACTGAGCACGCATGCTCTTTTGCAGCAACGCCCTATAGTACTGTCATCCCGCATGCTGCTTGCCTGTCCTTCTGTCTGTAATTGAACCATCATCTCTTGACTAAGCTCTGACTAAGACACTGAATTTTGAAGTAATTTGGAAAGGATATTACATTGCTGTGTATATGTGTCCTTTTTGAGAATACAATATATATTCTATCAGTGAGCTCCATAAGTCTTGGGACAAATCCATATTTGTCTTAATTTCCATAATTTTAGATATGTAATAAAAATATAGAAATGATAGAAATTACAGAACTTTTTACATACTTTTATACAGAGTCCACACATTTCAGTGTACCATAATATTTGGGACAAATGGCTTAACAGGCTTCTGAAAAGTCAATGTTCATACTTTGTTACTATATACTTATGTCATATGTATGTTATATCTATATTACGGATATGAGTTACTTCACAGCACATCATCCGGCAGTGTGTAGTTAGCTAGCTAACGCTAAGTGCAGTGGGGATACATTATTACAGTAGTGTTGCTTAGCTAACGTTAGTGCAGTGGGGATACATTATTGCTAGTAGCTAACGTTATTACTGTTGCTTGTGGCGTGGAAATACATTATTGCCAGCTAACATTAGCAATACTGTTGCCTAGCTATGGCAGGGGGGATACATTATTGCTAGCTAACATTAGCAATACCATTGCTTAGCAACCAAAAACTATTAGTCCGCTTAGCGTAGTGCCTAACCACCCAGCTAGCTGTGCCAATATCCATGATATACCACGGGTTCTCGTTCCATAACACTTAAATATACACTTTAATGTATTTCAACCAGGTTGGTTTTAACAAATGTTGTCACCATGGCCATCTGACTGCCCACTGTTTCTTCACAGAGACCTGTATGGTGAGATGCATGTGCAGACATTCCTGCAGCAGATCCTCAGCGTGGCAAACTACATGCACCGCAGGAGAGTTGCACACCTGGACCTCAAGTCCAGCAACATCCTGGTCACTGAGCAGAGTGTGCTGAAGGTGGTGGACCTGGGCTCAGCACACGTCTTCACCCCGGGCCAGCCCATCCTAACCGAACGGCTGCTGGAAATTGCTGATAGCAAAGGTAGAGGTCTCTCAAAACTGCCTATTGTCCTCTTCTAGTATGACAAATAATTAGAAATTTATTTACCTAATTTTCTGGCTTTTTCTGATCATCACTGGTGCACTTCATTTGTCAGGAGAAACCTCCCCAGTAAACCTCTAAATGTGCCACTTAAGTCTGTTATAGCCATGCTTGTCATCGCTATTAGTAGCCAGTCCTGTCTAGCATGCTTATACAGGACACTATGCCTGCTGGGATATTATTTGCTTCATGGGTGAGCCACAGCCGTTATACATATCTCCCTCTCACCCAAGCTTAGCAGAGACTACAGTACTACATACAGCATGTGACTTTTGATTTTGCGAAAACTGCTACTAATATATTGTACTCATCAGTGACAACTGACATTCCCAAAGCTCCTGAAGTTTTGGAGGGACAAGGTGTGGGCCCAGAAACAGACATCTGGGCCATTGGAGTTTTGGCTTTTATAATGTAAGTAGGCTATTTATAGCTCCTGGACAGCATAAAGTCCAGTAAAAATAACTTGAATAATCCTCATGTTCGGATTAAGTGGCTCCATCAATACTGGTGGGGTCCTGTAGCTGAGGCATCACATGGATGGTGGGGGAAAAACAGAACCCTTAAAGCAGGAATAGTTAAATACTAGTACGGCTGGTGTCCATTACTTCCCTCTAATGATCCCATGTTTTATCAATCACAATGTCTGGCCAATCGGTGTCATTATTGGATTATACACAGTAGAGAAAACTGAGCTTGAGGGCCAGATTTGAGTACCCCTGCCTTAAAGACAGGGGCTGTCCTTCATTAACATTTGTGGCACTCCGTTCTACAGGCTAAGTGCTGATGAGCCCTTTGAGAGGGAACGCAATATGAAAAAGAGCAAAGTGCAGTTTGGGAGGTGCTACTCCGGCATGTCTGAAGGAGCACTCAACTTCATGAAGAAGGCACTGAACACCAAGCCACAGTGAGCCATGTCCTTTTATGACTAGCTCATTCTTCAGGCCATTTATGGCCATAAAATGAATGAGAACCCTTTTTTGCTCTGTGGCAAAGGAATAACCACATTCTGAAGACCTTGACTTTGGCCTTCGATTAAGTTTGTGTACATTTCCAAATTGAATGTATGCAAAATCGATAAACCCTCCTGTGTTTGCAGGTCAAGGCCCTCGGCTACCGAGTGCCTCCAGATGCCATGGATTCAAGGGGCGCGTCCGCCGTCCAAGCATCGGGACGCCGTGGTGTGCTTCACCACGGACAAACTGCGTTCCTACCTGCAGGAACGCGAGCCACAGCGGCAACACTCCCACACCGAATTGGATGCATACCTCTTCCAGTAAGGGCGCAGGGCCGGCGAACACCTACCCACAGCCCGATTCTCATCCTCAGAACACAGACATTCAGAAAGTACCCATGCTGTGTTCAGTTCGAGAGGGACTGCACAGCTGCTCGCCAAATAGCAATGAACTGTTAACTATCAGTGTATTTCATCCAGTTTCCTTGCGGTTAAACCAGACGTTTTATGTAATTGCAGTGGTGGTGTTCACAGTATTATGCAGTTATGCAGGTTTATTTATTTATTTGAGAATGCAGTGCAAATTCATTATAAAATTCAGCTAAAAAAATAAGAGCAAAAACTTTGTCTCTGGATTTAATTTCTTGTTTCAAATGGGTCAATGTTTCAGGCTAGTACTGCAAGAAAAGATTTGGACTAGTATGCATCCAGCTTGCGGTTTTAGCACTGCACATCTCGGAAATAACTTGCACTGACGGATGTTTGTCAAGCGTGAGACAAATGACTACATGCTTACAGTGGTGCACATCACCTTTTATTTTACTAGCACGATGACATACAAAAACGTTACAAAGACACACTTGTAACTTGAGGACTGGTATTATGTTAAAGGGTGGTTCACTTCCGCAATCAGACATAGAACCAAAGTGCACTTTCTATGGATACTTCATAGTCATGCATTTTAAGTTGGGATGTTAAACACTAACAAAATGTAAATAAAAAATACATTTAAAAAAATTTAATTTAAAAAGCACTATTGTGGAAACCATTAAGCAACATATTGTTATTCAATAACTTATGTTCAAAGACCAAAGCAGTTTATTCGAAGGAATTATTTCAGTTTGAGGAAATGCTATTATTGGGAAGGTCAGTTCGTTCTGGCCAAGCTTGGCATTTGGAGAATATAGGTTACAAATACTAGCAGACCCTATTGTCAAATCTATCAAATGCATTACTATTAGCGTTTTGAGTGCGTTTTATTTCTAGTTGACAAACTATGAGTTGAAATTACACTATGTAATCCTATGTGCAATCAAACTTCCAGGGGTTTACAATTTCTCTGCTGGTGGTATTTTTAACATCCAATATTTAATTCAGAGCAGACATCTTGTGTGTTTGGTTCAAAGTTGTTCCATGTGAACTTTGCCCTGTGCATGGGTTCTGTTTACACCTTTCCTTTGTATTGAAACCATTTATCAGTGGAGAATATGACTATGGTTTTATATGTATGTGGGGTGCACACTCAAAAATCATAAGCCTATAAATAGTTTAAAAAAAACAAAAAACAAATTTTCAAAACATTTCTATAAATGTACAATTGAAAACGCAACAAAAATCTGACAGACTGGCTGCTTGCTTGGATCACGCGGTCTATAAAGTTTTGAACATGAATGTATATTTCAAAAACAAATTGATATGCAACCATAATTAGCAATTTAATGACATTTAAATAATATTGAATGTATAATATTCTTGAAAACAGTGTTGCTTCCTATTCTAACACAACTCATTATTATAATACACCTTTTAATATGTGCAATGGTCCTTCTATAAACAAAGTTTAGGCCTTCAAATGAACACGTAAACGGAAGAAAAAAGCTTTTCAACCGACCTTGTAATTTTTCAGTATCGAAGCAAAGCAACGTACAACAACATCTTTAAAACAATGATCTAGATATTGACAAAAGAGCACAATGAATATAAAGAAAAAGTCAAAACAAAGAAAAATAGATTTTAAAACACTGAAAAGGAGATGCCTTCAGCCAATTTCCTGTTGTTGAGCATAATCAGTTTTTAAATGGTATGTGTGCTTTCTTGTGTGAAGCAAATTCAGCATTGTGTTCCTGAAGATGTAACTCATAGCTGCCAAACTTACACTAGTAAATATACACTGATAAAGTAAATATACACAACTGAGAATTTTCTGAGGAACTGAGGGCAGCAGGAGCATCTGCATCTGCGAGTGTTCTGAATGAGGGCGCATCATTGCTTGGGTCCCTGGCTTTCATAGGCTGTAGCCTAAACTCCTCTTTGTTCTGAGTTTATGATGGGATTAGCCTCTTGATCTGCACTAAAGGGTTACAAACACGCTTGGTATGCCACATAAACCAGGCACACATGCCCAGCCCAAGGTGTGATCGCGCTACATGATACACTGTTATATCATTTGAACTTTTCATTTGTTTCCCTCATTTTTCAGCCAATCTGAACAACCCTTAATCCTTACAAATTACAGTGCAACTGGCAAAGGAGTGTTAAAACAGCACATCAATGTTGAACAGGAGTGTGCCACTTGGTGTTAAATTTTCCCATTTGCAGTAAAAGGAAAACTCTGCTACTGATCTGTAAGCATCTGGCAGAAAACGGTACATGGTATCAATGTATGTATGTATGTACAGTACGCGATAAATGCTAACCTGGACACGAAACATGATATTCCCAGTAAAACACCTCTGAACCCTTCAGGATAGAGGTGGGTCAGCTAGGACAGGAGCAGGGGATGGGATGTAAAATGGACTGGTAAACTAGCTGTGACGGAATGTTAGGATTTCGGAATGGAAGGTGGGCCATCGCAGTCTGAGGAGCGGCCAGAGAGAGGTGCTGTGCTGCAATTGGCTGCCTACGACTTGTTGGCTTCCTGGACTTTTGCAATTTCCTGTTTGTGTGGGAAGAGAAAGGAAGTTCAGGCAATTGGTCACTGATAAAGACATGCGTGATCTTGAATCAACACTGCCCAGCCTGAATTGTACGAGCAACAGTCGGGGGATACTTCCGCTTGTCTGCAGAACAGGATATCCATCATACTTACATCAACAAGAACGTCTTTCAACTTCCCATAGGCTTCTTCCAAGTTGTCATTGATGATCACAAGATCAAATATGCCAGGTTCCTTGCCTAAAACAGGTAAAAAAAAAACACAATTTGAAGAAATATGCTGTCATAATGCCATAAATTTGTATTTGACAAAAGCCAAAATGCCAAAAAGGATGGCAGTTAATATAAGTTTGCAACAAATCAATTAACAATTCAATAATATATCTACTGTACATGGAGGTGAAGCTGAAAGAGATGTTCAGCATGGGATTATGGAAAAATATGATGATGCTACATAGCCCATAGATTTTCCCCAGTAAAAGAAACTTACTGAGCTCAATGTCTAGTCGTGCCGTTTCCAAACGCTTCTGTAGGCTCTCCTCTGTTTCAGTCTGTCTATCCCTCAAACGCTTTTCCTGAAACCAAAAAAGACATAAGAATGAGCAGTCCATAAATTAGAACAGTACAAACATAAAAAACAGAAAAGTAGTAAAAGCTAATTTTTAACGCTTTAATTATTTGAGGTCTGCAGTGCACTCAGACTCAGTAAGCATACTGAGGACCACTGTCCTAATTGGAATAATGGACACAGCAATAACAACATTAATAATATACATATTTCCCATATCAATATAGCAATGTAAATGGCAGAAGGACTAAATCCGGACTAAAGTAATGTGTCAGTTATATTACACCTGCATGATATTCCGCACCTTACTTTTCAATGTTAAAAGCATACTATTGTGACCTGTGTCTGTTCACTTCTGCCCAATACCTTGCTTGTATACTTGTATTTGTTTTTCTAAAAACTCCTCGGGCCTCTTCTGGGAGTGGCCTTTTCCTTTCTGTGCTGTATCTCAAAAGCATGAGTCCAATACACTGAACTCATACACTCCATGGGGGGCGACATGGCTCAGGCAGAAAGAGCAGTCGCCTGGCAGTCGGAGGGTTGCCAGTTCGATCCCCCACCCAGGCTGTGTCGAAGTGTCCCTGAGCAAGACACCTAACCCCCAAATGCTCCTGACGAGCTGGTCGGCGCCTTGCATGGCAGCCAATCGCCGTCGGTGTGTGAGTGCGTGTATGAATGGGTGAATGAGAAGCATCAATTGTACAGCGCTTTGGATAAAGGCGCTATATAAATGCCAACCATTTACCATCTATGATCCAATAGACGAGGAGATGATTGGCTACTACAGTGGCGATCTGGCTTTGTGAGAGATTCGCCTGGATGGCTAACCATTAATCAAAGGGCCGGCCAGCTTTCAGTAAACATTAATTAGCTGCCGCGTTATATAGCAAACTAAACTCCGTTTTGTACGCCAGCTGGCTAGCCATGATAGCTGGGTCACAGTACGAACGTTATATTTTTCTGGAGATCCTACAAATGTATTTCCTCTGCTGGGCAGAGGTCATGCCGAAATTAAAAAGACAATAAATTAATATATTTGTGAGAATGTGTGCTTATTTTACAGAATTCTGCAGGTAGAGCAGACTGAAATGCACTGGTGGCTAGCATCAGCACTAGGTAATGTTTAGCTAAAGTTAGCCAACTAAATACAAACAGGAGTAATGTCAGTTGAATAGCTAGCCTGTATGGAAAGTGACAACTAAAACTGATGTTTTACGAATCATATTAGAGAGCGGTTTCTTAGTTCATTGCTATCGTGGCACAAGTTCATCTGCAATGAATAGGGCGTATAGGATTTTTCTATGTAAACACAGCAGCGAGAATTTCTGCCTTTAAGGTTACACCTCTCCTTGGTGCTGACCAGCTCTTACCAGGATCTCCATGGAGGGTGGCTGGATGGACACATAGATGGGGTTGAGGTCGGTCTTCTTGATATTCTTAACGCCCTGTATGTCAACGTCCAGGATGCAGATCAGGTTCTTAGCCTGGACGTCCTGCACCGAGGCCTTACTGTGGACAGTGAAATTAGCACATTACAGTAATCATAAAAAATGTGTACAGATAATCTTTATTATTTGCAGTGCAGCAGCTCTGGAATAGCCAACTGTGCCGTGCTGAACCTGGATTTTCTCAGGGTATGGACACAAGGGTCCTGTAGAGGCTTCTGACACTTGACTGGTCTACCAGTAGGTATCACATGCAAAATAAGGGGCAGGTGGGTGTGCAGATGATGAAATCCTCTTTCTCAAAAATATTACCAACCCATTTGTCCTGGACAGACAGAAAGATCAAGGCTTTGACCATAATATTCTGTGTCTGACATTCTGACCCCCCTGCAGTTGCCTCCTCTAAGCCAATCAGAGGCATTTATGTGACCTGTACCACTGACACAGTTCAGCACAGAGTTAGGGTGTAACACTGGACCACCATTTCCTTCAAAACCCACCTCATTCAATCAGTTACACCTTTTCCAAGAAAACGATTCCACGTTACCAATGCACATTGGAGACTAGGTTAAGGCCAGACATTTTAAATCTAGTGTACTAGTTTCCTGTTGCTAGTAGCCACAAACATCAGCCAGTCAACTATTGTGACATTCACAAAGTAACACCTACTACCATGCTGGTAGATCACGTGCCATTACATTTAAATACAAAGAAATCTGCCACTTGATTGGCATACAGAGCGGCCAGTCTTTGTTAAATTAAGTTACCATAACAACCAACTTATTGGTCGCTTGTGCGGGCTTCTGTTATCAGCACCTCGCAGAAACACAGAATGCAAAGCTAACAGAAAACTCGAAGCTCATTCATTCATTCATTCATAGCAACCTAGCCTACCCATTTAAATTACTATTTAAATAGCGAAAGAATTATAGAAAACTGAGTGCGGGACCAAGTAATAAGCCAAAAACATACCATTTCCATGCAAAATGGGAGGAAGATTTTTTTTTCTTCCCTTGTGTCCTATTATTGGAAGTGCACTTGCCTGATCTGCCAAACTAGCATCGCTATTCCAAAGAAAGGAAATGTGGAGAGACACTTTCGAACCCTCCATAAGAGCTACGGCAGTGACTTCCCTGCCAAAAGCGAGTTGGGAAAGACAAAGGCGAGGGAACTGAAATCACAGTTAATCGGACAGCAGTCACTGTTCACAACGCCGAATTCAAAAGCAAAGGCAGCTGTGGTGTGGAAGTTTTGTTATTATTCTATTATTTAAAAATAATCCATGTAAAGAATAGAATGAATAAACTAAGAAAATCCCCATAGATTGCGTTGTGCTGACCATTGGAAAAGTAGTTTGGGCACCTCACAAGAGGAAAAATGATGAATTATTAACCATTACCTATTAAATATTGTGAATAGTTCCCAAGCTGTAAAACCATACAGAATCATTCATCGGTCAAAAAAAAAATTAATAATAATAATAATAATAATAAAAATAAAATAAAATTCTGCACGTTACTGTCGGCATAATGTATGCAACACTTGATTGTCGGTACGCACCTTGTTCCGTACATGTTCCCAGAGAACTCTGCGTTCTCGATAAATTCACCACTAGCAATCCCCTCAGTCATCTGCTCTCTCGTCACATAATGGTAATCTGTGGGCGAGAAGTGGGTGGTGACAGGGTGCATGAGGTTCAAGGCCACAAGATGCAAGGATGATTCTACCGCCTTGCAAATCCTGTGAGGTCAGATTTTAACACCAGGAGATGAGCACATGCACCTAATCTCCTGGCTCACACGCGGGGGAGGTGAGCATCTTCAAACACCTGATAATGCCTAAAAGGCTCATCGCTGTATCCTCCCACCGGCAGACAGAACTCTAAAGCCCCTTTCACATGATCAGCGTCCATGTTCAATGGCAAGTAAGGCGTTGACTACACATGAGAAGAATGCTGGCAGCTGTTGAAACTTGTCGTCATCCAACCAGTTTGTTCAACTGTAACAAGCCGCAACAATATGTGATAGTACTAGGTTGTCTGCAGTTATAAAAGGCTAAATAGTTTACTCGCTTTGTGAAACCAGTAATATGGAGTTGATTCCAAGAAAGTAACTGGGCTAACTCAGTTAGCCATGTAGCCTAGGTGAAACGGCTTGGTCTGTGGTGCTAGGTGGCGTAGGCCTGCTTCATACACTTAGTGAACACTTTATAAGCTATTCATTACATTTATTTTTTTGACTTAAGTCTTCTGCTGCTGTAGCCTATCCACTTGAGGTTTGATGCGTGGTGTGTTCAGAGATGCTCTTCTGCATTCCACTGTTGTAATGTGTGGTGATTTGATTGCGTTACCGTCACCTTCCTGTCATCTTTGACCAGTCTCTCATTAAAGGGGTTTCTGCCCGCAGAACTGCTGCTCGCTACTTGTTTTTTGTTTTTCGTACCATTCTCTGAAACCTCTAGACACTCAAACCACCGTCTCACACCAACAATCATTCCACGGTCACTTAGATCACATTTTTTTCCCATTCTGGTGGTTGATGGGAACATTAACTGAAGCTCCTGACCCGTATCTGCATGATTGTATGCATTGCACTGCTGCCACACAATTGGCTGATTAGATAATCGCATGAATAAATAGGTGCACTGGTGTTCCTAATAAAGTGCTCAAGGAGTATACCAAGCTGTGATGCAACAGGACATGTCAGCTTCAAACAAGGTCAAAGTTTAAACAATTTGAACCCTGATGCCGCTCAATTTGACTATTTTCATCTGTGCGCTAAGCCATCAACACTTAATGGCTTGACACCATGTCCAGCATTTTTTTCATGCCCTGATATGCTTTCTAAACAAAATTGGTATACGGTATTACCAGTAGTTAAATCACGGGTTACGCTTGCCATGCGTGCGCGACAAATAGTTAAGTAACAAAAATAAAAATAGACTTGATAAATTAGAAGTTAAATGATTAAAACATTTCGTGGAAAAGTGCATTTCATAACAATGTGAATTATTTTCATAAATGGGCTTAATTTGATAAACTCACACACTTAAATTTTTATCATTCACTGCCACTGCTCTGCCTGTTTATTGTTTAACTTGTGAGCTGCCCAACCACTTATTGTTTAGTATGTACACTAGGCTCCCTCCAAGTTTGCTGCAAGCTTCTGAGTATTATTTTTCCATCTATTGCTGTATTTTAGAGTTTTGTAATTTGGTGAATACTGGAAGGTTCAGTGTCAAACTGAAGCTCCTTGGTATCAAGGCCAAGCAGGAAGGAAACTCAGTGCTTCATGCGTGTCATTTTTATGTCTTGGGGTAATTCAAGCCTAATTCAAGACCCCTTTGGAGGCACTGGCAACTTTTGTCCTATAACCAGCCTGTGTTGGCACTCTACACAAAGAAGAAAAAATATCAGCTTTTGTGAGTGCAAACCTGCTATCCTACACCTGCACATCTTGTCCATTGTTGTGTTTTTATGCTACAATATGGCATTTCTTTGCATAATTGTATGCAATACACTCAAAGACTCCATCTCCGAACATCTTGCATAGATGCACCGCAGGGTTACATTTCAGTCAAAAAATACGGGAAATGGCAAAGCTAGTCACAACACAGTGGTCACAGACAACTCTGTTACTAAGGGGACTATTTGTCATGTTAACATTTTCATTAGCAAGACAATCTTGATTCGGTTATAATGGCTAATTATTTAATCTATAAGAATATACAAATAAAATATTTAACACTACAGAGGAAATAAAATAATGACAAATAGGATAACCGTCAAAAAGTCCCAAACTATGAATAGGCTACGCTACAATTCCAGATATCCAAATTGAAGAAAATCTACTGAAATATTACCAACACTGGCTTTTGATCAGATGTTGCAATAACGTACCAATGATTGGGATGAATAGAAATAAATTGTATAAGAATAGTTATCCATATTTTATTTTCTCCATTCCAAGTTGAAACAAATAATGTGTAACAAGGGACATGTTTATTTTAATTTGCTATTCAAAGTTGAGGCCAAATCATGAAGCTAAAGAGGAGATGGTTTCACATTAATGGAGATTTCAAACTTGATCGTGGGGACCCACAGTTTATGTTGTTTGCCTTACTACCTGCAATCTCTGAATTACACAATTGCTGCTAGTTGCTCTCATCTACACTTAATGCCTATGAAAGAAATAAATTACGCAATTAGGCTCAAAATATACTCACATCCCACTTACTATTAATCAGTTGGACCATACAAGTTCCTCCAATGTGTTGTATGAAAAACAGGGCTTTCACTTTTTCCTGAGAGAAATCTACCATCAAAATGTCAATAAAATGTTGCACAAATGCCTAATTATTATGGCCCAATTTGTATTTCCCATTAAAGCACACGCTCCTTGTCTGTCATTGGCACAACGTAGTCCTCATGTTGACCAACACCAATAAAAATAAAAAAACTCCAAAGGCAAGCAAAAGCCTAGAAAGCTTTCATATACCTGCACTAAGGAAGCAAACACCTGACTTATCAGAAACAGCTGAGAAGCCAACCGTTTTGGTTTTGGTCCCCTGAAATGGGGAGACTATGTATGAAAAGAGATTAAATTCCTCCATGGATCCCCGATATGGATGTTAATACCCTACAATTAAAGGTGACAGCACTGTCCAAATACTTACAGCATACATGTTATTCCGACAACCTTACTTGCTCAAGAGACTGACTGGAACAAAAACCAACATACACAGAGGGTCCCACCAAGTTTGAAAAAACTGTGGTAAAGCATGGAATGCCAACAAGGGAGTAATATCAGCTTCCCACCGTAACTCTATGGTTACTGAGCAGCCCTGGGTGTTCTGCATATTAATTTGGTGGCAGCTCATCACTCTGGTCCTGCTCATGAAGGTTGTGGCTTTAATGTATTGATCAAACCTATCCAAATCATGAAAGATAATTTTCTTTAAGTATGCAAACCTGCTATTCGTGATGCTTCTATTAAATCAACTGAATAAAGGCTGACAAGTTGTACTGTTAATGTAAAGAATTAATGTACTGCATAATACTTATTCTAACCTATAGGGAACACACAGAAAAGGCACGGGTTATTCCTGGGTCTAAAGACTGGTTCAAGGTCACCAGGGGGCTATTTTCAAAAGCTCCTTATTCCATAAAGTGCAGCTTCAGAAAAGTGTTAATTTCAGAAAGGATTGGGAAAAAAAAAAAAACAGTTCCACAGATTTTCATTTATTAATAGAAGGTCAATTCTTGAACATTGTTTGTCTCTTCGCTTTGGCTGGAAAAAGTCTGGTTTGAGAAAGTAACCCCCAGAGGTTAGCGCTTCAATCAGAACTTGCTTCTGAGATAAAGGAGCACATGGAAATTAGATTGAGGACCTTCTACTAGACCGTCAGATGACACGGACGACAGGACATCTGCTACAGGCAATAATGCTGCCCCGACAAGCATAGGGAGGCGATTCAGGCCTATGGAGAGAACGACAACAAAGAAGGCACAAGAGACTCCAGAGTGAGAAGAATCTAGCAAGGAAATCGCAATAATCCCAGGGTGGCCTGTCATATAGCAAGTCATTAAAAATAATTGTAAAAAACTAAATTATTGCAATGGTAGGAATGTGCATGAGCAGGCACGCAAAATATGTCCCTTGTGATTCCAAATCACCTTGCTGGTAATCACCCTCACATGCAAGCATACAAGGAACAGCCCGGGAATGAGGCCCAACACCAGCAGTAAGATTGATTTGATCTGAGTATCTGAGTTTCCTTGTTCCATATTAGTAAAATACAGTTGCCCCATAATCAGCCAGGATATCAAAAAATATAGGAACAACAGCATCTGGGAAACACAAAGGAAACTGACCTTGACTGAGGCAGACATCACAGGTGTATACAGAAGTGTTAACATCTTATTACTTTTGCTTCCTAAGTGTACCTCCACTACAGGATAGCCACCAGTACTGACAAGGGGGGGTTTGTGCAGGAAACCGAAGCCAATCTCCCCTAACTAAAACCGGCTGAGATGTGAGGCCTCTCATTGTAACATAGCTATTTATTGAAGTGTAGCGTAATCATCACTCCCCAGTTACAAAACTTCACCTCTTTCAACTATTGGTAAGTGGCAGCATCATTTCTGGGCTTTTTTTTTATTTTATTTTTTGGCTTAGTACTCCACTTTAACCACATCTGAATCGTTTGATGTCAAACATTTAACCCAGAGTTACAGTAGTACAATACAGTGACTTGCGGGGACTTCAGACTTTTACACGAAAATATCCTACCCATAAATTGTTTACACTATCCTACCTTTGCCATTTTCCTCTCCATGTCGGGGGTCCCTGGTCGTATCTGCAATGAAAGCAACAGCCAGTCACTACATTCTACTTTTAACAGTACAAAACCCTGTACACCTGTACACAGTATTTACATGAAAGGGCAGCTATCCTGAGTAAGTAAAGACTACATAAAACAGAGTATATCAAACAGAATCAAGACAAAATGACAAATTAATGCACAGGCAGTTCAAAAGTATTTATGCTGAAAACCATGAAAGAGAAACAATGCATGAATTGGTTCTTTTCTATTTAGCCCTCACACCTGCACTCAATGGACTATTATGCTAGCATGCAATGAAAAGACAGCCAGCATGAAAATTTTTCCACTTTTTTGTGAAAGGTGCAATGCCCATCAATACAGGGATGCACCCATCCCAATCCAAATTTAGGAGAGGAACTTAGTCAGACATACAGCCACACCAAGTAGGGCAAAGCACTTTTTGAAAACCCTGTCCATGTTTGAAAAAGAACATGACCGCCAGGGACTCGGATCAAGCGCTTAGCTGGTGGGATCCTTTTTCTGGATTGTGTGGCCAATCCCATTTCCAGGTAATCCATGGACAGAACAGCAGGCACACATGATGCTCTGGACCTGAAGCAGGCCAGGGGGAGGAAAAAAAGGTCGTTGGGGGTGGGGGTGGGGGTGGGTTGGAAATCGAGGTATACTCACGCGACACGCTGAAGCCGAAGACGCCCTCGTATTCCTTCATGAGCATCTTCAGGAGGGTGCTTTTCCCAGCCCCCGATGGTCCGGACAGCACCACAGGCCTTGGTCCTGCCATCGCTGGGAACCGGAGAGGGACGAGACACAGAGAGGGAGAAAAGAGAAGGAGATCGGAATTAATAAATCAGTTCCATACCATATTCCAATTACCACAATGCTCCCTTAGACAGCAGTCTTTAACAGACTTCTCTTGCCCGCCATCTGTAAATGATGGGACAGCAGCTCCATACCGATCACCCTGAACTGTACCTGCTTCACTGTGCTGCAACTGCACATTTCATGATAGGTTAAAACTGAGATAAACATCTCCCATGTTGATTTGCTTTGTAGATATTGGAGTGTGAAGCTAGAGACCTTGTACTTTCAAAGGCAACACGTCAAGGCCTAAAACTATGACGAAAAAGGTATTCAAAACCTGTGTCCAAGACTGAAATATTCACAAAGTAAAAAATACAGGAGGAATCATTACAATGAGGGTTCAACTTTGGCCAAAATATTTTGCAAACAACAAACTAATCAAAGGTGTCTTGATCACGAGTGCTTAAGGGCTTGTTGATTTATTTTTATGCACCAAGTGCCTTCTTTCCATGTTCTGGCAAGCCTGCCTGTCCACTCAACACACCAAGAGGTCATTAGGCCCGGCTGTCTGATTAGAGCACCAGGGTAATCCACCTGCCTTTTCCCCTGACATCCAATTTAAACAGGCAGTGTCAGGCTTCTCTAAAATGCTACAGAGCAGGTTTGACATGCATTTGCAACAGGCAACCTTTCTCAAAGGTGTGTCCAGGGTTTCATATGTATGTTACAGGGTCAAATATTTTATACACCCCCTCACTCCATTTGCAGCTACTTCATATTATACTGGAAACCGAGTATTTTCACACAACAATCAAACAAATTAGAGAAGTTTTAATTGAAGTTTAGAAAGCCTTTGCATGCCAGTGAAATCAAACAAGCGGTGCTGCTAAATTTTGCATGTTAAAAATGTACGGTGTCAAAAATTCTGAGCTCCATAAAAACATTTGTTATACCACATTTGTTCTCCTTCTTTCACCTCAGATATTCTCTATGCATACATGTTCCTTTTGTTATAGGATTAAGCTACGGTAAAGTTATAGTTGTTCTCAAGTATAAAATAACAAATATGAGGTACACCTACAGATATTCTCCATGCATACATATTCTTATTAAAAACTACTACTGTAAATAAATGACAAAAGCATGTTTGCACTGCACTACTTTGTAAGCATTTATAAGCATTTATAAGCATACTTCTGCTGTCCCAGATTTCAAATAGGAACACATCAAGAAATGTCAACACACACTTAAATTAAAATTAATTCATGTTGTCCGCATTTTATCCCAAGTTTTCATAGGTGCATTCAGTACAATCTGTTCTTATGAGATTTTAATATATTACCTTATGGAAATAGCATACGCATAATCCCCAGACTTAGCTTGCAGTAGGATCTTAAGCTCAGTGCGTTCAAGAGACATGCCTGAGATTGTCCTTTGTGATAAAAAACCTCTTGTTATTTGTGTCAATCGAAGAGAGCATCTTGTTACAGAAGGCATTAAGAGCAGTACTACAGAAGAGCTACGGTTCTTTTGCTTACCTTTCTCACTTGTTTCACTGTTAAAGCAAGAGAGTTGTTTGCTTGAAGCACTTGTAAATAAATGGGGAGGTAACGCCTTGCCAGGGTGTGTATGTGTGTGTCAGGGAGGCGGGTGGATATAGAGAGGTTGGCCCGCCCCCGATAATCACTTCCTGAAATCTCTTCAGCCAATGAATATCTTAGCTGCTGTACCATTTCATAATGTAGCATAACTTGTGGCTATGGGCTGTCTGTATGGCAAAACAGGACTAAATGGAGCTTGAGAGTGTGGTTTAATTTAGCTGAGGTTATGTGCTGAAAGCCAAGGGAATATGTCTTTCCTTAATACAAAGAACATTTAGGCACAATACTGCCTGAAAACATAACGGCTTCACAAAATGGCAACGCTATGTCACTTTCAGTCCATTACATGTATGTTTAAACATGGTGGAACCTGGATTGAGTCAACATAAGCAGAGCTGGCAGAAATGAATCAGTCAGACAGAAATAAACCAAATGTTGGACTCCGCAAGTTTCACCATCGGAATGCAACCCCGGCCTTCCTTTGTGGGGTTTCTGCTTCAGTGTTGGGCCTGTTATGCTCAGTTACATCATGATTCTGAATGCATGTATTGTGTGAGGCGCTACATTTCCACCCTGCGTACCAAAAGCGTGTGTCTGCATTCTATGCCGATCCAAACGCAAGCCTTTAAAAAGACAAAGCTGAGAGGATTATCCCGGAAAGGTCTTTAGAGGCAACTGCTGAAGGCCAGGAAAGATGTGTGAAACTAAGTGATTGGTTGTGTAGGGCATTGTACATGAGAGTGCCTCTCTGCAGACCCCCAAAAGGAAAGAGACTGTGTTGACCATGTTGACACAGGGTCAGCAAGGTTTGATGAAAAGACAATCGTCAATACAGGACTATTGCTTCCATCATTGGGCTGCCTCAATTCTGCCACCTCAGTGGAATGCTCCCAGAACTGATGAGTTGAAATAGCACAGTATAAAGCATGGGTTTTTCACATAGTGTTTGGTGTCTTTAGATGGCTAATGTTGTGGGAAATAGTTTGGGGTCATTGGTGGTGTAGTATGCTGGTTGCTGAATAAAGATCTTGAAACAGCATTTAGAAATAAACCACAGGCAATGCAAGTTACCTGTGAGTCACCATCCAGCTGTGTTACAAAGGTTAACCAGGTTTGTTAGGCATACAGAGATAACATCAGCAGGACCATTGTTGTTATAGCTGTCTTATGACTCTTTATTAGATGATTTGTTGTTTTCCTGTAGAGCCACACTATTGGCGGACATTTGCAGTTCCTTTTGTTGAACTGTTAGAACAGAGGAACAGTTGAACTTATCTTTTGGAGTCAGATAAACGAGAACAAAATAAAATTAACCCTGTTCCAGTAGCATTGGTCAGACTACACACGTTTCCTTCACCTCTGATACTTCCACCTTTTGGGGGGTTTCTTACAGTTGAATTAATTAGCAGATTATTAGGGAAATAAATTAAATATTCAATTTCTCATTTATTTTGATTATTAATTTTATTACAAATATTCATTACAATCCGACGCTTGTTGTAGGGCTGCTCTTAAACCACCACTTAGACCATGTTAATTGTCCAGCCATCTGCAATCAGACTGCAATTGATATATTTGAGTTGACACCTAGTCATTCACTTAACATCACATGTTGCCAGTCTGAATTTCTAAATGGGTAAACTCACCCCCATTATTAGAAGGCAACAATTCTATGCAAGCTGATTTAACCTGAATGTTGGGAAGTTTGCATAACTTCCTATACCCCAGTTAACAGGCACTGGCTAATGGAATATTGCAATTTTGGAACGTAGGGGATTTCCAAATCTGCATTCTACATTAATTCAGTTGCGTTCCGATGAAAATAGTTGGCCAGGCCTAATACAATATGTGCCTTAAGCCCACAATAATTACACAATACATGCCCGCAGGCAGGAAATAATCAGCAATAAAAATACAACTTTAAAAGGCCAACAATGATAAACATGAATAACCCGTTATCCGTAGCACCTGATCACAAATAATTATCACAACATTGCCGGGCACAAAGAATTTCGCCTTTCAATTCTAGCTTAGCCTACCATCGACAGCATGTTGTGGAGGAGGTCATTAGGAATGCACATTTTAAAGAGGAAAACTTTACAGCAGTAATACTAGCCTTCTTGTTTACCGCACGCAGTAACCTTTTTGATGATACGCATAGAAAACAATGCAAATGCATGATCTTAAAAAAAGCTACCGAGGGTAGTGTTTGATTTCTCATTACAAATTAATTTCTTATGTATGCCAGAGCTGGAATATCAGGCTGCTGTCTGGGACAAAGAGTCAGCTCAGGTCCTGAGGGCTCAGCATTGCCCTACCCAGGAGAGCATCCAGACACACACCCTTAATGAAGGGTGAAACGTCCTATTTACCTAACAGATGGGAATACTACTAAAGCAAAAAGTGCATATATTCATCACTTACAGAGTTAGTGCTGCAATAGAGATAGCCTACCCATCTTACATTCCCTCCAACATGTAATTGTGACCTCCAGGGGCCAGATATGGTCACCTACAAAGTAGGACTATGTCACTATTACAGACACTGCAATATACAGTATAACAATCCATTTTTACTATGTTACCAGGTTTTGCTCACTTTTGCTAACAGCAGTCTAATTGCACTAAACAACTTTTCAGGTTGAACATTGCCCGTTAACATTTAATACAGTCTTAAAAACAAAAACGTAAAGAAAATCATGAAAATACACATTTGTAAAGATCCCCAGTCCATGTTGACCCCTTGGCTAATTGCTTTGGAAGGAGGTGGAGTGTGGGATTAAGCAGCCCACTGGCCAAGGAGAATAAAATAGCTCATAAAGGCGATTACATTTACACGTAGGCGTAGCCTAATGCTCAACAGCTAGTCTGGAGTCAGGCATCGGATGTACTCTGGCTAATTGAGGGAGACATCGGTAATTAATGGGTCGATTCATGTGCATGGCACATAATTAAGCAGCACCTTCAAGCAGCACCTCCCCCCGTCCCTCCCTACCTCCCTGTGAACCTTAATTGTTGTCTTTGTGATTTACTTTGTGTATCTGTATTTTTAGTTGGCTAGGTAAGCAGTGTGTGGATAGTTAAGTTTGGTCACTTTTGCTTTGTTGTTTGTTTGTTTATTTGTTCGTTTAAAAAAATAATAATAAATAAAAAATAAAAATAAAATCTTTACTAATCTTTGTTGTACAGGTAGCAGTTGAAATTGTACTTCCCTCTAGGGTCTTTCAGCGCACTTATCCCTGGTTATGGGTATGCACTTTGTTGTGCGTCGCTCTGGATAAGAGCGTCTGCCAAATGCCATTAATGTAATAATTACACAAAGATTTGGCTTAGACGGAGTGCCTACATTTTCATGGACCATGTTGAAAAGAAAAGCAGCCTGAGGCTGAAATTATTTCCCGATTGTGGATCTGGTGTCCTGCCCAAATCTCAACCCAAAGAGGTAGAGTAACACTGCAAAATGAACCCTGGCCCCACAACGGCAGACTGACATACCTATAGTGAGCTGTGAATGAATAAACTGTGGGCCAACGGCTGATATGACAGGCCTATGAAACAATAACTGAAGCGCACAATATGATACAAGGGACAGTTGCACAGTGTAAGAGGTACATTTTATTATAAATACTCCTCTGAACGAGAAGTGCCACGAAAACAGTCTTTCATAGTAATTAAAAGTATTATGAATCATTAAAAACAGTTATATATTGTCTGAAAAGCACATGGGCTTGAATACATTTAATAACCATATCAATTTTAACAGATGAATCAGTGCTAAGCAAGTGAACAAGTGTTACGGTGAACAAAGAATAAAGATTCAGAAAAGATCATCTCATGTACACTAAATTTGACATTTGCATTTTTAATCTTTGTTACCATCTGGAGTTAGTCTTGGCATTAATAAAAATCTAAATCCTACATAGTGGCAAAGTAAGAGCCCACAGATAAACAGTGACTAAAATAGTCTCCATCGTCACAGTTTCAAAGCCATCTTAGTACTGTTGCTCTCTAATGCCATCTTGTGACAACCCAAAACAAAAGTTGATCTTTGTTTTATTCCTGGCCTCCAGGGTTTGTAATTATTGTGCTCAGTAAACAAAAGGCTAAAGGGGAGCTCAACATCTCTAATCATTGGTTCCTTATACAGCTGATAAGCATCAGCTCAAAAATTACATAACAAAAAAAATCTTAAATACTCCACTAAAATACTCCAAAATATAAAACATTACATATGGATTTGTATGCATTTCAACAATCATTGTGCAGGACAGAAACCTGACTTACAGCAACAAACCCACAGCAATTGTTTTGATTAGGAGTTTCCATCGCCCTCAATGCTGAATGGTCCTGTGGGGCTGTGCACTGCCGCCCTCGCCTGAATGCAAGTCACGGCTGGGAGAGTTCAAACTCAAACAGAAAAAGCCCTGTGTGCCGGTAAGGGCCATTCGGCCTGCAGGACTTGCCTGAGAGGGAGCGCTGTGGAAAGGCCTCCATCACAGCTGCAGGTGACAGAAACATTCTGTGTGTGTGCCTCTCGAGTGTTTCAGGTGGAAAATGAAGTGCTCCTGTCAAAATCAGAGCTACGGCTACCACTAGCATTTCTGACGTGAGACTGCAGTACAATTTTTAGGAAGTATGATTCCAGCACACAGGCTTATGACTAGCCTTGGTCATATGAACATACCTCTGATAACTTTACGAATGTCCGAGCGACTGAAACAACTGTCTAAAGCTAAAGGAAAGCTCTCAAATATTGTCATTTTCATGCCACAGTAGTATACTAGAGGTCTATGAAGTATGTGACACACATGGGCACTCTTTTCCAACAGCCCAGTCTATCGTCTGAGCCTGGTTTACATGATGGTGTGCTCATTAATGTGTGAATGAATGAAGACATCATATAAACGATGTCATTGTATTAGATGCCTTGTTGCATTCGAAACAAGTGAGCAAATTGTAAGTTTAATATGCCTGACAAAGTGTATGTTTCTGCTAGGCAAATTACATTACGGTACACAGCGTGCCAAAGGAAAAGTCATGTCTAGTTAACATATCTACTTTTGCAGTTTCCTTATAGAGGATATATATTTTATTTTTTTATTTATGGATTTCTAAAAACAAATCCGGAAAAATCACTTTAAACTTTCCCAGCTTCCAGCAAATGACAAAACAACCTTGAAAACTCCACTGGGTTTTGTTTCAAAGCAATTCATTGGACAGGACTTAGTAAGGATCTCAAAATAATAGTGATGGAAAAAGTAGTTCCATGTGCAGAGAAATGGTAAAACACAGCTGACCATCATATGAAATAAGTCAAGTTTCTTTATTCGATTTAATGACAGTGGTGCCTGCAAAACCACATGCTGCAATGTAATGATGGCTTCAGTAAATGGGGGGGGGGGGTGTTCTAATTCAATTCATTATCACATGAGTACAGTCAGCTGATTCCAATTTGAATGCAAACAGAAACATTTAATACTGGTAAATTTTGCTTTTCATGCTTCATCACAATTTCTGATCAGTCTATTATGAACCGACATCTGAAAGCAATCCAGGTCAATGCACTGACATCATGTTTGGAAATGTGAAGAAACATTGCTTCTATGAGCATTTAATCTACAGTCCCCTCCAAAAGTATTGGAACAGCAAGGTCAATTCCTTTGTCTTTGCCATACACTGAAGACAATTGAGTTTCAGGTCAAGATGTACATAACAGATCCAGCTCTTATTTCCTGGTATTTTTATCTAGATGTGTTAAACAATGTAGAACATATCATCTTTCAAATCAGACCACCCAATTTTAGGTGAGCAAAAGTATTGGTACATGTGACTGAACAGTGTTTCTTGTTGCCCAGATGCGTGATTGGTTAAACATCAGTCAGTGACATCACAAACAATCTCCACACTGCAGGGGTGGAGGTATCTCAATCAACCATTTGAAGAAGACTTAAGAGGCAGCAATATAGATGCTATACAATTCTATACAAGTACAGAGATGAGCCACTAAAGTTCTGGAACAAAGTTTTCTGGACTGATGAGACCAAGATTAACCTCTACCAAAGTGAAGGAAAAGCCAAAGTATGGAGAAAGAAGGGATCTGCTCATGATCCAAAATATACAAGCCCATCTGTGAAGCATGGCAGAGGAAGTGTTATGGCTTGGGCTTGCATGGCTGCTTCTGGGATGGGCTCGCTAATCTTTTATTGATGATGTAACTCATGACAGCATTCTGTCTGCCAATTTATGGAGAAATGTTTCCAAACTAATTAGGAGGAACTTCATCATACAGCAAGACAATGACCCAAAACACACTGCCACACAAAGGACCTGATTAGGGAGAAAAAGTGGAAGGTTTTAGACAGGACAAGTCAATCACCAGACCCTAATTGAACATGCATTTCACCTCCTGAAGTGGAGATTGAAGAGAAAAAAAACCCCAAAGCAAACAACTAAAATAGGCTGCAGTAAAAGCCTGGAAAAAAATGACAAAAGAAGAATGCCGACAGTTTGGCGATGCCAATGGGTCGCAGGCTTGATGCAGTTATTGCAAGCAAGGGATATGATACCAAATATGTAAGGCATAATCCACGTCAAGGTGATCATTACTCAGTTCTAACGCTTCCAATTTCCAAGTTCCAATACTTCTGCTCACCTAAAAATTGGGTGGTCTGATAACAAAGGTGCTATGTTTTTAGTATTTCAAAAAATCTAGCTGAACTCGAGTTCATCTTTTTATCTCAACCCCAAATGTATTCAGTGCAAAAATAAAGGAATTGGCCTTGCTGTTCCAATACTTTTTGAAGGGACTGTATAACCTTACACATCAATGGTGCACAGGCTATCATCACATCACAGGGCCCTAGAGTTAAAGATATATTTTTAAAGTGGACAAAAAAAACAACCTGTCTTAACCTGATGTTACATAAGAACATCAATATGAAGTACTAACTAACAGCATCAATAATGGACCCGGTGTGAATGAAAACCGTTAATGTTAAACAAATGAATCAATACAATATCGATACAATTGACTAATCAAATTAGCACTCAATCTCATTTCAAAAAAGAACACGCTACAATATAATACAATTTAATACCACCATGCGTCATGTTTTTAACGTTGTCGTAACGGTAGATAGCTCGTTTATGTTAGCAGGCTAAGATTACACGCTAAAAAGTAACTTTAGTGCTTATACTAGCTAGCTCGTAGCAAATTTACACGTACACTAGTAGCAAAACAATAATGCACGTGATAGCTACTTGAGACATCGGGGCCAGATCGCACAGCATTTATACATTTTAAACCTACCTGAAAAGATTCTGGAAAAAAGCCTTAAATACATCTGGAAAAAAAGTGGAGCAGAATCTCAAAATGCTCTCCACCACCTCCTTCTCTCCGTCTTACAATAACTGCTTTCCGCGTGAGAGCCATTAGGTACTGACCCGACGTCATCACAGTGAGACGAATAAAATGAAATTGGCAACTCCATGGATTTCACTTTCCTTTAAAGGGACATACTATTTTTTCCCCCAATCAGGTTTAAACTTGCAGAGCAATTGATCATGACACGTTTTCAAAATTCAGTGAAACTGAGAGTCAAAATGTGCTGAACAACTATGGTGTTCAATATCATTATATAATTACCAACTGCATCAACGCCAGCTAACACAACAGTTGAATAAGGTTAAATTCTATGTTGCTGTTAAATTAGCTAATTTTGTAGACTATTTTCACTTCATTTTCCAAAGCAAGCTGGTTTAAATGGCAGCTATTACTATGTGTATATCGCAATCCGACCACATGCCCAGATTTCTGTAAAATGTACAACAAATTTGAAAAATACTGATTTTACTGAAATCTGATGGCGCTCAGATTTCTGCAAACATTCACTTAACACGATAGCTAAGTTTAATTATTTATTTTTACTGCTGAGCTAACTTAAACTAACAAAACATGCCAAACGCCACCGAATACTTCCATGAATTACGGGCAACGCTAACGTTACTTAATTTCAACGTAATCTGCGCCTTCAAACAAATTTGAGCTGTGACAATACAAATGAAGACGGATGCATACGGATGTGTGTTTCATGCGCGCGCTGGGCAGTGCTCTTTCTGTCTGACTAGTTTAGTTAACTAGCTAGCTGAGATTAGGCTCAGTAAACTGCGGAAATAGCTGACACGCTTGCTAGAAAATAGACTAGCTGTTGTTGCTAGCAAAATAGGTATCCAAATAAGACAAGAAAATAAATAAAAACGACGAGTTTTGTGAACGTATAGTCCACGCTAGCTTTTTGCATTTACCTTGCGTTATCAAATACGTCGTCCTCCTACGAGGACGATTCAGGAAAGTCCCCGGATGAACACCGATAAAAGGCCGCAAAGCGGGGAAACCATGTTTAGACAAAGCTAATGGTGGTCAAATAGCTGGCTAATCAATATATAAAATTCATAGATTTCTATGAACACAATCGCTAGTACTTCCCACGTAACATAACTATGTTTGGTTCATCGAGATCCGGAGGTGTGAGGGGAGGACAAGATCAGTTCAACTGGGATGATGTTAAAGGCGATAAACACAGGGAAAATTACTTGGGTAAGACAACTTTTCGGTAAAGCTAAGTTTTGTAACCTATTAAAATATATTGTTAACAGTAACATGCCTGACGATGTTCCCGCATGGTGTAGATGGCTACATAACTGTTCTCTAATATTAGCGGTTAGCTGCCTAGTTGGATAAAGACGCCACAATGGTCGCTAATGTTAGCTGGCTAATACTCTGGAAACTTTTTAGGCTGATGGTAGCTAACTAATTGTACAGTTGGGTCAGGTTTACTTTAACTGGTTCCTGTTTATGCGTGCAGTGGCTTGTCATTGCTTCATACTCAATCCAAAAAGTTGATTATAGTTGGATCACGTAGCAACGTTATTTACAAAGCTAGCTACACTTTGATAATGTTCTGAATGCTGTATGAGCAAGCCTACGCAGGTAGCCGCTGATATTGATACGAAAACGTTATAGTTTCCCCCTATGCCTTGGCATAAAGCGTCGAAAATGTGCAAAACGTCACACTAAGATTTTATGCTTCTTACCTTTTTCTTTTGTATCGTCCCTCATTCCATTCCCTACCAGGAAATCTTTTGAACTTCCTTCAACGTGGCTAACTATATAGCTAGTGTGGATGTCTGACTCGTGGTAGCTAACGTTCGTTAGCTTGATACATAGAATACTAGCAGTCGAACTGAATGCACTTTGCCTGCAGAGCCAGGATGCCGATCGACCCCGTACGTATTTTATAGCAATGGGCACCAGTTTCGGTGCTACATGCATGTTCGCTGTAATCGCAGTACCAGATAGGTAGTGAAATAATGAGGAAGAAACGAACCCAGAAAGTTAGCTGGCTAAATATTCCAACGAAATGTAGAAGCTAATGTCAGGTATCTCATAGATTTCAATAACCTGGAGGTCAAGGTTAGTAAATGTAACATTACTGTCCTTATGTCTTTTGAAAAAAGCAAAGTGAAGTTTCCTGAAGCTGACTACTCTATGCTAGCTTAACATGTTATCAGTTAAGGTACTCATTAACTAGCTAGCTAATTAAGTAAGTTATTGATTCTGGTACAGTACAAAATTGGATGGCATAAATATTTATTGTATTGTATTGTATTTATTGTATTGTGTGGTATTAGTTATGGGTATGCACTTTGTTGTACGTCGCTCTGGATAAGAGCGTCTGCCAAATGCCAATAATGTAATGTATTGCTGTTCATGTAACTTTTAATTCCACTCGCTAGACACAGAAAACGGATAGCAGGCTTGCAACTAGTTCTCTTCAATTCAAGCTTTATTCTTTAGAATTTCTGCAGCATCCTTTGACTTTGCAATATTAGGAAGTCTTGTGACATGCATATTAAATTGGTGTTGCAATGTAAATTTAGAAGCAGTTACTACAGGACCACCATGCCACCTGTCCACTGCAAGCAAATGTTTACCACCACTAGAGTATCCAAATCGTGTGACATTTATGGATAAATGGATGCTTTTTTCCCCAGGCAACTCTCTCATGGCCCCAGTGGGCCGATGGCAGAAGGGTAAGGACCTAACTTGGTATGCCAAAGACAAGCAGGGCAAAGCATCACTATCAAGAGAGGAGGAGCTGGCTGCTGTGCGGGAGGCGGAACAAGAGGCTTTGATGGCTGCCTTGTAAGTCGGCTAGTAGCTTACTGTTTTTGCAGGGGTGCAGTAATGGGAAAAGCATTTGCAAAATATGTGACAGTTTATTCTCCTTGAACAAGGCCCTATGACTGACTATCATTTCTTTTCACAGAGGTCACAAGAATTTGAAAAGACAACCAACTGGTCTGACCAAAGAGGTATGAAGGCATCACAGCTTTTGTCTCAATTGTGGCTCATAAGGGGTGTCTCGGTGGCGCAGCCTGCAGAGCACTGACCGCATGCTCATTGTGAACCGCGATGTCAACGGTTTGAATCCGACCGTCTGACAATTTGTCGCATGTCTTTCCCTCTCTCTCGCCCCATTCAGTCTCTATATACTGTCCAATAAAGCTGAAAAAGGCCTAAAAAATATATAAAAAAAAAAAAAAAAAAAAATTGTGGCTCATACGAAAGTGGTTTGAAACGGGCAAACCCCATTGTCTATGTGTAAAATATTGCCAAAAGTAACATCACACAGAGTTGGCTATAACAGAAGTTATGGTCACCCTAACATGCAAAATTATTCCAGTGTAGGCTTAACTGAGAGCTGGATGGAACTTGTGTCTGGTTTGTCTTTCAGGACTTGGCGGATGTGTACCGGAGGGAGGGGGCAGCGGAGGGCGAGGGCAGAGATGTGGACCGCGTCTCTGGTCTCGGCAGCTCAGGGTGACTGACCTGGTCTTATTGTTGAACATTTATTGACCCACTGAAAATAAACCCAGTTCCCAATGCGCCTCAATTTGCCCGACAGTTAGGGCAGATGGTCTTTGAAAGACAAACCTTTTACCGTATGGGTTTGCGCACAGTCTGATTATTTGCCCTGGTGGCTTAGGGTGCAGTTATGGTTAGTCCTGATCCTGGGAAACATTTGTTTCAGGAAGTCTTACACCCATTGCTGTATGTAGTGTACCACACATGATACCATATTTAGTGTCTGCTGTTGTAAAGGAAGCTTATGTTAGGCTGTTGGTCTAAAAAGGTTGGTGGGATGGTTTTAATTAGATTTGATCACGACATGTGAAGAGATGACTGATTACAATAATGGAGTGCCCATCTGCAGATTAAGTGGTTTGATATTCTACTGTTGCCACCTAAAGCATCTATCAAAGGAAGTGCAAATGGGCTATTTTTTTTTTTTTTTTTCCTGAATTAGTTTGGGATCAAGAAGGGTGATGATGTCCAAGCAGGAGAAGGAAGCTGTAAAAATGGGCTTGCCAGTCTTCACCGTAAGTGTGGCATTTTCTTTATCTGTAGTTTGCTGGCCTAAGGCCCTGCCCAGCAACCAGGGCTTATAAATGCATTTCTCTCAAATTCTTTTCATGATCCTGTGATCATGGTCCAAATCATTTTACAGCATCACAAACCCGAAGGCCATCAGGAAGATTCTAGCATCAAGACTTCAGACAAGAAGAACAAAGAAACTGAGGAACTAAGGTGATGCTCCCATACAACCCTCAGAATTTTGTATGTAAAGTTATTTTATGGTATTATTTTTCTTCTTGATTCAAAGATGAATGGGTGCTGTAGACAAAATATGCTGGAATTTGTTTCAGGCTCAAAGATGTGTTTTAAGTTTAACTTCAAGTGTTAGCATTGTTGGCATTCCAGACAGCTGCTGGTGGTCAGAGTGTGCGACCCCACTTGCCAACACATCCTGCACCTTTTCTCCACCAGACACGAGAGCAAGAAAAAGAGCAAAAAGGAAAAGAAGAGCAAGAAGGAGAAGAAAAAGAAGAAGAAGAAAGAGAAGAAGCTTACGAAGCACTCGTCCTCCTCTTCGGAGTCGGAATCAGAGGATGATCTGAGAAGGTAATTTTTTTTTTTGTTTTTTTTTTTGTGTCTTTACAAGACGGGTGCCCAGCTCAACTGGAAGGTTACGCATGCACTGCTATCAGCTGTTGTTCTGAGAAAGATGTTTACAAATGTTCACTTTTTAGAACACACCACTGTTAAAGAATTATCACAGTTAGAGTGATACTACTACAGTCTTAATCTCATCTTTCAGGCACTTCCATTGGCTGTTGTCAAATAGGCATAAGCAAATGAGGTGAAAACTAACGAAGAAGAGATGGTGTAATGTGTAACTGAGTACTATTATTGCACTGAACTTCAGACGCAAACATCACAGATGAAAATAGGTCATGAACATTATCAGTATGTTTTGATAATGGATCAAAAGAGATCTGTATTTGATCTCCATGGTTACTACAATGGCTATGTTGGACCAGCTTCATGTCCTGTCATGTGTTTTTTCACCTGTGAACTCAGCTGATTTCCTCCATTAGTCCTCCCTCTTGGCTGACGAATTGCATTAATGAGCAAGTCCAGGTGATTGGAACAAAATACTGTGGAGGACATTTGCTTTCTGATTTTCCATTACTGTCCAATTTGCGGAGCACAAGCTGTTGCACATTTGCTGCTTCCATCCTGTGCCTGCAGCCGCTGGTTTTCCTCATGTTCGTCTGCACCATAGGGCATTTCTCTAAAGTGCTCCCATTGTAGGAGTGTTTGCTCCTGAAAACTGTGCTAACTGGACAAATCATTTATGTACTAATTGGAATGCATTAGTGTGCAAAAATGTTAGCATAGAGTCCTGCGTAGGACAAATCGCTGGTGCAAGTCTGTCGCCGATTACACGTCTCTCTGCAGGACTAGGCGACAGTGTACACTGACAGCCTCACTCATATATGGTCCCAGAACATCGCCTGTCAATCCAGAAAAACACATGAAATTAGTTGGGGTATTGTAGTGGCCTGTATTTGCATTCTGTTTTTGTTCTGCATGCACCATTCAAATGCATTCAATTAACTTTGAGTGAAGATAACTGATTTGATTTTGAATAAGTCATATACAGGGTTGACAGATTGCCCCATTAAATGCACAAATGAAATGCTTTCACAAAACGTTGTTATACATTAATGCAACAAAGAACAACATATTGCTGCTAATAAAGAAAAAATAGATGTCAGCATTTTCTGGGAAAACCTGCGATGCTCTGCTCCCCCCACAAGAGGGTGCAAGAATTCTATTTTGTCAAAACAAAATATATTTTATTGTCCTTGGCTCTGCTTTTGTGGACATTCATCAAGATCAGCGCAGCAAAAGAGGGATGGAGTTTTTCAGACATGGTTATAAAATGGAAAAGTATGAGAAGGAACAACATCTGGATTTGCAGAGTGAAATCTTGGGGTTTGGATGGCGGATCTCATGGGCTTTGGTAGGTGATGGGTAAAAGGGTAGGTTTTAGAGCACTCGTGAAGACCGGAAAGTTGGAATTTACAATTGACATGCTTTCATGCAGACCCTCGGATCTGCTGGTGAGGAGTTCAGGTTCGAAGGGGTTTGTGCACCCATATATCCCTCCTTCCCTGGCCCAGCGCCCCTCCCCTGCCACTCATTCATTCATGTGTGTACGCTTGATCTTCTCAGGAGGAGAAAGGATGACTCCCGCCACCACCGACATCATCATCAGGATCGCCATCCATCATCGAGCCGGCAGACTGGAGCCAGGCTCGGTGACAGCCATTCACCGGGCGGGGCAAAGGGCGAGCCCCGCCCCCGTCCCCGCTGCTCCCGCTCCCCCTCCCGGCGACGGCAGCGGCACGACACGGACCCTTCCTCGGACGGGGGGGGCTACGCTGGCCGCCGTCAGGCCCCCCCGTCCCCCCCGGCCGGCGGCCATAAGCGGCGCCACGACACCGACTCCGACGACTGACCGGGCCCGCCCACCGCCGCGAGGGCGTCCAATCGGCATCGGTCCTCACAGCGCAAACGCGTGAGAGTTCAGCCGGCAGTCTGCAGCACAGCATGCGGATCCGGGCTCAGCAGTTGAAACTTAGTCCACTGGGAGGCGGCGACTCTCATTGCTCTGGGTGCATCGTGTCACCCAGTCACTGATCCAGGATCAGCCAACTCTACCTTATTCTCTTTAGTTCCCAGCCCAGACTGACCCAGAGTCACTGCTTGGGTAAATTATTAACAAAGATACATGATGATGCATAATGGCCCGAGACAAATGAATTGGCTTGGGCCATTATGTGTCTACAAAGGACTTGACAGTTTGGTGGCACTGAGTGCCATTTCCCTTCTTAGTTTAGATCTTTTTTCTTTTTTTTATGACCGATTAAGCGTTAGGGTGATTTGTTATCTCTTTTTAGGAGTCTGGCCTCTAAATGTTTGGTATTTCATCAATAAAAGTGAGGATTTTAAAACTTTTTAAACAAAAGCCATGAATAAGCAGCCAGCATCCAGTGTGGTAATAATTTTACCTTACATTCATCACATCTCAAAATAAACTTGACAAGCTAATGGAAATAGATCACTGGTGCAATCAAAATTTTGAATCCAACTTTTCTAAATTAGGTTAAATATTGTCTCTTTCATGGGTTATAACAACCACACCAGTAGCCAAAAATCTGCAGCAGTCAATATTGTCATCGTGTCACTATTCCCACTTGGTTTTTCATATTAAATATAAAATGCTGAACACTATGACTGCGTTTTTTATGTTATGATGCGTCAGACCATCACATGCAGCCGCTATTTGTGTCCTTTGTGGTTTTAGCGCAAACAGAATGTCCTGGCCATTGAGTACGTGTGATAGAATGGAGCCGGCAGTCTTTGGGCTGACGGTGTGTTCTGGCCCTCCCTCTCCCTGTGTCAGTTGAAGGGCTAATCATCTCAGCGCGCCCCCCCCCCTCTCCCCCCCGTCTTTATTTCCTCAATCAATGAGCGCTGCTTTGTGTCCCCCCGTCCCGGGTTCAGCTCCCCGGCCGGCCAGATCCCATTGGAATGCACTCCAGCGGCCATAATGGAGCGCAGTGTTTGCGTTTGCATAGAGCGGGGGCTGAAAGGGGGCGTTCTATTGGCCGGCACCTGGGGGGGGCGCGGTAAAAGAGCAGGACGTCCACAAAGGAGAGTGCAGAAAACCACAGCGCTCTTTTATGCCGCCCAGCGGCAGAGCCCCGCCACCATCGCCGCCACACACAAACCGAGCTGTCGGACCAGCGGGGGGAAGACAAAACCCGCCCACCCGCTTAGCCTGCGTCTTACCGGCACGGCCGGGTCACCCCGCGCGGCTCGGTCAACCTGAAAGAACGGCGTCCCGCACGGCTCCGTACCCGCCGGCCCCCCTCCGTGCCCGTACGACCCCTACTGACCGCACAGACCCGGCAATTTCCATTTGTCACTTATTACAGAGCCACTCGGAGGACGCCTTTGCCTCTGGCTATGCCCCCCCACTCACCCCCCCCCCCCCCTCGCCGTTGTCACCATGGGGCCAGATACCACTGCCTCAGTTGCTAAGCAGGGCAGGGGCGAGAGCGTCTGTATGCGAGTGGGGTGTTGGGGAGGGAGGCCACCAGACACGGAGGCCTAGGACCTGTGGAGAAAAGTCAGGTTGGAGCGAAGGCTCATGGGAGAGATGAAGCATGAGTGACGGGATAGATAGGCTTTTTGAAATCAATCCGTTGAAAGCAGCCAAGCTGAGAATTGAATGTTTACATGATAAATGTGACTAACATCAAACTGAATATTCATGGAATACTGCCTCATTCCAAACCATATTCCATATTTCATGTTCCTAATGACTGAATTTTTATACGTTGTAAAGAATGTTATTACTGACGGTGATACTAACTGCTTCAGGGGTTTGGTGCTTCTTAGTTTATGTCAGTGTCTATTTCACAGGGGACTTCCAGGTAGGAGCAGCTGACTGGGAAAACAAGGGAATTAAGACCTGACCCCTGCTTTGCTTTGCTGTGAGTTTTAGGAGCCCCCGCCCCCAAAAATGAGCCCCCCGCCTACATCCATTTGCCTGTAATAAGGCTGTCATTGGTGGAATGATAGGCCTGCAGGCCGGGATGCAGTAATTACAGGACGTCACGCAGACGGACTGCAGACCCCGGGCGCGGGTGAGACCCCCGTGCCTCCTATCGCTCCTGCCGTCAGGGAACCCTGCGGTAACGTCTACTCGGCAACTTCACCTCTGAAAGGAGAAGTATATGCACGGGCCACATAATTTGAAGGGAGGAATGTTGGGACGGCTAATTTGGAAATCGATTCCCTCTCGTCTTTACTGATTGGAGGTCTTCATGTAGCTAATTGCCACACAGGATAAGAGAGCCACACATGATTAGGGCGAGATCCAAGCCATTTATTAGCTGCTCAGTTGCATTTCTTAATACAACATGTCCTTACGGTTTCTTCACCTGCAGCTACCACTGTGACCCATTTTAGCCTCTTTCATTGAGGATGTGCTGTGATCTTTAGCTTCCAAAAGCTAGGAAGTGGTTCATCCAGCTAATGTGCAGCGCTTTACTATATGGATCACCCCACGATCCTGTGAAACCAAAAGAAGGCATTTAAGATAATCGTATCCTTCATCTCAAAAGAGGATCCTTGATGCTCCACGACACAATGAACAAAACAAAAACTTTAACGTCCTAAACTTACAGCAAATTTTGACACTTTCAGTTGAAAAATCTGCCCCTGTCATGGGCTCAAATGTACTGCCTTGTTCATTTTCACAACTTGCAGGTTGTGTAGGATGAGAAGCAATCCCTTAGACATTGCATGTAGGTGTGATTGGACGCAGCACAGCGTTTATAGTGGGTGAAATCGGTACATATGAATGAGAGAGACACACCCCCAACAAGTGTTCTGGAGGCCAGATAATTGTGCTTCCATCAAAACAATACTGTTGAATTCAAGCACTTTGCAGAAATGTGTTGTACATTGTACAAAATGAAACTAATCATTCAGGATAGTGGGGGAAAGAGGTACAAAAAAACGAATGGTAAAGCATCATTTAAATTCAGCAGTACAGTAGTAAACGTGTAATCAAACTCTTGCCGGTCTATGTTGATTGTGGGCAGTATGATCAACTGGGCGATAACTTAAAACCTCAGAGACATTTTGTGCCTCGGACACATTATATACGCATCTCAAACCTCAGCTCTGCGTGGTTCCGTTTTAACATGCTGGGCAGAAATTGATCGTGGCCAGTGAAGTGGGTTCACCGTCTTTCCCAGACTACACGGAGAGCTTGGTGGCCCATTCCAACAGACCGCCCCGTTGTGATTGCTCCCTATTGAAAGGGGTGTTGTGCATTTGATGGATGGCGTGGCGTTCAGTTTGTGTGGTGAAAGCCCAAGTGGAGACACACTGGCTCCTTGCCTTTGACAGGGCTGTTGGGACTATTATTGCCTGACCCCATGATAGAAACTTTGAGGACCACACCACAAGGCCACAAAGACTATAGAGATAGACTGAGGGACCTACCAACAATGTCATGGTGTATAAAGGCGCTCCGTGACATGATCATTACTGCAACTGTCGAGTGCTTTAATTACCCTATCATAACATGTCATTAAATCAAATCCTAATTGAAATCAAATCTGTACGACCCATACAAGATGAAATCAATTGAGGTGAAATTTATTTGCTTTATCACTGTCAAAAATGTTTTTTTTGCCTCCATTGCATACATGCAAATGTATAGTTGTTTCTTATTCAACATTTAAGTAAATATTAAGGTTGTTTTGTAAACCGTTTTGTTTTGTGAACTGTTTTGTTTTGTGAACTATTTTTAAAAATAACAGTAACTCTTATTTGTTAAAGTTGGATTCTATAATCCATGTATTTGATTTTAAATGAATCACTGTTATTAGAAGTAGTGATATTTCTGCATGGCAAATAATTTACTTGTCAATCATGTGGCAGCAACTAAATGCATAAAAGCATGCAGACGTGGTCAAGAGGTTCAGCTCTTGTTCAGACCAAATGTCAGTATGGGGAAGAGATCTAAGTGACTTTGACTGACCGTGGAATGATTGTTGGTGCCAGACTGGGTGGTTTGAGTATCTCAGAAACTGATATTCTGTGATTTTCAGGCACTAATCTCTAGAGAGTAGAGAATCGTGCCAAAAATATCCACTAACACAAATAACCACACATTACAACAGAGGACTGCAGAAGAGCATCTCTGAACACACAACGCGTCAAACCTCTAAGTGGATGGGCTACAGCAGCAGAAGACAAATAAGTCTAAATAGAATGTCTAATATATACCAAATAAAGTGCTCACTGAGTGTATATGTTATATACAAATGTGGGTTTTATCTTGAGAGCTGAGGAAATGGAACATATTTATTAATTAATTTATTATTCATTCATGCAAGTACTATTCTCTAATTATTTAATATTAGATTATATAAGTACACTCAGTAAGCACTTTATTAGGTATTTATTAGACTTTTTTAGACTTAAGTCATCTGCTGCTGTAGTCTGTAGACTTCTGTGCCTGAAATGTCTATGATCAGTTTGTGTGCATTTTACCACATACCATAACATATATACCATTATTTTAACAAAGGCACAGAGGTCATCTCACAACAACCCAAAATAATGTGTATATGTGCAGTCCAGCTCAGCCACCCCAGAATTCTTGAAGAGGAGAGGAGAGCTTTATTTCATCCAATGCAATGAATGATCACCTCTCATTCATTTTAATATGTGGCATGTTTGTTAGTTCAATCCACTTTGGTAATAGTCACAGAGTAGTCCTGTATATGCAGGTGTGTTCAAATAAATAGCAGTGCGTTAAAAAAAGTGAATAAAGTGCAACTATTTTTTAATAGCTTTTAGTTCCATATTAGTGCAAACATTACACATTCAATTCAAAATCAAAGCATTAACACATTTTATCAAGTCCGCATTATTCCTTTACAGGAAGCAAAGAAAATTAATATTAATCTGTTCAAAAAAATGGCAGGGTTGACATTTTTCTTTTCAAACTCAAACATTACTTGTATACATTTTTCAAGATTTAACTTCACTTTAAATTACTGAACTGATATTTAGTTGCATAACCATTGTTTTTCATAACTGCTGTGCATCTGCGTTGCATCGAGTCAACCAACTTCTGGCACCTAGAAACAGGTATTTCAGCCCAGGATGAACAAACTACATTCCACAGTTCCTGTGAATTTTCGGGTTTTACTTTTTAATGTCACCCCACAAGTTTTCAATGGGGTTGAGGTCGGAGGATTGAGCTGGCCACCCCATTACCTCAATCCTTTTTTTCTGGAACCAAGATGTTCCTTGCTTACTCGTTGTCTTGTTGAAACACCCATTTCAGGGGCAATTCTTCTTTCGGCACAAGGCATAATCTCTTCAAGCATTTTGATGTATTCAAACTGAACCATGTTTCCTGGTATACGAACCCAACACCGTAGTATGAAAAACATCCCCATACCATGATTTTTGCGCGACCATACTTCACTGTCTTCGCAGTGAATTCAGTACCCAGGGGTCGTCTTTGCTTTGTCGGCGACCACTAGACCCAAAAATAACTATTTTACTCTCATCAGACCACAGAATGTTACACCATTTCTCTTTGGGCCAATCGATGTGTTCCATGGCAAATTTTAACTGATCTTGCACATGCCATTTTTTCAACAATGGTGCTTTACAGGGTCTTCTTGCTGATAGCCTAGCTTCGATGTAATGTCTTCTGATTGTCACAGCACTTACAGGTAATTGTAGATCATCTTTGATCTTTCTGGAGCTGATGAATGGCTGAATCTTTGCCATTCTGACTATTCTTCGATCCGAAGAACAGTAGTTGCTCGTTTTCTTCTACATGTTTCGGGTTTTTGTTGCCATTTTAAAGCATTTAAGATCATTTTAGCTGAGCGTCCTATAATTTGATGCACTTCTTTATACGTTTTCCAATCTCCAATGAAGTTTTTAATCAACTGCCGTTGTTCCTCCAAACAATGTTTGGAATGGCCCATTTTACTTAGCATTTCAGAAGGAAATATATTTTATAACAATGTGTGAAACATTTGCTTACCTTCTTCCTTAGTAAAGGACAATTAATGACACCTGTTTTTTCATAGAATTAATGAATTTTCTAATTCAACTTTCTAATTTTGTCCCTTTCAATGAATAAGTTAATTACTCAGAGCAAGCAGCGTGCATGTCATGACAGTTGGGTATGTTGTCTTCCTATTACACTACTACATCGACAAGTAAATTATTTGCCATGCTGAAACATCACTACTTCTAATAAGTGATTCATTAGGTTACTGATGTTGTACTGCTTTTTTTTTTAACGAAGCAGGTATGCAGTGACTGCTGATCAAATGGACAGCTTGCTTGTCAAACACCATTCCTACAATGGTGTTAGACAAGTTAGACAAATGCAAAATATGCTGACATTGAGTATACTTTTTGTGTTTTTATTTAAACCTCAACCTCCACAGAACCGTGGTGTTTCTCTCACAACTCACCAATATAATTGATTATAAAGTAATACCCCTCTCCCTTCACAGTTGTTAGGTCTCCACCACTGATTATGGATATGTCATCCCACCATGCCAGGGGTCTATAACCCTGGTCCTGGAGAGCCACAATCCAGCTGATTTTCAGTAACCTGGGCCGTTTCACAAAGCAGGATTATGGAGTAAGTGGATAACAAGTAAAGCCTGGAACCCTCCCAAATCTCAAACATGGAGTTAAGTAAAAAGAGACAACTTCTGGCCTTAATTACTTAATCAACCCAAACATTTACACCATCTCACATTTTAGCTACATTTCTTGATAATCACATGAATGATAGCGCTTAACTTCTTGTGTTCCTATGTGAAATATTTTACTGTGATCTAATCTCCGAGTGAATCTACAACCAGGTAGTTTCAGCTATGGTGGCTGGTGGAAACAAAAACCTGCAAACACACCGGCCCTGCAGGACAGGAATGACCCGTCCTAGATTGTATTTCTTACATGGACATGCATATTAATGTCCACATATGGATGGTATTTACGTAGAACTGTTCAAGACACACCGAGGTCACACCTGCCATTTCTCATGGACAGCTGTGCAAGGCGGTGCTGGTTAAATCGGGATGTTTGGCAGGGCATGGTGGAAATCCCCCTCTGAACAGTGGAAAACTCATTTGTAGACAAGAGGTGGAGCCTGCAGCCTGAGCCTGCCTGGTTTGGGGCGGGGTTTGGAGGGGGGATTCCTTCTGGCGCTGACATCAAGGCCTGTGTGTTTGTACAGTAGAGACAACTCCCAGGACTTCTGCTTCTCATTTTCCCCAATAGTCTTAGTCAGGTATCCAGTCCCCATTGCCTCAGATGACTTTGTAAAGCAAACTTGGCTCTTTGCCAAGTTGAATAATGTTTAAAGTTCTGAAAGGGTTTCTATACTAACTACCTTGCCATTTCCACAGACCAGAACATTGACGTACTGTCCGCAGCATTGTAGTATCTCAGAATAGTCCAATTTGGTGGTCCGTGACATGCCATACCTGAATTTCCTGCTAACAAGTAGAGGGCTTTGAGAATAAGGGAGGATTGTTTGTGTTGTCTGGTTTGTGTACAGTACTGGCACAAACTCTGCATTTATAGAGACAAGTCATGCTGTCTTTTTTATTGATCTTATTATTGATCTATTAATTGATCTTTTTGGCATAATAAATGAAATGTGTAATAAATTAAAGATAAAAAATAATTACACCTTTGTATATTTATTAGTTCATATATTTGACTCAATTATGTAGTGTATCTCACTGCTAGACATGTTATAATCAGCTTGAACATGCATTCTCCTACCAGCATTTTTCTACATAAAATGATATTCATGCAAGGAAAACATATTTTTTCTTATATACTTTATTTCAAATTATTGATGGTCACATGCCATTATCACTTCTGTATTCAAGAAGATAACTTTTAAAATACATTTTTACTGAGAAACAACAGAAGAGAGAAAGGTTTTAGGAGTATACGCAGCGTTTCCATAATTTGTGCCAGTACTGTATGCAACATTTGGGGCCAGTTTCACAGGCACAGATTAAGCCCAATCCAAGATTAACTAAAATTTGGTTAAATTTAGTTAAAAGTCTTAGCTCAACTGTGTCTGTGAAGCCAGCCCTAGTGGTTAGATTCTGCAACAAAGGCAAGACTAACTCCCAGCTTCAACAAGAGAAATGGAAAGTTCAGAAAATCGGCAGAACAGAATGTACAGAACATGCCTGGAAAGTTTCCCAATGTCCCAACCCATATACCTCACTTCCCACAAGCAACAGTGCCATCCATACATCTTGGTTGTTTCTGAATTGAAGTCATATTTGTCTAATTGCTACTTGCATACATCACAAGCCAATATACAGTCTTTGCGGTCAAACGGATGAGCTGCATACTTATTGTGCTGCAGGACTGTACTACATGTGCAGCTATTGCTGGTGGCATGCAGTTTCCCGCATTATGTCAAGCAGGTGTCTGACCTAGATGCAAGTGAAAACAGGAACTGTTGGCTCAATTTATCCTTGAAGGTATGCAGTCAACTACGCTCTCATGATTTGTGAGCGGACAAATATGACACATGGAATTGAAATAAATGACATCGAAAACCCCTTTATTCTAATAGCTTTAATTACAGTGCTTAATTTCTGTTGAAATCAAATAAACAGAAATAACAATATAAAACAATCAGTCAGACTTTGAGATCAACTCTACCAAGAGACTCAACTACTGTATTTGTCCCAGACTCAATCATCAGTGTCGATAAAAACGAGGCAATCGTGTCTAAATCCTGTGGACGGACAAATGGCAAATCTGCAATCACAGCTTTGAGTGTTTCTTACATAACCCTTATTTGTGGGTTTGCCATGGTTTGTGTGTAATACTAGCATGGAATGACTCGCCAACATGCTTTAAACATTCCTTTTGACAAGAAAACAAAAGGCTTTGAACAGCATGTTTCTATGAAGGACAGTACTAGTGTCTACTGCAGAGCACAGCCAAGATCGAGGTGAGCTGCTGTGGGTTGAAGCAATATTGCATTGCTGGGTCAGTCTACAACATGAAGCTCATACAGATTTCAAATACTAACACCATGTCAATCCAATCAGACATTACTCTTTTTATTATCACTAGAAAAGGCATTAAAAGGAAAAATGTGCCCCTTTCGACAGACCAAGGGGCTTCAATGAGGTCTGTGTTAAAGTTCCAGACAAAGCGTGCTACAAATCCATTTGTGGTACCTGTACCAGATACTTGTGTGGATGGTTGAGCTTGCCATGAAGCACCATACAGACAAGATCCATCCCAAAGAGTCAGTAAATGTAGCTGTCAATGCATGGGGCCAAGAACAATAAGGTAATTTGAAAGCACATCATTTGACCTATTTTTACATTTTGGAAATGTCCTGTGCAATACATGTTTTCGGTTTACGTATTCAGAGCACAAACTGCAAGTTGATTGGTTTCCTGGAGCAACTTTCTTTTGATAATCTTAGAAAATATTCAATTTAACAAATAACACACAATGGTCTGAGACATGTAATTTAAGCCTTTTAAAAGTAAAAAAAAAAAAAAAAAAAAATTGGAAAATCAGATTGGTGAAAAAACCAATTTTGGTGGACTCTCAACTTATTGTGAACAGGCACAGACATACCAGTTTTCTGACTGCCAAATGGGTCAATAATTTCTTTAATTTGTTACAGTATAACTATATGAAAAATTGGCAACGCAATGATGTGGCTTGTAGCACAATCAACATGCCACATTTGGTTAGTTTTTTTTATACAGCATGTGGGTTTTAAATTCAAAGTGTAAAGTGGTGTGTGGGGGGGAAATGTAGCATTTGGCCCCTAAATAACAATTCAGACTGTTAAAGGACATTTAGCCATATTGCACTTGGTCAGGTGTTCATAACTGGCACTGACAGAAATAATGACTAAAATGCTTGTAAATGCCTTGCCCTCTCCAGTTTCCCACCGTACCAAAGCAGAGCAGGGCAACCCAAAGAAGCGTCAACAAGCCAGTGAAGCACAAAGCTCTGCCAATGGCAACAGCCATCAAAATCTAGGTTTGCACCTTCAGCTTGCAGGGCACAGTAAGTGACTGATTGAATGAGGAACCCAAATGATGAACCTTGTGTTACTTTCTACACTTGGGACCTAATTTACAAAGACTTCTAGTACATTCCAGACCTTTTAGCACACACAAAACCAATACCAACGATTAGTCATGATATTTGTTTTGCACCAGTCATTGGTTGTGTCATTAGTTTTTTGTGGGCCAAATGATTTGGGAGTGCTAAGGGTCTTAGTAAGTCAGGACCTGGAGTTCTCATTGTGAGCTGAACAATCACCTTTCAGGTGAAAGCTGCCGTCTTTACTTCATTACCTAGCATCCGCATGCTAGGCGGTGCAAGGCCTTCCAAAAATAAATGAAAAAAAAAAAACCCACAAAGAAATGGTGAAATGTAACCAATAACCCAGACTCTGTTGGGCTGAACATGACTGACATTGTAGCGAGTGGTGCTTCTGAGGTCTGTGCTTTAACAGTGTTTAATAAATTGAAGGAAAAAAAAAAAAAAACACTTCCGAGTACAGTACAAATTAAAAACCTACATCCAAGGAAAGGGGGCCAACTTCTCCCTGCAAACACCGGGCAAGGGGTGGAAACTGAAGAGTTTTTTTTGAGAGAGAAAAAACTGCAGAGCTTTGTGTATCTCTTTTCCAGTAACACGCACTGTACACGCATGTCTGTCGACTTGTACAAAATAAAAATAAAAAAAGGCAGAGTAAATATTGCATAAGAGTGCCAGAAGCTGCCTCATTCCAAAAGCAAAAGACTATTTACATTAAATAAGAAAACTGTCTGCGTTCCAAGGCTTGCTTACTCCCACAACTTTAAAAAAGTGTGGCTCATAATATATATATTGTGATGAGGGATGAAATGAGGGCAGCTTCCAGCACAAGTTACCACAAAGTAGCACAGTTCGCAACAGAGGAGTAAAGCAGGAGTAAATAGGAAGCAGAGGTGGAGGAAATGGGAAGGGGGGTTGGGGGCAGCGAGGAGAGTTATTTCTGGTTTCGAAGCTGACCGGACAGCCAGTCCAGTCCTTCATAGAGGCCATCGCCGCTGGTGGCACACGTGGCCTGGATGTACCACCGTCTTTGTCGAAGCGAGTGTAGTCCCAGCTTGTCGGTGATTTCGGCAGCGTTCATCGCATTTGGGAGGTCCTGTGGCAAGAAGACGGTCAGCTTGCAACCTTCCAGTGCAATGAGTGGTCAACCCTTTACACTACAGTTCACCGCATCAAGACCTGAATGGTTCTTAATATACTTGACCAACACCATTAAAGTCCAATCCAATTACATGTAGCAATGCCCACAATTTAATCTGTCCTATATCATTTTTGCCTGTATGAGTTTGGCTCACTTAAAACATTAATATTGTGCAGTTACACGTTGTTGCATGTGTTGCAATTTTTTTTATTTTAATTAGACTGCTGTCAGTCAGAAAATTACACAAGCAACATGGTTAATTTATGCTTCAAAGGTTAAGTAGCAGCAGCCATACATTTAAAGTAATAACTTTACAAATGTGAAAGACAAGTCATTTTCATTGTTCAGTTGAGTACACTGACCCACTATGTGGACCATTCATTTAGTTAGAAGTTCAGGTGCATAATTGTAATGTGGCTAGGATTTGTCCCTCAATTTTGTTTTTTTCCCCCTTCACAGGCAGTTTCCCCAAAATGGTTTCACAATTACCAATGACTAAGAGTTGTAGTCATTGTGGGGGGGGGGGAAATGAAATCGAACCTCTTGTACAAGTCTGGGTAAGTCCAGAAAGGGGTATATTTCCCAATTGCATAGTGAGAAAGAGGAGTAAATATTTTTAGCAATAAGTCTAGGTGTTTAGCCACCAAATTTTTTGACTGGATATTTCCTTTTCTTTTTTTTCAGATTTTTCCCTTTTTCTCCCAATTTGGTCACTAAACACATAGCCCACACCCCATCCCTCAGCGGCCCAAAGGGATCTGGTGTTCTGAGAACACATAAATATCCAATATTGCATGATAACTTTCCAATCGTACTAGTTACATGATAAATTACACGATGGTCCATTTTTGGCAGGGAATTTTGCTTTCACTACCTATCCAATGGATAATGGTGTAAAAAAGAAGGTCTTTTTACATAGCCTAATAGTAAACCATGCCAACTCAATTGCTTTGATATGGAGGAATCATGGTGGTGACACGATAAATCTGGTCCAATTTAGGCAGGGAATTTTGCCTTCAATACATGATGGATACTGATCTAAGGATAGGACTTCCTGGTCTGACATTGGTTCCGAGGGGGATCCCCCAGCATCACATTGTGCTGTCCATTGGAAAAGTAGATTGCAAGCCAAAAAATGACAGGCACCGATTTCAAACAAAAATTCACGCTTTCCTTTGATTAGAACATTCATGCTATTCTTTCAAATTGGTTGCACAAACTTAAGGATAGTACACACATTTCATATACTTTTCTAAACATAGATCATCAACATAGTATTTTCTATGTCACTGTAGTGTATGTTTCAACATGTTCAGCACTGCACCTGAACACTAATTCCCTGAAAATACTTTTAGGCTATATTAAATGGGAAGCAAGGCCGACAGGAACTAAGCAGTTTCTATTTCAATTGTGTCAATGACAGTCAATGTGTCAGTTCCTCTAACCAACCGTTGCCTATATTTACTACATTTGTTATAAAATGCTACACTCAGTGAGCACTTTATTTATGCATTGTGTGTTCAGAGATGCTCTTCTGTGCTGTTGTGAGGTTGTTTTTGTTAAGGTCACCTTCCTGTCAGCTTTGACCAGTCTGGCCATTCTCCTCTGACGTCTCTCATTAACAAGGCGTTTCTGTCTGCAGAACTGCTGTTCACTGGATTTTTTTATTTTTTTATGCACCATTCTTTGCAAACTCTAGAGACTAGCGTGTGTGAAAATCCCAGGAGATCAGCAGTTTGAGACACTCAAACCACCCTGTCTGCTACCAACAATCATTCCACAGTCAAAGTCACTTAGCTCAGATTTCTTCCCCCATTCTTATAGTTGATGTTAACATTAACTGAAGCTCCTGACCCTTATCTACATGACTGTATGCACTGCACTGCTGCCACACTATTGGCTGATTTGATAATCATATGAATAAGTTGGTGTAATAAAGTAAACATGTTCCTAATAAAGTGCTCGATGAGTGTATATTCTACCACATTCAAAAAATGTTTAATGAAACAAAAGTATGTTTTCTTTTAATATTGGTTTGAAAGACTGACTAATCAATACATTGCAAAGAAACTTTATGGGAGGTCACGTTTGTACAGGGACATGAACGCACCTGCTTGTTTGCGAATAATAGCAAAACGGCATCTCGCAGCTCGTCTTCGGCCAACATTCTCATCAGCTCTTCTCGGGCTTCGTTGACTCGCTCTCTGTCGTTGCTGTCCACGACAAAGATAAGACCTGAAAGAGACAAACTTCATTATTATGTACGCTGAGCCTCAGGTGGGCTTCTGATTGCTGGAGATGGTTTACGTAACAATGTGAGAAACGCACTCATGCACAATTAGAATATGGTTCCAACAGGAATAACCTGACAATACGTGAAAATCTTTGCGCAAACAAAAGCAGCAAGTAGCCGAGGGGAATCCAAGATTCATAAGCTGCGCACCTTGGCAGTAACAACGAAACAGAACAGCACATGCCACCAATGTTCAGACAGATGCTCTCAGCATTTGTCATTCTGCCATGTTTCACAATTAACAGGATTGGACAGATTCACAAAGAACATGCAGCAAGGTTGCCTGGTTGGTTTGCTCTTACTACTGGCAGCAAGGTGGTGTATTGACTAACCTGCAGTTAGTATTGACTAACCTGCAGTAGATGAGGGCTTGGTAGTTAAAAAGCAGCGAGTATGTTTGAATGTGTCCTTTCATTAAGTCATGGATCGAAATGACCGATTTCAGCTGCTTGCAACAGGGAAGTCCTTTTGAAATTTAGATGAATGCAATGAATTTTTCCTTAAACATTGTTTGCCAGTGCGTGTACATGTTCCAATGGAAAGCAGCCATGGCATAAGTGGGAAAAACTATTACATCCTGTATTTAAATATGCCTTATTAGGAGGGTTATTAGCCCTTTGCTGTGCCTCAGGACGATTCAGACTTTACTTTGATACAGCAGCCCCAGCAATCGTGGTTCATATAGTCTCAATCCTGAAAACATGTGTAGCTTTGTTAAAAGTACCTTAAGGGAGATCATTATACATCAATTGATACAAATAAGATGTAGAATAAAATACTGGATTGTATGGGGATTTACTGTATATGAGACAATGTCAGGATGTAATGGTATAGTGAGTGCATTAGGTTTTTTGGAGGCATTTAAGATCCAAGGTGGTGTCAGAAACAGCCTCCTAACTAGTTTTTTTTATTTTTATACAGTGGACATAGACCCCAGACAATGAATAGCCGATGTAAGCAGTGTACCTAAAGCAGAAAGACATTAGAACTGTGCATATTTGCTTATTTACCATAAGCCATATCATATTCGCAATATTCAGCAACGTTTTCGCATATCGCATATTTTCCCTGTATCGTGCAGCCCTATTACTGTGCCGTCAATATTTACTGTCTACTAAACATACAATCTGCTTATTTTAGCACACAATGTGCTCCCGAATGCAGACCATGAGTACACTGGATGATAAGTTATGTAGGCAAAATCCATTTCGGAAACACGGCCAGAGCCATGTAAAATCTTATTCAGGTCAGAGCTTCACTTGCGCAATTAACAGACATAAATAGAGGGGACATGAAAAAATAAAGTAATTCATTACACTTTTCCTACCCTTCAAATCTGTAAACATTCACTGCACATGGCAAACTGTGAAACCGAGTCCTCTGATTTCAAAACACTGCCTTCAAAATAAGATGTTTACCTTGGTGTACTTTATATTATATCAGGTCAATGTCCAATGCCGTATTATTCTATGCCATTTAATCGCTGCACAGAAATGTTTAAAAAATACTTCTGAAATCCAAGCATATTTTGGGCTCATGAACAGGATCTGTTGAATAGTATTTGTTGATAATATTGAAGTGAAGACTGAAGTGATATCCCATACAATGAGCACAGAAAACACCAACACACTCTATAAACTGAAAACATTTCATAACTCCATTTATGAGTTTGCTTCTAATCTCTTGCCAAATGCATGCCAATGGAGCAACAAACATTTTAAAGAATTAAATAAAAATCTATTCCATAATAAAATACTGTTAATTCCTTGGTGACCTCACGCCATAATTTGCAAAGCAGGGACTACGGCCTCGGAGACGGGGCTTAATCATGTATCCTTGAAAACTTACCCTGTGTGTTCTGGAAGTAGTGGCGCCATAGAGGTCTGATTTTATCCTGACCGCCGACATCCCACACTGTAAAACTGATGTTCTTGTACTCCACTGTTTCAACATTAAAACCTGAAGGAGGAAGATGAACCATTTCAAACAAGTACCTGGGTTCAATATATATTGACAATTGTCGATAAAGCAATTATGTAATTTTTATATAATTCATTCATTTACATACATGAATTGGACACAATCAGAAAAGAAGGTAATACTGTTAAGGGACGGCAGTTTAACCAATGTTACGCTAACAAGTCAGTTGTCTTATGTAACCAGAGTAAATTAGGTCAAAGGTCCCGAGTCGCCTGTCAAGAACAAAAAGAAAACTAGAGCATTATTGTAACCTATACAGGGCTGATGGTAGTACAGAAGTTTGCTTAACTAACAACACACAAAATGATAACACTCACCCTAACATAAAAAGAATACAAAACAACACATTGAAGATGCACATTATTTCAAAAAATGTCCACATACTTCAAGATAAATTAATCTTGTTAATGTATTTTATTTCAGCACATTTTTACCACATTCCATTTCAGCAAGGGGACCATGGCCCTCTTTACTAAATTACATTTGTATAACCACATATTTAACTGTTCAGACCTTACCTATAGTTGGAATGGTGGTGACAATTTCTCCAAGCTTCAGTTTGTATAAGATGGTAGTTTTTCCAGCAGCATCGAGACCCACCATGAGAATTCTCATTTCTTTTTTGCCAAAAATGCCTTTAAAGAGATTTGCAAACATATTCCCCATGGCTGAAATGTGGAAAAGGACAAATCTGAAAAATAAAAGAAACATTACAGAAAAGGCGTTAAAATGATATTCACTGGCAGATGTGGCATCCATACTCAACACCCACCATTGCAAACAGAATCACACATTAAGAAACAAGTGTATTGTACTTGGTTATAAACTAAGTAATCAATGACAAGCTCTTCTTGATTGGACCACCCCTGGGTGAAAAAGAACCTCAAAATTTTAAGATGTCATCATGTCGCAAAAATCAAATGGTCATGGTGTTGTAGCATGCCAAGAGGCCATCTATTATATATTTTAAAAAGTTTGGACACACTTGTTTCCAAACCAAAGAGACACAGCCCTTGGCTCTGAAAACTGAGCTTCTTCAGTCTGTAAAAAAACAATAATTTCCCAAGTTATCAAAATAGCTCAACTTGCAGTGTTAACAGAAAACGTTGTACTAAAATTAATTCCAACCCTTTACCTTGTCATTGGATAGGGTGAATGCCTTTGAGCAATTAGCATGCAAATAAGATGCATGAAAATGTAAAGAATAAAGCAGATATTCAGGACAGACCAGAAAAGCTTCAACTCTACAAGTGCCTTTTCAAAAAAGTGCTATGCTGGGTGTGAGAATTTATTTACTTAAAAAAAAAAAAATTTATACCGTTTAGTGGCAGATTTAGTCTTTATAGAAAGGTAAAAATAACATTTAAACATGCTCACTTTAAAAAAATATATCAGAGCGCTGAATAACAGCCAGAAAACCATAGAACACAGAATTAAACAAAATATTTATTCTGCAATTCAGACTATACATATGTACATCAAGAGGGACTAATGTCTTGGTACTGCTAGGCCCACAGTCAAATACCAGCTTAGGTGCTTGCTCATCAAAATACAAACTCCAATAATTGACAAGATTTCTAAACAACTTCCAAAAGCATGGCTTAAATGTGAACCTGCCAGTGGAATAACTAATAATGGAATGCAACTAGCCTATGTCACACTAGTTTCAACAGTGTATACGGTTACGGAGACACATGTAGCTACCCACTTGATTGAACAGCAAGACTGAGTTTTTGGTCCTATAATCGTAAAACCGGGAATGATGAACAGACGTGTTAATGACCACCCACGTCCTATATCGCCACAGTAAAGTTATTCCACACTAATTTGATAGCTAGCGAGATGCTATTGGCTACAAATATGCATCACCCCAGTGCAACCACAGGACATTTGCTCCTTTCAACGACGCATAATAGGTCGTGTGAGCTGCGTTAATGCTGGTGCCACAGCTCGTGTAGTGTCGACTATTGAATGAAAGTTATCAGCAGCGTTAATATTACGTAGCTATGGTTAATATAAGGAATAACCCACGACGAGGTGGTCATTACACGGTTTTAACGCACGATGCGGGGCGAAGAACCACCGAAAGCGAACCGTGTGATTACCACCGTATCGTGGATTATTACGCTTATACCGTGGTATTTTACCAAATATGAAAATATAATCAGGGGTTAATATTTCTGGGCCTCAAAAAAAAAAAAAAAATATATATATATATATATATTATTTGTTTTGCTGGCTCTAAGTACTTCAAGTCGTTAATGTGGCTACTGGTTCAGCATGTTGCTATGGTTACATATGTTAGCTATGTTCTGCTAAAAATAGAAAGGCTAGCCAGATGGCTAAGTCCGGTTTTGATTATTTTTTTATGTTGTGTAAATGCAAGGTTTTAAACGCGGCTTAAATTGGTTTCTTATTTGCACCTTCTTATTCGTTATAAGTTTTTTTTTTTTTTTCCTTTGCTGTGCTGTAGGAACAACTTGTTCGTAGGAACAACTTGTTCGCAATTTCACAGCAACGTTTTTAAACGGATACATCGTCTTGGGCCACACATTACACAAACATTACACAATTCAGCCAACATAGATAGTTTCTCAATTTTGTGCTGGTGATTATAGTTATTGAGAGTTATCCGTTAACAAACAACTTCAGGACGTCACATAGTAGCTAGTAACGTTAGCTAGCTTACGCTGCTGCACTTCACAAAACCATGAATAGTATCAGATGTCATTACACAATTTTTAAAAATGCAAATAGGTTTATTGATATGACAAAGTTGTGGCTAAGAAATAATCCCGTTTAACTCGTATCGCACTGCTGGCTTTTGGTTCTCTCCGTGACAAACTGCAGGCAGCGTATTGATTTATAACGGTGCTTAGGCTTGGCCGGCCCTACCTGCCAAACGTTGAACGATTATGCGAAACTAATCACCACCTAGCATCCAATCAAAATTGAATATTCACTAAACCGTGGTACAACGGACAATGTTACATTTACTAATCAACAATCCCAATGCCCGCAACAGATACAATCTATACCAATCTTTCATTAATTCACTACAACACAGTAACTAAGCACAGAGAAATGAAATGTTTCCTACATAATCTACGTCAGTTCGCTAACGTACAGTTATCTTCTTCACGGAAGGCATGCCACTGCCATCATACATCGCTATATCCATACTCGTTTACCCTCGCCTCATAACTTCTGAGCTAACAGTCTGAACACAAATTGAATTGGCCAAGCAAACGGATTGATTATTTGTTTACGCTAGCCACATATGAAACGTAAGTTAACGTTACTCCATCTCGCTGGAAAGCTGATAGCGGCCTGGAAGCTAACGTTAGCCAGCGTATGTTTATCGTTAGCTAGATAACGGTTAGGCTAACTAGCCAACGAACATATTTAGATTTGCGGTTTTCACAGGACAATAAAAGTTTGAAAGTAGCTCTCGCCGCTAACGTTTGAAGAGTTTACTTTCTTAAGTGATTTTAGCTAACCAAGAGGTTTTCTACCAGACCGACTAGCTCTAATGTTGGATCCGCGCATTGTAGTCCGTGATATTGAACTACAAAATAGCTAGCTAGCAAGCACTAACTAACAAAAGGATGTTTTTGGCCGGCTAGCACTTAGCCAAGCTAACGGTTGCTAGTTAGCCCGTATAGCTAGCTAGTCTAAATTAAGTATACAAGGACAAGTCTGTCGTTGCAGTGATACGACCAATTAGCTACCTATACCTTGGTAACACACTTCGAAAATGTCAGTACTGATATGCAATCATCATGCGTTAACCGTTGAAAAAGCTAAAAGTCTCTCTTTTCACCCCAATCATTCCAATCCTACCTGCTACTGTTAGCATAGCTTGCATCTAGCTAGCTACCCAACTTAATAGTTACCTTGAGAGAATGTAACCCCGCAACCGACCACGCCTGTTATTCACTTGTGAGTAATACGTGCTCCGACTGTTTCGTCTATTCGATATATTCCGTCTTCTTAAAAACCAAATGAAAATGTCGGCTTTTTCTCACTGGGGGATTCGGTTCTTCTGGCTTCCTCCTTTAGGCGTATCCACAAGATGGCCGTTAACAGGCCACGTCCACTGATCTCAAAGGAGCTACTTTAGTGGGGGGAGTCTAATATTGCAGAAACAAATACCGGTAAGGTGAAGTGTCTAGGCTGCTCTTTTGTACCTAGCTATAACTGAGGATATTAGATTTCAGGCCAAAGATCTCACACCTCACGAACGATGATGACTATGATTATTGGTGACATTACATTCCATGACACATTATAATTGCTCTGTCCGTTGTATTTTATCGGTTTAATTAATTTGCGTTTTTGCTAGAGAATTGTAACACCACATGGCGAGCAAAGTAATACTTTGTTTATAAAAGAGCAACTTGTGTTTTCGTCCACATGAATAAATGTGTGAGTGTGTAGCGTAGTTTAGAGATATGTCACTTATGCAGGTGAACATCTGGAAAAAGTGGATTCAATAATTGCATCTCTTGTGCTTCAAAACGCTCAGCAGAACTACCCCTATCACAGTGGTGCTAATGACTGATAAAATGGCTGATAACTATATTCAGGAGTGAGCAAAAATACATAAAAATGTATTTTGATACAAAACATTGATCCCAAATGTAAATTAAGTCAAATGTAATTATCAAAATAAACTAAAATAATACTGCAACCAAAAAATGTATGAAGATACAATACAATATTTTGTATTTTAAAAGTATAATAAAATACATTTCCAGTTGAGCATTAGATCGGTGGTTTAAAAGCATCCACTCTTCTTCAACCATTCAGTGCCCTTCCATGCCTGCATTCTTTGAATTTCCACGTGCAACCACAAAACATGCTGGCCTGTTTATCTTGTATATCTTGCGACTTGTGGGTGTTAATCCTGTTAGGTGACTTTAATATTCACTTTGACAGCAGTGCTCAGTCCATTGACCTTCTCACCCCGTTTCACTAGAGTACATTCCGTCTCCTCCTACACACCTGTAGCGGGCAGTTTAACCTGTTCAAAGGAAATGCAGCACTTTTAACGAATAATGGATAATATTAATTTGAAGAATAAACCAAAAAACATAAAGAAATTCAAATTTCCTTGCCCTGAAGAATGGGATAATAGGCCATTTTTAAAACAACACAAGCATCTATTCAGCAATATGGATAAATCAAAAACTATGACATTAACTTTTTTTGTGTGATGAACTGGACTTCCTGCTTTTCCTACCTGAAAATTGTTTTATTTTTGTTATGCACCATGCCAGAATGGTTATTGTAAAGGTAGCACACTGCCATCTTGCTCATGAGACCAAGATTAACCTCTACCAAAGTGATGGAAAGGTCAAAGTGTGGAGAAAGAAGGGATCTGCTCAATGGTCCAAAACATACAAGCTGATCTGTGAAGCTTGGTGGAGGAACTGCCATGGCTTGGGCTTGCATGGCTGCTTCTGCAATGGGCTCACTAATCTTGATTGATTATGTAACTCATGATGGCTGCGGCAGGATTAATTCAGAAGTCTACAAAAACATTCTGTCTGCTAACTTACAGAGAAGTGCATCCAAATTAATTGGGAGGAACTTCATTGAGAGAAAAAGTTTTTAGACTGGCCAACGTCAGTTGACAAACAACTGAAAGAGGCTGCTGTAAAGGTATGGAAAAGCATCACAAAAGAAGAATGCAACAGTTTGGTGATGTCAGTGGTCGCAGGCTGGATGCAGTTTTTGCAAGCAAGGGATATGCTACGAAATATTAGCTGTTATTTACTTTAATTTACTGAAATACTCTGTGTTCCAATACTTTTGCTCACCTAAAATGATGTCTGATTCCAAAGGTGCTATGTTCTAAGTAGTTTAACACATCTAGGTGTAAATAGCAGGAAATAAAAGCTGAAATTATGAACTCTTGTCTCGTGTTCATCTTTTTTTAAAATCTCAACCCCAAATTTATTCAGTGTATTGCAAAAACAAAATAATTGGCCTTATCTTTACTTTTGGATGGGACTTTATATGTATTCCTTTATTATTATAATTGAACCCAGTCTACAGCAATAAGGTTGAGACTGTATTTTTGGAAGGTACCATTAATGACTGAGCCACCTTAGATACCCTATGTTGAGTTTATTTCAAGAGTTTTATGCTTATAGCTGTTATAGTGTATACCTACTCATAACAATGAAAACTGCATAATGAGGCAAAAAGATACACTTTCTGTTCATAGCACACAAGCAAAGCCTTACTCTCTCAGGGATCAGAGGCTAATCAGAGCAGACACAGAGCCACACTGTCATTCTTGCATCCATTAAAAAAACTGTCTGTCCACCTTTTTTCCACAAAGAATCCAAGTTCACATCAAACAGGACTCCCTAAATCTCTCCTTTTAAGAGTAGTCGCTCCCTCAGGACAAAGCCTTGAACATCTCTCCCAGCAAACCGTTTAACATTTAGCATGTGATCCTACTGCTTAACTGGGTGACATCAGGATGGGGCAGAACCCCACCCACTGTGGAGCTCGCCCAGTGCGATAGCTCGAACGGATCACTGCATGCCCAAGTCACCACGTCAGACAGTTAACAAAAAATCCTTCAATCCGATTGATCACCTCTCTTCTCCACCAACCATGAATTGGATGTATTTGTACAGACCCCTTCTACCACATACAATTAGGTGAGCTCTCCTCCTGGAGAAATCTGAGAATGCACAGAACATAAGCCATCAAATGATGCCTTATAGATTGTATGAAAGGTCTTGAAAAATTGGAATGGACCACATTATAAGCTGAGAGGGCACCTTTGAGGCTTTAAGGAGCTTTGAAATGCATGTCCCATCAAACTTTCTTTCATGTTGGAGTTATTGTGGGGCTTCTAGGCCCATCTGAAAAAAAAACAAGATAATGTCAGTCCATGAAATTATTCTTATAATTAGTATGGTTCAGAATCAGGTGAATCAGAAATTAAAAAAAGAAACAAGTTTTAAATTGGATTTGCTGTGGATTATTCAAAATCCTAATTTTGGGTACTCGAAAGTTTGAGTCCAGTGCTTGAAAACATGATGTATTTTATATTTCAGGCTGTTTTTATCTCATGGAAAATACTTTGCACTACACATTTTAACTTCTGGTTGCGACTTCAAATGTAGTAATTCTCTGAAAAGCATTAAGCAGCACTTTATTTGAGGATGGCATGCCTTTAAACCAGTGAAATTGGTATAAGTAAACGATGGCCAGATGCATTATGTTTTTGGGTTGTCCATCCATCCATTGTCCGTCCATCCGTCCCATTCTTGGGAATATCTCAGGGATGCCTTGAGGAAATTTCTTCATATTTGGCAAAAACGTCCACGTGGACTCAAGGATGAATTTAGTAGATTTTAATGGTCAAAGATAAAAGGTCAAGGTCACTGTAACCTCACCTCATTCTCGTGAACACAATATCTCGGGAACGCCTTGAGGAAATTTCTTCAAATTTGGCACAATCGTCCACTTGACTCAAGGATGAACTGCTTAGATTTTGGTAGTCAAAGGTCAAGGTCACTCTGACCTCACAAATTACATTTTTGGCCATAACACAATAATTAATTAGCTAATTATGACAAAATGTCTAAGTGATAATCAGTTTTGATTATTTGCTTTGGTTATTCCACTACTCTGCCTTTAACTAAATATTCAGGTTGTAATAGAAAAAATATTTTATTTAACATTTAATGTTACATTATAGGTAACACCAATGAGTCTGGACAGACTGCAACTTGACTGGTTGGCAGAGGCACACAACCGTGAGGTGGTTATTTCCCTTTAGTTATATTATTGTTTTCTATATTTTGTACAACCCATCAGCCAACCTCAAACACACTGCCTTTGTTATGCTGAGGAATCTGATTGGCCAATGCTGGTATGAGTCAAACAAATGTGATACATTACATTACAGTTTACATTACATTACATTATTGGCATTTGGAAGACACTCTTATCCAGAGCAACGTGCAGTTGATTAGACTAAGCAGGAGACAATCCTCCCCTGGAGCAATGCAGGGTTAAGGGCCTTGCTCAAGGGCCCAACGGCTGTGCGGATCTTATTGTGACTACACTGGGATTCGAACCACCAACCTTGCCACCGATCTTGGCTGTCCCAGTCATTTACCTTAACCACTACGCTACAGGCCGCCCAAGCAGTGTTATGATGGAGACACGTTAAGGTCAGTGGTTTAAGTTGGACTCTTCTGGCTCCATAATTTAACTGACCTGACCTCTGATAGGCTGCTGTTTTTCTCTCACATTTGCTTCAAATAACAATATTAACTCTCTTTAGTTGGATTGAACTGTTAGCTTGTGCTAAATACTGGTTCTGCCCTATAAAGAACTGCTTTCAATGGAGGCTACTAACAAGCTATCATTGTGTCATTGTGACTACTGCTGAAGAAAAGAAAAAAATAGTAGGTTATTTTGTTATATATTTAGCAAAAAGTGGATTGTCTCACAAACAGCATATTCAAATGCTGTTGTCTGCTTTTAAAAGCTCAATTTCTCTACGATTACATGGAGCAATTATTTCTTACATAGATTTTTGTACCATTTAATAAGCACCTTCTGTCACTCCTCCTAGAAAACAGAGCTATCCTTGATGCCTATACAATCAAATTGGATGTTTTTTGTGGGAAAATATAATAGAAGACATTGATGAGTATTCCTTTCCATTATTCTGGATGTATACAATATTTTCATTTCGCAATCTCACTTAAATATAATGGCAAATGGTACATTCTCCAAAAAAGCAAGTATATACACACTAAATGGTAACTCACACAAGAGGGTGCTAGTGAGTTTGCTGGAAATTGATTTATACATAAATAATACCTGAAAATGGAACAAAATACAGTACATTTGAATCAAACTCGAATCAAAAAGCCTTCATGTGTCATGTAGGTTTTACTGGAGTGGCCCTGGTCAATAAGCCTAATTCTAATTATTTATTTTATTGACTTGTTTTGCAGATACTGTCATCCAGAATGACAAAAGAAAGAAACCAAAGAAGGATACATTAACGATTATCAAAGCAGCAGCAAGAACATGCATATAGAAGATCAAGAAATACATCATGAACATATCATCCTAACAGTGGTGACTAAACCAGGTTATGGGAAAGCTTGAGGACATGCACATACATGACCATTCACTACATATAAAACAATTCCTATTGTCATTCACTATAGTCAGTTTAACACTCAACTTGTTATCCTGAACTTGTTGTCTCAGCTGTTTCAACATACACTAAGTACAAATATAATAAAATATTTGCCTAGGAATATTAATTAAAGCTCATGAAAATCATGAAATTGGTGCAGTTCGCAGGATTTTAGATCACTGGATCACAGGATTTTAGAGCACATTTATGTGTATCAACATGCCATTGAGCTGCAAAGTAAAACTACCCTTCAGTCTTCATGCACCAGGTTTGTCTTGTTCACTTCTGGTCTATATGACGCCATCCGATGTCGAGTACTCTGGCTATATTTCACTTACCAACATATCATGCATGTCATTCATACATCAGTGCAATGCTGGTGGAGTAGTCCTGCCTTAATACTGCTGTTTAGATGTTTCAAGTCTGCCCACCACCCAGCAGACTGTACAAAAAATGCTATTTTAGGCTCTCTCCCTCAGGCATTAATCGCTCTCTGTCTCCTATGTCAAGCTCACAGGGGACATGTATTGTGGCAGGTGAGCTTTGACACAGATTGTCTATGTAAACTAGATGGCCAGCTCCACTTTATTAACATTGAAAGTTCTGACTGCTATGGGAGCAGAAAGTTTTCTGGTTAGCTGGCTCATTAAGAACATTCATGTAGAGGCATGGTGAAGGTGGAACATTCATAATTAGATCATTCAGAAACCTTGGAATTTGAATGGCCTTCTCTAAACAATGTCAAAATTTCATTATCTGAATCTGTGGGAGGAGCTATCTCTGTTTTGTTGGACTGGAGACAACAGGTACCATAGCACTACCGAAAGGGTCCAATTAGTCAAATAGCATGGAAATCAAGTATTTGATGTATAAATTCCTTAGGGGCTCTTGATGGTGGAAAATGTTATATATTTCACCATAGAAAGCCTGTTTGCCATTCAACCTGTTTGCCTTTGAGCCTTGCCCATCCCCTCCCTGAGAAATACACTGATAGTGACCATGATGATAGATGGACAAGTCACATTCACTAATGAAGAACGCAATAACGGAGCCACCAAGCCGATATTAGGGTTGTCAACCTACCGACATGTGACCCAGTCAATCAACTGCATTTATTAGGCTTTATGGGGCTCGTGACAGAAATAATAGCCATCTTACTACAGCCTGACTAACAGAGAACACACAATTGATTGGAAGAAGTAAATTAAAATGTTGGGAGTGGTTTCAACCTGCCTAATTTGATTCTTAAATTATTTTTCAAGTTTTGAAAGCACAGGTAAAACCGACCTGTTTCGGGTTTTAAAAACAAAAATCAGAGAAGGCTAGGAGTGCAAAGTGAGAGCGCTACTGGAAAGGTTTCATTCATATTTGTCATGGTTTACAAAGCTCAGTGACTTGGGGGCATGGAGCCTGGGTCAGAGCCAAAACACGCCGTGCGGAGCATCGCAAACACTGCGACACACCCCTGCCCTACACCACTCAGACCTCCTCTGCTGATACAACCGGTATCGGGTTGCATGGCGAGATGGGGAGTGCCCTCCGCCTTTCGCTGTTTCGACAGCAGCACTTCTCAAGCAAATGTTTCATTTGAAGTTTACCTCTGGAGTATCCTTAGAAAAAATTCATTCATCCTAACATAGGCTTATAACATGTAGCATGGTAGGTTGTTCTTCAGACGCCAAAGAAAAGTAATTAATCTGATACATAGCATCATTAATGTGATGCATAGTATCATTAAAACCTCTCACCTAAACACATCTGGATTTAACAAGGGGAGGGCATAATGCAGAGAATTAACTAATTTTCTAGTGCATAAAAATAGCATCACTGTATTGATGCCCTTTGCTTTCTCTCCCAGATGCAAAGGTTGACAGATTGTGTGAGATATGCATCTCCAGCAGAGAGATGCTAGGTTGCCATTTTCATCTGATAAGTGGCGAGTCCTTGGACTGGCAGGCGATATGAAAGCTGCCCATCTTCAGAGTATGGTGATTATAGTTGTGTGTGGGGTGGGGGCGAGCTGTCATTACAGAACCTCCTTGTCTTTATCTACATGTCCTGTCTTGCCTCCCAGGTGTTCCTAGTGGTGCAGTGGACCTCCTGTGCCCTCCAATATTGCTCTCCCTGCACACACAATGGCACTTATTCATGTGGGCAAATATGCATTGCCATTCAGCCAAATTGGGGGCAGTTACGGCCGGTCCCTCCAAACAGTTGGCTTTTCATTGGCCTTCTCATGATCCTGGGACAGCTGCTTCTATCACAGGGGCGGAGGCCAGAGACACGGGCCCAGAATCTCCCCGCCCCAGCATTAAAATGTCACCCCTGTGCTTTATGACAACATGTCACTCAGAAGGGGACAATGTCTTCTATGTGGCAAGCAGACAGGTGTCTATTGTTAGAATTTAATATGAGAGGCCAGAAGATCCAAAAGATATGAAAGTGCAATGAAGAGGCTGCTATAATTCAGCTAATTAGTGGTTTAATGGGCCCCATCCATATTTTTCACTATTTGATAGGACCAATTTACAAATGTCAGGTCATTCCCCTTTAGTCTCTCTCTCTCTTTCTCTCTCCCAGTCTGTCTGCCCATCTTTCTATCCAGCCATCCATCATCTGTATAATATAGTATCAATTAAATTAATATAAGTGAAGATGGATATTGTTAGGTGTGTGTGTGTGTGAGTGTCTTGCTGGGTGTGTCTCTGTATAATGTTTTTGGAGGTAATTGGCTATATAGATAACACAGGGATCCCATATCCCATTAAATGATGTTAATTCCTTAATCCTCTGGGAGGAGTGGATCAAACCTGCAACTTATACAGGTAAGTACATGAGTGGCAGGCACGTTGCAAACCCAGTGACTCAGGCCTGATGGAAATCAAAAGAAGTTAGGGACTTTCTGAGAAGGCTGTGAGCAAATCCTTGAAGTTAAATGTTTAAAGTGGTGATGTTTGATGTTGACAGTCTAATTAATTCTAATGGGTTCACTAATAGTTTGTCAGCACAGGTATATTCCCAGTCCCTCTTGGTACAGTTCACAGTGAGGGATTTGGCTGAACTGCCTCATCACTGCCCTCTGTGGGTTTTTTGAAGACCCATAATGCTTTAATGTTCTTGTGGAACTTACTAAAGAGGTTCAGCCAAAATATATGATCCATTAAAGAATCCGAGGTCAAATGTAGTCCTTTTTAAGGGCACATCAGTGAGCCTAGTGACAGTCCTTTTTTTAAAAATGGAGGGGGGGTGTAATATGTAATTACGGATTGCAGTATTTACATTTCCATACCGTGTGAGTCAACTTTCACAACATACAAATTTTGAGATGATGTCAAAGATTTGATTAACCTGACAGTTTCATTCCTAAACCTATGACCAGCAGGTGGTGCCCTAAAGGGCATCAATAAATGATTTTGGCCCTGTAGTGTCTGTCACTTGAGAAACCCAGATAGATAGCAAGTTGATCTGGGATCAGTTAACCAAACCTTGACCACAACCCAAACCAATTTGTGGCGAAAGCTTAAGGTGATCCGGGATCAGCCCTTTGACGGGAGGTTCCCCTTGTGAAGACCAGGAGAGCTCATGCAGCTGTGGTGGGTACAGGACCACACAGAGGAGCCTCATAATGGCTTCCCACCACGGCACCTTAATTTGTGGTTTTACCCTGCCAAAAGCCTGGGGAAAAGCTTTCAGCATATTTTCTTAGCAACCGTTGTCTTCACTTGCAGGGAACACTGTATTTTCTGTGTGCACTGGGGTTTTTCTCTGGATGGCAGCGCTTTCATCGAGTAATTACGTCGCCCGTGCCAATCTCTCTCTCTGTTTCTACTTCTCTTTTTTCGTCTCCTCTCTTTATCCCTCTTACATAATGGTATTGTACTTTTGACATCTAATGTCAGGGTTTAATAGTACCCATTTTAGGATCCTGACACTGGCTTTCACCTTTACCCTGTCATTATTTCACATTTTGCCATGGTATATTATTAATGATCCTCTTTCTTTTTTAAAGGGTCCCTAATTTGGAAACATGAAGTTATCTTTTGAGGAAGAATGATTTCCTACTTTGTATCCAATCTGAAATGTTAGATACTGTGTTGACTAGTTCTGGCACCAGCAAGATAAATAATAAAGAATGCAACAGGGCATTCATTTCAAGTCCTTCGTTTGATTCTGTATTTGTTAGGTTAAAAATGACAAATCTTTGGATAGATGAAAGCGAAGCAAATTTTGACATGATAAGAGATGACCGCATGCTATAATACAAAGTTGTTTGAGAAGATCTACAAAATCCAGTGCTGTGCTAGTGGTAATTTGTCTTTTCTTGCAATCCAAAAATAATTTATCCTAAAATGTATTGGATTTAGTGCTTATTCTGCATTAATTTCAAACAAAGTCTAAATACCTCATAAATACCAATTGTGATGAGCAAGGAACTGGAGAACATGAGGACACACTGTACTCAGATCAGTTGATTTTCCCCAGGATGAGATCAGAAGCTAATTAGCAACTAGAATCTGTTTTGTGGGTGCTTAAAATAGACTTTCAAAACATGAATTCAGTTCTCTTACTCATCCTCTTATCCAGTCATATTGTGAAAATACTTGTTGATACTTAAATACCCACCCTGGCCCCCTAATACAGAACAAAAAAAATATGTGAGATAAGTGGCATGCTGTAATTTCCACTAGAAAGTAGACATCCTCCTTCCATTATTACTCCTACAAGACTGTTTAAAAGGCCAGATTGTTTAACAGCTAAATCCAAGCCCGGGCCCAGCATGCAATGTGTTCTTCCAGAGTCCCTCCACCTGCCGAAGCCAAGGGCAATCTAAACACACTGAGAGTCAACACATTGCTTTCGTGCAGAGTGCTATTACAGGTCCCTCTTCATTACGGGAGTGATATGTCCTAATAACAGGGCCGGAGATCATTTTCCTTCAGCACAACCCTGCCGCCCATCGTGGGATCCACAGGTGTACAGAGCGACCCATAAATCTCACCATTCTCTTTGTTGCCACGGGCTCAGCTCCATAGAGATGGATGGACAGAGTCTGTACGCTTTGAAGATCCAATTGTGTGCTGTTTATTTGTGGGCTAAGTGCTGGTTTCTGACATGAAAGGGCAAACAGAGGGACATCTCTTTCTTTGGAGTTTGGGACTTAGTTTCACCAGAGAAGAAAAGAACGCTGCTCATAATTAACTTGTAAATAGATTCCGTCAGGCCCAAGAGTTGGATGATGCAGTCCAAGCTGAAATGCAAGCGAAGGTTTGGTGGGGCTTTCTTCATGTGAAGTTACTGAAATCACCACTCCAAAGTACACCAGCGAAGGATGCTGTGATATGCCCAAAGGCTTATCTGATGACTACAATAGATGACAGAGCAATGAAATTGACAACAGTCAAGAAGAATGAAGGGGATACTCAATGCCTCACAGTTGAGGAATTCCATCCTTGGCCAATTTCAAGACCTACATATAGAATTTTTCCATTTTTTAATGGAAGCAATAGAGAAGCTATTCATTATTGTAAAATTTAATTTGTTTTTCACAGTACAGTTTGAACAGGGGGCGCAATTAACTTGTTAGAGCTTGAATGCAATGTCTGTTCTCTCTGTCAATGTCATAAAACGGAATGCTGAAAAACGTGCAGCAAAAACAAACAAAGGAAGGCTCCTGTTGGTAGTTTGAAGGTGAGACTAATTATAGAGTATCTGACATACAAGAAATCGGGAGGGAGAAGCAAATATTAGCCTGCCTCCTTACCAGAAGTGTCTATTTACTATCTACTGCTATCTACTGCCAAGACAAGAACTGCCATGATTTTCAGCAGCAATATTATACAGTATATATACAGTATATACAGAGGGTTCAAGAATTATTGGAACCCTTGATAAATATGATCAAAAATACAGTAAAATAAAAAAGAATACAGTGGTTAACATACAGGTAAGATTTATTTTCAACATGTGTACAGTAGTGTGATTTAATGATTCAATGGAAACAACCAGTTCTCACATTTTGCAAATACAAACTATATTCACCCCTGGTTTAATACTTTGTCCAAACACTCCTGGAAAAGATGACAGATGCGTCTTTTCCGATAATTTGTGATAATGTTAGAGAACATTTTTGTTTTTTATCATTCCTCCATGCAGAACTTTTCAGAATCATTGATATCATTGGGTTTGGGCTTATGGACCCCCCTGTTCAAATCACAGGTTCTTAACCATTTCTGTGAGGATTTTGACGTATATTTGGATTGTTCAGTAGAACAATCTACATACAACCAAGTCTCAGCTTCCTAGCAGAGACAATGGTATTTTCTGCCATAATTTCCTGGTATTTTGTTGAATTCATTATGCAATTAATCTTAAATAGTCCCCTTGGACCGCTGGCAGAAAAATATCTCCAAATGACCCACCTCTATATCCTTGTATGATCAACCTGTGGATCCACCTCTCCCCATCTGCCATGTCTGTAATTGATGTAGCATCTTTTTAAAGAGCATGGACCTTCCATTAGCTTAATACACTCTGAGCTCTAAACTGGTCAAACTTTAATTACAAGGCAAGTTTAATTTGGTATGCTAATATCATCACCTTTCCAAACTCAGATTGTGCTTTTAGCTCACATTCTTAGAAGTTAGCTTCCTTCTTTCTCCAAGTTTCTGGCCGTCAATGCGGAATTCTTGTGAGGCGGGCTCCACTCCAAGGCTCTGCATGATGTACTATCTGTTGTCATTGGCTGCTGCTAAGACTGTATTGAGGACATTCTGTTTTAATCAGAGCTGTTTGTCCTGGCTGTGTCAGCCAGCACTGTTGTGGGCAGAGCCAATTTTAAGCAGCAAGACATTTATAGTATCACCTGGGTCAATGTTTCGTACGCATAAAGAGGCAGTCATTTGATCACAGACACCAACTCTACACTATTGATGTTACTGTACCACTGTGAGTCTGTTTCTCTCTCATAGGCATTCTGAAAATACAGTTGAGGGTTGACAAATATGAAATGGCAGTTTGAAACAGCAATTCCATCAATGCCACTTTGGCAAAGTTCCCTGCTGCAGAACAAAATGTTCTGGAAGAGATAAAGCCCTTCCCAGAATATGATAGCGATAGCTAAATTGAGAAAACGTGAATTAAGAAAAACATCAGTTTGAACTTACGTCAGTTACAAACATGGCATATGTGTGGCAGATGGGGAGCAGTGGATCGACAGGTCGATTATTTATACATCAGCCATTCCAAAAAAGGATGCGCTCATGTTTTCTTGCTTAACTTTTGCTTTTAGCTCTTAGACGCAACATTTAATGGGTAGGGATTTCCTTAAAGATGGTGGACCTTGATCGATGATGATCAATGGAGGTGAAAAATAAGTAATTGGAAAGAGCCCAATGTTCTTCGATGTGGCTTCGATAAAACCCTGCAAGAAGAACCGGTCATGTGATTCAGTCTTTCTGTCTAAAAATCACACTTAAGGGGCCACTCCAGACGGCCTTTATCAGGAGAATTGCATTCATTGCAACTCAGCCTTCACCAAAATTATATATTTGATGAAATACACTCACCGAGCACTTTATTAGGAACATTTTAACTTTATTACACCTACTTATTCATGCGATTATCTAATCAACCAATTGTGTGGCAGCAATGCAATGCATACAATCATGAATGAGAATGAGAAGCATCAATTGTACAGCGCTTTGGATAAAGGCGCTATATAAATGCCAACCATTTACCATTTATCTCAAAAACTGCAGACTAGTCTCTAGAGTTAGCAAAAAATGGTGCAAAAAATCCAGTGAGCAGCAGAAATGCCTTGTTACTGAGAGACGTCAGAGGAGAATGGCCAGATTGGTCAAAGCTGACAAGAAGGAGACAGTAACACAAATAACCACACATTACAACATTGGTATGCAGAAGACACAACATATCATAACTCTAAGTGGATAGACTACAGCAGTAGAAGTCTAACAAATCTAACAAATACCTAATAAAGTTCTCACTGAGTGTATTTTCAAATTACTATGGCACAAATATCCTGACAGATTTTATGAACATGTGTGCTATCTAAAAATGTAATGACAATATACATTTTGTCTTGACACTGAAACATATACTCACAAACATGCGTACCATGCATCACAAACATCCACTCTTATTTGACCTGCTATGTCAGTGCTGCAACATGCACTGCTCCATGACAGTGCTGCAATGTACACTGCATGCTTTTCAAAATTACTGCTCCAAGAAAGAACATTACCCAAATTTCCAGTTATTCCAATAGCACAAATGCCTAACACCCAATACAGCTACTAGTTAGCAGACTGTTAGAGTGTCTAACAACAAAGCAAAGTCACCTGTAATGTTAGTCCTAGCTTACTTGCATCAGTGTCTGTTTGACTTTTAGCATTAACTGATACTTATTTGCCTCTGTGCTGTTTTAGATTTGTAATAAAAATCTAATTTGTTTAAAGTGCACATTGTCAGACTTTCATTTACATAAAATTGCTGTGTCGCAAACATTACGGCGCCCTGAAATGTATAAACACCGCCGTAATTTCTACATGGTGAAACTAAATTGTTTACATATAAAATTAATGAATGGGATATGCCTATATCTTGTTTTGTGGCTTATTTTTGATAATTAAACACATTTTAATTTGTATGGTTTTTTGTCCCCCTGAAGTAGCCCTGCCATCCAGTTTTTATAGTTCTAGAATCACCACTGCCGACAGATCAGAAACACTCTTCAGGAGTCAGGTGTGGAGTCAGTGTCAGTGACTACTTTCCCCCAATTGCACTTTACATTGGGGGAAATCTTTTAATTGTGTCACTATGAGAGCAAACGCATTATGGGAGGCTGAGTTTATCTCTTATTTCTCAAATTTCATGAATACCAGTACAGTAGAAAAGTTGAGTTAATTACAGATCATAAACTACTGCTAAAAATGATAGGTCCTAAGATGGCAGTACCTCCTTTTGTGGCAGATAGGCATCAATGCCGGGTGTTAATACTAGCAACATACCAGTATGAAATCCACTACAAGTATGAAGTCAAGATTACCTCGAAAGATTAGAGTGTCGTTTCTAGGTACACTTCCACTGTCTGCAGCAAATGTAGCTAAGGCTACAGCACATGACAAGGTATTGACTAAGGTCCGATTCCACACATTACATGGGTTGCCGAATCATGTTACAGATGAGGACCTTAAGCCATATCTACATAAGAGTTCAGAGCTCTCCATTTAAATGATTGAGCACATTGGGGACTGAGGGTAGTATTTCCTCAGTCATTGCAAGAGACTATCTTACTGCAATTGCACAGTGCACATTTTAGAATTGTCCAAATGAAGGCAATTACCAGGAGTCACCTTTGGCGGCTGGGTTTATCTGCAAATTGAGGAACTGATGTTCTTTTTGCAACATAACACATTTGTAATGCTGGATTAAATAGGCTTAAAGCATTATCAATTGATTAAAATGATAGTGGAACAGATTCCAAGGACACCACCAAACAATTCTGTTTCCTGAACTGGACTTGGCATTTGGGTTCTCTCTAAGCCATTCTATCTGACATTGAATTAAATGAAAGAGACTTTTTGAATTCCTAAAGATCTATCTGTTGAGGTCTAATTTAACAGGCTCCTTCCAAATTTGAGGTCTCTTGGAATCATCAAAGGCATTGGGATCAGCTAATTAAAAAGCATTGCATGAATGTGGTTTTCTTTCACATAGCTCTCCGCCTATCCACCCATCACCTCCACAAAAATGCCAGGTATCTAAGAATCTGAATAAAGGGAACCCAACACATTTATTAAAAGTCATGTAATTGCTGAGGTGATTCTTAAAAGAACCCTAATACATAAAAAGAAAGCACAAGTAGTTTTGAGAAAAGATGGCTGTGTTTTGGGACATGGCCTCTTCACACTACTTAATTTGTATTTTACATCAAATTTGGTGGTAAGTGGTACCATCCTTGTTAGCTCTGAGATCAGGTGTCTGCTCTCCAGGTTTCAGGCATGGCTTGTTAGTTATGTGAAGTTAGGTTTGTTAGTTATCAGTTCCTTCATTGCCCCTGAAGGGCAAACTGATCTTGTGAGCATGCAAAGGAACAATGTAAAGTGTGGAGGAATTGTACATCATAATCCTGGGCACAAAAGTCCTGAAGGGCCATGATCCCATGTGTTGTAGAGTTGCTCCCCCCTTGGGTTGATGGGCTGCTACTAGCAACAAGTAGTCACTCAAGGTCCCACACAATTAGAGGCTACAATTAAGGTCAAGAGCTCTAAATGATGAAAATGAGATACATGTTGGATAATATTTGGAAGGCTATAAAGATGCACTTGTATCGATGCACTTGTATCTTGTATGGCAGCAAGAAGGTATGCAATGTCTGTCGAGCAATCTCATGAGGTTCCTAATCCCAGATGTTTGCTCATCATTGTCTCATCACATCTGTTGTATAAGTACGCTCAAGAGCTATTTGTAATCCAAAGATCTCCACTTCACCTTCTCTTGGCCTTCACCCCAGAGAATGATACACCCAGATTTCCCATTATTGCAAATTTTTACGATGTTTAGCAGTGCAGAAAACCAAGGAAGATTGGTTTAGTATGTCCACTGTCATTCCTATATTCGGCTGTGGTAAGATGAGGTCAGCTCAGAGAGGGCATGGTTGTATTTTCCTTTGGATTTGGTTGTCACTGTCCACATGGCATCCTACAGACACAAAGTTTTTTTTAACTAACACTATAGTGAATAGCTGTTTCTGTCCATGTTTTTCAGATCATGTTGAGAAAACAGGACAAAAAATTGTGATTGTGCTTCAACATGGAATATTGCTTCTAGAGGGTATTCTTACTGTGAGATGGAACGTTTTGTAAGGACATTGACAAAAAGGGCAATGCTGAAGACTTGGTGTTGTACTTCTGTGTTTGCTGCATGAACAGTGATTAAGTGCATTAACTCATTCACTCACTATCAAGGATTCATTATACTGCTGTCGAGAGCAATGATGCTGATTCACCCCATATCATCCTCTATGCTTATTGTATTACACAAATGTTCTGTAACTGTTTACCATGGCAGGTCCTGGAATACCCCTGTTTCTGTTTGATCTGAATTCTGTTAAGCTTTCAATTATTAGACCTTAATTCCTAAACTCTTTTCTAAAATATGATGGTTAGATGGTAGAAATGAACTCTCGGGACACAGGTGTATATGCAATGTACAGGAGTCTTACCCTTATATAAAGAGAAATATAGTGAATGACAATAAGCCATAAGACTGACATGTCTTCCTATGACAAATTCACAAAGCACTAAAAAGCATTCACATACATTGCTTACAAAACCATCTTATGAGATTTTTTGTTTTGTGAAGAAAATATATCAAATATTAATTGGAAATTGCAGTGTGGATTGGTAGCAGCAGAAGTCTTCTCGTAAGGTCTGTCTCCATGTAATAGTTATCTTGAATGAATACAGACTCAAATTCGGTGGTGGGGGATGTTTTGGAGATATTTCACTGCCAGTCATCCAAGGTTACTATTTAAGATCAATTGCACAATAAATTCAATAGTATCAGGAAATCTTGGCAGAAAATCTGGTTGACTCTGCCAGGAAGCAGAGACTTGGTCATCGGTAGATTGTCCAGCAGGACAATGATCAAAATCAACACAGAAATGTTTAAATAAAAAAACAACTATGTTCTGCAATGGCCATCTCAGTCTCCAGACTTAAATCCCATGAAAAGCCTGTGGTCTGAACTGAAGAGGCACATATCTGAAGGATATCAATGAATCTGAAAAGTAGGAAGGAACAGTAAAAAATCCCATCAAATGTGTTCTCTAAACTTATCACAAATTATAGGACAATACTCATGGCTGTCATCTTGGCCAGGGGCGGATGCACAAAGTATTAAACCAGAGGTGCCAATAATTGTGGAGCCTGGTTTTTGTGAAGGAAATAAAATATATATATATTTAAATTAAGTAAAGACTTTGATTCCATTGAATCATTAATAAAGCACGCTGCTTTACACATGTTGGAAAATAAAATGTCAAAATGTTTTTTGCACCTTGTTTGCAGCATTTTTTGGCAATAATAATTCTGGAGCCCACTATACAACAACCTATTTATCTTAAACTGAACTGCTTTGGTAAATATTCAGCTTATAACTGGATATGAAAATGTGAACCACATACAGTAGTTTACACTGAATGAGGGTTTCTGCTAAGCAAATACTTCATCCAGTATAAGACTTCGAGGAGTGATTTTAAATAAAGATGAAGCAAAGATATCCTACTGCCAATTCCACAAAATACAGTGCTTCTTTTGTTCCTAGAATGCAAAGCTAGGGTGAAAAAAAGGTAGGTGAAAAAAAGATATGGAGAAAATAACAATCTCGTAATGCCACTGTGTCTGATGTGTGGTCCAATAAAGGTGGCAAGTTTGTGCGTGATTATAGAAACAGAAGAGTGCTTCAACAATGCTTGCTCTATGCCCCATTTTGTCAATCGTGGGTGAGACCCTCAGTCCCAACACGAGCCCCAGGGCCACATTATTAAGTACAGCTAATAATCCAAAGCGGAGCAGATGCAGACCAAGTGGAGCAGACGCAGAAGTCTTGTTGCCACTGAAACGATACATTTCCAATGGAACAACTGACAACGACCACTCAATGATCCAGTGACTATAATCGCAGGTGCACATTTTTGTTTGGGAGAAACACCTGCATAGAACAGTTTTATTTATTTTTATTATTTATCTATTTATTTATTTAAAACATGTGAAGGAAAGAAGAAAAGAAAATGTAGGCCACTGCAAAATCAGCATAGTTTGAAGTTGAAAAGGGTCAAAGCAAATAGGGGAAATTGCTGAGCTGTCAGCATTCCTTCTTAAAAAACTGAAAATACACCTACATTTGAGATATTTCTTGCCTTTGAGGGTACTTTCAGAGGCTATTACCTAGTGTCGGCTGCTTTGAGCGGCAAAACCTGCTAGTTGCTTTTTGGAAAACATGTGAAAAGGGAATCTTTTTGCAGTAGTAGATCAAGAAATGATAGTAAGTGCACCTTCCTTGCCAGCAACACTTTCCCTCTGCAGTAACTTTATCTTGCTTTTTCACACTGCACGAATGATCATGATGAAAAGCTCACACTGCATGTAGAACATTTTTTAAATGGCTTAAAAGGATTTTGATTGTTTTCCTTGACATAGGGTAGAATTTCTTAATCCTAACAATAAAAGTTAGGATTTTCTCTAGGGAGCATTGAGTTTTTGTATCTTTCCACCAGCAAGCACATGCAGAGAAACAATAACAGCAAACACAATTAGAAAACACTTTGGAGTCATATCAAAGTTATCTCATAACCTTTTCTGTTTGTCAAGCACTGAATAACTTTGTAAGAAAAAAAGCTAAGGGTAACGTTGTCCTTGTCTTGGCCTATGGGATGCTGTTTTAGTACAAACTCCTATTTATTACAGGAATTTGAATAAGTGGTTTATCTCGTCATGGACTGGATGCATCATCTTTTGACAGCTAGTAGTGTTGCTTGATATGTGTTTGGACAAACACCTAATTAAATCGGGACTGCAGAAACAAAAGCCAGCGATTGTGGTAGGCCACCTCACCCTCATTGGGAAACTAAGTCACAGGGGCAGTAGTGGTCAGAGCACCGTACCAGTGACCCAGAAAGCTATGGTGTGAAGTCTCCAGTGGAGAATGCAGGTAGTATCCCTCAGGAAATAAATACATGTAAAAAAGTATTCCTTAGGATTTCATTCAAAACAGCTGCAATGCTGGCGATCTCATATGTAACAGATTTGAGCATTAATATGTTTATCACTTCACTAAATTTACAATGTTCTCAATTAAACTATGTTCTCATTTCTATTATATGTCACCATAAGTGCTAGGGCTGCATTTTAGGTTTATGTATGCTAAATTCACAATAATCATAAGTATATTTAGACATTTCTAGGGTGCAGACTAGAGAACATTTATATTTCCACTGCTGAATGACACTGCAGCCATGTCATTTTATTTTGCAGTTAACACATCTTACTAGTTAATTCCCAATTGAGCTGTGAACTCTCTTTAATGCTAAAGTACACTCTTCGACAGCAGAAATAGCTGATCTGAACTCTTTTACCTGGATTCATTCAAATCCACCAAACAGAATAAAGCCAATCCAGACATGAGAAACGAGCAATACAGGTTTGGGATCTAAATTATAGTTTGAAACATTCTCATAGCTGAAGAACAAGCACAAAATAAATGCATGATTAATAATGACATTGCAGGTTCTGGAAGACCATGATTAATAATAACTGAAACAGATATCCTTTTACCTTTAAAAAAAGGGTAAACTTAAACGTTTACATTTCTGAATGGTCGGTGTTGATTACTGTTTGCTTTGGTAGAACACAGTCAAAAACCACATGTAAGAAATACAAACAGGAATGACAAAAAGCATTTCTGAATCAACTGCTGTCATAGCAGCGGCTGCAGCCAAAGCCTGTTTATAAGTTGCCTATCAGTGAATTACCATAAGCAGCCAGATCAGAGACATACCATGGCCTTGGGAACAGGAAGGAAGATCCCACAGATAGACCGGTCTTAACCCTGTCCTTCTCCATCCCGATTCCCGGCAGATGCATCCCGCCACAACCCCTTCTACTTCCTCTGTGTATCGGGTCTGTCCCAGGAGTGACATCCCTGATGTCTAGACAACAGGTTACAACCGGGACAGTAGGGGGCGTATATCACGAACACCCCCCGCTGCCCTCAACACACACTCACGCCCCCCTTTCTCACCCACCTATCCAGCCCGATGCCCCATCGGGCTCAGAGGCCCATCAAACTGTGTCCCTCTGCACATGGCAGCTGCCATCCACTGGAGGCCGATGACAATCGCAATATTGGAAAATATTGAAAACAGGAAAAATGAAGTCTTTGGACCCAGTCTTGGATTATGAATTCTGGAGGCGTTATTCATTTCCAGGGCCTTTCAGACACAAATGGACGCAAATCCTATTAGATTTTTTTGGGGACCAGGCAGGGGAGTGAGGCTGGCCATGGGGCTTGAATGGAAGAGGACCGCCAAGGAACAAAACAGGCCGCACTGTAGGAAGTTGAGCTTGCAGCTCAGTAGGGGGCAGCCGCACTCCCCTCTGAGACGAGGCCTGGAGAGAATAAAATCTCCCAGCGAGGGGTTCGAGGACAACGGGAGTGTGTGTGTGTGTGTGTGTGTGTGTATTTGTGTGTGTCTGTGGGAGAGAGAGTTGGAAGGGGGATTTGTCATCATGGCGGATGTATCGCCTTCATAAGAAACGTATACGGCGAAGACCTCTTGTGGCTGCGGGTTTTTTGAATGCTTCTTTGGGAGGGGCTGGCAGGTGGGTGTCAAATCAACATAATCATAATGATAACAGTGACAATGGTGACCAAATTTTCCCGTTGGTTCACGTGGCCAGTGGGGTTCTGAGCCACACAACGGGGAGCGACACGGCAACACGGGTGGACAGGCATGGCCATCACCCTCTGCACCCGATGTGGTGGGATACCATCGGGGCCAAACTCCGGAGGGGGCCGAAACAAACAGGACATTATTCCCAATGCCCCCGCCGTTGCCATGTGAGGGCCCCGGCTGGCTTTACCCACTGGCAATGAGTTCCACTGGGCACCCTACCCCACGCCTCTCACAGTAGGGGGCAGTGTGGAGTGAGACAAGCCGGGGCAAGAGACAAATGGGCCCCATGGTGTCGGCTGCCAATCACCTTTGTTTTGCGATTGTCGGCCTCCTGAAAAGGTCGTTAAGGGGATTTACATAACATTTTGCACTCATCCCCGGTCGCTGTACGAAATGTACGCATCACTTCCCCAGGGCTTTCCATGTGGAGTTTGTCCTTGAATGTTCTGTGGAAGGACCCTGTGGTGACGTGCTTGCAATGCGTTCAGCCAAGAAAAAGAAAAAAACCCGTGAAGATTGGTAAAAGACTTTTGAGTTAAAATTGCATTTGTGGGCGGGGCTTAATTAATTGCTAATTAAGCAAAACGTATATTTGACCGACAAGTCCTGACAGGTCTTCAGGTCTTATGCCTGTTTCTCCCAGGATCCATGTATGAATTCTTTGTAAATCTTTCTGTGTGGCAAACAAAACATTGCCATGATTGAAAGCAGCACTGGAATATGTAGGGCAACCGGGAGCATTATTTGGAAAATGGCTTGCTGTAATTGATCTGTTAAGGAGCAATTTATCTCCATTGACCCTCTCCTGCTTTGCCATTCATTAACAAATCTGACAAAGCTGTTGTTTCATATTAGCTATGAGCTATGAAAAATTACGATGAAATTCAAGGGTAAAGAGCAAGCTAGCAATGAAAATGCCACCTACGTATATGATCTTATCAGATTAGCTGTACGATCTGCAACAAAAAACTTTACACTGACATTTACCTTCATAGCTAATCATTTACCAAACACATAACCACAGTGATTTATGCAAATTACAACTCTAAATCATATAATTACAGATCATTCATAATGCAACTGAAACAAAGTGTCATTGTTCAAAACAAATAAATGAAGATCGGCTTTGTTAAATGAACTCAGGCCAATTCCAATGAAGCTACCAATGCAGCCTTAAACCTTTGTGCATCTGGTGACAAATGAGTTGGCACCATTTCCTCAGACACCTGTCTTAGAGCAGCCATTTCACTTCAGGGCATTTATTATTATTCATTAAATGCAGTAAGTAAACAGCTAAATCGAAAGAGGGATTTTTACCTACCATGAATCTTTTCAAAATGATCTTTTAAGTCTTTAAGTCCAGGTCTATTTCCTTTTAATGGAAACAGAATAATACAACAGATGAGCCAGCTACATAAATATTTGCTAACAGCAGCTTAATACTGTTCTCAGAAGTCACCAGCAATAAGAATTTAAGTGATATTTTTCAAAAATGTTCTTCCTGGTGGAGCACAGTTGCCAAAGTTGCCAAACCACTCTTATGGCCTTATTCATGACACCATATGATGAAGAAATCTTGCTGACTTGCAGATGTTAGCTTCTGATTTGTAAGCATTAAGAATGAACACTGATTATAATATGTTAAACATTTTATGTATCTATATACAGGCTAGCAATAATGCACCAGTAGTTGTTGCTGCACATTTAAGATCAAGTCATGTCTGATATACCTTCATATTGAGATGAATCATTTTCTGCGGTTCAGGGCTTTGTGACAGAGGGCTCTGCCTGTATTTCTGTTCCTCAGAAACTCAGAATAATGAGGAACCTGTTGATCAGTCATGACAGACAAATGAGTCTGCCAAACCACACAATAATTTTGGGAACTCATCAAAGAGCAGAATCATGGAAGAAGTTAATTAGATTTTCCAAATCATTGGAAGGCAAGTAAGGAAGACACAAACTGTACATAAACAATGACTTCTTTGTTAGCCCCATTTTGGGTAATTCCTTAATTGAGTAAAACCACCAATACCCACTGAAAGAAAGAAAAGTGAAGCAAACTTGTGACCCCATCCCACCTTGGACGGAATGCACAGCTTGTCCATGCAGATTCTGAGGATGCCCAGCCCCAGCACCCATCAAAAGGGTCCTCTGCTGGCACGGATTCCTCTGGTGATTTGTCAACTGATGGGTGCTCCCAGAATTCCCCTCCAATGGCTGGAGGGTGTTAAACTCCGGCAAAGCCAATCCAGAAAATATGACTAGGTGGTCTAGGCGTGGGTCTTTGTTGCCGTTAACTCCGTTCCAGTAAGCGCAATTGCTCCGCATGCAAGCCCCGTGCTGTCAAAGCCCAGCACTCTGCCGGGGGCTCAACCTTGATGTGTTGCACAATTGGGGATTCTTTTCCCTTCCCTTCCTTCTGCTCATTTTTCAAACAATGAACAGGCAGACTGCCACCTCAGAGTTGGGGCAGTTAGCACGGTGCTCACCTGCCACCTCAGACCTGGAGCAGTTAGCTCAACATCTGCTGGGGCTGTTTCGGAAATGGCTCCAAAATGAGTACTTTCAGGCCATAATGGTGTTGGGCCAGTATGACTGAAGCTGCTTACACATGGTCAGTGTCAAAACACTCGACATGAGGTCAAACCATCTCCAAACCATCTCCTACGGAGGGAGCATTGATGCCTGACTTGGGAAGAACAATACACCTGATATAGTGGACAACTCAAATTTAATAGTAAGTTGTGATGATCCAAATTTGAGGCTGACCTTTCATAGTCCAATCACATTGCTCCTTTGTATGATGCAAACAGATATAAAGAAGAAAGTACAGATTATTTCATATGTATCTCAGCTGCAAGCTGTACAACCCAAAAAGAAAAAGTCAACCTGCTATTATCACTACTTGCCACTGTTTTCCTAACCCCCATCTTCCTGGATGACGTCAAGTTTCAGCAGCTGGTGGCACACGATTCTTCCCTTGTGTAGTCACCACCTTATTTGGCGTTGAACGCAGCATTTGATTCTTGTCATGCGAAAGAGACTTAAGGAATACAGCTCCATCTTTATCACTCATTGAGTTTAGGCAGGTACTGCAATGCCTGAAGGCAGATCAAGGCTGCTATGAAAAGTCTATGAAAACAAAGATATGTATCAGAGAAAACAAAATCTGAGAAAACTGGGGGCTTAAACAAAGTACATAACGACTCTGCAATGAGCAGGGAAATATGTATGTTAGTTGGCATCTGACAGTAAAAAAAATATGTTTGGGTGTACTAAAAACAAAGAAAGTACACGCTAAATAGATAATATTCAACATCCTCAGTAATAATGTGCAGCCTCTTTAGCAGGCTGGTAATGATCAACATTAAAACCTCTCCATTGATCTCAAACATGTTGTTTTGGGGTGACCTACAAATAAAACTGAACTGAAGCAGTGTGTTTTTCAATCACACTTATATGTAAACAACATTAGGAGGACTTAAACATATTTGGACACAATGACATTTGGTCTGAAACTTAATAAAATTAAGGGTGTAGATGAGTTTCAATTTACTGTGCCAATAGAAATTCTGGTTTGCATTTCATTTGTGCTACTTTCCATAGATTCACTCTTTTGTGCAAACTTGAATTGAGCTTTTAATGATTGATTGATTTTGGATATGCAGAATTTGTTTTCGCCAGCCAGTATATACCTGTTAGTTTGAGATTACATATGAGCATCACCGTCCACTTGCTCAGGTTTACAGCCCAAGCCAAGGGACTAATTGTGCCGATGCATAACTGTATTTTCCCCCTGTCCAGAAAGAATTTCACACAATTTGTTTTAATTAAAAAAAAAATCAGAATTAGGAACTATACAGCAAGAAACGAAAACATATTTTAACATACTGCATTTGGTTTATGGGATGATTTATTTTGTAATTTCTATGTTCCATCTGCCAAGTCTTTCCAGGCCACAGACCTGTATGAAGGCCATCAGCAGTAGCATTCGGTGGCTGGCAAAACTCATGCAGAGGCTTGGCAACAGTGACCGCTTGTCAAAAGTGACATGTGGATGTGCCACCTTGATTTATTAAAGCTAGGGTGTTGCTTTTGACTGCTCCTTTAATGTCAGCCTTTCTGAGGTGTGGTGCCAACATTGAATAATGATCCAAAAGGCAGCTTTGTTTATTTCTGTAAACATTGTGACACAGATTTCCGAATGAAATAAGGAACAAAAAATAACAAAGTGAAATAATAAAGGCAAAGGAAACCAAAACCGTTGATGCGGGTGACTTGTAACTATAGTGCCCGGGGTGGTATGTATGTGGTGTTCTTTAAGGTTGGTTCTTCCTAGTTGAGCGTAGAATATGTTAGCAAAGTTGCTGCAACCAAGCTACCTCTGCCTGCTGTTCCGGAGTCATATAGCTGCTAAGTAGGACTAGAGTCCAGATTGAGTGTTCACATTGAGATTTTCCAGTCCCATCTCATCTGACCACCTCACCCCCAGCTGCCGCAAAAGGATAATGAACACACCCCCCTTACTGGGCCCCTTCCACTAGCTTCACCCTCGCCATCTCTCTAAACTCTGGCCAATCATGTCCCAGAATCAGTGAAAGGGGTATGGGTACTAACCCCAGCCACCATACTATGATTTTGTCCTGCAATTGAAACTGCAATCCATGCAGTCGGATAGTAATGTCCATCCCCACACATCGAATGCCCACCTCCGTGAGTGTATCCATAGCCTCTGGCGGAACCAGGCATGGTGCACAACGGTACGGTAGCATCCCGAATCAACGCCTGGATTATATCCCCTTTTCACACTTACAGGTATGAGATATGACTCTGCTGGAGCCGGGGAAAGATGTGTCATGGAATCCTTTCCTGACATCTGTGGCGCAGAGACCGGGAACTGGGAAGAGTTAATGGTGGGGCAAAAGAGGCATGTAGGATGAGAATGGCCTTTAGGGGAATGAGGGCCTGGGACTGGGGTGAGGTTACAATGGGGAACTGGCGCTGGTGCGTTGTAAAGACTGGGAGCTGGGGAAAAGGAAGTAGAGGGGAAAGAGGAATGGGTTTTGTTGGCCCGCTATGCAGAATCTTCCTCCCCGTGTCCTCTCTGATGCACAGGTGATTCTCCACTAGCTCAATAGCCACACTCAGGGAGGGTGACTGGTGGCACAGGAGCCAGTCGGAGGTCCCTTTCAGGATCTCTATCATAAACTGCTCCAGTACCACCTGCTCCACGATTTCCCTAGGAGTGCGGCAATCAAGTTGCAGGCAGCGGTGGCAGGAGTCGAGGAGCTGCTGAGTGTAGGCGAAGGGCCAACCAAATGCTGCAAATGAAGTTCTTGCAGTCTCTTCCGGTGTCCCTCCAGCTTCAGTCCCACTCATTCCCTGATGGTTACCCGGAGAGTGGCATAGTTTTGACCCCATTTTCATTAGTTGGATGTGGGACAGGAGCAGGGTCAAAGTAGGATCAGTTCCTTGTCAACCTTCCTCTCCTTGCTCTCCCCTCTGGCAGCAGCAGGTCCAGAAGATTGCGAAAAAAGAACTACAATGATTACAATAATAACATCTACTTATATATTGATTGAGGTCTATTGATTTAAGGTCTGTCCTCCTCAGAAATATTCACTCAGAGGAGTGAGGAGTAGGGGAGGGTGACAGGTGGGAGGTGAGTAAGAATCCTTTTTTATATATATATTTTTGGAAACGTCTTCTAGACTAGTTTTAATATACAATATATAGTATTTTACACCAAAAATAATATCATATGGTTATCAAATATCCTTTTTAGACGCCTTGCTAGACATATCTTAGAAAAGTGATATTGTCATCAAATTTGATGGTTGTGGCTTCTATGTTTCTAAGCCAAATAGGCACAGCCATAAGCATCTGTATCCACTCAACATCTGTGAGAAAAATCTTCCACTTCCACTGTGTTTGAGCTTTTGTAACTTTGTTTCAGTACTATTTACAGTAATTATTGGAAGACAAACCCCCCAACGGTTATCTTTCAGAAGAGAACAAGATTACTCCTGTCGTCAAAAGGGTTCAGGAATAGTAACCATTTTATTTTGGGCATGTCATTTTCAGGCTTGTATTGAAAAAATGTGATGATACTGAAGGTATAAGAGCAGACAATGTGCACGTTAACCACATTTTAATTGTTGGATTACAAATCTAATCTAATTGAAAAAAAAAATGTTTATAGAGGACTATTTTAAGTGAATAATAAAATCATAAATAGTTATTTAGAAACAGAAGTAAAAGATTTACATTTACTCATCATATCAATAATTGAATTAACTTAATATAAAACATATGCCAACAATTAATTTGTTAAATGTTGAGATTGTGCATAAGTGTGGATGACTCTGTATCATGTCCCTGTCTCTCTGAGTCACTGCTTGCAGCATAAGATTGTAATTTCATTTTAAGGATGAGTTATGGAGTACTGAAGTCTTTACTGGTAATTGAAATGAAAACCTTTTGATACTTAGTATATCTGAAACTGTTGGTATCTCCTTCCGTCATCTATCTCCCTTGTACATCAAGTGAAACTAGTATTTTATTTTTTGTTCACCTGTATAATGGCCTGCAGCAGGGAGTGGAAGCTCAGATATCCTGAACACTCCCTGTGGCAAATTCTAAACAGATATTTCACTTAAACACAGCTCAGGAGCGTGACAAAGTACAAACAGCAGCAAACCTGAACTGACATTTACATATATCCCTTTTAAATCGGAAAATAGACATTTGTATAACTTAGCATCACATTTATTACATTTGACATTTTTGGTTAAAAATCATATTAAAATGTGATAACACTGGATATTTTAACCAAACACAGGAGACAATGATACTGTTTATTCTTTCATTTTGAATAAGTTAGAAATTTAAAATATCTAATTTTTCTTCATGTTTGGCTTTTATACTTAAAGGAAAACACCAACATTTTGGGAAATATACCCTTTTTCCTACTTACCTAGACTTAGACGAGATGTTCGATGACATTTTGTGCATTCACAGGCTCAATTTCCATGTTAGCAAAACGTGTTAGCTTAGCATAAAGACTTGAAGCCTATCGGAGTCTGTAGCCTACCTCCTTCAAAGTGAAGAAATATACCTTACAGCAACTCCGACTTATTTACAGAAGGTATCATGTGTATTTCAAATACATGTGTGGGGAAAAAAAAAGATCCTTCTCTCCCTCTCCCTTTCTCTCTCAAATCTCACATATTCTGTCATTCCTTCTGACTCTGACACTCAAATGCCTATGCTCTCCCTCTCACACATACATTATTTTTTGCTCTCTTGCATACACCCATGTAGCAATACCTGTACGCACACACATGCAAATTGATCAAGGAGAGAGGAATGTCCTGTCTCTTTAAGTCTGTCTTTTGAGGTAATGCCTCTGCTCCAACACCTGTGTGAGGGTGAGAGCCTCTGATGCATTTTTTTCTGCTGTTGTTCTTGAACGCACCTGTCTACCTCAGGGCTAAAGAAATACTTCAGTAGCTGCCAGGCAGGAGACTCTTGTTGCTGGCTGGAGCTCTTGCGCTAATATGTCAGAGGACTTGTCATTTCGCTTTATTGAATCCCACTGAAAACCCATTTGACAGCCACGACAGGGTCAGAGGTGTCAGTGCGTTCAGGGTGAAAGAGGGAAGTATGGATCACAGCAAAGATGAATTGGGTCGCTCTACGTAGCAATTACACTGGGGCCGGGGTGGGGTGAGGTGGGGGGACTTCAAGAGGTGTCGATTCATGGAGGTTGCCATTCTTTTTGTTTTATCGATCACTGGGTCTTGTGACATGCATGAGAACGTTTGACCCACAATTCTGCTACTGTTGCTGTTCTGCAAAATGACAGTCAAGGGAATCTACACGTGTTTGGCCAAATTTTCAAACTTGTTCCCATGTCAGGACAAGAAAACACTTTCAAGAAATGGGCGTGGGGGGGTTGGGCGATGGCCACTGGCGCTGTGCACCATTTACAGAAAAATAATGTTTTCTGATGATTCTACACTTATCTCTTTGAAGTATCAATTATCATTTGACCAATTACAAACAGATTCCTGGTATTATAGAGGGGATGGGGGGAGTATGGAGGATGTGTATGTGTGTGTGTGTGTGTGCGTGTGTGCTTGTGTTTTTGTGTGTGTGTGTGTGTGTGCATGTGTGTGTATTGGGGGGGGGGATGCAAACACTCTGAACAATTCTCAAGCATTGGCCTTGGACGAAAACAACGGCACAAAGCAGACTAAAGTCTCAAATCCTTGTTAAGACCCTCCATCTTTCAAACTAAAATGGATCACACCAAGAATCTCTTATCCCCTTATCCTCTGTTTAGATCCTCTAATCCGGCCGCCATTTTCCTTCCTTTCTCCCTTTCTTTTTTGAAACAGCAACTGTTTGGTTGTCCGGCATTGGAACGTCGAGAATTTGAGCTCCCTGTGAAAAGAAAGTAACTATATTTAAGAAAGGACGAACAGCTTGACAGAGGCAGGAATGTGACCACATTTCCTTAAATCCCATAATGAGATGTTTTCCCTGGGCTGGGCTTGCATGGATATGGAGAGCAATGATTTGCACTAAATAGAACATCGAAGAATAATGTATTAGGGGTGGGAAAGAGAACTTGTCCCAGCTTTGGTTGTTGAGTAATTTAAATAACCTCACTAGGCCACAAAATAAACACATGCACTGTGGAAGCATATTTCCAATTCAGGCAGTGGCATTAGGGGGATTAGTGTCCGGTAACCTTGGCATTTTTGGACAGGCCAGTCTCATCATATCTTAACAGATTTAGACTTCTTCACACTGGGCTTTGACACAAAGGCCTCCATGGCAGAAATTTTTCCCACTGGCATCAGTTTCGTCAGATTAGAACCCATGGGGGCATTTTCGCCATTATCCCCCGGCGCCAACCTATCAAATGCAAAAAAAAAAGGAAAACCAAAGCAACGGGTAGCCTATAATTGCTTGTTTGTGACTCACGAAGGGTGGCATCACTATTACTGTGAACGGCTATTTGGATGGATTTTTTGGATTCAGATTTTTTTCATAAAAAGGCTCATATAATGACCTCTCATAAGACACTAGGAATGGGCTGCAGTCCTCCCGCTGTGTGGTTTAGCACTTGGTCCACATTCAATCTAACTGCTATGCACTTTGCTCAAGCATGGGCTCTCCTTTTTCTTTTTTCCACTTTGTACACTTGCTTACCGATGGAAATTCAGTGATCCCTGAAGTACCGTAAATGTTGTGGAGCCATAGCAGGAATATATTGTAGCATGAATAAATTAATTTAAAATGCAATTTTAATTGAATTGTGGACTGAATACGGGTAATATATTATTACACTCTGTAGGCCCCTTCTGTTTATTTAGCAATGGAACATCCTCAGAATACCATTATTGAGTGGCAATTTTTTTATTTGTTACGGTTATAAATAAAGTGCATGTATTGAATTATATTTAGTGTTCTTGTGAGAAAATATTATTCCTGACTTTCCCAATATCATTAATTCCTCCAACCACATGGGAATCTCACAAAACTGATGGATACAACTGTTGACTTGCATTACAGGCCACACAATAGAAAATGAGGATTTTACTGGGCTTTTCCACATTCCATATCTGTTTGAATATGAGGGAGAGAGACCAGAACAATCGGATGAGAAAACAAAAAAAATCTGCACTTAATAGCTCAAGTGCATCCTTTATTATATTTAGCTACCTTTACAACTGGGCTGTAGGTGAAATCTCTCTGTCACTTCATGCCAGCTTGTCCAATAATCACATTAGGTGCGGTAGATAAGATAAGGCTTTGCCAGACAATGGAGTGACTGTGAGTTCCTGTCCTTCTAAATTAAATTTCAGAGCCCCACGTGGAGAGGTTTCATAACCTGTCTGGGGCAGCCAATCTGCTTTTGGGGAACCCCGCCCTGCTTTGTGCATCTAAGAAATATGCATATATATTTTTGGCTTCCTGATGAGAATTTTTACTGCTATGGAATAAAACAGGTACAAGCCAATTTGAATTTTCTTTCATTTTAGAGCTGAATTTACTACATTGTTGCACGTGAGGAATTAGCTCAGGAACTCTGGGAAACGTTGCTGCGATGTGGATGTCCGTAAGTGACTGGGAAGGAAGGGAGAAGGACACCCTGTGGTCGGGCCTGCTGCTCATGACCCCAGTAAGCACAGCCTGGCCAAAGCCAGCATAGCTTTATAAACCCCGGAGCCCCCAGACTCAGCTCTAATTCATTTTTAATGTGAACAACTGCTTTGTTGAATGAAGGTGACATGACTCAGACAAGATTTTTCTAATCAGTGCTGACACTGTGGCAATTCCTTTCTGCCTTAATGGGATGTCCTTGGCGTGTCCCCTCGGCACCTTAATAGGGCACATTAAATCGTGATGAAGAAGGAGGAATGCCTCCTGCTGGTGCAACATTTCCACTTTTGGCCTGAGTCTGTTTCCCACCAGATAGCTTCATGGCCCAGGCCTGGGCCTCTGTATCTGAGCAGGGAACAGATTACCATATTAGTAGTTTTTTTCGACTTTAAGTAAGTGCTGCTGTCGGTGCTGCTCTTGCCCACAAATACACAATTAGTATGGTTATTGATACTGATATTAACAAAAACATTGAGAATGAATATAAACATGGATAACAGCAATGTGTCGGCTATTTATGCCAATAATCTAAATGTGCAGAATATGGTTTCGTTTGTGGACACGGAATGAATTAAGACGAGATTCAATTTCCAAATTTTTTTTGATGAATATGATATATGTGTGCTGATTGTACGTGAAATTGTGCCGCCTTGCTCCACGCAGTATCCCATCAAGGTGATCCTATTCAGATGATTTCATCCAGAAGCTATATTTAATAAATAACTTCCCTGATATGATTTCATGAAAGCTTCACCGGTGTGGCCTGGTTTGCTGTAAGATCCATTTCAGATATTCATACTCTATATGACATTCACACACTCGATCATAAAGGTTCAGATATTTTTGTAAATGAACAGAGATTACATGCAGAAAAAAATGTTCCCATTCCAGTATTTGTGTAAATGAATAATGATTCTCCTTTTCCCTTTTTGTCTTTTTTTCCCCTAAAGTACCCTGAGTACTTCAAGGTAGGAAAGGGGGTTGGGCAGGGCGACATCAATAAAAAAGGCACTAAAATGCAATTACAGTGCCGTGAAGAATGGGACAGCTTAGTAATTAGCCGGGTAAAGCCACGGAGATTGCAGGTCTGGGGCCGTTTGGAATTCTGAGCCTGCAGTGCAGTGTGGGAAAAACAGTGGGAAGGCGAACACCACCCTTTGTGAGGTAATTACTGGAACTACCAGAGGCCAGCTCCAGCCCCTACTAATGATAACCCCCCCTCTCCTCCCCTCTCCCCCAGTTAGTCACCTTGTCATTGATACACCCCCCCCCCCCCCCCCCCCCACACACACACACACACACACACACACCCACACATTCACACATACAGCCACACACAAGCAGCCAAGCCCCCCTCACTCTCTACTTCATGCTGAATCTAGTTATGTTCTGCCCCTACTGGTCGGGAGTGTATACTACATTTGCTGTTCCCATCAAGGCTTCATAAGCTCCGAAATGACATAAGTAACATGAATAAAATGCACTCAAGGACAAAATCCCATGAAGCCATTTCTGTGGAGTGTGTGCATTGTGGCGCATTCATAGTTTGCGGATATCTGTATGTTCATGCCTTGTTGCTGACATGGATTGAGAAACATACAACCTTGAAAGGATACCAGGAGAACCCTAATCTCTTCCTGCAAGTATATAGTCTCAAATATAAAGTCGGAAAAAGTATGTAAATTGAAAAATTAATTGACTTTTTCATAGATATACTGTATACTTCTGACAACATATGGGTCTGAGGGAGTGAGGCCTTATAATGTTAAAGGCAAAAAGCTGGAACATTTCCAGGGTCAACCTTAGGTTGCAAGAAGGTGAACCACCCTAACTGTACCTCCCCAGAACTGCACAATTCAGATAAAACTAGTTCAGTGCGTACGTATGCACTGAACAATACAATTGCATTTGGAATGGAGGTCATCTCTTCTAAAATGTTCAGAACATTGAAGGTGGGATGAAAATACATTATTTTAAAATGTTAAGTCTCTATTAATTGGACTTTACATAGTTACTGCAGAAGCACATTTAAAAAGCCCCTAATGACACAGCTAAAACTTCCTTGCTACAACATACTCAGAAATACAAAAAGTACCTAAAAAGTTACGAATGCTTGTCGCTGGGGCCTATTAGTGCGTAAAATTATAGCCTGCAATAAATAATTAATTTGTACCTTTTTATTTGGAAAAAAGTCCTCATTTGTACCCAAAGAGTACATTACTGTACTTTCAGGGTAAAAATAAAAACATTTAGGGAAATTTGTCAATTTATTTATTTGAGTGCAGAACAGACATCAGATGAGGCTCCAAATGAAAACACAGGAAAGCCAATGAGGTGATAATGCCAGAGCATGAATGCACAGGTGCCAGAGTTCACAAATCTCAGCTGTCCTTCACCTCAAAGAACCTCTGTGCTCAGCTCACATTTCACTGATGAAAGATTTACAGCCAATAATTGTGCTCTGTGCTTAAGTAACGCAGAGCCTGTGGATGTAGAACAGTGTGGATTAGCATGCACATATGGAGCCGTTAAGATCACATTGTCTCATTGCTAAGCATTTTGTGGCAATTTTTTCAAATGAAATACAATTTTTAAAATCCTATAATATAGCTTTGTCTCAGTTGTCCAGTGAAGGGAATACTGCTTAAAAAAAGGAACACATTTCAATGTCTAAGCAGTTCTTTCAGGAAATAAACTACTGTGTCCATAGGCCAGCTGACTTGACCATTACTCAAAAACATTACAAACACATTGTCAGCTGAATCACAGTTCTCCCGTGTAATATACACTCAAGAGATAATGCTTATGGCAGGGATGCCGCCTCCCGATATAGTCATGATATAGTCATTACTGCACACTGCCTTGTTATGCCCCTGTTCTGACAAACTTCTGACAGATGGTGTGACATTTCTTCTTGTGTAATGTGTCATGGATTTAAGCACAAGCTGTTTGCAGGAAACAAGTTACCAAAAGTATTTAGCTCACCTCAGACTCATACCAGATTTCATACCTTTCATACCTTTCATACAGTCCATAAAGCTAGCAGGCCAAATGATGGTGGCAATAAAGAGCTTGAATTGATGTTTATCATACAATATTTAGTGAAGAGTTTTACTAGGATTAGTTTATACTTAGCTGTCTTTTTGAACAGGAGGAAATACTTCTGAAAATGACCAGCTATGTTCCTTCCTTCGTAAATAGAATCTGTTTACTATCTTTGTATGAATATTTAAACAAAGGGAAAAAATTAAATTTGTTATCACCTATAAGACTAACCATTGAAGACAGAACATGTTAGCTTGAAAAGAACATATCTAAGCAAATGTAAGGATTGAACCAAATTTGAGAGCCACATTTAAGTAAATGTTATTTTTTTGTGGGGGAGGGGGTGTCATACTTTTTTCATGCTTATCCAAGAGAAGAAAAAAAGTGTTCAGGAGACCATTGAGGAGAGAAGTCTCTACCTGTCTTGTTTGTCTGGAAAAATGAACTTGTCGGACTAGACTAAAACACAGGGAGCTAGTCTTTCAGATTTGCCTCCTGGCCATAAGATGGGAACTGCAGATATAATTGGTCTGCTTACAAATAATCCTCAGTGCAAAGGCAGCCCTGGTGGGACGGTCATTACCTTTATTCCAGGATTCCAGACGATGGTCACTGACAGCTCGCTGCTTTGGCGATGATGGACAGGGACAAATCGCTGAGCCTCAGGGATAAACAGACTTGTGAAGTCAAAAATGGAAAAGAAATTCACCTGAGTCTAAAAGCCAGCACAAATGTTTACTGAATATTGTTTGTGTAAGTGTTTAGACTGGAATAAAACTAGATTCTGAGGTCATTTCCACAATATTTATGAATCAGTGAGGAAAGTACATGTGCTCAGTCATGGCAACACGTATACACAGTATACGTGCACAGTAGCATCAGTTTCAGAAACAGAGTTTGATTTCTATCAGATTATTGTTTAGCTGATTAGATGGTTGTGTATGAGAGTGCCATGTCTGCGTAAACAACTTTGCTATTGATAGCAGATGCAGCAGAGCCTGTCAGTCCTCCCTTGTGTCTGAAAACTACTTGAAAGCAACCTCAGACGTTTAGGCAATGTGATCCACTTATCAGAAGGTTTTGGCAAGGCATTCTCTGGCCAAAATAAGATGGAGGGCAACAAAATAATTATATTATCATAGTCTGTTTTATATGGGATTTGGGAGGGGTGAAAAGGTGACTGATGCCCATGCAAAAAACTCCCATCAGCACCATCCCACTCGCCCCAGACCCACCTGCACAGGACAATCAGACTGCTCGCCTGGAAATGTCTGCACGCGTTCCTTCGCTTTCATTTCCCCATAATCCCAGGGATCAGTCAGGTGATAGGCACTGCCACACCCTGCAGGTCACAGCAGAGAAGCCAGCCTCAGAGCTAGCCAGTGCTCTTTGAGGAGCTAGCCTTGATGTCTTTTGATGTCTTTTACTGATACCTGACACTTTATACTGTGTTTCAACTTTGACCAAACTAAAGCTGGGCCTTCAAGACCAAATCATTATCTTTGGCCATTTATCCCAGGCAGAATGCATCATATCTACAGCTCATTGGATATCTAACTGGCTTAGGTGAAGTGCTTTGCTCAGTGGTACAACAGAATTATCTTGCATAGGATCCCATTCCGGGACTATGAAATCTGTAACTAGTAAAGTACAATCTGTATGTAGCAAAACCTCAAAATATTGCCAATTCTTAATCTGATGACAATTATCTTATTATGATAATAATCTGTAATATACTGTATCTACTGTACAGTGTGTATAGATTAATATTGGCAGAACCTGCTAATTCACCCCTGCTGATTCAGAAGGTTCCTGATTGATGTCTGTGAAGTCACCCCGAGACTATGTCTGCCCCTCCCATAGAACTTCCCCAAAATGAAACTCTCAAGCTGATCCTACCATGGCCACACACAGTAATGATCACGGTTAAGAACGAACTGGGATTTGGGAGACATGTCGAAGTGATAATTATGGGGGCACTACCGCTTTGGTCAGTCAAAGTTTATGTTACGTCGCAGCACTGAGGTTTCAGTAGGACATGGAGAAAAAAGTTGAGGATTAAATGTTTCTGATGTTTCGAAGAGATTTTATTCCTTTATTGATTTTGGATTTCATTGCATTCAAAATGTGTGTAACTGGAGGAGCCAAATATGTTATGACAGAGGTAAGAACTCGGAGTGCGGAACTGGACTAAAGATGCTCTTTAGTTTCTTGGTTCCTCTGGCTCATACACTAGCATTCACACTTCCCAATGCATTAAAAATTCTCCTTTCTCTGGTGTTCTGGGAGGCATTTCCACTTTTCAGCTTCCGTGGGTGTTCCTGATAAGTGGGCTATGGTAGGGAACATTGGTCCAGTGGATAAGAGGGCAAGCTCAGCCTTGTCATTTTTCAGTTTAGCACCAATCCTGGTGATGATCAGGGCCCGGGACAGACAGGCTCAGGCCTTTGCACCCAACCCTTCTCGTGACCTCTCACCTTATTACAGGGATTATGGGAATTTCATTTCCTTGCTCTTATATACTACGCGGTTTAATCAGAAAAGCGGCAGTCTTGCCTTATTCAGTTGAAGCACTTCTCAACAATTGACCTGTCCATGAAAGTGATTGATTTTGAATCACAAACATATATTTTTTACCCCTTTTTTTGGTATGTTTTTGCTTCATCTGTGGCCATTTGGCGTCAGTAACACTGACAGAACAGAACAGAACAATATTACAAATTCGGTTGCCAGAGATCATCTGACATGACAGACAAATTGTGCTTGCTTCCTTTGATTACCGTGTCGGGGATATGCCTCTACACTATGTTTAGAATTGCAAAGATTGATAATTAAGACATTTCTGTATTAATAATCCTTTCAAATGGCGGCAATTATGTGGTGTATCAGTATAACTGCAAAAAGTAATCAGTCAAAAATGTCATTTGGAGTCTTATGAAGTCTAAAATACTATATATATATTGCTAAATTATCCAGGAAGATGTGTATGAAAATTCTCCTCTCACATCCCCACTGCCTGTCACCACCCCTACCTTTCGCTCTGAACATCCCTCCCCCTGTCCCCTATGGCAGCAGAAAATAAAAAGTGTAAAGAAAATGCTTCAATAATTACCATAATAGTATACATCTAGTATACTGATATATACTATATATATATATATATATATATATATATATTGATTGAGGTCCATTGATAGCCAACCCCCATCAACAAGTCAAACACATCCCACAATTTCATTCAAAAGTTGAACTGCTCAGTATTTGTAAGCATATTGAATAATAATAAAATATTTTGAGAATGTATTTAAATGGGTGGCACGGATGGTGCAGTGGGTAGCACTGCCGCCTCACAGCAAGGAGGTCCTGGGTTCGAATCCCCGTCGGCCGGGGCCTCTCTGTGCGGAGTTTGCATGTTCTCCCCGTGTCTGCGTGGGTTTCCTCCGGGTACTCCGGTTTCCTCCCACAGTCCAAAGACATGCAGGTTAGGCCGATTGGAGAGTCTAAATTGCCCGTAGGCATGAGTGTGTGAGTGAATGGTGCGTGTGCCCTGCGATGGACTGGCGACCTGTCCAGGGTGTATTCCTGCCTTTCGCCCAATGTATGCTGGGATAGGCTCCAGCCCCCCTGCGACCCTGATCGGGATAAGCGGGTTCAGATAATGGATGGATGGATGGATGTATTTAAATGTTCACCAGAATAAAATGGGGTCAAGTCACTGAAAAGACCTTCTACTATTTAAATATACTATATATACTATTTCTAGAGTCTTCTATTTTGACTCAGGCAAAGTACATGATCTATTGTAAAACATCAACCCTTTTAAGCCTAAACTCTCAAGAACAGTTTCATCTGTGGATTTCAAGGTGAGCTCCCCCAATGCTTGTCCTGCAGAACTACCTAACAAAGACATTAATACCCCAATTAATAGTTTGTGCCTTCAGATTTTTTTTCCTGATGGGAACAAAAAGTAAAAAGTATTCTTAATTTAACCAACAGGTTAACTGTGATTTCTGTGATACTGTATGTATGCAGGCTCGGTATTATATTGTTTTCTATCACCAGATTTCTATCTCAGTGAAAACTTTATTATGTATTTATTATACTTATTAAGTCTCCTGCCGCTGTAACATATCTACTTAGAGGTTTGACGCATTGTGTGTTCAGAGATGCTCTTCTGCATACCACTGTTGTAATGCATGATTATTTCCATTACTGTCACCTTCCTGTCAGCTTTGAGCAGTCTGGCCCTTCTCCTTTAACCTCTCTCATTAACAATGCCGGTGCAACTCATGGGTTTAAATAAGAATGTAGGTGGATATAAAGATGTTAAATCAACTTCAGTTGGATAGAGTTTCCCCTATGCTTTTCAAGGCATGATTACATTATGATGAAAATTCTGCTTCCCCGCTGAAGCCGTTAATTAAGCCTTCCTGTCTACAGTATGTATCTACACGTACTATCAAAGGATGACATCTTAAAAGGACATACATTTACAACAATAAAAAAATTATGGACAGTTCCACACAGTTACATAAGGAGCCCCAAATTACATCAGAAGTCCTTGTTTACATCATCAGGTTACACCTGCGATGACTGTATTTGGGATCAAGAAAACGGACTCCCCCTTAAACCTATCCCACCATCCAACTATACCACACCCCCTTTCACCTCCCCCAGCCATTGTAGTCCATGCAAAATATTCCAATTTTAGCAACACCTCAACACAATAGGCAACAAGGAGAAGCTCATCCCTCTCACAAAGGCCCCTCTTTCATAAGCAGGTGACGTCGTCTCGGCTCCTCCTGTTTGTGGTGCTGGTAGACTGAGCTCAGCCGTTAGGTATGATCTCAGCCGGAGAACAAAAGCCCCGCTTCTTCCTCTGCTTCTTCCCCTCCCTCCCCTAGTCGCAGATTGACATCCCGTGCAGTTCTCTCTCGCCCTTTTTCTTCTCTCGTCCTCCTTGTTTTTGATGTGGTCCTGGGAGTGTCCCGCCCCCCTGTAACATTAAAAGCATGCCTCTGAGCTGCAGTCACAGACTCTACTATTTGCCCCTGTTACTCAAGTCATAGGTATTGCAGTGTCGCTTGCTGGCCCTGGGTGGGAGATCAACCCAGTGCCCCCTGCTCCCAGTGTGCCCCCACTGATGCCCAGCTTCACACATACCCTCCACCCACAACCCAGTCCCCTGTCCCTGCCCCCCCCCCCTTAAAAAAATGTGCCCTTGATGTCAGAATTCCCTTGTTCCCCTCAACACTTCAAACAAGCACTTCAAACAAAGTAAAAGTACTTAATGGGGAACACTGTAGTTATGATGGTGTGTCTCATCTGTGGTAGCCGAACGAGCCAACACATTTTCTGGGCGTCAATGCCCACTTGAAGTGGCTGAAATGCTACGAACGCCCCCTGGTCTCTCACAGAAAGGACTGGTTTGTTCACAGCTGAGATTCAGACCGCTTGGCTTTGCACCTGTGGTCTATAGCCTTGTTGTTCCCCTCATTCAACACCCAGGCACATTGAACCTGATTTGAGTCCTTTACCCTGGGAAAGCAATGCTATGATGCTTCAAAGGTAGATCCAGTCAATTGAAACATAATCACTTTCAGCTGGATCACTGCTACTGTTACTACATTTCCCATGAATCCCTCTGAATGGCAGGTGCTGGTACATATATACGCTGTTGGCAGGCTAAAATGGGGAATGACGAGATTATTTATCAAAATTAAATTCTTTAATCTGATTCTAAATGACAGAATAGTTATTTTAAACTTAAAATATTTGATGTACCCACATTCAACTGTGAAGTTTTGCTGATGTGCATCATTTTGGCCCACAGCAGAAGTATGGCTTAAAAGAACATCTACTGAATTTGAATATTGGGGCAGCAAGCGTGAGTGTCAGCATCTCCTGTCTAGTTAGTAGTTAGTACCTACTAGTGTTAAGGTTCATGCCTTAGAGCGAGCATTCCAGCAGCTCCATTGGTGAAGCTCTGGAGGTCACAGGTCCTGTGCAGCTTTGAATTTCTCACTGAGCAGAGCGGCCTCCCTGCTCACACGTCCAAGTTTTTGTTCAGTGGCTGGGTCAACATAACTAGGGGATAATACCCTATGAATAAGTCAGTAAATAATTATGAGGAAATAATTGCCCCATGCGAAGCGGAGGGTGGCCGTTTACCACCCTGAAGGGCAATTATTTCCTCATAACTGACTCGCTAAAAGCTAACTGCATCATCGCCGAAGAAAAGTTCACTAGCTCACCATCGCTGAAAGAAATACAACATTAGGCTATTAGCTAATATTAGCTTGCAAAATAATAGTAAGCAATTAACATAGATTTTATGCTGTATTCCAGACAGTGCCATGCACCCGATTTTGAACTGAAGCATAGAAAGACCTCAATATTTTGTTCTACAGCACAGCTGTCTAAATCAGCTAGCATGTCTTGTTCTTGCAGCCAGTCCTGCAAAACAACAATTTTTAGATAACAATTTTTACAGACTTCACACTATAGGCGGTTTACCGAGAATATCAGTGTACTGAATATATTTTAGCATCTCGGGACGTTCCGTGTAAGTATATTCTGTATACTTACTCTGTTGTTTAGTCTGTTTAGTATATTAGTCTGTTGTTTCACAGAGTGAATTACAGACAATAAAAGTTTGATCATTCTCTCCCCACTCATTTGTGTGTTGTAAGTTATGTTATTATTATAGCCTAAGTTAAAACGCTTGGTTACATCATGCTGGAAACATCTCCCAGGGTTATCGTTCCGACAATTTAAAGTGTTACTCAATGCAGTGTAGCCTACAGTAACATATTTTTGCCAGCTGGTCAGCTATAACCGAATTACAAATTCATTGTGCAAGCTGTTCGATCTTTTCTTGTTAGCAAGGTTATACAAAAATAATGCACGCCCACGTGACACGTCTTGGCCCTGCCCTAGGTGGTTGGTTATTTTCCAGTGCCATTGTATAAATGCTATTCTTTGGTTAGCACTCACACAAACCTTTGTCGAGTTTATGTTACATATTGAAATCCCCTCAGAATTGCATTTTAGTTCCAAAATATTTTATTTGCTAATGTAGTTCCCTTCCATGTATGTACAGTAGTCTAAATGGCTAAATATTCAAGGGGGCGTACATTTCTGAAGCACTCATAAGTTGTGTTCCAGTTTTTTTAGTCAAAGCAGATCTAAGCCTGTCTATTTCTTTAAGCACAAGACTGCACTACCGCCCTGGGCCATTCCTCCCAGGTTGTCAATCCATGTTGTGGGATTATTCCTGACAATTTAGGCTGGTGAGTCAATATTAACCATTCAGGGACCATTGGTGAATTCCCTCAGCCTAGGTGTAGTGGGAGAGTTCATTGGTTGGTGCAGCTGTGCCACAATCCATATAGCAGATTAAGAAAAGATGTACTTCAGAGAGCTGGGTAGTGAGATGAAAACAGTTTGCCGTCCATCAAGATATGGCTTGCCTTTACATTTTAGAACTCACTTTGTATGTTTTCACAATGCTGCCTCAATGTCACAGGAATGTTGCTGGGAGTGTGGTACACTGGTGGGGAGAGCTTTTGGGATGGAGCCTGCTCATCGGAGGATCGCCTCACCCCGTTATCCTGTGATCCTTGGCGTGAGACTGGCAAGCCCTTCAAGTTGTCACCAGTTCTCTCCGGCTGAAAAAGCTGATGACTCGACTGTAAAAACAGCAGTAAGCTGGAATACTTCTCCCTGCGTGGGGGCCCTTTCACACTATGTTTTGCCGCCATTTATCAAAATTTTATGTGCGTGCACGAATGTCATCGCTTAAGGACGTCTGGGAGGGGGGAAGGGCCAATCCAAAAGGGACGTCAAAAGAGTGATGACAAGTCCTACTTTTCCTTGATGAGCGGTGGCTGCTTGGGTTAGGTGCTTCTACCCAGCATTAACCAATCACACGGAGGGCCAGACCTGAAGCGATACCTCACAACTTCATAAAGCACTCAGTAATTACCCTCTCGCTCATCACTGTTTGGAGGGATTAACACTGCTACCTGGATTGTTTTTAAATGTGGCTTGGAAAGGTAAATACTGCTCACTTGATGGCATTAGAGTCTGTTGTAACAATCCAATAATCCTTGGTTGAATCAGAACTACAAAAGGCCCAAAGCCTACTTAAAGGCCTTAAGCTTTTAGGTGCATCCAAACAGATTTTGATGCACCCCAAAATAGAATTTCATCATGCAAAGGTAGCTCTGTGATCTTTCTCGCCACTTTGCCAAGAGATTTAGTCACCCTTTGAGTATACCCATATGAATAATAATCTGTCAATACATGATAAAATGTAGATCTAAAACAAGGCTTTCTGTATATTTTATACCAAAATGAATCATATGTTAGACAATAGCAGCTACCATCTTATAGTAGACTATGCCTACACAAGATTACAGTTTATTTTACAATATATGCATGCTTAGTACATAGATATATGTCACCTTGCTGAGTTTTATTGTAAAAGTTTTGTTTGATGTAAACTATCTGAATTATATCTTGATCAGTAATTATTCTGAGCCAGATGTAAATCAGCCTGAGACGGCAGTCAGTAGTAGACTTCTTAATTGTCTGAGCTTGCTGTACCAAAGCAGAGGATATAGAGTCAAGAAACTTGTCTTTAAGTAATTATGCCACATTTCAAATTAAACTAAATCATAGGCTTCTGAAAGCACAGGTTGAACAATACATACACATGTACATGCACATACTCACACACACACACACACACACACACATACACACAGCCCTATACCTTTGACAGTTTAAGGAATTTACCAAAAAATAGCACTATGCTAATGGCCCTGTGAATATGGTCTTAATGATTTTAGGATCCTCCAAACATCAAAAGGGCCTGCGAAAGTGAAACGGGAGAGACAGTTTGAGTAGAAGTGTGACTTCTCTGTGTTTTGTTGTCCTGAAATCAACAGAGTAGGCTTACAGACCAACCATTTGTATGAAGATACCACACCCCCCAACCCCCATCAGAAGGATTTATTGAAATGCACAGGACCTCCTCTTTGAAAGACCGTGTAAGTCTTCTCCTTCTCCAGCGGCAGCAAATTCAAAACACAAAGAGGCACAGGGACTGATTGCAATTAAGGCTATTGTCTCCCATTTATATGGTCACTGGGTGGTGCCAGCTGGGACCTGATAGTGTCAAAGTTCTCACACATAGGATGCCATCTCCTCGCCTGGAGCCAGCCTTGCCTCCTCTGGCAACTACCCGCTAACAACGTGGGTGTGACTTTGGTGGCGGTCCGGTTATTGGCCCCTGGTCGGGACACAGGAGACCATTTCCTTCGGCTGGGAACGGTGGGGGAAAAATGGCTTGGTTGCTCCGCATCCTGTTATGTGTTTCTTGTTTGGTCCTAATCGCTGCCCACTCCACCACACCAGACCCCCCTTTAGTTTTTGAAGTGATGAAAGGAAGGAGATAGGATATTGTGGGATGTTGTACAGTATATTCAAGGTAGAGGGAGCAGAGAGACAAGGTACTCCCACCCCACCCCCCACCCCCAGCCACACCCCACGGTTCTGTTGGCTCCAAGCCTCATATTCAGATGCGTGGAAGATCACTCTCTCTCTGTGTCAGCTCACCATGGAGGGGCAGGTTCAAATACAGGGCACCCCTCTCAAAGACCTAAATCCAATGTAATGTAGTTTTCAAACAGCTGAAGAATATAGATAAAAGAGATTAGATTTTTCTATGTTTTAGTTATAGTTCTATTAGTTAATTGAAAATGGAAAAGCAGTGGCACTATCCTGTTTGAGGGCCTTTTTGGAAACCAACAGACACCTCAGGTGGCTGATACAAATGTCTGAAAGCAACTAAAATACATTAGATGAAAAAAAGACCAAAAAGGTTTCTTATTATTAAAATTATTGCGACGCACCTTTTATATATTATGCTATAAATACATAAAGACTGTGGATTTCAATTTGCAGAATACAATTAAACAGTGCATAAGAAAAGATATCTCATTAAATCAGCCATGAGATTTCCCCTGCTGGCTAGAGAGGCAATTAGAAATATGAACTATTATGTAGTCTTGGTGAACACTTCTGTAACATTGATAATGTGGGGCTTCACTACCAACCATTAACTCTTACCTGTGAGTGATGATGAGCAGCGTTGAAGGAGAACAAAATGCAGAGAAATTAAACTGCAAGGAATGGCAGCAAAATCAAAACATTTGTTTGTGAATTCCACGCAGAAGGGGATGTGTATCAATCTGTCTGATAATGGCGTAATTTAGGGCTGAGGCCTGGCCTCTGGTGGTGACATTGTGCTGGGGATGAATGAGTATCGGGGGTGCAGGCTGAGCCCTTGCGCTAGGCCTCGCCTGGCTCTATTCAGGGCAGGCCTAATCTGCTCCAGATCAGCTCTCCCTCCAGCGCTCACTCATGGCTCCTTTCCTTCCCTGAGAATTTTTTTTGTTATTGTCACTTAAGAGCTCAGCTGGCTTCTGGGGTCCTGAAAAGAATCAAATTATTATTAAAGATTTTGTGGAAAATCCGGTGAGAATGGAGCATCGTACAAGAATGATAGCATTGTCCTTCCTCTGGACTAGTCCAGGCTTCTATTTGTGGTGAAGACTGACAGGTCTTTGTTTTTCTTACCCTTTCTATGGAAGGAAAAAATATATATGATCCGTCCACACACGGATACCTCCATTTTCTCCACTTTAATCTTTGCATTTGTTCTATTATTGCACAGCTATGTTTTGTGTGCTTTCCTTCAGAAGAGAGCAAGCTCACCCATACCAATCCCAACCAGCAGGGGTGGGCCATGCTGACCACTACAATAATTACCTCCATGCAGACAAAAGAGCAGCAAAGGGATTATGCTTTTTCAGCATGAGTGCAACTTTCGCCAGTTTGATGTCAGAGTTAATGCCAGGACGCTGCATCCCCACAGTGTTGCCAACTTGACGCTCTTGTCGTTAAATCTAGCGAATTTCTCAGAACCTGTCAGCACCTTATTTTCTGAAAGTGCCCAGTGACACGTCTAGTTATTTTCAAAGTCAACGCTCCATTTGGAAATTTGAAAAGTCATTAAATAAATGGAGCATATTTTCTCTCCGCTCTGTACCGCATCTCTACCGATTGGTTGTGCTTTGCATTGCTGCCGGTCATTGCAGTCTTCACATTGTTTCTCCATAATAAAGTCTCCATAATATAGTTTCTTAGCTGCACTCACCAAGCTTTTTATTAGGAACATTTTTACTTTATTACACCTACTTATTAATGCGATTATCTAATCAGCCAATTGTGTGGCAGCAGTGCAATGCATATAATCAACCATCAGAATGGAGAGAAATATGATTGAAGTGACTTTGACCATGGAATGATTCTTGGTGGCAAACAGGATGGTTTGAGTATCTCAGAAACTGCTGATCTCCTAGGATTTTTACGCACATTAGTCTCTGCAGTTTGCAAAGAATGATGCAAAAAAACAAAAAATCCAGTGAGCAGCTGTTTTGCAGACAGAAACGTGTTGTAAATGAGCAACGTCAGAGGAGAATAGCCAGACTGGTCAAAGCTGACAGGAAGGTGACAGTAACGCAAATAACCACTCAAGACCATCTCTGAACACACAACATATCATAACTCTGAGTGCATAGGCTACAGCAGTAGAAGTCTAAATAATACCTAATAAAGTGCTCACTGAGTGTATATTAGATGGCTGAGAGCTTGCATACAAAATTACATGTTAGAAATGAGCATGATTGTTTGGACTATAATTTTTATATACAACCGTGATTTATCTAAAAATAAATTAGGACCCTCTCATGCAAAACGATAAAATTTTGGGAACAGTGACTGCATAGACACACCCCCAGCCATTGCCTGTATGGTGGTGTATCTTATTTCCTCATCGGGATAGACTGAACTGACCATATGACCACATCCTCTTGATAAACATATCTCTTGGCAGATTCCTTAGGCAGTGTGTCCACAACTTTCACCTTGAGGCATTGGAAAGAGGGAGATAGGTGAGGCAGGAGGGGATTCACTGGCAGGGCAATGCGCATTCTCACCCCTTTTTATGTTGCATGCCTAAGTAGTCATTTCTCCAGAAAGCCATATGGAGGGTGATGTTATTTTGAGGGTGGATTTCTTGTTATGGCAGAATTCTTGAGAAGGCTATTTTCTTGTAGATCAATGGTGCGTGTAGAAGAGCATCAGCAATATCAGCAGTGACAGAGCTGTTCGCTCTGAAGAAAAACACTGGAGGACACAGAGAGGGTGAGAGAGAGAAAGAGAGAGTGAGACAGAGAGAGAGAGAGAGAGAGAGAGAGAGAGAGAGAGAGTGAGAGAGAGACCACCAGCAATCCCTCTTGAAAGGCTTGAGTGGGAGAGGGAAGAAGGCCTTGTGGCATGAAGTCACATATTGTGCTGCCGATGCCACACAGTCACTCTTTCACCCTCATAAGAATGGGTGTTGCTGTTCTTAAAGTGATATTTTTCTTTCCCAAGTTCTTTTGATATTATTTCAGTTTTAAAAAGAAGAATTATTTTGTTCCCAAATCTGGTTCCAAAGTTTAACTCTGGAACTTCAACTGGGTCCATGCGTTATGGATGGGACATACCTGTAGATGGGTTTGATGTCTGAAGAAGGATGCTTATGTTAAAATATGTCATACCTATGGGTGAAATATGGCGGTGGGTGTATGTGGTTACATCTCCTGAGGCTCTATAGCTCTTTACATTTTATGACCATCCTGCACCCCTTTGATTGCAAGTGGCTTGAATTGAAGCAGGCCAAACTTGTGCAGACAAAAGTAGTTTTATCCTTGAAAAGGGATGTTTCACAAGAAAGTACTGAAAACAGGGGTTCCAAAAACAATTTTCAGGAAATAAAATGAGTAAACTCATTTATAAAAAATCCAAGCAATTTTGTTAGAATAAAGGATAATGTTCACATTTTTGGGCATATTTCATACAGTCTTTTCTGATGAGGTCTGAGGATGAGGTCTGAGGACCACCATCCTGAAATATGTATTCCATAAAACTCACTTTTAATTTTCATTAATAAATATGTAATATGTCCAATATGCATTCTGTTTAAAGAATATGTTCATTTAAAGAATGCACTTAAACATGATTCCTGATCCTGCAATTATATTTATGAAAGAAGATCTCTCGACATCTTGCCCTAAGGTATCATGGTGCATTAAAATGGCTTCAAACACATTGTTTTTTATTTTCTTTTAATTTTGTTATCATAAAGTTAACATCTATCAGCCTAGTACAGTGGGCACACAGGATGACCCTGTGCATGGTCAGTGAAAAACAGACATTGAGGTAAAAGCTGTTACAGTGTTACAGAGTGACAACACTGTTCAGACAAGTTATTCTTTCTGCAAATATATACTCTTACTAATATATACATTTATGGTAAAAATAAATAATCATACAAAAACATCAGACTTTAGAAATTCAAAAAAGCCACAAAACTAGTTTATACAAAACTTTGGATTTTTAAGACTTTAAGAACATAGGCAGAATGTTTTATCCCAAAGTATACAAAGAAAAAGCATAATCAAACAAACAACTGCAGTACAGTAGATTTTCAAAAGTGTTCCTCAGTAGTTTATCAGAATCAATAACTGTATGCAATAATGACTGGGGAGGGCTTTCAATTTCGAAAATGCAATAAAGTGGAGTCTTATCATGATTTAAATGAATTACAAGCAGACCTAGGTCAAATACAGATAGAATATTTGAATTTTCAAATACAGTTTTTTTGTATTTGAAGTATACACAAATAAATTGACTCAAACAAATTATATTTGAAGCCTTTGAAATACCTTTTGAAAAACCAATGCTTGTATTTGAACTATTTCAAAATGTTAGTTCAAATACTATTTAAAAGAAACACATTTGAAATACTTTTATCTAATACAGTGCCCAAGAATGTAGCAGCTGATGTATGTCGATGTATATCAATGTGTGGGCTCCACCAACTGCCAGGCGAGGTGGAGTCATAGCCTGATGGCGACTGAACACACCTGGCATTAATTAGGCAATTAAGATGCTATATAAATTGTGAGTTCATGCTCACTGGTGTGGAGTATTTGGCGGTGTGGTTTGTTCGCACTGTGGTTTTTGATTGTATTGAGTATTTGAGTGTATTGGCCTGCCTTGTATTTCTACCCCTGCTTGTCTGAGAATCTGCTCTGGTTATCAACCCTTCTGAAAGCCCACTGACTATGATTAAGATTAAGCCCTTTGCTATTTTATTTTGCATCAACCATGGCACCTGTGAGATCTAGAATTTTTGAGCACTATGACCTGCCAGAGAATACCAGAGGAAATTTTAAAGCTTGCAAACATTGCAACATGCATACATCCTGCTCAAAGAGGGCCCTCTCCAACCTGCATTCATGTTTGCTGCCTTTGCCCACTTTGATTGTCCAGCTGTCTGTGAAGAGGAAAATAGTGATGGCGATGATGAAGAGGAGGGAAGTCTGCAACCTATCTACTCCACAACAAGATTTTGACAATGGCTACTTTCCAAACCACAAGAGGAGCTTAGCTCACACTCTTCTGCTTACCACAGAAAAATAACCTTAACAAGGCCGTTTCAAAAACATTGTCTCTCACTGCCGCAAGTCTACTGTCATGCAGGATATATCAAAGGGAGAACATCAACAAGGTGGAATTACCAGCTAAAAATAATCTGCCCTGATCTAGACCTTGATGAAACCAGTTTGCAGTGAGTGACCAAGTTATCCATTCATTAGAAGAATGTTCTTTGTGAAGCTGTTGTCCCTTTGAGGCACCTACAGATTGTATGCAAGGGTCAATAGTATTGTTACAGCTACATTATTCCATGTATTACATGGGGTGTCCAGCCATCTCAGACACCTCTCCTCCAATTACAATGACAAACTCATCAACAGCCTCAATTGACAGCCATGAATTGCCATGAAAAAACCCATTATACCAAATGGCCTCAGATTTAGACTCCTGCTTCAAACTAGCATGGTGTACTACCACTGAGAAGACTACATTCACCACAAAAGTTAATCATTTTGCTGTCAACTTCACCAACACAAAGAAGATGACCTGAGCCAAGAAGACTGGATTGAGCATGCTGTTTTTTCTGCAAAAGCCAAGCTCCTCTAATCAACCAGGGAGATTAAGGAATATCTCAAAACCCCATGTATGCATCCAACAGCAGATCCTCTGCAATTCTGGAAAACCCACACTGCAACATATTCCACACTTGCTAAGCTAGCTGCAGACTACCTGCATGTCCCTGCATCCTCTGTTGAGCTGTAGAGCTGTTATCATTGGTGGCATCTTTAGACCAGATTGCTGTTCCCTTTCTGATCAAATGTTTTTTTTTTTTAACTGTAACAATGCTTATTTACAATGGGTTCTGAGTAACACACGGAAAGAAGACATAAATGTTGTTTGTGGATGTTCTACCCTTTGATGCACAATGAAAAAAATACACATTTCCACAAGTGGGGTTACCAGTGACTCCAATCAGAAAACATACATTTCTTCGTTTACAAAATGGGACTTTTTTGTTTTGTTTCATTTGGTGCTTTTCACCATACAATAGATTTCCATTATGTATTATATTTTATATACAGTAGCTAATATGGTTAAACAAACAAAATTACCTTTAGCACCTTTGTGGCAATAGCAAAAAATATAATTTTTTTAATCTAATTGTTAAATATTTACTTCATTCTGTCAAGTAAGTGTTTCATTGTTTTTCATTTGATACAATGTTCAGTCAATAAATACTTGACAATAATATGGTGAGAGTCAAATATTCCAAAATAATTCCAATACAAAATTAACGGGGGAAACTAGGGATAACAACACAACAGCAAAAAAAGATAATTACACAATTCAAAATGTTGTAAAATAGTTGCCATTTCAAATGTTCAAATGCATCTATTGATGAAATATAGAAAGAAAGAAAGAAAGAAAGAAAGAAATAAAGAAAGAAAAAAAACCAGGGTTCAAAAATGGTCCTGCTTGTGCATCAAAGGGTTAAAGGTACTGAGAGTTTTTGCAATACATCCATGACATCATACAGTAAGTAACTCTACATACCCTCTTTCAAATATTTGCTTCTCGGTGGCTTTCAAATAATTCTAATAAATATCTGTAAATATCCTTTTTCCCCAAATAACTCAAAAAGTATTTGAAAGGCCATGAAATATTTGAAATATATATTTGACCCAGGTCTGATTACAAGCCCATACAAGCACATACAAGGGAAAAAAACCCTGAAGAAGGAATTGTTGCACATATCAATGGAACTTATGGAAGTCATGAGACAATTTGTTTTTTTAGTTTTGCCTTCATAAGAAACATTTTCTTTTACTTTTGATTACCTGAAATATTCTAAAATAATAATTATTTAAAAAAACATTTAATACTTAAGGGCGATGTGATGACATGATAATGAGTAAATTTAGCATATTTGATATTCAAAAGCTATGAAAATTTCTTTAGAATGCACATTATGTGAAAAGAGACACAAGTTTGTTTTGACATTTGTTTGGAAGTCTTACACATACTGTAGGTGAATCAGAGATTTATAAATCACAAATATTTCAAATGTGAAAGTGGTAGAAAAGGAACACTTGACATAGAACATTCCAAAAACTGAATCTGAAACAGTCAGTAGTTTTTACAAGCAGAGGCTAATAGCCTCTGTGTCCTCACTGGAACCAACCATCTAAAATATTACAGAGGGAATACTTTTAAATTATACCTATATGGTTAACGTATACAAGTTATATATGAAAACGGAATTAGTACAAAAACTTCACATCATTGATTTTCGTTCAAAACTATCTCTACAAAGTCTTTCATAGAAAGAAGAAAATACAAATACATATTATATATATAGTCTTTAATAGTGTCTAGCTATGGTTGGATAGCAGCATTCAAAGAGGGATGAGTGATTTGTTTGTGGTTATGCTGCTGCGAGAGGAAGCTCCATGATTCCCACTGCATTTATCTGCATATCTGATTAGGCATGAGTATGCCAGATAGCTAGAAATGGCATTTGTGCAGAATTTCATATGTACTCTGCTGGAAAAAATCTATTCAGACCATTTTTTGGCAGATGTTACCCATCTCTGTGACTACACCGGGTCAAATTCTAGTGATACATAGACCCACCTACTTAGCAAAAATACTTCAAAGCTATGACTTTTCTCATGGTCAGAAAACAATGCCAATTTCCAATTTGATTTATTGTTCTTGGGACTGCAGATGGATTATTTAGTATAAGGCTTCTGAGCACCGACCCTGTCAAAGTACAACAGATTTAAAAGTGCTGTAAGATGTCAGGAATTTGGTCAAGAAAGCTCTTAACAGCTATTTGAAACTCCAATAACCTGAAATAGCACTGAATTGTACTGTTTGTCTGAAATACCGCCTACTCAGGTTTTGTCACCAAGAAGTCAGCACCTAAACCCAAAAAGACTGGGACTGGGTTATTCTCTTGACCACTGCCGACAGCACAACTGGGATGCTACTAAATTAATATACATTGAAGTTTTATCTCTGTCCACAATACTGAAGTGCCCAATTTTTTTTAACCTATTTTAGTTTTCCCTCTTCATTTTGAGTTTAAATTCATTAGTCTTTGGGAAATTAATGTTTCCATCAACATCTTACAATGGCCAACAAAACAAGCAACAACTGAAAAGTAAACCTACAATAACCTATAATTGTTGAATTTGATCTCAGTTTCTCATACATACTTCCAAAATTGAAACAGATGGAAAAGTGTGTACAGGGCTCAATCTTGAGTTGGCCAAAATAAGGGCAATTTGAAAGAATGAAAAATGAAAAAAGAAACAATACATTCACACAGGTGCAAGTGCATTCTTACCCAAAGGTTAGTAACTGTTTAACACTATGTTTAAAAGAAAAACAACCACTCATTCAATTACCTGGCTCAATTACCACTTCAAAGGTCTGACATGTGCTTTTGAATGGGTGGCAGTAAGATGTTGTGAAAACATTTATTCATGAATTTAATAGTAGTCAATGGGGAATGCTGATCATTATTAATTATGTTGTATTTTCATCCATATATACAGTATATGGACATGTATGAAGTCAAAAGTCAAAAGTATTATTTTACTTCTTGAGTGCATATCCATAGTTTGTACTCTGCTTCTCTGAGGCAATGCAAATATAAGACTGCCACTGTCTGCCACTGTATTATAAAAGCAATACTTTATTAGTAAAAAAAATAAAAATAAAGTTGAGTGCTAGGTCAGCTCTCATTTAAATTACAGAATATGCATTCAATTTTGAGTCAGTAGGCTGATTTGCAATGTATTTACCTCTGAAAAGCATTGAAGTCTTAATATATGGATATGCACCCACCAAAAAGTGCTGTAATCAGTTGTTGTTACTTGGTCTGTGAAACAGCACTAAATATAAATTGAATATTTTTTTCTGCCACACAGATACATACATGTCCATGTATGTCATGGCACAACGAAGAGTTCCCCTTTGAAGAAAATAAAAAACAGCATTCTGGGAGGCGGATTTGAAGAGTAGTCAGAATGTCACCCGAACACACTGGAAGTAGCGGAAAGCTCCATGGAGCCTCTAGAGATTTATGGGGTCCGGACAGTGTAGCTCCCTGCTTTCTGGAGATGGTGACCTGGGGAGCTCCCTGATGCAGTGCCCCCATTGGAATTCACAACGCCACGCGTCACACGCACACACAAAAAAACACTTTAAACGGTTTCTCATTCTTTTTTTGTGTGTGTGACAATAGTTTGAGATCTCAGGGGCCTGAGACCCCTCACTTGTAGTCCCATTCATCCCTTTCAGCACTTCCCTCCTCAAAAAAAAAAAATCCCTCTTCAAAAAACTGAGTCCTTGATTCTTGTCGTAGAGCGAGCGGTTGCCTCAGTGCTCTCTGTGCAAGCTGGAGCCTCTGTCAGTCCTCCACAGAGGTTACCCACATGCAGGTTTCTCAACCTAGCAACAAGGGAGGGGGGTATTACCTAGGACCAAGGCTAAATATCTAGATATCTATGCCAAACGGCCACCGCCGTGTCTGTGGAGCTGACGACTCTGAGCAGACTGCTCAATTCTGAACAGGGTTTTGTTTCAGGTGTATAAGAGCCGTAAGAAAAGGCCACACATCTCCTCCTCACTCTAGAAGAATGTCAGCAAAGGGTCTCAAGCCTTCTGGCTCTTGTCTGCAGCCTTCTTCTCTCAGCTGAAATGGTTTCCTCAAAGGAGGGGATCAGATAGGAGCGCAGCTTGGGGTGGTGGGGGCAGGAGAGGCGGGGGGGGTCCCTATTTGCAGGTGTGGACATCGTAGACCCGCACACACTCCTGGCAGCTGACGTAGCAGCACCAGTGGAAGATGCAGTGGCACTTCTCCTTGCGCCTCTCCGTCCGGGTGTTGTGGCCCCGGCCGCAGCAGAGGAGGTCACAGCCGTCGATGCCGTGGGACGTCAGGTTGCAGGCGCGGTCCCGCGTGCCAAACGATCCCGTCTCGGGATTGGGCTCGCAGAAGTTGGGCGAGTTCTCGTAGTAGACCAGGTCGCGTTCGGTGGGCGGCTTGAAGAAGGTGTACTTGGGCCGCAGGGTCTCCACCCAGCCCCGGGACTCCCGGTGCTTCTCCACCACCATCTCCGAGGCGCTGTCGTACTTGTCCTTCAGGTAGTCGCCGATCACCCGGAAGTCGGGCTGGGACCACCAGCAGGTCTTGACTTCGCAGCTCCCCGACAAACCATGGCACTTACACTTCAGGTGCATGTGGTCATTAATAGACTGAGGGACACAAAATAATCATTACCCTCTGGTAAGAATTCATCTCAATGACCCAAAAGTCCAAAATACATAACAAGCATTTTATTATTAGCATAGTTGCAGGCTACATTCAATTACCATAATGTAACTCATAAAGTAGTGCATATTAGCTTGAAAACCTCCCAGAAAATGTGATTACACCCACTTTAAACATTCCTAAATGGTAGCACAGGTTGGGTTTTGGTAAATGTTATGTAGGTTGAAACTTTAGTCGAACTGTAAACAAAGTGATGGACTCAAAGGTCTTTTTGCTATTTTAATTGTGTTTATTCAGTACAAAACTGCAGTAATGCATATATACTTATATATATATGTCTATGTATCAAATTGTTAGACAATCTGCTAATTTATCAAATCTAAACACTCAATATTATGGAGCCATGACTGAAAAAAAACTGATCTTCAATTGACATACAAAATATTTTGTGTCCCTATGGGTATAAAAAATAATAATAATAATAATTTCTGAAATTAAAAAGTGAAGTGGGACTTATTTAGGACTATTGGCCAGGTCTTACAGCGTGTGTATAAACGATGATGAGAATAAGTATTGAGTGCGTATTCCTGTCTGGAGCGGGCGCTGCTCACCGTCCGTCCGGCCTCGTTGTTGTGTCGGTTCATGGCGGAGCGCGCGTCGGGCCGGTTCTCTCGGGCGTCGGCGAACTCGCGGGACACCATGCTGCCGAACTCCACGTCCTCGCTGCAGCCGCCCCACTTCCAGCCGTCCCCGGGCGGGCCCTTGTGCCGCGTGTCACAGCCGCAGATGGTGGCCGAGCCCTCGGCACACGAGCGCGTCACCGCGAAGGCCACCCCAGCCGAGGCGATGGCGTGCACAAACGCAGACTCCCTGGTGGCTGCGGAGACAAGATGGAGGATGTGCGGTTGCTCGGTTTGTTTTGCAGGGAAGAGAGTGAAGGTTTATGCACAGAAATGTCTGGTTGTATCACTGAAATCTTACTTTTGATTTGTGATAAGGGAGGTACAAAACTTTTATGATTTACTCATGTAAAATCGCCATGTTCACAACAGAACACGGGGAAGTGGAAGCATCCACCAGAAGTTAACATCTGTTCAATATTGGTTTTTCCCCTGAGGAATGTGGTTTATGATTATGGTTGCTTATATGATTGATGTGAATTGGACCAATAACTATAAAGAAAACAACAAATAACTGCACAACGTCCCTGTGTTCGGAAGACCGTGTTAGCTCACAATGGTCTGAACATCGCCGTATAAGCCTGCCCGGTCCGTAGTCTCTCGTTAGCAACAGCTTCCCCATCACAATGTCACAGTGGAGCACTATTACCATGTCACATATGTGACGCGTACCAAGTTTTGATGAAAACGGAGAGAAGTATACTTTGCACACGCACAAAAACCAAAGCTGATCTCAAAGAAATTTTTTTGTTATTCGTCATGAAAGTCACACTGTTCAGAACATAGTTTTACGTTTCTCCATTAAATATAACACCTGCTATGAAATGATGACTGAAGATAATGCCATGTACATTTTACTTTACAATGTAACTCATGATTACTAACCACAAGCCTTTACAGTGACAACTTATGCAGCTTTTTTACATACTATTTTACATTTGTTGATATGAATACCGATGCAATTGCGTGCTCGAGGGTACAACAGCATTGCCTTCTCCTGGAGGTGAACCTACAGCCTTCTCTAGGAGAAGATTTTCTCTCTCTATGTTGTGGGATATGTTCCTGCTTGTTTTTCAATTTCAAAGAAATGATTGAGATTTTTTATTTATTTAATAACCCACCAATAACCTTTTACTGAATGGCAGGTCATTAGCCACAATGATATTAGTCATAAGCTATTACTTGAGTCAAATTCCACAAGTGACTCCCGTAAAAATTAAGGTTCTGAAAAGTCAGGAAACATCGGTCAAGTCCGATCAGGGAGACAACTGTAAGCACAGCAGGAAAGCCACCTAATTCCACAAGAAAAGGGTGTTGTAAGGATTGCACAGTGCGTGATAAACAAAAAAGTGATCGGCTCAATGAGGGCAATGCAGCATTGGTGTTACACCGTCAGCCGGTGAGTCACTGCAGATCAGGCACATCCGCACACTGACGGTAAAAGACTTCTGTCAGAGCTGTAATTAATGGGTTCAATTAAGCTTTTGAAAGGTTACGCAATAGACCGTCTTTCTAGACATGTCTGGGAAACAAAGGCTACATTCACACAACAAACTGCAGTTGGCTCCGTGGTCATATTTACAAACAGCGCTGGTTACACCGGTAGTACTCACAAATTTTGTTAATGCCTTAATTCCAATGCTTTGTGCTACTGGTGGACTGTCTCTGACTATAGGATGCAACTCCTAGAATATATATTCTTGTGATCCTTCAGATCAGTTCTTCCTATCTGGTATTGACTACAGGCATTGCAGTGTGTTTGAGGTTTTGTTACAGCTTATGTTTTCATGTTCCTGCACACACAAGCACATGAAGGCGCACACATGAGCGAATCTGCTCTGTAGGCATATTCAGGCTCACTGCTAATGTGGACAAAGGAAAAGCAAAGAGTTGTTAGTGCTATGGCCTGATATGTCTTTGTACAAGCAACTGTTGGAGAACACTTGCATTTGTGTTCATGTTCAAAAGCCCACTCCCTAATTATAATTTATTATTCTAATCAAATAAGCATGTGGCAGCACAATGTGTTTTTTTCTACATTATTATTACTATTCATTATTTTTTCTTTATTCACACTCCCTCAATCTAGGACCTACAAATAGTTTTTCCTTGTTTTTATACATTTTAAATGATGCCAACAGAACATGCACAAGTAAAAACATAATATGATTTAATACAGTGCGGGGGTCAAACAGTAAAAGTAAGCCTTTAGGATTTCTTATGAATGTTCCCATTCTCACGGTGTTTGCGAGCTTCCTGCTTCTCATATCTTCACTTTCAGAGGCACTCAGTTCCTGGATCTTGTACGGTCTTGCAGTGAAGACAGCACAATCGAGAAGGTAGCGGAATTTCAAGGTAGGTCGGTTTCTAAGGGCATCGAGAGAGGTGATGCAAGAAATGCCCCTGACATCTGCCCCCATGTAGTCCGAAGTCTCTGCCATTGCTCTCTGCACCAGTGAGGCCCGAAGACTTGGCACGCTCGATTGTCTCACATCGGAATTACTTCAATTCAGTCTTTTTTTTTGTTAACAATATTCCCTGAAGCTGAAAAAAACCCTCAGCTGGCATTCCCTTCTCTACCTCTGAAAGGAAGGCGTAACCCCATTGCAATTTAAGAAATGAATAAAAATCAATTATTCTTATAACACCTCCCCCCCCCATAAAAAATAACTTCCCCACCTGCAAAACTGGGTCGTGATAATCCTGTATTTCCCATTACTCACTAATTTGGTCGAGCGGAATGGCTTTTTACACTCTCCCAGCCGAGACGCGGGGTGGCCGGAGGTGTGAATAGTCGGGGCGTGAAAGACTCCCATTCAATTTCCATTTAAAACCGTGGAGTCGCCCACTTTTTATTATCAGGAAGCCAATAAAGTGAGAGGCTAGCTCCTCCCGCTTGGTGACAATGATGCTGCAAAGACGGAGGAGTCGAAAAGGGAGGGGGGGGGGATTAGCCGGGAATGGATGAGAAGAGTCAGAGAGAGAGAGAGAGAGAGTGAGAGCGAGAGAGAGAGAGAAATGTACAGACGCGGAGGGGGCGGGGATTCGGCCCACCTGAGAAAGGAATGTGCCACTGGGCCTGAGTGGACTGATGGCTTGTGACAGCACACAGCTACCCCCTCCCCTGCGCCTTCCCCACCTCCTCCCCACCCCCTCCCAACACACTTTGCCGGACCCCGGTATGGCAAGTGGTCCGTATTACCTGCTGGGGGCCTGAATCCTCCATTGTGCTACCACTGTCACGCCCTGTTAGGTTTACAATGGCCCCAGATATTTTATATGAAATTTGCCCTCGCCAGTGATTAGTGGGGACCAAGTTAAGTCATAGCAACAGAGAACTATGCATTGGCCGGACCCCGCTTGTCGGCAGACGGGGAAATCCCTATTCAAACGGTTTAATAAAACAATCTAGAGGGCGTGTGAATGGTGAAAAGCGCTTTCTCTCCGGCTTAATCTCATGGTTGCGGAGATATTGTGCTCCAAGCCGGGCCCAGCGGGGAGTGGGCTAAGGTCCCCCCATCAACTCCATTTACTGCACCCCTCCTTTCTTTCTTGCAGAGAGTTAATGATATACCGGTGAGCTAGCCTCCCCCCAGCATGGAAAAACATGCATTTTATGAAAAGGAGGGACCTCCTATCACATCCTAAATGGTAACAGTTTCTCAACTAAAGGTCAGAGGTCATAACCTGAATTCCCTGACCTTTTCATGGGGTGGTTAAGTTGGGCATTACCACTGAGGAGCATGTTAAGTGCAGTTTTTCCTCTTATCATTAATTAAAGAGGCTATTACGACAGATATTTAAGAATTTGCCGACACGGTAATCACATCAGTCTAGACTGATGATAAACAATACTTATAGTGTAATTTACATATGAGCAATATTATTCAAATTATAGGTTTGTTTTAAAAATGCATTTCAGATCTTTGAAAACTAAACAACAATTAAATTACTCATTAGTGCATTTCAACTAAAGTGACAGTTCACTTTCTGTGTATTATGTCATGTTTACTGGAATTCGACTGGCACAATGAAAGTTAATGTCAATATAAACGTTTTTGATGACCTACCGATTTAGAAAGAATGATAAAGGGCTTATCATAGATAAGTGGTTTACAGAAAAATACTAAACTATGTAACTCCAAAGCAGCTTTACTGTGATGTAATGGGGTTGTTCTTGTGTATATTGCCTGACTACATATGTTTTAAAAATAATGTATAAACTGTTCTGTTGTAATTATTTCCTATGATACATGCAACCTGAGACTGCTGCACTCAGTGAAAAGAGTGAGCACTAACAAATCATCAGGACTGAAAGTGGTCTGTTCCTGAGCAATTCCAAATATCAAATGGTCTTCATGTCACATTCTCCAACTACCTTTAAATGACAACAATCTATTGAAAGTGGGCTTGTTGTCCACAAATGGGATGTCAGCAAGCTAATTTAACCTTCCCGCCTAAACCTAATCTGCTGAAACTTGGAAATTCATCTGTAAATTTGGGCTTGAAAAAATAAGATTTGGTGACTTAGCTCAAACTTAGAATTTCACTGTCAAACATAATCGTAGCTTCAATTTGAATTTGTAAGTAGCTTGCTTAACTTTGGCTAGCCCATACCCTTGGGAGTGAAGTGCTTGTGGAACTAGACGTATCAACACAATATGAAAACTGAGTTTTATTATTGTGAATGGGTATTATAAAATGAATCTGCTCATATGTATAGCCTCTGTAGGTATAATTCCACTGAACAAGCTGCTTTGGCGTAAAATGAATTGATTAAATGTATTGCTATACCAGTCATTCTAAAGCTGGCATCATCACTATCAAAAACACACTGTATACATATGCATGCATTCTCCAAGGAGTCCGACCTTAAAAATGTTACAAAAAGCACTGGTATTTTCTGTTAACATAGATGCTTCAATGATATACAACTGTTGGGATCTGTACTCTCTGAGAGATTTAAAAGTGACACACCATCACAAATGACGCAACTCCATCTAATAAAAAAACAAACATCTCCAACATATGGAGGGATAAAAGTTGGCAGCCAAGCACAGATGAATGGTGGATGAATGAATAAATAGTGTGTATTGCAATAATATATATTTTTTATAAAGATGTGTTTTGCATGCCTAACCAAAGCCCTTTTTAGTGAAATTAAAGAGACCTGAGAGAGTGAGACATTGGTTTGTTCAAAGGGAGTGAACTTCACAACCTGCCATTGCAAAAACCTGAGACGAAATCTGAATTAATACTCAGCCATGTTTTCATGGGGCATAGTTTCCACACAATGTTTCTACATACTCTGCACCATAATTACACAGTGGGAGTGTATTCACTTTTCAGCTTCATTTTCATCTTGACAGTCAGTGAAAGCCAACTGCATTTGCTCTGATGCCAGAGAGTCTGACAGCCCTAACCGGCCTGACCTTGAACACACACCGAGGACTCTTGCCTAGGTTTTACTGTAACTTCTGGTTTCGCAGGACATGTGTAAATAGTTTTGGTTAAGCATTTTCTAGTAGTACATATTTTACAAGGTAAGAGCCGGATCCTCCTGAACCTTCTTAACTTCCAGGAACAACATTTCTTTTTTGTCAGTCTCAATGACCGCCACGTTTCCGGATCAACATGGTGATGAAAACCATCACTTAAATCTGTTCATCCAAGATTATGAAATTGACAGCGTGATAGCATTTTGCCTCTGTTCTATGCTGACGCAAGGTGACATTCGGGTAGATCGGCAGTAATGGGCTAACAGAGGAAAGCAAAGCCATTGGGCCTGAGTGATACCCCCCCCCACACCCACACACAACACACAAAAACCATGAGAAGACAAACACACGCCCATCTTCATGGCAGACAAACAGACAAGTCGGAACAATGCGGATGCATGGACGCGTACAAGCATCAATCAAACGAAACGAAATAAAAAAGTGCTACCACTAAGCCCCGTCAAAAGGCCGTGAGCCAGACTCATCCCTTCACCGACAAAGGGCTTAATCCGGGGGCTTTGACCTTTCACATTATCAGGGGCCACGGTGACCTTAATCCAATCAAAATGATTAACTAAAGCTAGGACCCAAAAACCACCACCACCAACCCCCTTCCCACTCCTTCCTCGAGCCTCAGCTATTTAGGGTTGTGGGGGAATGGGGGAGTCACAGTGTATTTACAAGACAATGGAGCTGGTCTGTGAACCCATATCATTACTGGCCCTACTTGAGTTCAAGCCTTCTCCATCATTGTAACAATCACTCAAGAGTTTATTAAAAGCTATTGCCCCCCCCAACCCCACCTCCTACTGCAGTAAACATTAGTCTTTTTTCAGGCCTGGTTGACAGGTTTAGAAATGACCCCCACATCCCCGATCCCTGCCCCCTCTTCTTCAAGCTTCTATCTGACTCCTCTATCTGTCTGGTGACTTCTTTGGGGATAACAGCTAAGTCCCCCATGCTCAAAAGATTCAGTGCCATTTATAGCATCTTGACAGTATTTATTTGTTTGCCCCGTTTAGACCAAAAGAATAGATGCATTGGGGCCCAGTATGATGGGCCCATATTTTGCCAGGTTTATGACTTGCATTTAATCATGTTTATTATAGGTGTCTTAAAGATGTATTACAATGAATGATGACCAAAATGTTCAATAGTTACATTTTAATATTTTAAGCCTTTTTTTCATTCCAGGATCTCTATGAAGATATAGAATAACCTGGATACATTATTTGATTATTTGAGAACAGGCTAACTCTTAAGCATCACTTCCATTTGAATTCTGCTTCGTCTCAGATTTGTTATATCAGTATACAAGTTTTGGTCTCACAACTGTTTTAAGCCCGGCTAAAATGACATTATATATGGACATGTGATAGGGTGAATCACAAGCAATGAATATATTGCGTACATCTCTAATCATATTTTTCAGATTAGGTGAAAAGCCCCTCATCAGCTATAATACCAGTGTAGGTCAAAGTGACCAGGGGAAAAAAAGATTTCAAACTCAATTCATGATCATAAATGAAGAAATAAATATCCACAATATCACTGTATGCAATGGATAAAACTTGTCTCTGAATAGCCTTCAGGATGTATCTTTTGAAAATGAGCAAATTTTACTGTTTAATCGTTTAATGGTTAATTGTAGGCTATCTGAAAAATGTCTTAACTCAAACTTACCCCAATAACACAACCAAACATATAGTCCCTTCAAGACTCATATGTAAATGCTTGGTATATCCAACCAAAAACATTCCCTTCACTGTGTTTACTCATGAACAAACCTGCTAGCAAAAAAGGCCACAAGCAAACAAGCTCCCTGTTCTTGTGCCATAGTGAAGATGAAATGTGTGGGATGACAGTGACTTCACAAGCATGGTAATCCCAATGTGGGTGAGCTGAAAAGATGTGTGGTCGGGGTGAAAAACCACAGGGCAGCACATGGCGGCTAGCAGGGCCTTCATTACGGGTTTGGTCCCGCCAATGACACATTTCATACAGAGCGGAAGGTAGACCTCTCCAGAACCTGTCCTCTATCAACAAGAGTGCTTCTCTCTCAACTTTCCTGACTGAGAGATGAGGGAAGGGACTTGGGAAGGGACTCAAACTTGTCAATATACCAGCAGGACCCTTGTCCAACTATCCCCTGCCAAAACTGGCGCATAGTAAGCCAAGTAGTGAACTTATTTCAACCTGGCTATATACTGTATACATTCAAAATGAACAAAAGCCTATATTTTTAGTTCATGCCAAAAGTTAAGTCCAAATGTCTCTATCGTTGGTTTTCAATACCTTAATACCTTATTTAAGGCAGCATTACTTCATTTTCAGTTTAAATAATCTTATCATTATAATGTTCTTCATAACGACATTTCCTGATAATATAAATATTTAATTATAAATGTTAAATGTTACACTGTTTTGAATAGCATTTTCTGAAGTTTTACTGGTAATTCATCTTAGCAATACACTCTCAGATGCATATACAGCAGACCATTTTGAAAGTGCTTAAACAGTAGAAAGATAAAACAAACGTGCAAACATAACTTTAGATTATTGTATGATATTATAGAGAAAAGCTGGCATCAGCAGAGTCATATTTTGCCAGAGGAACAAAAAGAGCTGAAAATATGACTCCTCTGCATAAAACCTAGGGCTGCGGTTTGTATTCCCTTCCAAAAAGTTAATAGAAGATGATTTGAATTGTGTGTGACAGACCTGCGTGTGTGTTCTGAAATGTTTAGCTTCGTTTTGACACCGCCACCACCACTCAGTGAAAGGAGCTGATTAATGTATCAAATAACAACTGTCCTCTCTCGAACCCTCATCTGACTGTGGATTTAAAACTGTGGGATATGCGTTTATCGCTACACTTATAAAAATAACTTCTTGAGAAAGGGGGAGTTCTTGCAGGGAATTCCCTTTGAGAAACAAAACACACCCAACCAAAAGCATACACATACATCATTCCACCTATCAAAACATCTCTACAGCCGAGTGGCTGAAACTGACTGGTGTATTTAAAGTAGGATTTAAAATTCCATGAGAAATTAAATGCAGAAATAACATAACAATATTTAGAATTGTAAAAGTAAGCTCACTGAAAGTTCTGAAGAAGGATGTGCACCATTGATAATCAAAAGACAACTACACTGGATGGATAGAAAAAAAGTGGGTTTACTTAATACTTAAATGAGTATACTTAGACTGTTTAGTCAATCAAAAGGGAATTTGTCAACGGCAAATTAATAATACTAATCATTGGGGAAAGGGGATTTTTAGCTCTAAACATTTACAGATATTCTGTTTTGCATATACGTGAATCAGAAATTAAACCAAGACCAAAATGACCAGAAGCACAGTATTAATAAATAAGGAAGTACATTTTTAATATTCCTTTTAATGAGCTTTTCAGCCGTTCTCACTAATCTATTATTTCTTACAGTTTTTGAAGCAATGTTAGCTTTAAAAAGGGATGAAACAAGTGCACAAATATTAAAGTTACTGTTACTGTGTAACTCTTTCAGAAAATTTTTTAATGTTTTGGTTTGACTTTGTTTTGAGGGCTAACTGTCGCTCATCAGTCTTTGTGACTTGTGATGTGGCTGTCGGGCATGGCTATGCAGAAGGGGATGAATGAAGCTGAGGAATTCTCCTGCTGTTCCTCTCCTCTAACCGGAGACCATAAAGCAATGCTCCGGAGCCCTTTTAGGCTGTGGGTAGGAGAGGTCACATTGGGTCTGTCAGCACAACAATTTGTGCAGTGACGGGAATCTGATCAGCAACCCCTGCTGGGTCTAATGCCATGATGACTTTCTGGACAGCTCCCCCAGCTAACGAATGCACTGATCTGAGTGTTCACTCAGCGTTATAAAGCAGCTCTTAAGTGACCAGTGCTCAGTCTGATTTATGTCTCCACCTCTAATGAGGTGATTGACATAAGGCTTTAATCAGTTTTACACACCATAACTAATGTGGCTTGCAGTGTGTCGATTGGTAATACGTTCCTCTTGTGTGTGGACCAGGGATTGCCTGACTCTATAAGCTGTGTTGGTCTTCTCGAAGAGCCCAGTCTCACACAGATCAGCTACTGGATGGCTCTTCCAGGGAGCCTCAGGTAAGGACTGCAGGTGAGGTGTCACCTGACCCCAAGACCTTTTGCCCAAAAGGTGGGCGGTCTGGAGGGTGAGTCATGATGATGGTGTGTCTCACAGACCAAAGAGGAGGAGGAGGAATGCCATTACACTTCAGAGTAGCAGGAAATGGCAGGCTTTGCTTACACGCAGGGTCAACGCATAATTGATTCTCCCTCAATTTTCTATGACAATTCTACACAGTAAAATGTTCAGAGTTAAATCAACACTTAGAGTCCCTAATGGACTTGTGTGCTCTGTTAAGAGTTGAATTAACACTGGGCATTTATTATATACTACTGTGACATACACAAGACAGTTTAAGCCTAGCTAGGAATGGGTGTCATAATGCCATTAACAGGACATCAACAAGAGAATGAGCATAAGAGAGCAGCCACCAGCTGAATCTGAGTGGATACAAATGCTTTTGGCTGTGCCTGGTGGGCTTAGAAACACAGTGGAGCCACAGCTACAACAATAACAATAGCCATAACAGCTGGAATATGTATACACATTTTGTCCTGTGCTGGATACGCTTTTACGTAGCAGCCGATTCATGGCTATTGTCACATCCGATTAAGATATGTACTAATCTCATGTTTTAACTGCGCTGTTTAAGATCTGTCTCTTTCGATTCGTAGGCAGTCCCATTGGCTGATTTTGTAATGAGCTGTAGCTTTCGTAAATAAGACATTAATTTCAGGCAGACTGCAACCAGAGCAACACACTCTCGCCAGGCTACCTTTTGCGCTGCGAGTTTCATGTACGTAAATCTGGCCCATTGTGTTCCATAGAGCCTATACAAAAAATGTAACGGCATTTCTATGTACTTTTGTACAATTTGAACAACCTTATTTGCATACTGTAAGGCAATTACACACTTAGTGAACAGCTGCAAGATGGCCAATTAATAAATACTTTGCACATCCAGCTTAACAATGTCCCTGGTTTTAGTTTTTTATGAAAGTGTAATCTGTCAATACAGGAAATTAATGAAAGGATGCAATGCAAGCTAAACCTGACTGAAAACACAATGCAATGTTATAACATTGATCCCAGGACATGTTTTGTTTGCACTGAATAAAAAACACACCAGTAACTGAACCGGAGCATTTACACACTGTACAAGCATGACTCTTTGGAATGGGTGCTGGCAGTCAGGCTGCTGTAAGATGTAAATGTTGCATCACTGCACACCATGCATTGCTAGACCTGACAGCCAAGACATGATTATAGCCTTCCTTCAAGAGCTGACTTCACTTTAAAAAAAGAAACATGTGAGGACAAAATAGAAGAAACACCTGTGTTGTTAATAGCAATCAGTAAACAATGCCAACACTAATGCTGCCTCTAATACATACTTTCTGGATACTCCTCCAGACATGCTGTTTTCAATTCTGTCCTTGTTAATGTAAGTTTAGACAAGCTGACTGGATGCATTCTGACATTTGAACAGCCAAGTCAAGCAAAATGTTTCAAAAAGGAATGGAAAAAGGACAGGCCCAAACCACAATGGCTGTGTAAAAGCATCACCTGTTTTGTTTACAAAGGGGAATACCATACAACTAAACAGCAGGTTGTTCACGTAGTTCAACTCGGACATCAACTACTCCCGCATTTCCGACATGATGTCAGTCAGGGCACTGGGCAGGCTTTTGAATGGAGTGTACACTCCACTCTCATGGAGTAAATGATATCTTACAGTCACACTCTGGGGGCGGGAGTGGTGATGGGAACAGTGGATGGGATGGGGCCTCAGCCACACAGACATCTTTGCAATGCGAAGAAACAAACAAATTTGCAACGCGAACAAAATGGAAATGTCACCACGTGTGTGTGACGCATGTTGCTTGCTCTTACCTTTGTCCAGCACAGGTCCGAAGATGGCCAGGTTGTCATTGATGGTGGTGCAGTTCCAGCGCCGGCCACGGAACTGGTGCTGACACTCCTGGATTCCGATCTTGACGCCCTCGGCCACACTGGGCATGATCTCCACGTAGTTCCGGCAGAACCGCAGCTGCTTGGGCACGAGGCCGGGGATGGAGCCGCACAGGATGGGCTGGGTGCCCAGCGAGGAGTACTGGTGGCCGACCGCGAGAGACCTGCATCGGGGGGGCGGACACGTGCGTCAGGTGCTGCAATCAAAGCCACCGTCTGGGGGCCGTCTGGCCTGTGAGGTCGGATTTAACACGAGAACCGACTCTGGAGCTGAAAAGCTGGGGTTGGCTCCAAGATGAAAGTCCCTGGTGAGCCTAGGGCCATTCATAGATCTGCCTTCACACCTTGGAACCATTCCTTGTAATTACAGGATGCTGCGGGGCCCTTTAATGTCCACATGCTAAACAAGACTTGCTCGCTGAGATGCGGTGGCACTGCAATGCCACGGTTTTGGCTTCACAGGGAGTTTTCTGACCCTCCCACCCTACAGTAGCTGACGTGCTCGGACTCCTTCTAGGGTAGGGGGAGGGGGAAAGCCTGCCGAAATGTTCATTTGTGTGGCCGTGTCTTAATTTTGCTGCAGTTTTCAATTGTTTGACGAGAACAAATGAGCAGACGGGGCTGCTGTAGACCAGTGTGGCATTGTGTTTGAGGACAGTTCAAAACAAGAGATCCCACAGACTCAAGTTTTAAAAACTGAGCTCCCAGAAAATGGCAGTCCCTTGAGCAAAAACTAGAGATTTGTTTGAATTACTCTACCTTGACGTGGCTTACACTACAAGGAGGGCTTTACAGTCTGTTCGCCATTCTCTAAAGAGCCACCCCTTCTCTGCAGTAGGACGTCAAGGGGGAATTCTACGGATTCACATTTTGGCTCCTTTTCTGAGGACACCTGAGTACAATTTCATTATATCCATAACATAATTATATGTTTATATATCCCAGACAATCCCAACAAAAACAGTGCAAAAAATCAAAAGCTCATGGATAAGACTTCACCCTTTCTCAATCCTTTTTAAAGCATCTTGCAGACCCACTCCCTCATAGTAAATATGCCTTCCATGAGATCTACATTTTGTTCAATGCTCGAAATTACAAAGCAAATGCATAAATTCTCAATTTCAACAACACATTTTTTACAGGTAGCCATATCCCTGCTGGACCAAGGTCACCTATTTCCAGTTTCCTTCTATGCTGTAAGGTCTTAAGGTCTCCCCAATATCTCATTAATCAGTGTTTATCATGATGAATCACAGATAGAAAACGCTATTATTTGTTATTATAATTTTATTTATTTTTTGTAAGTATGCACATTGGCAGTGGCAACTAAGAACTCAAACAAAAGTTTATCATAAAAATGATAAACATAAATAATTTGCAGAACTAATTCAATAAAGAAAAACCCTAATAATAAGGTATAAAAAGTGGTATTCCTAATTGTCGTTCTAGCACAACGGGTTAGACCAATGATAGTGTTTCCAAGATTCAAGTGTGAGTCCAACTGATCAAACTCAAGCAAAAAATGACTGAGCCATTCCTATATTCACATATACTATATGCAAGCTGTGGCCTACAAATCAATAAAAGCAATCCAGATTTTAAGATGGATACTTAGTGGTGTGATGACTAATTTTTAGAAGTTAAGTACACCTTATGTAATGAGAATTAATAGCAATGGAGTTAATACTGTATAATCCACTTAAACACTCTGTCAACACTGGAGTGTGCTGACATGCACGTCAACTGGCTTGCTCACTTCAGCCAGTGTTCAAAGGTCAAAGTTCACAAGTTCAAAGTTCACATGAACATGTGCATGGATATGGATAATATGCTCTATTGCATGGCAGTTTGCTGCACACACAAAGACAGAAATAATTGTCAATTCCTGTCGTAATGTACCTTTCCGTATGTGCACAACTATAACATTAAAGTTTCAGGCACAAAGGCAATACATTGTCAGTTGAATTCTGCTAGTGAAATGAAAACTTGATGAACAAAATATAAATGTCCAAATTACTGCCATACGTACTCTTTATTTACAACTACATAATGATTAACAATATGCTTAATCTCAAATAATAAATTTCTCAACAGCTTCATATGTGACTTATATTATAGTATACCATTGAATGAAAATGCTTTTTTCTATGATTGATATTCAATTTCAGTACATGCCCTGAATTAATGGCATTGAAACAGACTGGTTTATTTATGTCTCCAAATTCAAGAGCAACACCAATAGATTTAGAAGCAACAGAGGCCATTTCACATACTGGCCTTCTATACACTGGGATATCAAAATATTTTGCATGAGCCACCCCTCATGAAGAAAGCACACGTGAAATCTGCCTTTTCACTCAAGAAAATCTCACGTGAAAATTCCTGTGCGAATATCACAATTTCACATGAATGTAACATTTTTACACATTAAAATATCCAGATGTGAAAAGAAAATAGGTCACATAAGGTCACATGTCACTGACATTTTAGAATGTCACATGTGAAAATAAAACGTGTAACTTGATATAGCATAGGGTACCCTTTTTGGTTCTCATCTTATCTGTGGGATTATTTATATAGTTCACGTGTACTCGTTATGAATTGTGTTTACGTGGTTTGAATACGCACAATTTTTTCGTAATCTTATATAAAAACATATTTTACAATACACGCTTATTTTATGCTGAAAAAAAGGATGCAACTCTATCCCTTAAGAAAAAGTAATATTTGAAAGAATATGAAAGTCAACAATACAACAGACAGTATAATATCAGTATATAAAATATACTGTACAGTACCTGTACAGGGCATATAATGTAAAGCTATTTTACTAAATGTGTATAATATGCAGTTCAACCGAGGACATTAATTTGTATATCATATGCATACACGCACACCCACACACACACAAACACAGACATACACACATTTGTTTTCAGTTTGATTTTTTACAGTTAGGTCAAATCATATTGACCAAACTATGAAAATGTGACTGGAAGAATTTCATTGCATAAGCCCATCAGAGAAGTTCAACTTGCCTTCATACGCCTAACACTGCTTACATTTTTTATTCTTATTATCATAGGCACTAATATGAGGTGGTTTGCTTCATCATACAAAATGCTAAATAAGTCATGCTTGCTCATGTAGACATGTTAGAAGTTGCACCGAAGCTTTGCTTGCTGACTCAAAGTAACTGAAGCACAACTGATTTCAAGTTAATTACAATACTGTATATGTTCTTAAGAGTTGGCTTAAGTTCCTCACTGAAGGTGTCCATGGGTTACGTCTTATATTAAGAGCAATAAACTAGTCACTGACTAAAAGTCTATGGGTATTTTGGCTAATGTATTTGCTTTTTAACTTGATCTCATCTTTACATTGGCCCTAACCACACCATTCTGTCTGCTCTGTCAGTTATACAATCACTATTGAGATTTCAGAGCATTTCTTCATTTTGTTTTTTGCGGCCCCTTATATGGTGATCATTTCTGTGCAAATCATTTCTGCACAAATTCCAGCTCTCAGTGTCTAGTTCACGTAGCCATTACACAAGAATAGTTAAAGCAAATAATTGCTGGTGACTGGTTCAGTATTGGCTTTCCTAATGTCAAGCTATTCAGTTTTTGTTGACCTACAGTACTGGACACGTGACTTTCAGGAGTGAAAAACAGTCACTAGGCTACAGGCTGCCCCAGTTCAATTCAGGTAATTTGTGTAAAATTTTCTGTAAAGTGTCCTAGAGATTCTCACCAAACTGGTATTTCTGACCCTGAACTTCCTGATTTCTGCTCTTGAACCTCCAAGCATTTCCCCACTAGGGAAGAAATCGTGAAAAGGATGGAGGCAAGGAATCACAGCAAGCAGCAAGTCTGTGGCACTTAATTCATAATGATGCCAGAACAGGGACTAAATTACAGGATGTGCCTCAGAATCTTCTGGGGATTCTGTGAATTGTCTGTGTACAAATTATCCTGAAAATTTCCATGGGAAAATAAATAAATCTGAAGGAATGAATGCGCTAACAGAGCAATACAAGCCAAGCTTGAAAATAAATGCAGTTAGGCCTTGCACACCCGACAAACAGTATAAAATAAATTGGAGGCAAAGTGTTATGTAAATGAGACTGTATGCCAGTTAACAAAAAATATGACCTTATTTATAATCCAGGACTAGATAACATATGTGAGATAACATGCGAGTATAAACACTCAATAACTTCAGAATATGGACAATAGAATCATTGTTTATTCCAAGGTACTAGGCCTGAGTCTTCCTCTCTGAACTAATGACTGTATACAGTAGCTGACTTGCAATGCAATGCAGCAAAGTCAACACAGCTGTAGACATGAGAGCTCTGTGTGACCACAAAATGACTGTGGTTTACTTTGATTCAAAATCATAATATATATCAAGAAATCTATCATATCATTTCAGTACATTATATTTGTTTTCCTAACCCAATGAATAAATATTTCAATAAATGATGATTAAGTTATTGGACATTTAGTAATTTCATTCAATAGCACGGGAAACCCTGATCTTTCAGTCAGTAATTGGAAACGTATTAGAGATACTGAAAATCTACTCGATTTGTACAGAAATGATGCAAGTGTTACCACTATTAAACCATCCCATTTGGTCAGACCATATACCTTCACTGGTCATGCAGTATGCCCTCCCTGTTCAGAAAAAAACAATTAATTTTTAATGAATGGATTAATTTCCTTAATTACAAAATACATGGCAATCAGAATCAGAAACAAATAAAAAAACATCCTCCAGACAAGTGACATGGAACAAGCAAAGCACTAGCAATGGGTCAAAGGCACAGTCAAACAATCAGTCTTTGTCATTTTTTTTTTTTTTTTTTTTGCCATCTCCAATCCGAACTGAATTTGGAATGCCTAGATTTGCACGCTATGTAGAAACGTGCTGCCGGCTCAGGAGAGTGAAGACAACTTGTGGTTCTCCTCCAAAACACGCAGGGCCAGCCAGCTGCTTCTTTTCCCATCACAGCCACACGCTGTCCACGCGCAGAGCGGGGGCGGAGCAGATCCAATAATAAGTGTGCGCAGAGAGAAAGCGGGCGCTTGGACAACCAACAGGGGCTGCTCGACCAATGAACTGTGCTATCCTCGCCAACTGAATCCCTCCTACAGCCTAAAGACTCACACAATGGCTACAGGATAACACTTATAACCATTGATTATAGCTGGCTTTGTCTTACTAGGGGCAGTATGTGTTGGCCATTGGTTTCTACCAAAAATGTGCCAAACACCCACAGGCTATGCTATCTGCAAGAAATATGTCTGTCCTCTGATCAGCGCTAACTCTCTTGTTGTACAGTGTGCAAAATAGTCACAATGTGAGTGAAAGCACTGGAGCAATGCACACAATTCAGCTGCAGTGCTCCTCAAAGATGCTGCCATTAATTCAGCTCAGTGCCCTGTACGAAACCTGAGGCCAGTGAAGCATATAATGTTGTTTGACATTTTTGAACTCCTGGGGTTGAGTCACCGTCCTTGTCTGCAGAGTGAGCAGATGTGTATTTATGATCTCCCAGTTTCATTTAATACATTTCACAGATTGATAAATTTACAAATTGCTAAATTAAAAGATTGCCAAATACACTTGCAGAACACTTCAGTAGACTGCATTGACTGGCTCCGGATGGCTCAGAAATTGTAAGAACCGGAATGCAGGATATCCACACTGCATGAAATAAAGGAAGGTGAAAAGCTTATCGACTCAATGCTCCTAACAACAACGCTGAGGCAGCCTCATCCATGCAGGTGCCTGATGCCGAGGCAATGCTCTCCCAGTTATATCAGATCCATGGCTCAAACTTGATGCTAAACCAAATATTATGGTGTGCTCCACTTCCTTCTAACACGGAACCATGGACTGCTGGCCAGGGGAAAAAGAGGAAGAATCGGCATAAGCCTCCCCCCTTACCCTCCTGTCACAGCCTCTCCAGCTGAAAAACACTTTTTGAGGCACTAAGTGAGTCTGAGCTGCACTTTTGCTGCTCTACTTTTGGGGGACTCTATAATCAGGGATGTGAGAGGTAGAAGTACAACTACACATTATTCACCTGGTGCCAAAGTTAACGGCATAGCTGAAAACATTCCAGGAAACGTATTAAAACACGCAACCATCGACAAAGTCATTGTAAATGTCTGGGCTTATGACACCCCTAAATAACAATCTGAACTGTTACAAAATGAGACTTTAACCACCTACTGAGCTTTCTCAGCAACACACCTATGCAGACCACCACGGTTAAGGCAACGGACCTTGATGCGGGCATCAGTTTGGTGGAGCTGCACGCCGAGGAACAGGGTTTGCGCCCTGGTCCTGCCAAAAGCAGAGTAAGGCCGGCACACAAGGGAGCAACATAATTGGGCCGCCGCTCCGAGGTGCGGGGGAGGGGAATGGTAAGCAGCATACAAAAAGTTCCTTGGATCACGGTACGGAGCATGAGAGGACACGGCTTGAAGAAACGTGTTGATCTCCTTCTGGCCACCGAAGGATGGGGTTGTTGCAGTGTTTCCTCAACATGGGTGATTGAAATAACTGGAAACCTGAAATAATCTGAAACATATTTAAAAAAGCACCTATACAGGTGCATATATCTGGTTCAATCCCCACTAGGTGGGGGATAAACCGTTTCAGGAGACTGCAGGGCCTGAACACCTCTGTATGTGCTGATCGCAAGTTACTTTGTTGACAATTTGAATCTGTTCTGGGAGCGCAGAGACCTTTTCAGAGCAAATGGCCTTCACCCAAATACAGCTGGGGCACGACTGCTTGGCGCCAACATATCTAACAGCACCCACTCGTCTTTTCCCCTATCCTACAACCATGCTCACAGTGGGATCAATGAATGCCTGCCATTCTACCACCTGCTCTCCCAAATTGTCCTTCCCCTATCTACCCCCACCTCCAATAGGCTAAGAAAGACTTTGTGTGAGCTGAGTGACATAGTAGCAGATATCCCCCCACCATCCGCTACCCAGCAGCTATGCGAACGACACACCCCGGAATATCTCTGGTAGGCTGAGAATCATCCTGTTATATTGAAATGTCAGACAGTAACTAGGTATAGACCACCGAAACAATGCCCCAAATTTATCTGACCTTCTGAGTTTTTTTATTGGTGATTTCAGCCTACATTTTAAATGATAATGAGACAAGCGGACCATTGATATTGTTTGTCTACTGGAACATTTGGGTTTCAGGCAACATATTACTGAGCCCACTCAGAACCATGGACATACCTTAGACCTTATTACACTGGGACTTAGAGTTGACAAAGAGTTGTCAGTTGAGATGTTGCCTTGTCTGATTACTTCTGTATCAAATTTACTGCGTCTACACCCATGCCCCAGCAAAATGTTGAGTGCACTGTAAAGAAACATCATCTTACATCTGAAGTAGCTGAACATTGCATTATTCATATACATAGACTGGCTTTACAGACTCTCCCCTCATTTGATAATGATCTGGTGGAAAATTGTAATGCAAATTGACAAACAACCATTGATTTTGTTGCACTGGTCAAATAGAAAAAAATGGTTCTTCAAAACAAAACCCTCAGTGGCAAAATGAAGAAATTATCGTAAAACAGAACAAAGAAATGTAGAAAGACAAAACTACGGGTTCACTGCAATATCTTATGGGAGCATTTAGTGGAGTACAACAAGGCGATCAGAAATGCCAGATGGGCTAATTTCTTGGAAATTATAAATAACATTCAAAACAATCCTTTTCTTGACAATTGACCCACCACTACAAGCCCTAGTGATTTCTTCACAAAAACTAAATTTTATTAATTTTCTGCCTTCTTCAGAGATACAATTATGACTTTCAGAACAAATATTAATCAGGTTGGATAATATTTCAGAATATATTACTGCTCACTGTGAATCCACTATGCACTTTCTGTACTTGGGTCGATGAGGGAATAATCAGAAAAGTGGTTTCTGAGTTGAAATCCTCTACTTGCTACCTTGATCCCATCCCAACTACCTTTTTCAAAACAGTCTGTTACTAAACCGGCAATGGTTAAATGACTACTCAAAAAAGACAACATGGACTATTCTGTTATTAGTAATTACAGACCCATATCCAACCTGCTGCTAAACGACATCCTCTCTGACAACAACATACTTTCCCGTCCAGTTTTTGGCCCCCCACAGCACCAAGACAGCATTAGTCAAAGTAGTGAACAACCTCAGAATGCACATTGATGCCAAAAAGCTATCGGTCCTTGTTCTGCTAGACCTCAGTGCTGCCTTACTGATACATCTAATCATAATATCCTACAGGGCAGATTGGCCTCCTTGGAATGGTTCTTAGGTTGAAAGTTCTTTGTATCCATGGACAAGCATTCCTCAGAGAAGTTAGACATAATATGTGGTGTCCCTCAAGGCTCAGTTTTAGGCCCTATTCTTTTTAGTTTTCACATGTTACCACTTGGTGTCATCAGCAGAGGTTATAGAGTACAAAAAAGAATAAACTACTAACTAATTCAAGTGAATTCCTTCATTAACAAGTGTGTCAATGGTCTGAATAATCAGGTAAACGCATAGCTTTCTTCACAAGATTAAATGATGAATTAAATTGAGAAAAATCTGTTTCAGAGAAAAGAGTGCTTGTATCCACAATGTCATTGAATGTATCCACAGAGTAAAGCTTATGAAGGAGAATGATAGTTAATGTTGCAGAATGTTTGTACTACATGGGAAATGTAGTATAGGGTACTTTTGTTCATGATGAGAAAGACATATATGTGATACTTATAGCAGGATGTTTTAGTCCAAGTGGTTATGCCAGTTTAGACAACATCTTGCCAATGTTCATTTTGATAAGTTGCATTCATTGAAACAGACTACAGCTTTAACTTCTATGTTAAAATGTGTCTGTGAATAATACAGTATAAGCACATCTTGGCACATCAGTTGGTTCCTCAACTGTTGGCACCAATGGGCAAATAAGTTTTTTTAACACTTCATAAGGGTGACCCATACCCGTACAGATATATATCCTGGTAAATATATTATGGACAGATATGGTTTTGTTGATTTCAGACAAAAAAACGCAAACAAACAAACAAACAAAGTAAAAGACAAAACTAACAAAAAAGTAATTACTTGAGTAGGTAACTTATTTACTCTTACTTCAGTAATTTTCTGTATCAATACTTACGTTTACAATCTACCTTCACTATTTTTTCAGCTCTAATTGCCACTGCTGTAGCAGTACTCTTACTTAAGTAGGAATTTTCAGTACTCTTTGCACCTCTGATCATCAGAAAGCACAGCATCAATTTTTATAATTATGCAAATGACACCCATTTCTGTATGGGATGATTTTAGCCGTGTTTAAACCTTTTTGAACTGGATTCATTATATAAATGTATGGATGTCACAAAACATCTTACACCCAAACAAGATAAGACTGAGACCCTAATCAATTGGGCAAAGGCACAGAGAGAGAAAATGTCAGTAATCCTACAGTCACTTGCACTTAGCCCTAAGGACCCAGTCAAATACCTTGGTGTCATCATTGACTCTGACCTCAACTTTGAGGCCCACATTCGAAATGTGACTAAACTGTCCTTTGACTAAACTGAAACATTTCTAGAGTTTGGCCATTTCTCTCTCATGTTGATACTGAAAAGTTATTTTATCTTTTATCACTAGCTGGTTTGATTATTGTAATGCTAGTCTACAGATAAAAAGCTATTGTTCAGTTACAATTTGTACAGAACGCAGCAGCTCATGTCCTGACAGACACCTCAGATAGCTCATATTACACCCATTTTAAAATTGCCTGTTAGTTTTCAAATTTATTTATGGTTAATTTACTGCAATGCACCTGCATACTTGATCTGATGTGCTTTTTATACTGTATGTGCCTGCCAGATCCCTTAGATCATCTGGGGCTGGTCTTTTAACTGTCCCAGAGTCTAGAAGTCATGGTGACGCAGCTTTTGGTTATTATGGCCCGAGAGGGTGGGATCCCAAATAGAACACGTTTTATATTAATTCTAATAATTTTGTTTTATTTAACCATTTATTACTGGACCAGGAAACCAGGAAAATTCAATGGCTGTGATAAAGAAAGCACTCAAAACTCAACCTGTTGTCACTCAACCTGTTGTCTGAACAAATACTATATGTGCGTGCGATTCCATTTACCACAACATGGAAGCAGACCTCCTCCTCAAAGCACACTGACAGCTCTGAAACTGAATACTAGAGAGTTGCAAGTAACGTCTGCACCGTGGTGTCGGAGTATGTCAGTGAATAGATACAGGATGTGTACACAGTCTACACCTATCATCCGTTTAGTTCTCCAATATGTTAACACCCTTTTTGTCATTGACAGCCGTTATCAAAACAAATTGTGGTCGGAATGCACGGCGGCATTTGCCTCTGTGCCTTGTCCCTGATCCATTTGAGAGTAGCGAGGAGTCCCGTGTTTGATTTGGGACATAAACACTTAGCAGTTCAAAAGCTGTGTGACAATGAGCTGCCGTGATGATGTCATTGCATTGGTCCCAATTTGAACGATGTGTCAGTGTTAGAGAGTAAGGCTTGCACAACTAGAAAGACATGGTAATCCTTTGGTATTTTACCTGACCGGTAGTGGAGGTCTCATGTTTTAGCACTGAAGTTTAAGTGCTGACTGTAAATCTTGAGCCTGCTCAAGGGTGATCTGAGTGTCACCTGACAGGACTATGGGAACACATTTTTTTTCATTTGCTATGAGCCTGGCTTTGCACTGGAACACCAGAGACAGAACAGGTATGAGCAGTCTTGCACAAAATCAATTAGCATGCTGGCTCTTGACCTCTGCAGCTATGTTAAGGGATAATCACAGCTGACTACAAGCAATGCTTGGGGGTGACCTTTGGCACCATTTAATTGCATCTAGAGGCATTTCCAAGCACTGAGACTACACTCTACCCTGAGTTTCCTCTTTCAACTCCGAGAGGTACTAATCCTTACTGGCCAAAACACAACAAGACCAAAACAAAGACCTTTTGAACTTCTGTCAGACAGGCCAAGGCACTGGGGTCAACAGAACCATGGTTTACTGAAGCCAAGCATCACAATTGAGGAACCTTTGTGGAGTGGCTATAAAGGCAAAGAATAGTCATGATTTATTAAAAACTTGAGTCACACCAAGACTCTCAACGTACAGAAATACCAGAGCCCTCAGTCTTCTGTAATGCAAGCCTCAACCAGCTTCTACGCTCCTTTACTTAATATATGGTCGACTAATCACATGAATCAAAACTGTTTACAAGCTCATGGCACCAAATGTCAGAAAAAATTGTTATAATGGATGTGCATTTGTCTTTACCTCATTCTTGTGCCTTCTCTGCACAAAACATGAACTGCAGCTCTCAAGACTTGTTCTTACATCTTTGGCTGTTGTTTTTGTGGCTGATGTAACAAATTTATATAAATCAATTGCACTCATGATCCAGAAACAACCTCAAATGTAGTTCTTAAAACTGAGAAAGTTAGTGAAAATTCTCGTTTGGCATTTATGATTATTAGTTGGCCAGTATAATTTTTGGATTTTTATATTGATCCCTACAGTGATATGCACTGGCATTTCGTTTTATTTCAGCAAGTAAGCAAATTGCTAGGTTTCCTTTTAACAGTTTCCACATTTTTGTCTGCAAGAATCACTTTCCTAAATTGGCTTCGTATAGGAAATACTGAACAAGACAGGACAAGAACAAAAACTGCAATGAGATAATTATTCCTGTCTGTGATTTCTCACAAGAAAAAAGGAAGATTTGTAAACGAGCTAACTCCTATTATAGACTGACCTCACTTTGGGTCTGGTCACCCCATAGCCCAAGGCAGAAAATGCTAAAGAACCCTTAACATCAGTGAAAATTGTACACATTACAACACAATCACATTTAACAGTATTATTGTGGTAAATGTCCAGAAATGAATATTAAATCGACCATGTTAAAGTGGTATCTTTGGCTGCAAACACTTTTATTTCAACCCACACAATGGCAAGCTGGTGAAAGATGTAGCGTGACATCAAACCTGATTAACAGTGGATGGCTTCCAAGTGAATTTTGTAGCCAAGATAAATGTCATAATTAATTGGCAGAGTGATGTGTGGAATGGCCAGTGCGTCTGCCTTAACTCGGAAATAGCTAAGACCTGATGAAAGCCTCAACCAGTGGGTGCGTTGAGTGAAATGAGCAGGTGCACTAAAAATGCCACTAACACCACAGTTGCGGTGTGCTACAGACATGGATGTCCTATTTCAGAATTTGTCTGCCACATTTAGAGTGCATTGTCTGTTTGCCATGTATTGAGGAATTTGAGAATATAAAACACTAATTTCACTGGAATCTGGTTGGACACAAATGTATTAACATATTAGCAATTTGCTTAGTGTTTAAGTAAATGTTTAATTCAACCCAATTACACTGTTTTATTAGAGTTACACTTTATAGCATGCTTGTGTGGTTGATTCATAGCACACTGAATCAATGTTTTGAAGCGTTACAGGCCATGAAGATCAAATAATGTACTGTTCATCTATGGATTTGTCAGAAACAAACAAAAATTCCAATAAAATCCACCACAGACATGGAGAAAACTGGAAATTAATGTAATTGAATATTGCGGTTCAACTTACCAAATACCAAACAAAAAAAACAAAACAACTTGACATTTGTCAAGCACCAGACTCCCACAGACTTCATACCAGTGTGTGACTCATTGGGGCTGAACTGAACAAGTGTGTGCACTACTTACTTCACCTTGACACACTCAGGCTAAAGTGCAGCTGGTTAGAGTAGCGCTGATGCTGAGCGTGCCCATTTCTCCAGCTCACACCGACATGGCTTCTGCTTTGTAATTTTACAAAAACAGAGAGGATTCGGCTCTGATGCCACTCAGATATTCTTCCCCCCCCCCTTTGATTTAAAGTGGATCCAGCCCAGGTTTAATGCATACTTCAGCAAGCCCATGCAGAGGACCTCAGAATTACCACTTTACTTGTGGGCCCTCGGGCCATGTGGCTGACTTTGACATCAAGAGAGCATGTTTGGGAGAAGGAATGCGCGGCAAGCTTTCACCTCCAGGTATTTGTCTTGCACAAGGTAAGGGGGGTGGTGCCGAAAAAGAAAAGGGAAAAAAACAGCCAACTGCCTCTCTCTGTACACACGTGTTCAGCCCTAGGAGAGCTGGTGAATGTCTGTGAACATGGCCTGCCGCAGACCCACAACCCGGGCGTCTTTCCCGCGATTTCAGCCACGTCTCACGGCCTGGCCTCGCGACCAGAGCCTGGCGCCTTCCAGCTGACGCACCGAGCGTGTTTGACTTGCATTTCCGACGCCAAAGAGCCCTTCCATCACCGAGCTCTGCCGCAGCATTGTTCACAGTAATACCTGATGGGTACTGAAAGGAATGACATCTCCTTGCTGCAACAAAGATCTTATAAAGATGGGCTGATTAAAAAGGAGCAGGCTTAACGGGAAGCGCTTGCTAATCCCACTTGAACCAGATTCAGCTGGCACAGGTCTCTGCTCTCTCTTTTTTTGGGTACATTACCTCCCTATACATTCCATATCTGGTTTATTAAGCTGGAGTTAGCCGTCGCTGTGCATTTAGCGGATACCCTTCAGTGCTAGTGAAGCACCGGCACTCCTGCATTCCATGACAGCAGTTTCGCATTCACAAAAGTGACAGCAGTGGAACACACTGAGATGGTGTCCCTGACTTTATTGGTCTCGCTGCTGCTCCTTCTGCTGCACTCCAGGCCAGATTAGATCAGCACAGCAGTGACCCACCCGCATATCGCAAATCATAAACACAGAGCTTGATGGCTTTATTTCATCGCCAGAGGCTCGTTGCTTAGAACAGATGGAATCCTGCTGTCCAGCTTGTCAGCCATTGCTAGTGGGTAGGTGGAGGTCTTGATTTAATCTGTATCTCTCAAATTATAAAAAAATCTGATTGTAAAAAGGGAAAAAGAAAACACAAGGGACGGGAACCGTCAATTATGGCTATCATTATGTTCACAAAAAGAAACAAAAATGCTGTTTGCAACTACATTAAAATGTGTCAGTATAACAGGACCAAATGGTCCATTTCCATTTCAAAGTTAGTGGCATATTCTGGAGTGTATATACCTGCCACCCCATAAGATTTATGCAAAAATAAGATGAAATGGACGGTTCTGACTGGTTATTATTCCCTGATGAGCTGTCACATCATATCCAAACATATTTTTTCTTCTCCTATAGTTCCTTCAGCTGTAATAGTCACCTAGTCCTGGTTCTCTGAGGCCTGCAGAATCTGAAGTTGCCAGTGAAAATAAGCCATCTTAAAATCGCAATGTCACCTTTTGATCATGAAAGAAGCAATGATGGGTTTTCATCACTTTGGCGGTCCCTAATATTGGCATCTGGTTGGCAGTACTAATTTGCGCTGTCCACTTTGGAGTTTCTGAGAGGAGTAGCAGTTCATAGATTGCTTTCATGCTTCCTACCTTACACCCATATCTCACACCGCAGACCTCACAGAGATTTATCTTCACATCTTTGGGAGCCTGCTCACCAATTCAATATTCATGATGCCCTGCCACTACTGATGGGTGTTTCCTCATGTGATTCAGAAGGAGCAACCAGGAGCTTTTGTAATTGGGTAACATGGGAACGGTCAATGTGACCACCTCACACATGCTTGTGGTGGTCAGATTCTGACCAATGACCACTACACAGAGAACTGTCCTGACTGGGTCAAATAACCTGGACCAAAGGAGCATGAGATTTTGCTCCAAATTATTGGACCCTGAAAAGGTTGCAAAGCATTCCATGTAAAAAGTCTGAAGGATGTGTGTCTCAATGACAGACTGCGGCCAAATCTGTTTAGGTAAAAGACAAACTTGCTATGTGATGAACCACGGCATGTTGATAGGCACTGAAGGCACAATATTAATTATCTTTTCAACTCCTGAAATGGAGATACTGTTTCACTTTGGCAAGCCTGTGGGTCTTTCTCTCCAGTTGAATCTGCCAAATATGCCACGCGATGCTCACACCCCGAGTGAAACCTGCTTTCACCTGACTCCCCAGCTATGCGCACCATTACATGCATTTTCTGCTCAGTTAAAAAAGGTCTTTGTGCAAATCACAACAAGCAAACACATCGCTAAGAGACCCATATAAATACGATAATCCCAAGTGAAAATTTAATGGAAACTGACATTCTATATTCTTATCTGCACATCTTAAACTATATCTGTACGTCAATCATCAGTATGTATGAATTTGTAATGTAGAAATTGAGGTAAATTACATGCAAAAAGATGGAATGGGAGTATGGCGATCACAAATTCCATATACACCGTATATTTAACACCTTTTTCCAGAGGAAGTAGGCATTGTGACCCAACTTGAAATATATGCAATGACAAATCAGCCAATTGATTATTTGTTGGCTTAGCAGACACTCTTACCCTATAGGGAATTCTTATTCTTATAAACCTATATAGCTGAAGAAATTTTTGTGTATTCAGTGGTGTCCCTTTAGAGGTCCACACAGATTGTAATATGGAGACACTGGATTGGGCTTCAGTGAGGCCCATAGTGAAAACAAATGCACTTGTTCTGAAGGCTGTTCCAGCTGTACAGAGGCTCCCTGTGCTGTGTCCTACGTTTTCCTTTGTTAATTCAGAATGCGTAAGCATATTTTACCCTTGATTTTCTTTCCCAGGTGATTGCACTAGACGGGAAGCAGGGCACAGAACGGTGCATTTGAGTGCTGCTATTCAGCTGTGTTTGTGGAGCACCTCATTTCTGTTTATCCAGATCCCACTATCCCCATTTCAACATCAGCAAAGAAAATAACTGATGCAAATAATCTGTCTACTACAAGAGGGAAATGTTCAGCACAGTGATCCGGGAAATGGACCCTGGTGCAGGTTACATGTTTGAATTTCAGCACAGCAATATGTGAATGAAACTGCTTCAGTGAACTTTACATTGTGTAGCTGGTATCAAATGTACTGTAAGTTCATTGCATTTCTCTGGACAAAAAAAATAATTGGCAATTAGCATCACAAGTGGAATACCACTAATAATGAAGCCTTTAGGAACAAAGCTGAATTGCACTTCTGTATGGACACTGTTCACAAAACATTTACACGCATGGTTATAGCTGCAAGAGGTAAGCCAAGCTGACTCTAAACAGAGAAACTACACGGTGAGCAGAGGGAAAAAAATGAAAGTCAAATTGGGGGTGAGCAAACAGGGTCAAGCATGAGTGATACACTGGGGCAAACTAAACAAAAAGGGCTAGACAAGAATAAGAGTTGAACAGGAACGAAGCAATGGTCAAAATCCAAACAGTAAACATTACATTAATAGCATTTGGCAGACGCTCTTATCCAGAGCGACATACAGTTGATTAGACTAAGTAGAAGACAATCCTCCCCTGGAGCAATGCAGGGTTAAGGGCCTTGCTCAAGGGTCCAACGGCTGTGCAGATCTTATTGTGGCTACACCGGGGATTGAACCATCGACCTTGCATGTCCCAGTCATGTACCTTAACCACTACGCTACAGGCCACCCCAAATCAGATAAATCCAAAGGGCCAAGCGAGAGTCAAAGGTCAAACAAAATGGATCAAATACGAAAGTCATCGAAGTAATCAATAATCCGCATGCAAAAGTCCATAGAGCTATTCAACCAAGATCAATGCCAATGGCTGCCTTTTCAAATAAAAGAACCGGAAGCGGAAATTAAAGCAAAGATACACAAATGGAAAGAAAAGCTTATGACAGAGGTCGTAACAATAGATAGATAGATATATAGATAGATACATACAGTAGATGGAGACAATACATCTGTACAAATCTTGGTAATAAAATATGTTTTCCTGCCTATTACACATTGGTAAATGTACTGAATAGAACTGATAAAGCACTGAATGGCAAGGGGACCTCGGGGTGAGTGACTGCCTGTACTAATCTTCCATATCTATTTATTTATTTATTTATTTTGGAGGGAAGATGCATTGCTCTTCTGCGTATTCTATGTGTATCTCTTGCTTTTTCGCTCATACCTAAAACCCCCCACATCTGACACATCCCTGGGTCAAACTATTAGCGGCTCGAGGGATGGGCAGGCTAATTGTTCTCACCTTGCTTTTCCACACCTGTCCAGGCTATTGTGATTGAGTATGGTGATGCCTTTGTTTGCATTTGTAACTCTTATGGGGTTACATGAGAGTGTCAGAGCGATATCCCCATCTGGAGATTGTGATGAGCTCTTCGTAAGTCCGTCTTGTGCAAGGGATCTGGGATTCTGTCTGTGTCACAAGATAATATGTAGCGTTTTTTGTGCTTTGGGTTCCCGGAATGGCTTCAAGGCATATGTGCCAACTTTACGATCTAAGCAAATGTATTCAAATGCATGTGCTGATTGGCTATCATATGACATATTTATTACATTTGGCTCAGCCTGCAACCCACAGACCTCACAACTTCTGAAATCCTGCAATGGAGCGCATGGGCCTGCGTGTTACAACAATCCCTTTTATCTAGACAATGATGCATGGTATGTCTCGTTGCGAAACTGTAACAGAACAGTGACTATATTTTGTATGCAAATTGTAGCATGTCCCTATTACAGACAGTTGCTATACACTCTGATAATTTAGCCTGCGCAAATCAATCCATACTGATATGAAATTGGGATGTTTTGTGAATAGATCTATTCCAAATTTTACATGAAAATATATCCTTTTGCCAGTTGATTAACTCTCAAAGTAGACCATAGTAATGTAATATTTCATCCATTATGGAATTTAATTCTCTTTTGGAGTAGGCCATTCCACAAAGTAACAATTTCAGTGTGACATACAGGGCAGACACATGCAAGTAAGGGACCCACAAATATAAACTCTGTTTTAGAACACCCAGTTATTGGACAAAATGTATTTTACCAAAATTAATGAATAAAAATTCATGACAGCAATAATAATAAATATAAATATATATATTTATCAATTCAAAGAGACACATCGGGCACTGGCGGCAAACAGGACAGGTGCTGGGGCATCCGGAGTGCCCACACACCCCTGCCTGGTTAAATACACTGTGAAAGATGCCTTTGATCACATAAGATCTTTTACAGTTTACACAATTAACACTTTGAATTTATTGTTAAGTTCTTCGAGAGCAGAGCAAAATACTGAGCGAAATTACAGAACTGTATCTTCACTATGGAGCCTCATGATGGTTTTGAATCTGTTTAAAAAAAACCCCAAAAACGGTATTTCTAAAATGTTTCAAATTCATTCAATAAAAGATTCTGATAATAATCCATCCTCTGCGGAAACAATGGTCACTATCAATTGAAGACGATACTTTGTATAAATCCAACCAAATATATTGTAAATTAGTCTAAATTAATTTAGGCAAATGTAAGTTCAATATCTTAACAATGTTATTAATACTATTGCCAGGAAAGCATTGCACGTTTGATGCAATTTTGAACTAATTCATGTCTTTAATAATATATTTCGTGGTACATTTTACTTTTAAAAGCACATTGAGTCTATTGTGAAAGGCTATATCAGATCAAATTAGCTGTATTTATTCGCGGTATTTTTTGTTTCACGGTGGAAAGTTAGAATATAGCTACACTGTCTGGTGTGACAGTGATTTCTTTACAGCCAAATATATGATTAAATGCTCTGCACAGTGCTTCTTCGTTCTATGTCGGCTCAGTAATAGCATAAAGGTTTTAATTACCCCGGATCCTCGCCCCTTATAGACGGAATTAAGCTTGTGAGTAAAACACCTGATGGCCGTGCCAAGGAGTTCTTAAACTACTTGGTTGTGCAAGCTGGAGGTTGCTTGAACGAGGCGTCTAACTCCGTGACTAACACCCCTCCAGCGGTGGAGTGGGTGCAGGTCATTAAACCGCCCAAAATGTACCCGACTCTACCTCAGGTATGACAAGCCGTAATAAGTGGTAGGCTGGAGAAGCACAGCGCAAGTTCTTGTGCTAATCTGCGACTGAGAATCCAATAAAATATTATAATTCGAAAGTACATTTACTCCGCAAAATCATTACAATAATACTTATTGTTATAATTTCTAACAAGTCATATTTATCTGAAATAAAATAATTCAACGCCATTATTCTTATCATTCTTCTTTTCATTATTATTATTGTGGTAGCCTATAAGTCTATGGTTCAAGCAGCTGTATTACATACCGTAAATATCATTCATTGAGCTATAAACAATATAAATATGAAAATAATTATTTTTGTTATTATGATTATTTGATATGTATAATATGTACTATTTTAAGTTCATAATACCACAACCATTTAATTAATATGTGCTTTCGCCGGGGAACCAAATATTATGAAAATATTATTTCTGACAAATATTGCGTTATGTAGTTAAAAAACTGTATAATCTGCTCCTCTGGTATGACATGTACAATAAATATGTCGATCTTCGAGTTTACTTTTTTCCCTTTTTGAAAACAAACGGGTAAAGCCTTATCAAGCCATAATATAACTTTCAATTATATACTAAAAAAAGACGACTCAAAGAAAGGCAAAGCACACATGCACCCTGTTACTGGAGGCGAGAAACTTCAGAAGTTCTACGAATTGTAAGCATAGATCTCTCAATATATCACATATAGTGGTTCAATAGATAGCCTAACAAAGTTTATTTATTGAGGAAGATTAATGGAGATATATGCTATGTAACAAGTGACGGATGACTATGGCAAACGCCTTTTTATTGGACCAAGTAAATGAGGCCCATATTGTCAGGACGCTTATTAACAATTTACCGCCACCCGCATGTCACGATAAAGGAAATCTTAATTTGTCTGACTGGCGATATTTCAGTTAATATGGCGGACAACATTTTTATTTATGCGAAATCCGTTCATTGTTTGTGATTAATATAATTTTATACGTGTATCAAGTGCACCTTCCAACAAGCAGGTGCACAAATATAGCAGAATCATTTCATTTATACTCTCCAGATTAAAATGCTTTTGACCGTAGACAAAATAATACATTATAATGTGTGTAATTTAACTCCATGAAATAGGTTTATGGCCTTGATGAACTATGAAATGAACCATGAAATAAGCAAAAATTCCGAAAACCAACGACGATATACATACTGTAACAACAAAGACATCATGTGAAACTACGTTATAAGATTCGAATTTAAATGATCCCTGTAGTGTATGAAATTGTGCATTATCATTATTTATTACCAATGTTCTTTTTTATTTTTCGAGATATACCCAAAATAACACCCAAATAAAATGTGTAGCCTATATCTTAAAATGGTTCATTGTAAATCTTACAAATTGGCTACACCGTGCAATCTGGCAGACAAATCACCTAAATACTGTATTAGGGTCTATCAAATGAGACTCGAAAGAAAGGAGAATTATTGCCATAACAAGGTTATTACTTTGAAACAAAAATGTATTATGTATGTATTATACATGTATTATACCCCCTACCAATAAATCCACTAAATCCAATAACCACAATATTTATTCCCGCTTGCAACGTTTAGTTTCATTTTCATTGCTATGACAACACCATTATAAAACTAAATATATAATATATACAAATAAGAAAAAAAGAGAATATACATTTAAATCTACATATTTCAAGAAATTATCTGAGAATGCGCGAATTTGTTAATAGCAACCACCGAGTTCACTTTGTTAATTTATTCTCACTTTATTGCCTTATTTTCACAAAATGAGCGTTTCCTTGAGCCCAATAGGCTATTCGAACTCCACACCTGTCTGTACAAAAAGATCCAAAGAAAATACATATCCAAACGGTGCGTTGCAGTTCATTTGAAATAGAAATACATAAGTATCGAGTCAGTACATAGGCTATGGTATGGGATTACATGCACATTCTATTTTCCTTATGTATGTATTTGTTTATTTATTTCTGTATTTATTTGCATAACCAGTCTATGTTGTTCTCAATCGACTCTTGCTTCTCAAGCATTTTGAAAAATATATTCCCATTAGCTCATGCGCTGTTTTGGTCCTTACATTTCGCTTCACTAGCTCAATAATCACCTTCAAGTGCTCATCTCAGCTTGTACTATTATGTACTAAATTCAGCTAATGTTTTCTAACAGGATCAAAGTAACGTGTTCCTGCTATCTGATACCCTCTTAATGTACCTCGGTACTGTACCGGGTATCACTTTTAAAGCGTGCACTCTTGGTGCTAACTGAATTAAGAAGGCGGTAGTCAACTAATCAACTGAGCTGGGAAAAATCGAGAACATTATGTTGGGAAAAACAAGCGAGCCATTAAACGCAAACTAAATCTAGCCTTGTAATGAAAAGGAAAATAAAACTTACCACCAAATAGGATAACTTGCCATGACATGCGTAAGCCCACAAAGAAACAGGAAACATCCATGGTAGATCATCCTTAAAAAAGTTTCGGAAAACATTTTTCCCCTCAGACACACGCACGCACACAGACTCGCGCGCACACACACGTTTGCAATGAAAAAAATTCTCACTGCAGACCAAATCTCTTCCCTTGTCTGATAGTTGCTTCAGAGACACAGCCCTTCGCGACCAGTCAAGGCAGAACACGGGAGGCAAATATTAAAAGTTTTAAAGCAGCTCGCTTTTGAGACCCAATCAGCATGTATTGCCAAAGGGGGAATTCTGACGATAGCTACAGTTCTCTCGCGCTCTCTTTCTCTGTCAGTCAGGCTGAACACACACAGGAATGAGCTAATTGCAAGAAGATAGTGTTTTAGTACTCATTAGGACTTGTGGGCATCAGCACGCCGTGTGTGATATATAATGTTGTTTAAAGGGAGAAGGGGGGTCAGTGGGGTTTAAATAGACACGGAACCCCTGTGGATTGGGTAGCTATAACAACCTGTCCGGATTTCACTCCCTGGTTTCAAGATGCTAAAATGATAGAAATGTATATGTGTGAATTGCTTTTGGCCTTCTTTTATATGGCGTCTGTGCCGGTTTTTTGTTCTTTTTCTGGGTGCTGAAAGCATCGTTTTAGATGTTATTCCTGGTGGAAGCAAAGAATGGCTACAGCTGAATGTATTGTGCCAGGCTTTATGAATGCTCCCATATTAATTGGATATTATTTCAGGAAATATTTGAAATGATTATGTGCTACCTAAATTAGAATAAAATTGCACTGTCGCCCATATAATAGAGAGGCGAGTGACATTTTACTTTCGCTTAAACTCCATTATTTGCCCTTAGCGTAATATTTGCTTTCAAGTGGCCACGTCGTACGATTCGGCCACTTAAGAGCAGTCTTTTACATGCGAGGGAAACTACTCAGTCTACGGATGATGAAACGAAAAAATGTCTTTGGACGATGGTTTCAAGATGGGCGAAAACTTAACAGTACAAATGCTTGTACTTCTCCCAATGATCATGCAATAAAGCTGAACCAAGATTGAAGTCATCGTAGGCCTGAATTATTCTGAACGGAATTGTTCCTCGACACCTAGTGAGTGACGCGCACCACTTTCAATGCAGTTAATTGACGTCGCGCGAGAATTTAATTGAGCGCATTCTGCACATCAAGGCACCCAACGCACTGCCCACGGTCAAGTGTCAGTTTTGAAGTATCTGCCAATGATTCTGGCAGAAAACGAACTTTCAAAATAGGCATATGACGTTGAAAGTTGACATAACTACAATAACGACAATATTTTAACATTAAACTATTGGAATGTCTGCTCTCGGTATACGTAGACTATAGACCTATGTGTCAGTAGTAGGCTAATTCATTGCAAAATTAATTTTGCAGATTTAACTTTTTCTTATACCCGGCAAAAAAACAATGGCAAACTCATTTCTTTCAAAATGAACGATAATATCACTCTAAATGTACAGTTATTAAATAAGACGCAAGCACAACAATTCAGTCCAAGTGTGTTGCACGCGTCCTGATACACGGGTTTTCCAATGACCCGGCGGCGCAAGTTGCTGCCTCTTTTGGCAACAACTGATGTTGCACACGATTACCTGGTGGAATTTCAAAGGAAATTCGCCCTTTTAAGATCTACCGTTATGTTTATTTAAGGACACAGTTTTTTCTTATCCATTTTCAATGTCAAGTGGCCGTTGATAGCGAATATTCAGGGAAATTGACTGTTTCCTGCTAATAACGTGCATTAACAGATAACATATTACCCAAAACAGCGAAAACCGGCGGGTTTGTTGAATAGAATACTTTTAAACGCTCAGTTCAAAATTACACAGCCTACACTGGAGTTTGAAATGATTACAATATGCAATTAAACTTCAAAGCGAATACATGGGCGACTTATCTGCAATATAAGCCGGTAGACAAAATTGATTAGGCTCCATCAAATTACTTCACAGTTAAGATTCTAGAGATTTTTTGCATAGAAAATGCATTACAGAATGTCAATATAGGGTGAAAAACAGTTGTTTGTACAAATCATACATTTTAAATATCCAGTCTTCTGTGCTCATAGAATGGTGGGATTTTTGGGGAAATGTATGGGAAATAATTGTTATATATATGTATAATCGGTATGTGTAATATGCAAACCACAAAAATCGAATAATGCTGAGTTAATTATTTGACATGGACCAACATACCAGCACATGATAGCAGTAAGGTGACCGACTTTCTCACGAAAGATTAAAAGGAAAGAGTAATCGGATGTTTAGCAGCATAAGCAACAACATTAATAAAACAAATATCAGCATCCACCATGCATAACACTTCGGTACCTTCACAAGTCATATCTGAACGCTAAGCAAAACAATGCCTCTGTGGGGAGAATGCCCTCAAGGCAGCGAGCTGCAACACCAAGTGCACGAAGACAACGCATTGGAGTGAGAAGTGGAGATAACGCGCACAGCCATGGGGAACAGGCGCGTTGTTACCTTGTGACAACGTTTGAAATAGAAATATGTCGTCATTGATATGTAACAAGAGTGGATCATAAGGAATATTTTTCAAGTTGTTTCCTCATGTGTGGCATATATAATAGACGTTTACCATTTACCGTTTACCATTTACCATTTACGTTTAGCATATAGACCGTTTAATAAATGGTTCAGTGAAACTGCCTAATCAAAAAGGTTTGGCACTTAAGGCCAAAATTCATCAGAATTTCACCAAAAATGGTTTGAAACGGATATTTGAAGTGACCATTTAACATCTGAGAACGCAGAGTAGGCTATTTATTGTACTTCGTAATTCAATATTATATCCACAATACTGTTTTACTTGTGCTGCTTCACATGCCCATTAGCCTTGTCATCTGCTATTTGCTTCGTATTTTAGTTGAGAGCAAATGCTGAAGTGAAAGGTGACAAGCCCAACCATAGAATGCGTACAAGGCAGACTTTCGCCATCTAGTGGAATCAAATCAGACTGAACTATTAAGCGAAACGGAATTTAAACCAGACCGCTGATCAGAGACGTGGCTGAATAAATCCACAGGTCACAAACTACTGAAATAGAGCAAACTACTGTCTGCAGGAAAGTGTTGTGCTCTTTGGAAACTGCTGAGCTCTTTGCATTCTGATGGCCTTCGCGTCAATTCCCAAAAACATTACAGAGCCAAAGTCAAGGCATATTGAAGATAAATATAAATCAAGTAATTTCTTATTTATGACTAGTTTATTCTCTAGTAAGCAAGTGAAATAGCATGGTGGTTATAGTAAACAAACAGAAAATAAACACATAAACAGCCTACATAAATAAATAATATGTAGTTCCCACAGAGAGCTCAATCATTTAATGGCACCACAAGGATTAATGCACAAAATTGATAATTATGTTTGTCTCCTTAACAAAGCAAAAGAGTGAAAGCTCAATAAATCTTCATTTTCCTTGATTATGACAACATCTCTCTATGAGGATGCATATTACCACACTTCTTACGGAGCAGGTGAGGCTTGCCATATGGATGGACTGTTTTAAAATAAATGACATACCAGAGGGAGGATTTACAAGTTGGCGCATATGCACTGTACCTGAAATTCAAGCATGACCATTGTCAGCATGGTCTCAGCAGTGTAAATTGGTATGGGAGTATTCCCTTTTTCATTCTGAACACATCAGGCAGTGTGCACACATTCAATAAAGTTGGACCTGCTTTGTTTTTGCTTTATAGTTAAATTAATAATGTATTCAGTGAAATGTTTTTGTTGAAGGCTTCTTCAGAGAGAGAGAAAATATACCTACCCCAGCAATGATCATGGATCACATGGTCACCTGAGCTCCATGATTGGTAGTGCCTGTAACATTTATTTTCATCTCTTGATAACAGCATCTGCTAAATACGTAAATATTACACATGCATGCACACACGCACACACACACGCACTAGATGGTGCCAAAATATCAGATTTTTGTTCATATACTCTTCACATAGAAGATTGTCACAGCTTCAGGAGAAGGCACCTCAAGACCCTGCTCCTCCACGCTTATCCATATAACACCTTCCTGTTAACGACTATACAAATACCACAACCTGTATATAAATTTTTTCCAAGTGTATGTTTGTGAATTGTTAATGTTTTTAACTGATACCATTGCTTAAATTTACAGTTACATGCACTTGGTGGCTGTAAAGTCACAATTTATTCTTTATTATTCTTAGCATTGTGTTTCCTAAAAACGGGTTTATAGATAATCTTTTGTAATCAGATTAATCAACAAGGCCCAAGTCCTTATCTTTGTGGTATTCCTAGCACTTGAAATTGTACTTTCCTCTCGGGTTTTTCAGCACACTTATCCCTGGTTATGGGTATGTACTGTGTTGTATGTCACTCTAGATAAGAGCATCTGCCAAATGCCTATAATGTAATGTAAAGTGATGCCTCAGTAAAAATACCAGGACATTTCATCAGAGCTGTTGTTTCCGAATCCTTGGGTGAATTGCCAATTGATAGTTGCAATTAACTTCTTATCAAATACAAATTTAAAACATACCTCAACTGCAGTAGGTGAAGATGTGACGGGCCTGTGTAAGATGCTAGTCAGACCTTTTCCAAGGGAGCCAATTCAAAACAACACAGCTGGCCTCTATCATCACTTTAAACGTGAACAGCACACTCGTCTGCCAAAGTTGTAATGTTATGGTGTTACAGGTACAGCCAGATGCAGAGGTTTTCCCGACAGGTACGGACTGAGTGCCGTTCAGTTGGCGCTAGCCACAAGCGATCGAAAAAAAATGGATGCGGGGAGGTACGAACGAATCGCGATTTTTTCCAGCGCCCGTCATTATTTAATTAATTGAGTGTTTAAACAGTGACAACACAGGCGGTCTGTTTTGCCTGCAATAAAAACGCGTACGAATGGCGGCATATAACTTCATTTCACATGCAAGCATGTTAAAAGTGCGTTCTATGATTTTAACCTGTCAGAAAATTACAGGACGTATACAGACGATGACTGCGTCCGGCTCACTATTCACTGAGTAATAAACTAGATTCGCCATCAGCCATGTTGTTCTAGTGTCCGAATTAAACAATCAAATTACATTTACATTTTGAGGGCACTACAAATATCCCACAATGCACCGTAAAATCTAGTAAACAACCGCGGTCACTAGAAAGGTGGATACGAACCACAATACTTTTCGGCCCGCCTTTATTATACACAAACCTTTTCATTCTCATTTTAAGCTGTGAGAGACGATAGCGCGATCCAGTAGCAATTCAAATTAAATAATAGCTCTTCTGTGTTTTGCCAGGTTGATGACAAATACCTTTCCATTGAGCAGTATATAAAGGACAGCTAGGGGAGTAATTTCAACACTATTGCAACTAGTGCAGGTCTTAGTTAATAGTATGTACAGTGGGAGCAATAATTATTTGATCCCTTGCTGATTTTGTAGGTTTGCCCACTTACAAAGAATGGAACTGTGTAGAATTTTAATCATAGGTACATTTTAACATTGACAGAATATCACAAAATAATCCACAATAACAACATCATATAAATTTTATAAATTTATTATCGTATTTTTGCATGAAATAAGTATTTGATCCCCTACCAATCAGCAGTAATTCTGGCTCCCACAGACCAGTTAGTTTTTCATTAAGAAGCACTCCTAATCTCAACTCATTACCCAAAACACCCGTGTCAACTCGTTACATCGTTATGTAGCTGGCCACGTTTCCACCATGGCCAACACAAAGGAGCTGTCTAAGGACATCAGGGACAAAATTGTAGACCTGCACGAGGCTGGGATGGGCTACAAGAAATAAGCAAGCAGCTTGGTGAGAAGTTAACAACTGTTGGAGCAATTATTAGAAAATGGAAGAAACACAAAGTCACCGCCAATCTCCCTCGGTCTGGGGCTCCACGCAAGATCTCGCCTCGTGGGATATCAATGATCATGAGAAAGGTCAGGGATCAGCCCAGTACTACACAGGAGGAGCTTGTTAATGACCTGAAGGCAGTTGGGACCACAGTCACGAAGAGAACCATCAGTAACACATTACACCGTGAAGGATTAAAATCCTGCTGCGCGCACAAGGGTCCTCTGCTGAAGAAGGCACATGTACAGGCCCGTCTGAAGCTTGCCAAAGAAGGCTTGGGAGAAGGAGATGTGGTCAGATGAGACCAAAATAGAGCTATTTGGCATCAACTCGACTCGCCGTGTTTGGAGGAAGAGAAATGCTGAGTACAACCCCAAGAACACCATCCCCACTGTGAAGCATGGAGGTGGAAACCTTATGCTTTGGGGGTGTTTCTCAGCTAAGGGGACAGGACGACTTCACCGTATCGAGGGGAGGATGAATGAGGCCATGTACCAGGAAATTTTGGGGGACAACCTCCTTCCCTCAGTGAGAGCACTGAAAATGGGTCATGGATGGGTCTTCCAACATGACAATGACCCAAAACATACGGCCAAGGCAACAAAGGAGTGGCTCAAAAAGAAGCATATTAAGGTCCTGGAGTGGCCTAGCCAGTCTCCAGACCTAAATCCCATCGAAAATCTGTGGAGGGAACTGAAGCTTCGAGTTGCCAAGCGACAGCCTCGGAACCTTAAGGATTTGGAGAGGATCTGCAAAGAGGAGTGGACCAAAATCCCTCCCAAGTTCTGTGCAAACCTGGTGAAAAACTACAACAAACGTCTGACCTCTGTGCTTGCCAACAAAGGTTTCTCCACCAAGTATTAAGTCCTATTGTTCTATGGATCAAATACTTATTTCATGTGAAAATATGATATTAAATTTATTAAAATGTATTGTTATTGTTGATTATTTTGTTATATTCTGTCTCTCAATGTTAAAATGTACCTATGATTAAAATTCTACACAGTTCCATTCTTTGTAAGTGGGCAAACCTACAAAATCAGCAAGGGATCAAATAATTATTGCTCCCACTGTATACCTTTTATCCTCTTACATTAATATAAGAGAAACTCACAAAGACAACCTGTCACTTTGTGACAACCAACCCCATCACAGGGTTTTCAGTTAAAAATTGTAGTCACCAAATACGTTCTAAATTTGTTGAAATATTTATTACATCAAAGATGTTTATTTAGAACACCCTGACTGTTTAATTTAAATAAAAATATTCCCAGATATGTGTTTTTTCACCAACTTTCATAGAATCATTTTCTCAACAAGCTAAGGTACTGTCTTTGATGGACATGACCAGATAACATTTCAAATGTGTAGGGATATACATTTGTTTTAGGCATGAAACATTTGACATGAAGAATGACGTGACAACCAACCCAAAAGTAAATGTGACAACCATCCCCAACAGTGCCTTTTTCCTAGAAATGTAGCTTGCAACCATGTGTTGTAGCCTAACGAAAGAAAACAGTTTTCAATATTGATAATTGTTTGAAGAGGAATTAATAGAATAGAAAAATTGAAATTGGACTTTTTGACATGAAAAACATTAAACCCCTTATTCATTAAATTACCATTTTGGTGAACTCTGACCCCAAAACTGAACATTTTTATACCAAAATCTTTGAAAAGTACCTTCTAGGGAGCAAGATATAAGCAGTGTGAAAATCAACCAATGTGACAACCATCCCCGGTCTCCTCACTAATGCTCTAATACTCTAATATAACCTTAAATAACCTTATATAACTACTGTATTCATTATTCAATAATCCATAAACCCCAGTAAGTGGCACTGTTCATTAGCTAGCTAAAACGCTATGTCTTATAGTTGACATAAACATTATTTGTAACAAACGAGTAGGTTACATCGAGTCTATTGACTAAAAGAGGTAACAACATTCTTCTAAACCTGTGTTCTGTTCCATTTCAGATATAAATATGTGTGTGTGTGGGTGTTGTAGATGTTTACTCAATATGTTCTTTCACATGTCCAACACATGAAATAAGCCAAGGCCATGTAGTTTCATGTTTTTAAAAAATATAAATCCATAGCGATTTATGAGACTGGTCAGGGTTGGACATAGTTGTCCATTCCTGTTGTTCATTTCTCAATACTTGATCCTCAAGATCCTTTGGTCTGTGCTTGTGGGCTGCCATCTTCAAACCACAGCTTTTTGATGGGGTTCAAAACAGTAATTTTATGAGCAGTCTTTATTGACATTGAGATGTCAATTTATTGATTCTGATGTCTAGAATCAGTGTCTTGCTGAAAGGTCAATATGTAGGCCATGGTTCCATGGACCTCAATAGGAGATCCTATAACATTAAAGAGCCACAACCGTCTTTCACTATGAATGCCTCCTTTTCAACATGAACATTCTTCGTCTTCACCGGTGTGTGTTGCAACAAAAACATTGGTCTGATCTGACCCTTTCCCTCTTTCCAATCAGTTTCTGTGCTGTGTACCAAACTTCATAGGTCGATCAGTACATTGGCTTGGCTAATCAATTAGGCCAACAGCAAGTATGGAGGCTGATGTATATTTTTTGCACAAGCATGCCCTCTTGTGTTGAAATTGTTCTCCCTCATATGGGATCTTAGAATTCAGTCATTAACACAGAATCTCAAAATAAATATGGAAACTGTCTTTTAAATGAGTACATTCATTGAAATTAGTTTAATTTGAAAGGACAAACTCCAAAATTGTGCAATATGATCTTCTTGTACTGAGTGCTCTCAACAGGGGAAATTACATGTATGTTGCATTTTCATTTAAATTGCTGAGTTATCAGTACTCCAGTGTCAAATGTGATGATGAGCTCATGCATTCAGGGTACAAGTACTGCAGGTGATGGGACCCTCTTGTTAGGAGGGTCCCATAACATTTTAGCCAGTAAGAGCCTGGCTTACCATAACTGCAGTTCCGAGCATGACAAGGCACACTTGTATTTGTAACATAATTGCTCTCTAAAATAGATCTCAGCAGGTTTTCTAGACTAAACAGTTATTTTAGCCTCTAGCAACATTTTCTTTGCCAATGGGGGAAAAAGATTACATTTGCATACAGAATCAAACCCTATGAAATCTAATCAAATTGCAGTGAAGCCTCCTATGGTAGAGGAGAGAATGAAACTTAATACAGTGCTGAGCAAATATCTCCTGCCACATTTCTTTTGTATTAGGATAGAACAGAATGACCTCATAAACCTTTTTTTAGAAACTTGCAAATCTACAAGCAGATATACATCATTTAGTTCAGGTCAGGGAACAGTTCTGTAAGCTGATTGCATCTATGCCTCATAAAAAACATGAAATAATGAAACATTTAGCTATATAATTTTGGGATAGCACATTTACACCTGTGATTTCAAAGATCATGCAGGATCATGGGGAAAACTGCTAAATAAAATAAGAGCATTTGGCACTCCATAGAAGGAAGGTATTTTCAATGCTTCATCTGAGCCTGTGTCAGTGTTAAACACATACGGCCATTAGTGGGGATGTATTACATTTGCTGTGGTGATAGTTCTCTCCTTCACCCAGCTTTTGGCTGTAACAGAGGTGAGAATGGCAGCTACTTTTTCCCACCCTTAATTTGCTGTCAGGCCTTGTGGTTATGCTTGTGTTTCCTCCTGTGTGTGGTGGAGTCAAAAGCTCCACTGACATTTGCATATGCCCTATGAATGCAAATTAATTTGATTTTGCAATTCACCAATTTTCATGACTAAACTGAAGTCATTCTTGGGTAACATGCTTCAAATGACACAATGCACAGTGTTGTGCCAAAGCAGGTGGCGGCCTGTAGCCTAGTGGCTACGGTACATGACTGGGGCCCGGAAGGTTGGTGATTCAAGACCTGGTGTAGCCACGATCAGCCACACAGCTTTTGGGCCCTTGAACAAGGCCTTTAACCCCACATTGCTCCAGGTTAGATTGTCCGGAGCAAGCATGCCTATTCTCCAATCATTTAAAGTCAAAGCCTCCCTTTATCACCCCTAGTGGACATTTCATTTGAAAACTGCAGCAAAGTGTACCTGTGGAAACATAATTGTGCTGCTGCAAATAAGTGCCCAGAGGTATGTACGCATATTCCATAAGACTGCCTAGCAGCAGGAAATAATACAGAAAATGTATATTTAAGAAGAATTACACAAAAAACCTCCAGAACTATTCACAATTTCAAATCCTTTAGTATTCTGTGTGTCCACTTATTAGAGCTTCCATTATTTTCTGTAGTTATATGCGTTGTATATTATTATTATTATTATTATTATTATTATTATTATTATTATTATTATTATTATAGTTATATGTGTTATATTCTGCAGTTATATTCCATGCATCTTGTAAAAACTGGGGGATCTGGGGTGGCCGGTCCATTGTTCTGAGAACACCAGTACCCTGACCTTTTAGTAGTGTGCATAGGGTCTTTATCTTGCTTTATAATTAATTAAAAGATTTTGTTTATCAGCATTCATGTTGCTTTCAATCTAAACCATAATACCTTCAATCTAAAACCTAATAAAGTCCTCATTGTGTGACTTTTGCACATTCCTGTACTTACCAATATACTGCTTAAATTTTGGCTATAATGTTTTACCGAGAACATCTTGAATTTTACATTTTAAAATGATCACTCTTACCATGTTAATGGCTTCAGACTCTGACATTAAACACAGAGAAGGAGTTTTGGTGTCAAACAAACACTGTAAATGGCATAGAACAGTAAATCAAAGGTGCTATATAATTCCAAGTTATTACTGTTATTTCCTCAAAGTCAGCGCTTGAAAGCCTGACCAGAACCATGTAACCATGTACAGGACTATTTATAGATGAAACCAGAAGCTCAGTGTGAGTGGACTGATTAGATGACATTAGTCTCTGTTGTACTTTTAAAATGTTGACTACAGCCCGTTGTGGCTGATTACAGCCGAGGAGGAAATGGTTGAAAGCGTGTGGCTATATGAAGGATTCTGTTTACTGGATTCATTTTCCAGGGCTTTAAATCTCTGCAGATTTCCATTTTCCTCTGCCAGCAGGAATAGAGGAACCGTGTACATTCCATTATGCTACGCTTACTTACTGGGAATGACCTCGCCCGCCAGTGTCATATAATTCGAAGGCAAAGGTAGGGGCCAAATCCAGTGCACTTGGCCCTATATGCACATGTGCACGATGTCCTCTTTTCTCCAACATGGACTGATGTACAGTGCCTTCAAAAGTGATTACCCCTTTAATATTTTCATGCCAGTGAATATAAGGATAGTACGACTAAATTACGAATACCAACTGAGCTAGATGTTTTTATTTATTTTTGAAATGCCAAATTTCTACAAACAGCCAAAATGATGTACATATAAGGACCTTTTTACCAAAACAAAACTGCAAAAGCACCAGTACAGTGATCGTAGATGTTGCCTCACCATCTAACCAAACTAGCTAGCTATCAATATGTTATGGAAGTGTGTAGTGTGTATGTATTTAGAATTTGTACTTTGGTTCGTAACATGTTAACATCTTGCACAGTTAACATGCAAGTTGTGGCTTACTGATATTGCACCGTTACTCATTGGTCTGGAAATGTTGTTTGACAGGTCTGGCACTATTGCTCATATTAATCCAGGGCTGAATGTACTTATGTTTGCATTAATGTGCATGACTAGAGCCAGGGAATTTAGTTTTCATGTTGTTCCACTGAAAACTGTTTCTACAGCCTCTGAAGCCAGGTAATGGAGCCAGGAAGCCCATGGGTTAAAAGAAAAATATGCGATTGCGGATGAGGTAAAGTTGAAGAAAATTGAGAGGGAAACCTAAAATTTCAGTTACACTAGCCTACCAACTAGACCATAGTGTGATAATAAACAGTGGCTGCTGCAACATGCTTCAGGAGAGAGCACTTGCTTGTCTGCACTCACCTGAATCAACAGTAATAGCCAAACTACAGCAGACCTGCATCAGCATCGATCAGACAAAACTACTACTACAAGAGAGAATGCAATTGTGTTCTAATCACAGACTCCCATGCTTTGAAAAAATTAATTGAATAAATAAATATAATTTAGGCTAGATAAACATAACTTAGATTAGAGTGGGACAGGCAGTCAGTGCATTATGTATGACCTGTCAGGTGGTACATAACTGGCTATAGTATGGCACAAGGAGGGATGGCTTTGGTTGGCAGGAAATTGTCCACTTTGAGGAAGAGGGAGTGTTTGGCTGATCACCTGCAGACTGTCTGTGTCAAGTCCCAAACTGACAGCGTAAATGAAGTACAGCAGTCAAAATTTTTACACATATTTGTTAGAAACACAGTAGAGCCACAGCAGGCTCAGGTTTATTGAATAAAGAGACAGATGATGTATTTGAAAGCTGCAGCTTAGGCAGCTGGGTGGCCAGAGAGAAATGACTAAACACAGGGATCTGGGGCCTGTGAGAATCTGGTACCATGCCCATCCGGTTAGACAGAGAGGCAGAGAGGGTCATATCCTGTCTGAGATCACAAATGCATACATAAGCACTCCTGGAAACTGCCCATCATCCTCTTTTACGAGGAAGGACTCGCAGTTCACCACTCCTCAGGTTGCATAATGAACTAATTTATTGGGGTCGGAACATGTGCCTCACTCGCAACTGAGTGCAAAAGCTCATTGGATTCACTCCCACCCAGGAGCTGAATAGCTCAGAGGCCAAGTTGACATAAGAGGTTGATGTTCTTCTCTCTCTCTCTCTCTCTCTCTCTCTCTCTCTCTCTCTCTCTCTCTCTCTCTCTCTCTCTCTCTCTCTCTTCGACACCTCACAAATTCATGTTTTTATATTCATGTCGATCTTTTTGGTTTTGGCTGAAATTAGAAGTTTGCAATCATTTATTTTATAGCTTCCACTGTTTAAACTGAAGGACTGGATGAAACAAAGGGACAGGCTCTGTGTGTTTGTCTGTGCAATTGACCACTGATTAAAAATAAATAATGAAAACCTGCAAGCACTCCGGCCCTCCAATGACTTGATTTCCATACCCGACTGAATATTCACAAGACAATAGGCATGTTTTTTTATTATTATTATCTGTAACCACCAGGGAGCAGTATGGCATAAAGTAATACTGGAGAACATGCAAAACTAGTTTAAGTTTATTTTGCTTGCATTCAATGTGTCAAAGTAATGGGGGGGATTTACACTTTTCCCTTCCACAAGCCCTCACATCATTAATTCATGTCTGATATGCCCACATTGTCAGCACATAACCTCTTCTAAAAAATAAAGGTTTTGAATGCCATTAGTATTATATAGACTTATTTATCATATTGCTTGAGATTATCCACACACCAGATATTTGATTTGGGATTGTGTGAAGATATGTATTTATGAGACTCCCATGCTGTGTAGACACATGAGTATGTAGCATTATCTGGCAGGCGTGCAACAGACCTTTTCAGAGTTTAGTTTAATTGAGACTGGAGTAGAATGTGGTCATTGTAATTATGGCATATTCTTACCTATTTATACTAATTTTCATGGCCTTGGGTTCATTGTAGGGTTCCTATGCGAGCCGCTTACTCATTCTGCGTTTAAGCAAACTGCCCTTGAGCTGGTTTCCTGAAGCTAGTTTGACCAATAGTGGTGGAGGGCTCACCACTAGCTGCTTGCCCATGTACATCTGTTAAGGCCTGTCGTGAGGAACAAGAGGGTGTAGGGGCTGCTTCAAATCAGACAGGAATTTCAGGCGCCTTCCCACAAACCCGCACATGAAACAGAGACGCCGTGCCTCCCGTCTACAGGGTTCAAATCCAGTCTATAACAGAACATCACAAAGATGTTAAGTGAAAAATATGTTTAAAGACCTCTCCACAGCCTGCTGATTGTGTGAACTACAGTCAACGAGCAGTTTATTAGGTACACCTGTACACCTACCTACTGCGATTATCAGCCGATTGTGTGGCAGCAGTGCAATGCGTAATATTATGCAGATACAGGTTAGGAGCTTCAGTTAATGTTCACATCAACCATCAGAATGGGGAAAAAATGGAATCTAAGTGACTTTGACCATGGAATGATTGTTGGTGGCAGGTTTGATTATCTCAGAAACTGCTGATCTCCATTGACTTTCATGCGCAACAGTTTCTAGAGTTTCCAGAGAATGGTGTGAAAAACAGAAAACATCCAGTGAGCAGCAGTTCTGTGGGCAGAAACACCTTATTAATGAGAGAATGAGAATGGCCAGACTGGTCAAAGCTGACAGGAAGATGACAGTAATGCAAATAACCACACAATACAACAGTGGTATGCAGAAGAGCGTCTCTGAACATACAACGTGTCAAACCTCTAAGTGGATAGGTTATAGCAGTAGAAGACTTATGTAGGTAGAGATCAAATGTGTATGTATTTTGTATAAATATAAATTGTTCCTTAAAAACTGCAGTATATACTGTAGATGCTGACAACACTGAGAATTTACTAACCAAAATGTGATCATGTGAAACAAGACTTTTGTTCTGACAATTGGTGAAAACAGATTTGCCTTTAAAATAATATCACTAATCTGCAATACTGTTGTCTAAAGAAGGAAAGTGTGGTAGAGACTAGATTCTCTGACAAGTGAGGAAAAAGAACGGTGTGTAGTTTCCCTAAACAGACAACATACAGATTGTGCTGGCATCCACTTTTTATTTTCATGTTTCAAGTTTTCACAACTATTATTTCACTGCTATTAGGCCAGGCACTGCAAGGATTCAGGATTGAAAAGACCAGTCCATGGAAGTGGTTGTCACCAAAACCAGCTGTGATGACGGTCTGTGCTCCTTCCAGCACACACTGGAAAAACACGTTGGAGCAAGTGCGGTACATTATGTCTGAAGTGCCCACAAAGATGTTTATGAGTAGGCTGCCAGTACAAGCAGCAAAATGCAAGGGTAGGGTAGGCCTGGTTGACCGTATTAGCAAGCGTTTAGAGCTTGGATGAAAAGGAAGAAGCTAAGGAGTTCAAATTATGTGAGGACTAACCATTAATGTGTGCACAGGGGTACAGATATTAAAGCATTTGAATGGCTATGAATCAAAGGTTTTCATTCAAATAGATTGCTGGCAATGTGCAAACAGCTTATGAGAGTCTCCTTGCTGAACCTACTCACAAACTGATTGTGTATCCTTGTCATCAAGCATCCCTAAGACTTACTCTAGGCGTGTCCTGACCCTAGGCATGTCCCTGGGACACAGACTGTCTATCAGCAGAGATGAAGTCAGGATGGGTGGAGCGGTCTGTGAATACTCAGCCCACCCAGCGCAGAGTTCTAGACACTGTCCACCCTTTGATCAGAGAGCCATCCCTGGGTTGTGTTGAAAGTGTCAGCAGTACGGTGGGAAAGTTGGTGTGTTATCTGTTGTCTTGGCAACCAATAGTGGCCAATGAAAGGAAGTCGTACAGTGCATTACCCAAATGTACATTATCCATTCTGAGGTCTCCACATGGGAAACAAAAGATGAATAAAGGAACAAGCACCCGGCAGGAGTGAATGTGTAAAAGATACTGTAGCAGAGCTTTATAATATTTCTGTCAAATTACACAAGTTGAAATACAAACAAATCCATGGAGAGCCCTCTGTTAGGTAAATGCAGATTGGTAAAACAAAAAAATAAAAAAGCCACTGAATTGTTCTTTGTCTAACCCCAATTTGCACAAAACCTTCTCGTACCTTCTGTACTTAAGACTTAATAAAAGCCACAATTCTTGCTGTCATGTGGCACAGAGGGTAATTGGTACTTCATTAATTTAAGTCCATGTAGATGTGTAGTTCTAATTCGTGAGGAACGGAGGATGCATTTATTGGAGGAAGCCAGAATTGCATGGTTTAAGAAGAGGTTGGAATAGGCTTAACATTTTAATGACATCAGCTGAAGATATTGGGTAATAAAAGTCCCTGGTCCACATTTATTGGTAATGTGTTAAGTGATTGCTTGGACCTGCTTGCAGAAGGAAAACAATTAGCCAAAACTCTTGACCTGTAATCAGTCACAATTATGTTATTTGTGCTTGTTAAACCAGATCATGACAGCTAATTAAACCCCTGGATTTAAGGCTATTGTTTACACCCGTAAATCCCAAATCAAATGATTTATGCTGTGTTCCATCACATTAATAATCTACATTATATGAATTATTATCAGGATTACACACAGTCTAACACTTACTGTACCACAGGTGCAAGAACCTTGACTGATTAGGTGTACATGATATGCTGCAAAAAACAACAGTACAGCAGTGAAAGTAGAAATGATTATAGTACATTTACTCACAATTTAGGCATTGCTTATTTTTATTAATTGTGCTGTGTTTGTGAATTGCATTCAGCATCTTTTCAGCAGATGTTCTATGTATGTATGTATGTATGTATGTGTGAATTGTGCCTTACATTTTATTTTACATTGAATTGTGTTCTATTGTATTTTATCGGAAATCTAACTAACTCCTCTATACTCATGACTCAATCTAATTCATAACAACTATCCTATATTAAATGAGAGAATAAACATGTTAAACCAAGCAAGTGTAGGACAATGCAATGTCCTTAAATACAGATGTTAGAGTGGGAGTCTACCTATTCGCACTATCCACCGTCTGGTTTTAGGGACACATCTGACTTATAGGAGGTGAAGTTGCCAATCGATGAAACTTGGCCCTGAAATTAGGTTTCTAGAAGCAGGGCATGTTCCATCTTGCCCTCATGATATTTCTACCACTGTTTTATTAACTACTTTGTTCATCACAGGGCTAATTTTCCCTTCATGGGACACAAGGGAACCAATAAGGCCTGACAGTGAACATGGTTAGTATCCAAAAACAACAGCACCTCACCAAACCCAGGGAGCCACCGGCCTCTGGAGCTGCAAATGATGTGACCGACGCCTGAAACGGCACTGCAGACGCACAGTCAGCCTCCAAACCCCAAGCCACAAATTATGTCTGGGTTATGGAAAATATCATGTGGCCCAGGGCGGAAGGGCGGTGGGAGGGGAAAGAAGAGCTGTTGCATTAGGTGGATGTGAATTACATTCTTCCCAGAGGATGTGATATGAAGGCAAGCATGGTGGGGCTTGGCTCCTAAACACATAAGCTGTTCCAGGCACGTCAGTGACACATCTCTCTCCAGACACTCCAAACTGAAACCATTGGAATTTTGCTCAACATTGGCATGCTCTTCAACCTCAGGCATTTGATACGGAACATCAAAAGAAATCGGATGAAAACAGCTGGAGTCAGCATTTAGATCTTGCAGGGTAAAATGCAAATGGCAATGAAAAAGGACTCCCAGGGATGTCTACGAAGAGTTGAAATGAACAGATGGATGTGGCTGCTTTGAGAAATGGTTGTTCGTTCTTCAGGTTTCTCGGCAGACACACCTTGAATGAATCTCACCAGGCAGAATGTTTTTGATCTTTTGCGTCTCTTCGGTATCCTTTGTGTTTACCACCCTAGGCACCTCCAAATGTCTGCGTTATGTCTTCTTCTCATCTGCCTAATTTCCCTCACAGCAGAGCCAGAAAAAGAAAAAGTCAAATCAGTGCATATGTTTTACTGTGTGGTTCATTCTATTGTTCATTTGTCAGACTGGACCGTTCACAGCATAATTTGAATTTTGACATTGCTTAGGGAAATACCTAGGGCTCAGACCTCAGTCAACATCCTGTGCCACATTCCACTGCATCTGAGAAGTCTCTGCTCAGAAACACTCCTAACCTCAATGCCCAAGGGAGCCTCTGGGCAGTTTGGGAAGAAAAGTAAGGCTGCATGCTAACTCTGCTAATCCTCTCTGATTATTCTAGTCACACAATCGGTTGAAAACAGGGCAACTTCTGGTAAATTAGGAAGGAGCGATTGTGTTCTCACTAGGCCCAAAATCACAATATCTCAAATACAAATGAATTTGTTTGGAGAGTGCTGTTTTTCTTTCTTTGAAACGTTAATCTGCAGGAACAGAAAAACACTAACAGTGGGAACAATGCAGTTCTCTGACTGTCGACTGTAGTTAAAGCTACATAATAGGTTCCTCAGGGATGTGTGGTCGTAGTCCAGAACCTCTTGCTCAGGACTTCTACTCCCAGCAGCCCATCTGCAACAACCTAATATAAGCTTACATTTATGCATGTGTCCTATACAGAGTGATCATGAGTATGAGATAATAAACTTGTGAGTGAGAATTTTGCCATACCTTGTTTTTTTACTCCATAAACACATTTACCCCACAAACACAATGAATTTAATGATTTTAGTTTCATGTTTGAAGAGAGTAGCTTAAAGGGGCAGTTCAGCCAAAAATTTAATTCAAGTATGTTTTCACTTGCCCAGAGTACTATCTAACCATCCAGATAAGATCACCAAGATGTGAATGATTTTGAAGATTAGACGGCTTTCATCAATCATCATTACATTTTTACATTTTTGTCATTTGGCAAACGCTTTTAATCCAATGGGACTTTCAAGTGCATAGGTTCTTCCACAAGTTTAAGCATCACATCCATAACTAGTAAAAGGGATTCTGCTGTCCTGACAGTGGTAGGCAAGTCATTCCACCACTGAGGAACCAGAACGGAAAACAGGCGTGAACGTGCAGTTCGACCGCCAGGTGCTCGTATTGAGGGAACCATAAGGCGACCAGAGCTGGCAGACCGGAGAGGTCTAGCTGGGGAGTAGGGAGTGATTAAGGATTGTATGTAAGGTTGGGCAGTCCCCTTAGCAGCCTGAAATGCCAACACTAGGGCCTTGAATCGGATACGTGCGGCAATAGGAAGCCAGTGGAGGCCAATAAGGAGCGGGGTGACATGAGCCGACCTGGGCTGACTGGTGATCAGGCGGGCTGCAGCATTCTGGACCAGCTGGAGGGGCTTGATGGCACAGGCTGGGAGACCGGCTAGGAGGGAGTTTCAGTTATCCAGGCGGGAAATGATGAGCGCCTGGACTAGGAGCTGGGTGGCTTTTTCTGTTAGGAGATTACGGATACGGCGTCATTGCTGACAATTTACATTTGAAAAACCCACAAAAAACAAAAATGTGTATTTCCAAATATACCAACATAGTTACTCATGGACAGGAATCAAAAAATGCAAAAAATATCTTTAATTGCAGTCACAGTTTAAATATCTTTAAAGCTACGGTCTGCGCAAGCATGAGCAAGTTTCCGCCAAAGCACAAAGTGCATTGGCTGTGTCTCAAATTGCACACTTGTATACTTGTGCACCAACAATTCAACTACTTTGAATGCAAGGACATAAAAATCGGTTAATTTGAGACGCACTTGTACTATAATGTCATGACTCATTCAGTATAGGTTAGAGTAGCAGCAGCGACTGGCAACTGAGGTGCCAGTTAGCAAGCTGGCTATGTTATATGATAAAAACGTACATACACTTGTGATAAAGAGATTTTGGTGTATTGTGATATATATGGAAATTGTGTTATCAAGTAAGGTTAAGTAATATTAACCTTAATATAGTGGTATGTATACAGCTTCAGTCTTTCTTTCTAAACCCTTGCCACTCTAAATCATGTCCCAGAATCAGTGGAAGGAGGGTGAAGGTACTAACTGCAGCCACCATGCTATGCTTTTGTCCTGCAATTAAAAATTCAAGTAATGTAGTAATGTACCTCCCCACACATCAAATGCCCACCTCCATGAGTGTATCCATAGCCTCTGGTGGAACCAATCCGCAGGGTACGGTAGCAATCCGCATCCAACAACACCAGGATTGTATCCCCTTTCATACTTACTGGTATGAGAAACGTTTCTGCTGGAGTGGGGGAAGGATGCTTGCGCGGAACGCTCACAATGGCTTATAATATATATCTCTATGAAGGGGCTAGGCGGCACGGATGGTGCAGTGGGTAGCACTGCCGCCTCACAGCAAGGAGGTCCTGGGTTCGAATCCCCGTCGGCCGGGGCCTCTCTGTGCGGAGTTTGCATGTTCTCCCTGTGTCTGTGTGGGTTTCCTCCGGGTACTCCGGTTTCCTCCCACAGTCCAAAGACATGCAGGTTAGGCTGATTGGAGAGTCTAAATTGCCCGTAGGTGTGAGTGTGTGAGTGAATGGTGTGTGTGCCCTGCGATGGACTGGCGACCTGTCCAGGGTGTATTCCTGCCTTTCGCCCAATGTATGCTGGGATAGGCTCCAGCCCCCCTGCGACCCTGATCAGGATAAGCGGGTTCAGATAATGGATGGATGGATGGATGAAGGGGCTATCCTTTTGGAGCCAGCAACCCTGCCCTAGCAGCACCAGGGATAGCCTTTAGGAAAATGGGGGCCTGGGGCAGGGTTAAAATGGGAAACTAGAGAAAAGGAAAGGGATGGGGAAGAGGAGGGGAAAGGGGAGTGGGAGGGGGCTACGTTGGTCCGCTCTGTGGATTCTTCCTCTCCGTGTCCTCTCCAATGCACAGGTGATTCTCCGCTAGCTCAGTAGCCACACTCAGGGAGGTTGGCTGGTGGCACTAGAGCCAATCGGTGGTCCCTTTCAGGAGCCCCATCATGAATTACTCTTGAATTGAAACTTGTGTATGCTTGCACAGACAGTTAACTAGTTCTGATTAAATCTTTATATCTTACTATCCAGCAGATTAGCTAACAAGCAGATTTTGCACCAGAATGCTCACCACATCAGCTGAGGTGGAAATAAATGCAATGTCTTTTTCATATTTTTTGTATATAGAAGTGGCAGCACTCTGTGCTGTAACCTGCTTCATATTTTATGTTTTGTGGAAATATGTTGCTTTAGATGTTTTGGATTTAACAAATGGCTAATTGATGAACCATGAGCCTTGGGTTTTAAATTATAGTGTGAAAAGTGCAGGCCAAACACTCCATCACATAAGAGGGTGAAGGTTAACACAGGCTTATTTCCCCTAGCCCTTTTGTATCAACTAAATACAAAACTTATGACTGACTTCTGGAAATACGGCTGGATCAGTACCAGGCTCTTGTTGATCAGTTGGGACAAAGATTAATGTAACTTTTACTTCGTGATTTATTGATGTATTGAGGGCTTCCTTTCCTGACCAAGGTCTTTGAGTGGTCACTGTGGTTCTTTGAGACATCAAATAAATAAATAAAAAGCTTTCTTGGATATCTGCAGGGGAGGGAAAAAGTCATGTCTGAGAGTTACACTTTAGATGCCAAGTGCCAACCCAAACAAGTGGCATATTCAACATGGTTTGACCAGCTCAAGCTATGTTTTGAAAGAGCTGGTAGCTGGCAATTTTAAGCTGATCATATCTGGATTTTACACCAGGGTTTCTGAGTCTATAACATCTGCCTATACCATTCAAATGAAGCAGTATCAGGCATGTGCCAAATGGTGCCAGGATACACTCGAGCCAGAATGGACTCATGTCAAGAAACAAGTTAAATTTACCGGTATGTTTTCATTAGCCATATCTCCTACTTGCAACAAAAAGCCATGCCATAGAGCTGCTTTCCATTTAAAGAGAGAAAAGTTCATAAACATCATAAATTTTAATTTACCATGGCAAGAGATGTGAGTATGTCAATACCAAATTTACGAGGATGTCCTGCGCTGAACCGATTTTATGCAAAAGCCACCCTAGTGATGCAATCTAATGTGAATATGATCCATTCCATGTTTGGTGCACTACAATATTCCAAATATTTCCTTCATTACAATGCAGAGTATCACAATGTGGCTATTGGATCACAGATGGAAACAAGCATTATTTTATGTTTATGTTCTGGTCAATTCCAAGTAGTTGGAATATCATCATATGGGGTTGGCATAGAAGCTTCCAGAACAGCTAGGGGTCTGATCCAAGCCCTGTCAGAGCTGGGATTAGGGTATATTACAAAACTAATTTAAGATACCACCTCTGTGCGGCTGGCTTTTACTCTAGGTTTCATGAGAGGTCCTTTATTTTAGAACTTTATCTGCCTTTTTGTGTAGAGTGCCATGTTCCCTGGGACACAGGCAAAGACTGTTTTCTCTCTCTTGCTCAGTATAGTGAGTGCAGAGAGTGAAAGTCTATGAAGGGTGTGGGAATCAATTATCCAACCACCCCAGCATGAGAGACCGGTGGGTATTGCCACTCAAATAGGATTAGGTTCCTTTATGTTTTGAGCACCAACAAACCTTCCAGCCGACCCCTTCGAAAAGCAGGTGCTTTGCAAGCGATTTTAATTTTTTTATTTTGAGGCCAGAGCTGTCACTCATTCTCTCATAATGATAAAATGAAAAGTGAATAACCCACAGGATTATATTGCCATGGTTTCTGATGAGCACTTGTAATCGGCCTTGGACTGCTTGGACAGCACCGCGGCATGGAATTAAGGTGTGCAGCAGAGGTTCTATATGGACCGACAGACTGTCAAAATGCACGCTCACACATAATCACATTCCTGATCTGTGGCATCCATTCACTTGGTTGGGGAAGGGGGGTGTGTCTCAGAAAATGTGGAGTAACCAGTGGTATGTTCACTTGAAATGTTCTGTGGGATTGTTTAATTTTTTAAGGCTGCTCTGTAAAAGCGATTGCGTAAAAAAACGGCAACACGCCTTCACAGGTAAATATCGGGCATGAGAAACTGGTCGTCTCGTCCACATTTGGCTCTATTCATTACCGACACACCCTACCACGTTCCTCTCGTCACCACTAATGACGTGAGGGGCGTGGTCTTTCTCAGTTGCCACCCACGTGAAGACGGTTGCTTGTCAGATCTGTCTGACTCCAGAATGGGGGGTAATTCATCAAAACAAAACATGCTTTCACAACCACTGCTGTTTCACCACTGCTCCACAAGCAGCTAAAAGGAATTACTTGCTTGAAAGGAAATTAAGTGATCACTGAATGCTCAATTATCGGATGTGCACAAGTTTGTGCATACAACAGATCATTTGTTCAGTGTCTGTTAGATCCACCTTAAGCTCCAGGGTGGCATCACAGCTCCTTGGCATGGTGCCGAGAATGTTCTAGAGGCATTCCTATGGGAGTGCACCCCACGCAGTGTTTACAGAAGTCCATATCTCTCACAGGTTCCCAGAGCTCTTCTCGTACCCTTGGCTTACAACTTTGTCCCACTGGTATTTAAGTCAAGTGATTGTGATAGCCAACTCACAACATTAATTACTCCCTCCTTAGACCACCCTTTCACACTTGCGCCATTAACCTGCCATCCAGGGGCTCCCAAATACTACTGCTGACAGTGATATCACAAAAAAGCTGCAAATCACCTGTGTGGTTCATGTAAACAAAGCTGACTGCTGAACTACAATTTGCATTTTTTCCTGTGACAACTGTTATTTTAAAATGGCACAGTACTAAACATTATTTGATTTTATCATATCCAACAAATATATGGAAATGGAGGAGGGTAGGGAAGGGTATTACCAGTATTTTAAAAAATATATAAATCCATAGCTCTTTTGGTAGCACTTAGAGTTCTGTCAAAGCATCCCATAATATCCTCAGGATGCCTGTTCTGGTTGAAGCCAGTGAGAGAATGTGTGTGAATCTCTGGTGTTCATGCAGACACTCCTGACGTTGCATGAACAGCGCTGGCGACTGCACAGTGCTTCATGTGGTCTGCAGCCATATATCTGAAGTGTTCCTTGATGTAAATATAAAGCTCTGCTTTGACAAAGCCTGAGCTCATTAATCTTTACCTCCTCGCTGAAGGTGTACTATATAGGACCCAAACTCTGTAAACAGAAACTTGGCTCGGGGCTTTGTGTGGCCCACCTGTTGATGCTGTTGTGATTCCTATGAATAGGAATACATTGTTTGATTTAGAGGATGAATGGGCTTTGGCCAAGATTTTGGCAGTAACTCTCTCCAGGTGTATCAGGAGTAGTATTGGATCATTCCCAAAATGCCACCAGCCGGGGGGCAGCCAATCCCTGTCTATTGACAGAAAGGTAAGGTGTGCACGCACATTGAGGGGTGATGGCTGCAAGGATAATTGATGCTGTAGGAGAATTGTCATTACATGCCTAATTCCCTTTTAACAGTTTAACAGAGAGGAAATGCATTTTGCCTGAATGGAAAACAACATTGCACAATACGGCAAAACAGTGTATCTGTACGGACCATCAATGGTCATCAGTGGAAGAAACCTTTGTTCCCAGTGAAATCCCAATTTACTCTTTTTCTTGACATAAAAACAGAATGGAGCATGTATATTTAGTGGTACTTTACATGCTTGAATGAATCTAATCGTGGATATTTCATGGATATTACAATAAATAAAATGTGATTAATTATAACTATACATATAAATAAGTATTTAAAACAAGGCTTAAAAGGCCCCACGTTTTTTAATCATGTGATACAACATCCTGTGCATTAATTTGACTCATCATTTCCAAGGAAATTTTTTGACTAATTGAAAATGCTCAAACAAGACTAGACAACCTTGTCTTGAGTATGTTTGCCAAACGAAAGTATCAAATTCATTTATTGCTCTCAGTGTGACATTTTATTTTGTAATTAAAATGATTCACCTCCAGGTGTTGCTAAATGCTACCAGGCTGTACGCTGTCCTTGTGAACTACACTGTAAATGTTCCTTTGGCTCCTGATCTGATTCCTAACCAAAATTTTACCAACTTCCACATTTACTCTGAGAGCCACCTCATTTCTCTGAGATGTAGACAATGTACATCTTACCCAAACAGACAACCACTGAGCCAGACCATCTGAAAAAATATTTGATAAAAAAATAGCAATGAAAATGTCAATGCTGTTTGGTCAAAGCTGATGAATGTTTTGAGGAAAAATGCCAACACTTGGAAAAATCACCGACACCTTGAAACATGGTGTGTACAGTTCAGACCAAGAATATAGCACCTCTGAGTCAGATATAAAAAAAATCCACCTTTGTGGAGTGTCCAAGCCAAAAAATGTGCCTATAGATGACATATCTCCAATAGCTAATAGTAACTAGAGCTGGAATACTTTGCAGCGCCCCTCCACTGAGGCCCACAGTTCTGTCCATGTGTTCACCCTTCTAGTGGCTTTGCTCTTTTGTGGGAGTGCATGCCTGTGTCTATGCATGTCCAGGAATGAACTGTAATAGACTCTAGGTATACAAGGATGGGATTTTTCCCCCTATACATTCCAGGCGGACACTATGTCTCAGCTGGCTGGATTTTGTATGCTCAGTGGGTGTCTGGATGTCACCCGGAGGACACAAGCAGGTTGCTCACATCCTGTGCAATCCTGAAAAGCTTGGGACAGGGGGCTTCACTGTAGACACTTTGTCTCAAACGAAGCCGTATGCAGACAAGCTAATGCTAAGCATTCTGTCACTGCATTCTGGTGGCAAGGTTCAGTCCAATGTAATAACATCGTAGCCAGGCAGATAACGTCAAGTCAAGGGCTGAAGGGCACACAACTGCCAAACACCACAAGGCTGCTTTATACAGGTTCCTAATGCAAAATGGTCCACTAGACCAGGGAGACATACAAAGACAATACAAAATTGTGAATGATAGCTCATTTTCTTGGGAGGAAATACTGAATACAGTGACAGAATACTGTACATAACACTTTACTGCAGAAGTAGGAATTTTCCAAGAATATGCAACAAAGCAATGGGCCTCATGCAAGAACCACTTGTATGAACACATTTGATCTTAAATAGCTTAAGTCTCTTATAACAAGTGATTTAAGAGAACTTGGCTCATTCACCGATTTTTTGTCATTTAGAATTTTTCCTCAGGTAGGAACAACATTTACCAGTGGTCCCGACTTGTCATACAAGTCATATAAACAAGAGCCTTGCAGCGTAGCTTGCCTGGGTGTTGCAGATCAAATATGAATCAAGATTGCCTCAAATGTTTTCTGAAAAGTATTTCAGTGGATTGTTTAGAAGAAAAAAAAACAAAGTTTATCAAAGGTCCTCCATATTATTGTGTTGACAAAAACAAAGGAACCACAGTCTACCCAATCAGGTATCAGCCATCACTTTTTCTTGTTAATCCCATTGGCCATCCATCCAACAGATCATTTGTTCAGTGTCTGTTATATATTGTATTATAGTGAACATCTTCATTTAGGACATATGTCTGAAGTTCATGTCTGAAGGTGCATTTGTTGAATCCGATGCAGCACACTCCTAGGAGCCCTTCATGAGAGAAATATAAGATACATTTATGAAAAGAATATGAAAATATTCCTGCATGAGGCCCATTGTTAAACAAATATCATTGGGTTGCCTAAACATTGCATGGATGTTCCACGTCCAGCGGGCTTGTGTCATTTATGTGCTGAAGATGGTGATCCAGTTCAACACTCAGTGGCCAGGCTTCACATTATGAATTGCATAACTGCCACCATTCCAGTCAATTGGCTCATTACCCCTGAAGAGCGAGTGTGTTGATGTTCATTTACAGGCATGCCTATCAACACTCTGGCTATGCTCAACAGCTGGCCACCTCCAAAGACGGGAGGAGCAGCCCATCACAAAGATAGGGCCTTCTGGCACAACCTCCCCAAACATGTCAATCTCCATGTAGTTTTCCAGAAACGCTTCAGTAAAATTCCCGGATCAATAAATTCTGAAGGTGTGAGCAACATTCCATATTTTAAGTTTAGCACAGCTGCCACTGCGCATTCCATGCTATAACGTGTAGTTCATGTGTACAGGTCAGGCACAGGGAACCCAGGTGTGCAGGCTAATGGAATGTGCTGGATCAGTACAGGGTTATTAGATCAGCAGTCAATCAAGAAGGTGAAGGAGCAAATGAAACAAGGAAGATGTGAAGTGTATCTGCGGTGCTGTCATGTTTTGGATTGGAAAAGGCTGGGCCATTGCAGACATAGAACTGCATCTCTTTGCCATGTGGTAAACATATATTATGCCTGACGGGACCTCCCATCTCGAAAACCTTTGTAAGAGTGTGTCTGTCGATATTTTAGCCAAAGCTGCATTTGGGACAAATTATGTTCCATAGTGCCGTGGGTTGAGTTTATTATTATTTAATTCTTTTGGTAAAAGGTTTTAAAGAAATGACAAATATTGAGTCAATCAGTACATAATTTATTACCTTGTGATATTACACAAATTAAACACAAATGAGGACATATTGCTGTTTTTCCACGAGTGGAATGAGTTGAGGCTTTTCCCTGATGAGCAGCCCTGGCCAGGATGCAACACAAACAGGCATGAAAGGTTTCCGATGGCCCTTCCACAGACTAGGGCTGTCTAGGGCTGTCCTGTCCTAGCCCGCTGATGCCAGGGGAAACTGGCTTTTCCCTAGGGAATTTCCCTATAGTGGAAGCACACATTTCGAGGAACTACAGGTGGACAGTAACCTTTCACATGAACTCTGACTGGGCACAGTATACTAGCTGTCAATACAGTCATGAGAGCAGCATCACAATCCTTGAACACATTACGTTGTTGAAGCACTAAACCACCACAGCTGAGTAGCCTAAATTAATTGGTGCACATAATGGACCAGCTGGATGCAATGTAAAATTCCATCTAAAATGTACTCCCAATGGCTTGTATTTCATATTCAGTGTATGAACATTCACATATTCAGCAATGTTTGAGAATTAAATTTGATATGAACTATGATGAGTTAATTGTAGTTGAAATGCATCTAAATAATTAGAATTTTGGAACGAGTGCTTCTTTATACAAATGAGTATCTTACTAGATACTTGAGTATGAAGGCTAATGAGAGATTTAAAAACTCCCAGAAAATTCCCTTACTTATTTGTAAAAGCGCTACAATAGTATTGGATCCCGTGATTTGTAAAGACTTACGATGAAAACCGTCTGTAAAGAAATAACGTCTGTCCCAGTATATTCCATGACTGACACACTGTAGCGTAGTCCAACTTCCTTCCATGCGTATAACTGTGAAGATACTATTTCCACCTCCTTTACTACTCTCTCTCTCTCTCTCTCTCTCTCTCTCTCTCTCTCTCTCTCTCTCTCTCTCTCTCTCTCTCTCTCTCTCTCTCTCGCTTGCGCTCTGTTCATGGGAGGAGCGCACACTCACTCAGTATAAGAAGTGCCGATCGTACAACTAGCAACTTTACACAGCAACTCAGGAGAAACGAAATGATCTGCCCTGGAGCCGCAGCAAAATGCTGGATGGACACCTACTCCTGGGATGGTTATCGTTCACGGTCATAGTCCTCCTTTTCGGCTTGCCTGGACCAACCACTGCTTATTTCGGGTAGGTCCACTTATGTTTTCTGTAGCCAAATGTCAGCCTTGAATGAGGTATGAAGCACTTTATTAACTTATTATTATTATTATTATTATTATTATTATTATTATTATTGATTACATAGTAGTACTGACATATCATATTGTTAATATTGATAAACGCTAATGTTAGGCTACATGGCGCAATCACCATGATTTTCATATGGATCTATAATAATAATAATAATAATAATAATAATAATAATGATTTAAATGTAGCCATTTGAAGTGCTGTTGCATAGCATGATACGACCTGTGGAGAATAGTGCAGGTGGCAGCCGGCGTACAGACCGCGGTAAGAGAGTTTTTGTGTGGTATTCAGCCGGTGGGAGCGCCTGGATTCTCTTTGGAGCGCTACGTATGTTTTGGGTTTTCTGATCTAGTGCTAAGGCGTTTCTACAACTGTAGCCGACTACGTTTCGTGTGATTTTGCTAGATTTCGAAAAATCGGCAGGCACCATCACAAGCTATTATCTATTACCCCCAAGCCCACCCGGGGCGCTTGGTGCTGTCATTAATAATATATTAATAGGCTAATACAGTAGGGGTTCCTCCAACAACTTATGGTGCAACTAGAAACAGGTAGCCAGCAGTAGGCTAGTGTTCGTTAATTTTAACATTTCATTTGTAATGGATTTAAACGAAGTCATGCATACAATTATAATACATTAATATCATCCTTCATATTAAACATTTGACAATAGGATAGTGCACGAAATAAAAGAGCAATGAATCAAGTGGCATGAGAAAACTGCCCGGGCAGCAGCTGGTAGCAATAAAGTGAAGTAGCCCACCGAACCGGTGGCCGAGACGCCTGTTCGGTGCACACAGAAAATCTGAATCTCCTCTCCAGCATAAACAGCGGACGGCGAATTCTGGCATCAGTTATGCGCTCCTACTAAGTTTAATAAAAGTTTAAACAGAAGTGAAAGAATGTGTCTTGAATTTATAGCTTCCGCGTTGCCTCTATAAATGTTGAACTGCACTAATTTTAGTCAGCAAGTTATGCGACTGGGGATTTCAACGATGACATTAAGCAACGCTTATGAATTCAACCATTCTGCAGAATAAATATACAGCAACTTCGAGCTAAGCTGCCATATGGAGTCATTTTGGTGATGCACGGTAGACATCAAAGTTCCATGCATTGTCGTCCACATCTGACAGTAACATGCAAAGCCTCTCTCCGTTTTAATGTGTGAATAACTCACCCACAACGAAACAGATTAAAAAGTGAATTCGGTAGGAAGCTAGCCCGAGCTACTTGGTATCCACTGAAAGAAAATGCATGACAGGCAATATTTTGATTCCAGTTTTGGTAGAATGTGTGTAGAAGATGGAAATAGTATTTTGTGACAAACAGTTGAACCAGATTGGGTTAAAATAATCTATAATGACCAGGAAGATATGAGGTAGGGTCGTTCCCAAGGTGCAGCTGGCATACGTCTGCTGCTGCACACAGGTGGCTGTCCAGAAAGGAACTTTGCCTCACTCTGTTGGCCTCCTTCAGGTTTCCTTCCTACTTCTGACATAAGTCTGAAAAGCTGCAGGGAGCTTTAGTCTGGCAAAGTATACTATTTTCCTTTTGCTGCAGTGTTATAGGTAACTGACAACATTGCAAATGCTTTCCCATAATGTTGTGCGAAAATTCTACAGGTGCAACTTGTATTAGTGTTTCTGTGATATAATATGATATAATTCTCTTGGGGTTCTCATGGGTTTTTTTGCTCTATGTTTGTAGGTTCAGACCTTTATTGTACCCCAATGAATTGGCAAAATACTGTCAACTTTGGCCAGATATATGCCTGGAACATCAAAGTGAGGAAAGGATTATGATTTGAAGACTGAGTTCAAAGCTTTTTTTTTGGTGGAATTGTACTTGTCAGGAAAAAAATCTCTAGGTGAACTTTTATGTCATGGTAAAAGTACAATGCACATATTCTCATTATCTGATTGAGACAGACAATGGCTTACTTAAACTGAGTGCAAATAAAACTGGAAAAAAAAAACATTTTCTGAACTAATCAGAAGGCTGCTGTCACAGTTAATCTGGTGAGAGGACAACTGGTAGCTTTTGCCAAATAACTCATCTCAGTTCTTCAATGCAGTTCTGGGACTTAAGATTCATGAATGAAAATATAATACAATATACAACCTAATGAGTCTCCACAGTGACAGGTATCATAAACAGTCTGTAGTAGTGGGTAGCCACCATGCAAGCGTGTGCCTTCCTCCTACATATCCAGCTCATGTTCCTGTTGACAAGTCAGCATTGCTCAGCTATTATTGACATTGCATGAGAGGTCTGAATTGTTTATTGTGTTCCAGATTAATACTTGTCTTTCTTAAAATTAGGTTTGTTTTCTGAAAGTGAGTACCAATTGAAAGCCGTACATTTAGACTATACCAAGTCTAAAAAAGGTGTGTATTCAGGCAACAGCTGATAAAATGTTTTTTTCTTGCTTAAGCAGCACCTGTTTTTAATCCCCTCCTTCTATAGGTTGTGTAACTTATGGCCAGTCTCTCAAGTGCAAAGGAAGGTATCGGTAGGATCTTCAAAGCCGACGGGCACCCTGTATTTGAAGTGAATATGAAAGGAGGTCCGACACCTGGTTCTGCTTTACACTGAGCATTAGATACAATCGAATTGAAAAAAAAAAAGACAAAGAAAAGAAAGAAAAGAAAATCATAACATCAATGGATATGTTTGAACTCCCCCTCAGTGCAGAACAGATGACCTGAAAGGGTACCCCACATAATTTGAGAAAAGAAGAGGAAACGGTCCGATGTGTTGCGGAACACCCGAAACACATGCAGACCCGTTCCAGTAAATACCCACCACGAGCGTTAGGCACCGGAGGAATTCTTGGGTACTGATTTACTCAAAATAGATGGCAAATGCGAGCATACCCAATTTCCCCTGGGCGGTGGAGCGTGAGTGTAGCGTAAACACAGGCTCCGTGCGTGCAGTAAAGGGCGGGGTGGGATTCCTTGCGGAGCACAGCGGCCGCTCAAATTGTCATCCTCGGCCACAAGAATGTAAATGCTCCCCTTTCCTTCTCCGGCCTCTTGTGGCAGGTGCTCGTCTCCGAGGGAATGAACGATCCGTAGCGCTGCCTCTCTGGAACACACTGCAGCCCTGTGTGAAGGTGAAAGAAGAAAAGTTTGATACAGTGTCTATTTTCAATAATGCTACAGTTATTTTATGTATAAGTAATGAAAAACATGGTGAGATAAAGGCTGTGTTGTGCCACATTTAATGAACACAAGCATTTCTGCTACTTTAAAGGCAATATACAGGGGTCTCACATGGCTGGAATGTTCTGGTACTTCATTCCCACTGCATCTTTCCCAGCCTTTGACCTCTGCGTAACAGTCAGCTACGTAACTGTGGCCCTCAGACTGCATGTACAGTGAAGTAGCCCTAACAATGGGGCGTTGTTTTGACACGCCAGTGACATCATGCGCCACACACTTCAGTGCCCTATCAGGTAGATCTCCCTTCCTCATATCCTAATAGTTTATTGTTTCCTCTCTTTGTGGTGGGTGTACAACTTAAGTGCTATTCGTTTTCCCTTCATTAGATGATATTTGGCAGCACAGTGCAGTTTGCACGAGGTTATGCGTTTGAGTGTATGCACACATGTGCAAGTGTGAGTGGCTTCATTGGTGATCTGGCAAACACAGAGAACACAATTTTTTAAATAAAGCAGAATAATTCAACTATTGTATTCAACTTTTTCTTCCGTTTCTTGGTTGGCGAAACCGATACAAAGCCAGGTACGGGTTTCAGGCCGTAACTTAACCTAATTATACTGAATCCCGCTATAATTACAGTGTGTCTCACTTAGCAAGTATTGTTTATTTTTCATGGCATCATATGCGATCATGAGCTTTGCGTGTTTATGAAACGTCCCGTGCAGTGCATCTGTCACCGCAGGGAGCCACACAAAGTAGTCTTGCAGACCCGGGTTCCTCCGTGGGAGCGTTTCCCTGTTCTGGCACCTGCTTTCTGTGCACGTGCCGGCGTCCTGGCGGTGGGAAATGGGATGCGGGGTAATTACTACTCATTAAGGATTAGAGGTCTGGGGAGGGGTGAGGTGTCACCTAGATGGTTGTGTTGAGCCCTCATTATGGGGTCTTAAGGCACGATTGCTCTGACGCACGGGCGGCGGGAAGAGGCGAGGGTGGGCGGGAGAGGGGGAAACCGGCAGAACTCACAGGCGGGGCTCAGCCGTTGGCCAGGAAGGCTCCCAGAAGGGCACTGCTTACCGTTCCTCACTGGGGTGAGGGTCCTCCCAAGCCTGACAGGAAGGAAGTAGCCACAAGTGTAAGCAGGCAGCTCGAGGCATGTGTTTTCGCAAACCTGCGTCTTTTCTCAACTCAGTAGCTACGCATTCTCTTCTACCTTTCTCCAGAAAGGAACCTGTCCCCTTTAGCAAATATTGTCACACATTTGTCATTCAATTCATCTGGGGAACTGTATAGCTGATATTGTTCAGTGAGGAGAGTGACCTTGGCTGGCCTGGGGGGGCATGTTGTGGAGCACCTGCAGTTCATGCAGCATCCACTAGGTGGAGCAGCCACTGTGACCGGGTCAGCTCCCTCTCAGCACTTTGTAGCCGTTCTAATGTGTAACCTAAGGAGAGTGGGAAATGAAATGCAAAAACAGCCGTATCAAAAAGCACAGGACCTTGTGTAAATAAATTTCAGGGCAAAAAATGAGTTTCCAGTTACCTTAACTGTGGTCGGATGCTTTGGAGAAGAGGCAGTTTTATGCCCTTTAGCTTCCATAGGAAAAAGGACTCTGAGGTTTTTCTTATCCTTTTTTAAAGAGTCACATGATTCTGCTCCAAACTGTGGCCAAACTGAGACACAGAGCACAATTTTGGTAGCATATCAGTGGATTAGTAGGCACTTTCGCGCTACCACAAAACTGGCTTAAGCCCATTAGTGCAAAGAGACTCTGCATTCCTCTGAGAAATATGTTATGAAAAAGCAATGCCCCATTTAGGAGACAATGTAAACACCAACCCCCAACACCCCTCCTCTCAACTCAATGTAAAGAGTGCTCATGGGCATCTGCAATTGCTCCTTTGACATTAACCAATACCCGACCTTCACTGTGAAATATGCCAATCTATTTGATTTCCATTTCCGGAATAAGGTCTTCCGGAACAATCAGTGCTCAATCAATCAGTGCACATACAAGTAAAGGGAATACAAATTTCTTTATTACAAATTAGGTTCGCTTTCATCCAAAGGCCATGTCATGCAGAAATAAAAAATGACAAATTAATGACTGTAAATTTTGTCTTAATCAGCTCAATTTTGTCAAAATTCCTTGTGTCCCATAATTCCCTGCAGTTTGATATGAAGTGATTGGATGAGTGGTGAGAATAGCGTTTACTGTGGACCACTCAGTAAGTTGTGTCTTTAAATACAGCGATAATGCGTTGTTTTTTCCTGCTCACGGATACAATGTGCTTTCGCAATATATAATTTGAGCTCCTTTCTCACCCCACACCAATCATTTCAAACATCATCAAGTCAATCCCCAGCCAGTGCTGGCAATCCGCTTAATGATTTTTCATTATGATTTTATTTCTTTCTCCTTTTTTTTTGGACAAACCTCAGGGTGTGCTCGAGTGCCAGATTGTTGCATGTAACCCACTGCAATTGCACAGTATTGCAGTGATTGGGAATGTCGTTAAAATTCTCTTGGCCCATTTGCGTCGGAAGGTTTTATCATTTTGGTATGTTTGGGCTGCCAAGGAGACCACAGTTCTGAAATACTGGCTTTTTAAAACACTGTCTGGTTCCAACACTGTCATCTGTACACTTCATGGGCGAATTGTCCTCATATACGCAACAGAGAAACTCTTATGAGACGGGACACAGCATTGTTCTTCACAGGTGGGACGAAAGACAGGGGTGAGTTAGAAAGCAATGACAGAATGCAGGTGCGGTTGCTAACACACGGCTCATGACACTGAGCCAATAGTAATTACAGAGGCTGGCATTATTCAGCTTATCAAAGCGCAGCCCAGTTTCTGTCTCTGTCTCATGAGAATGTCAGAAGCAGATGTGCGACCTGACGAATATGAGCAGAATGACGTAGCCACACATAGCTCAGGTCTGTGTTCATCACCTACGGCCATTATGTGTTACAGAGTTTGTCACACTCACAAGTGAGATTCTGCCTGCTTTCTATGGCAGTGCATCTATCATTGGACAGCAGCCATATTGTTTCTATATAATGGGAAGGACACAGCATATTTTGTTGAATGTGGTTTAGCTCACCATACTGTAACTATAAATTGTTCCATACATACTCAATTTTAAGTTTGATATTTTATGTTTTTTGGTTAGTTTTGCAAAGCTGCAATGCCATCTTGGATTCACAGAATCGCTGCATGAAGAGATTTGACATGTTTTAACTACTCCAGCCACGAAGGAGTAGCCTCCTTTTCAGTCTCTTATTCTCTCTCTAGAATACTCCCAGGCCATTGTCTTAACCATCAGAAGAATGCCTTTGCTGTCCTAATATTATTATGATAAAAATGCAAGCCTAGCATGTCCAACCTGCTCCACCTCACTCGCAGTCCCATGCACACAGTTCTCTTTTCTGGGTAGAATAGCATGAGTGCTGCCAGCCTTCCTTTCCCCACCGGATGAAATTTTAAACAGCCAAAGAATCCAGGTCTTTCCTTTAGTCAGCCCCTGGCTCCAGTCCAAATACACCTGCTTGGCTGCCCAGCCGCACTGAGAAAACAGGAGAGAAAGGGCAAGCGAGAGTAAGAGAGAGCGAGAGAGAACAGACAAAGGACCGCAAAGTCCAGTCTGCAGACACGCAAGGTATGTGCAACGTGCATTCACGTTCACAAGCACGCACATGCAGACATACGCACACACACAAAATTTTAAAAATGGAGCTGCTGGACCCCTGGCAGGAAGGTGGTTCTCCGATGAGATTTGGGAGGAAGTTGGTGCCAGACTTTATTTCTTCCCTTCATTCCAACTAAATGGCCTGTCAGCTTGGGTGAGTGGCAGCCTCACCTGTCAATGATAAACAGGAGCACCAGAGGGGAGGGAGGGAGAGAGAGAAAGCAGTGTTGGGGGGGGGGGGGGGGGCAGCAGATGGGACACATTTTCAGAAGGCCCCTGTGTCCTACCCTGGCAGTCCCACCCATGTACATGAGTCTCGAGCCTCACTCTCTCATTATACAAAGGGACAGCTTTGCTAACCACCATGCGGATCTGCATTGCATGGCCACAACCACATTTTCAAAGTAGTACCCTGTCAGAAATGACAGGGTGAAAAGGATGCAGTGCCCTAACAAGTAGCAGAACTGTTTAAGGGATCCATTTATGTATAAAGCTGAACAGATCCTCACCATTGCTCAGTTTGATACACTTCATTGATTGAGCTTGAGCACAAGTTTATGACACATGCTGTTGCTGTATCTTGTGCATTTTCATTGAATGATTAATGAATGTGAATTGGAAACCCAAGAGCAGACAACAGACGGGACTAAATAAAGAAAAAAATCACAAAAACCAAGCAGGGAAATCCAGTGGCAAAATAGTCAAGAACAGTCAGGCAGAAACAAACAAAATGCTGGAACGAAACAGAGAAAAGCTGAGACGATCTTGGCAAGAATGTAAAGGGAGCATGTAATGGGGACACAAAACACAAAACAGGTGAGCTAAATGAGCAAACGAGGGAAGACAGACACACCCACATAGACAAACAGACTGGGAATCAGGGAATCCTGGGACAGACCATGACATTCATTGCATATATTTTTGTCTTTTTGGGTTTTATGGAATGTGTTTCATCTGGCTAGCCTAATAACATATTTACAAATATGTAACAATGCACAATACTCATTGCAAATGTATTTTTAAAGAATGTATAATGCAGTTATTAATAATGAATAGCACATTAATACGGAACACTTTGTTGTACTTCGCTCTGGATAAGAGCGTCTGCCAAATGCCATTAATGTAATGTAATGGAACCATGCTCTAAAAGAATTGCTGTCTGCTGGCCACAGTGCTAGGCTGCTGTCAGTGACGTGTGGTCATATTGTACTGAAGAAGAAGACAAATAAACCATGGTTCTCCGTGTGTTGCCTTATGTGCAACTCCGGGAGACTGCAATTGAAGAGACCTTGACATGGCCTTTTCATAGGAACTTTGAGGAACTTTTGCCTACAGTTGAAGAAAGGTTGTGTACAGGTATGGCTTAAGTGTAGATTTACAATGCTGCTTGGATTTTCAGCCTGCCTGTTTGAAGTCCCACGAGCCTGGTGGAAAATAAACCTCATAATCTGACTGCAGCAATAAATAACTGTAAATAATATGACTAAACTTAGACACTCACATTTCTCCTTGTCTGATTGAGAATAGCCACTGTTCTGATAATGTCATTGCTCTCCGGGTATGCCCTAAACTCGCAATATCTGTATGCAATATCGTATGCAACCTGTGCAATTATGCTTACATGTATGTATCTAGCTGGACAAGTAGGTACCGCAAGTCTTAGTCAGTATATTCATGGACATCTGCTGAATAAATATTCTAAAAGTTCAGATTATTATTACTATTTACCTGTTTATCTTTGTTACTTGTGTGCTTTTTAGACACCCATGTCCAGTATATAATAATAATAACATTATTATTATTTGGCTGATATCCATTTATTCAGGTGGTTATTAATTGAAAGAGTTTGGGGTAAGCACCTTGCTCAAGGGCACAACACAATGAAATACTGAGTATTCATTTGACTCTAGCAGAGTTTATATAAGTCCAAATGTACTCAATCTGGGAAGCAGAACTACAGCTCTGCTTTAGATGTGAATATACGCTACATTATATAATACATTCAAAATGATTTGTTGCCTGTAAAAGTCAGTAGTTGTGCCTATGTTCTGAATAATGTGTATGTGTAGAATTGACATGAAGTGTGTGTATAAAGTGTCCTACACCATATTTAAGTGTATGCTCCTTGTCTGTGCATGCTTTTGTACGTTAGTGTGTACTGTATGTTCGGTGAGTGTGGTTGTGTGTGCATATACATACGTGCTTGACTATGTGTGTACAGTGTGTTTATGTGCATGTGGCTATGCCTCTGTGTGTTTGCAGTGCAAGCGCATATACAGTATGTGTACACTGAGTGAATGTACGGTATGTGTGTGCCTGTGCATGTGTGCAGTGAGTATATGTGTGTGTGTGTGTGGTGTCTCGGCGCGATGGGGCCACAACACACTGTGTGCCATGGCGTGAGAGTCATGTGGTCACTGTCACTGTACTGCATCCAACCAGTGCCAGTCACACGCTGTGCACTGCCGGGCCGCTGACCCCACAGAGTGGCTAAACCTCTTAGCGCACCTCGCTCCCCCTTACTCCTCACGGTCCAGACGGCTCCACCCCCTCCGTGCTCCGGCCCCAAACAGCCCTTGCGTTCTGTACCATTTTTTATTGTGTTAAGGGCCTTATCCTGAGGTACAATAGGATAGGAGGATCCGATTCCTGATTGGAATCTGAAGTCCTCTGGACAGGGTTGGGGGTGACACTAGTGTGGGTCATGTCCTGTGTGTGTCATTCCCAGAACAAATTTTCCCGTCGTGGGATGCAGCTTTTCTGTAACAAGCTGTGTATCACATCCTCTCTCTTTCGTCTTCTGGGAAAGTTGCTTTTGCTGAAATGAGGGGGGTTTTGAAGAAATCTGAGTCATGGGAATTAATTCCTTGAAGAATAAAGTGCTGAGAATTTGTGTGTGGAAAAATGAAGGGTCACCTATCTGTGCCTTGAAATTAGCTTTGTTAGCATCAACACATAGACTCTCCATTGCATTACCAGGCAAGGAAAAGATACAAATAAACCAGGATACAATTTTTTCCTCTGTTTTATTGAAACAACTCTCACTGGACATCGCCTAATCATTTATTTTTACCCTTTGCAATAATCAAAGAGAAAAGAGCACAGTCAGGTGACTATATGGTACAAATTGTACTGTGTGCTACCAACATCTTTTAAGTTTTCAAAATGCTCACTGTACTAATTTCTAAAAGCCATTGAACATGATTTGATGAACTAATTGACTATAGTTTGTAGAATGATGCTGCAGTCCCACTGGTCCCAAGGCATTACCTGTGTGGCATGCTCATGCAGGTTCTGCTTCTGAAGGGAATCTTGAGTTTTTGATGCTGGAGAAGCATGACAAACCACACTTTCCTCTGCTCCTGGCAGGGGCAGCGCAGTAATACACCGGACCGGACCTGGTCTGAGCTTTCCAAAGTGCACCTGAACCTTAGGACATACTTCTTTGTTTCCTCTTGAGCGCGCTAATTCTGACTGCTGAAATACGGGGAGGGAGGAGGGAACCTGTAGCCAGGCCTGCAGTGGAAGGCGGGGTACAGCCGCTCATCTGCGCCTCTTGCTTACAGGCGGTTTAATTCGCTTTCCTATTTCGGTCAGAGCCATCTTACAAATGGCAGAGGAATGCAGCTCAACCTCTGCCACTGTGGGAATATGAAGGCCTGCAGATTATCCTGGTTTTATGATGTCTTTTCCAATGACTTCTAAGCTCAGTGACAATGACGTTCTGCCAGGAATGTCCCAAATCTGACGTAAGCGAGGTTTTGCCTTGGCTGGTGTGACCTTTTATGGACAGGCTAAAACAAGAGTGTTCACCTATGATTCTCTAACAAGCCCCCTTTGCTTTTGCTTGGCCTTCAGACTAACTTGCTCTGTTTGACACATCTCCCCATGTTTTGGGTTCGCTCATTGCAGGGCCGGGAGGCCATGTCTGAGAAAAGGCTTAGTTTTGGGTGAACAGCTGGAGGGAATGACTGCTATTCGTTTGGAGTAATTGCCCCGTTTGGGGCCCAGACCTGGCGGGTCCCAGACCACACAATCTGCAGGTTGAGACTGAATGGAGAGTTGCTGTGTCTCGTTTGCAGTTTGAGCAGGTTCAGCAGGGTCGCCTCTTAGATGTGTTGACTCCTGGGCACCGCACACGTGCACCCACACAAACGAGTGCACAGACACACGCACAGGCACAAGCGTACACACACACATCTGCACAGGCAGCACCTGTTGTCTGAGGGGTGGAGTTATGGCTGTTCTTTCTGCACTTTCCTGTTGTTGCTTCAGGCATTTACTAATTCCATCCACTAGGGGTGGCGGTTAGTCCTGTGTCTGACAAGGGAATGTCTAGTATGTAGACAGAATTTAGATTAATATACCTTGTTGAAACTTCAAAAAATATAAAGTTTTGCCAACTGCTATCTAATAAATTACATGTCTGAATTTGTGGACTGGGTATGCAAATAAGTCTTCTTGGGTAATTGAGAAGGCTCTACATTTGTCTATAGAAAGAGTGCTCTCAGACAGCTTTGTGAGCATATGGATTTTTGAACATTTTAAACATATTGAATGTATATTCTGGTGAAGAGTCTTTTGGACGTGCATTTTATTGTCCGGGACATTAATAGCTTGTACAGCTGGGATGAATACCATTCCTGGGCCTGTGTTCCTCCGTTGAATATTTGGATGTGAATGGTTGAATACCATGTTAATGGTAGTATTTGTTTTCTAGGTTTATTGAACGATTTGTTGGCCTTGGAACCGAACAGTCTCAGAGCGCCCCTCTTATTAAGTTTCAGTATTTGAACAGAATGTAATATCACATAGGCAGGAACTTCTCAGCATATGTTCCATACTCAACAGCTGAACAGGGAGGGCGGGTTCCATGTTATCACCTCAATGTAGTTCTCAGGTGGCGTACAAAAGATGACCGCCCTTTTAAAAATCTGTATGTGGTCTAGCTCTATGTTCATATTGGCTGAAACCAGGCGTGTACCAGGATTTCACCAGGATTTGAGAAGGATACTGTCCTGGGAGACCTTAGTTTATTTTTTTGGCTCTGAGCCATCAACCTGAAATCTCAAGTTTAGTCTCAGTGTTCAGAAATTTGTTCAGTCTTAGTCTTAACCAAACTATACTGACACGTTGCCAATGTCTATATACACACCTCAGTTAACATAGGGTATTAGCATGGTCCTGAAACTTGATATTAGCCCTTAGACACAGTGCTCTTGGCTCTTCTTGAGCAAGAATCATAAAAGTCTTTCAGGAAAGCCGGCATAAAAGAGCAGATATAAAGGGACAGAGGGCCAAACCTGTATCTATTAAAGTATAAAAAAGCACAAAAAGAAAAATCGGGATCACTTCTTTATGAAATCACTAACACACTGAGATAAACAGAGGAGAGTAGAATTTTTTGTGGGACTCTTGGGGAGACACCGCCATAGCTGCTATCCTCAAAACCTTGGGACTGTAAAAAAAAATCCCAGCAGGCCTAGGGTAAGAGAGGACATGGTGGCGCTGATTCAGTAAAACAGCTGTGCGTTTGCTACTGCCAAGTCACAGGAGCAAGCAGGCCTTGCCAGGGTCTCCATCGGGTCAAGAGCAGGCACCAGGTACAGCTCTCAGCCAATCTGGAGCTGTGTGGATGGAGGGTAAGCCAGCTTAACGGCAAGAGAAAAGCCCCCTTTCCCTCCGACAGCAAGCATCAGTCACCCACGGACAAGGAGGAGTGAATGGACGTTATCAGCCCGGCTGAGGGAGAGCACATTCTGAAAGCGGGGGCCAAGGATTAGATCAAATCCAAATGGAGCGGGGGGGCAGGCGGCCGGTGTGCAGGGGAGTTTTGCTTTTACACATCTGCAGATCTCGTCTACATAGCTTATTATTTCTGAAGATATAGCGGCTATTTATTGCCAGGACGAGCAAGCCCTTTGCCATGGGCCCTCGGTCACATCTGTTGCTTATTAATCCCCTGTTACTCTGCATAGCTCTGAGCCAGTTTCACCCTGGCCTGTGTGACAGCAACGTGTGGGAAGATGCGTGCGTGGTTGTTTTACGCGTTTTTCTGCTTGTCCATTTTCCCCTTCCTCCTTTTCTCACAAAATCCAGAAAAATAACATTTGGCTATGATTCATCATCTGTGACTGTGGTTTCTTTGCCCCCTTCCAACATTTTTAAAAAGTAAAACATTTTCATTAATGAAGTCTGTTTGGATTATGGCGAGGTGGAGTGCCTGTAATTGCTAGGGTCCATGTTGTCACTAGCAATTTGAAATAATGAGGTTGAACATGTCACAAACGGGTTTTAGGAGGGACAGGGGGCTGACCAATTCTCAGGGCTGCCAGGAATACATGTTTGTGGTGTCATTGCGTGAGATTACTGCCAGATCAGAACCCTGCTCATAATGCCTCTCAGTGTTTGGCTTTGGTTTCTCAGACACAAAATGTCTCCGGGGGCATGGACATGTCATCTCCAAGCCCCGTGAAGGAGGCCTCGATGGCAATGGGTTATGATCATAGGCGAACGCTAATTAACAGTGCTAATTACTGTGTATCTTAAAATGTTCTTGAGAGTTTTATTTCAAACCAGAGGTCACGTATGTTTGTGTAGCTGTGTGTGTATCTTTACCAATCGGTTCCATTCCTTCGTGTTATTGGATGGCTCTGGTTTCATGTCCGCGATATGATTTGTGACAGGCTTTGTTTCAGAGAGCTGACCTCTCAGAGGGAGAGCATGTGAAGGCAGGCCATCTACCCCCCAAGCAGAGGTGAACACCATCTGTTTAAAGAACTGTGCCTCTTAGTGCCGTGCCTGCGTCTCATTCCACGCTAGCAGCCGAGGAACTCCCCCACCGACCGCTGTGCTTAGCATGTCAAGCCACCGGCAAGTTTTTAGCTTGATCCTCTTAAGAGATTATATTTTTATGGAGTTTTTGGTACCAATCAATTCCCTCAGGTTCTGTCTCGAGTAAAGCTACTGCTCAGGGAAGGAAGTCCGTTTGTTTCTCTGTTCGTCACAGCATGTTTTGGCACAGTTAGAGTTGCATAATTGGCAGCGGTGGATATTCCTCTGCGGCCAACCATGACTAAGACATGGAGTACTTTTGCTTACACGTACCACCAATGAACAAGTTGAGTTCCCTTCGCTAGCAATGATTGACCAATCAGGATCAGTCACAGTTCTTCGGCACAGTAAAGATTCTGCCCTAACTCCAGCTAATCAGTTAGTTATTGGTGGTGCACAATAAGCCATGCTGTGCTCTGAGGTGCCCCCTGCTGATCAGACCAGTGGCTGAATGGCTGGCCCAGGCATGCATGTACAGTTTTTGCTACCACATTAAACTGTGACGAGTGAATTGGGATCCATGGATCTTGTACTTGTGTCCACGCACACCCCCTACACACGCGCTCGCAACAGCTGTCTCCTTCGTGATGGTTCTGGGTTGCAGTGCTTTTGAATGCACCACACCCTCTTTTGTGCAATTGTGTTCCTCTTGTGCGTAATGGAAGACCGGTCCTGTCCAGAGGCTTGATGCTTCCAGTGGGAAGGGGCATTTCTTAGCCCAGCCAGACATCTCTCTGTATCCTCCCCTCACTGACCCAGGGGCACATGGCAATCAGAAGTCAGCAGGCACCACGGTCCCTCAGGAGCCCGGATGGACCCCCCAGGTGACGGGCACTGTCCCTCATAGTGCCGGCTGCCAGAGCAGTGTAATGCCATTACAATGTGATAAGACTAATGCTGAGCGCGGTAATCACGGGCGGAGCCGTGGCTGTAACGTTTGTTCATGTCCATCATTTTTGTGGTGGCCAGTGCGGCCCCCTAACAACTAAAGCTTCTCGTTCAATACCCCCCTCCCCCCCCAGAACCTCACAGTGTTCTGTCTCACCTCATTAATATCGCTGCCAATCACTGCTAATCCAGTTCAGAGCAGCTGCAGGGGAGAACTCAGGGAATTACACCTCTCTGCCTTCCGACACATGGTGCACCCATCAGGGGCTGCTTTGGAGTGACATATGGAATTTTGACTCCATGTAGGGTGCAACACACAGATTTTTTGTTGCATTAAATGGTTCTTTATGACTGCTCTCTTTTTTGTTGCAGCAATGGGACCTTTGCCTTGGTTTAAGTGAATTCAAGTTGCCATCAATCTAACTTTAAAATTTTCTGTTTTTTTACATCAAATCCATAACTGCAAAACAGCTGACTCTTGCCCCTCCCTCCTCTCTCCGACCGCGTATGGCCACCCATGACCTCCCGTCAAACTCCCCCCGACCCTGTCTGCAGCAAAGCACATGAATAGCCATTTGCTGACATCAACTGTTTTTGGGGCAAGTTGTGAATTGTGAGGTGCGTTACCTCAGAATTACCTCACACAATGTCCCAATTACTTTTTTAAGCCCTGCTACTCCCTCCCTACTGTAGAGAGTGAGAGAGAGAGAGAGAGGGAGAGAGAAAGAGAGGGAGAGAGAGAGATGTAAGGGAAACTACATGGACAATATGAGGTGTTGACATTAATTTGTGATAAAACAGGAGTTAAACAATCTCCCACGTTATGTGATGAAAGACAGAGGGATAAGGAAATGAACAAGATTAGGCTGCTGCCAGCTAAAAGAGGCTGGGGAGGGTGGTATGGAAAAGGAGATGCTGAACAAACAACTTAACGAATCATAACTGGCTTAAAGACTTTAATTCCACTGCACCTGCTGGCATCCTATTCCACGTGTGTTTCCTTGCCAACTTTGCAAACACACACATACAAGCAAAACAAACAAGACGGAGCTATCACACGCATTGCCCAGACGCATTCCAGTCTCAAAAACTACTTTACGCTAACGGCTCTCTTACGCTTGTGTGTATGCATGTATATGCATGCATATTTGTGTACATGCGTGTGCATGGATGTATGTATGTGAATGTGTAGTGTGTGTATGTGGACTGGTTGTGTGTGTATGTGTGTGGGTACGTGTGTGCACATATGTATAGCATTCATCTGAAAATGTGTGATGACTGAGCAGGCATGTGAGGGGTGTGTAATAGATGTTTTCAAGGTGTAACAGCCCATGCCAAAATATATTCAAAATATATAAAAGAATGTATTAGGAAGTGAAAAAGCACCATGTGGAAGTCATCCCCATCCATGTGACTGGAAGGCTGCTATGTGGGGGAAAGTTATTCCTAAAGAATAAATAATGTTTTGGTCGCAGGCAGAGCACACTTCCCCTTGTGTTTTAATGATCCATCCCGACAACTGGGAGTACTGCAGAAGTACACAGCAGCTCAGGCACAAAGTGATTTTTGTAGACCCCCCTGCCTCCAACCCCCACCCTGTTCTCGATGCGGGTCGACCCGGTTTCAAGGTCCCCCAGCCGATCCTCCTGGAGTATGAATTTCGATATCTATCGCTGTCTGCGGCTGCCTTTTAGCCGCCAGGCTAATCCCACGTTTAGGTTGTCCCGGGGAGGGGCTCTGCGGCACTGTGGCCTGTCTCCCGGAGCTGCGCTCCTGTGCAGTCATCACCTTCCTGCGCTCGCTTACCGCTTACCCGCTATCTCATCCCATCTAGCACTATGTGGATCTGGCTTCCTTGACTAATAATCTAAAAATACCCATGGCACACCATTCAATACCTGCGCCATCCGCCCGATGACACGGAGGCCTTACTGTCTGCGGCCTCGATTGTCATAGCTGCATTGAATGTGTCAGTGGGCAACACGTGTCCCCCCGCTATGTTTCCGAGATGTGTGATATCACCTATATTTAGTGGCTGCTATCGGTCACTTGATCATAATCACCTTTCGTGAACTGTAAAGGATCGCCCACTTCCTAGATTGTTTTGGGGACTGTACTATGGAAAAGCTGGAGAATGGACAAACTGTATTTTTGACATAATTGTGGTACTTTGGTATATGCGACATAACGCAATGACTTCTGGCCAGACATTTTGTGTACGTGTGTTGGGTTGTGGGGAAGGGGGTGGGGGTTGGGGACCCTTCTCTTTGCCCTCTTTCCAGGGCCCACATTTGCGGAGTTGCTCTCAGTTGGAGAGGAATGCAGCTATAATAAAATAATGCTTACAACCTGTACAAACGCAGAACGTTAAACTTTGAGTAAACACACCCGGAGAGGCGCAAATGACATGCAAAGACAAGCGAGCACATTCGTGTGTAAAAGAGCATGACAGCAAACTATTGGCCCCTTTCTCTCCTCTCTCTCTCTATTACTCTCTGTCTCACACCCTCTCCGTCTCTGTTGCCCTGTGTCACACACTTGCCCTGTCCCTGTCTGTCTGTCTGTGTTTCCGGCAATTTCTTCTGGGGGAAAGGAGTAAATCATTGTTTTCGAATTCAACTTTGTACATTTCCAGTCTTGGCTTTAAGGCACTGGTATGGGAGAAACCTGATCCTTTCAGCTTATTAGTTTCCCTCCTCGTAGACCGTTTATGCCCATTGCCTTTACACCCATTTAGTTTAGCTCTCACTGCCCCTCCCATGGTTTCCTTTCGACAGCACTGTGGCACGCTATCCCTCCCCTCCCCCAGCTCCCCTGTACAAGGTCCACCTGTGGATCTTCCCAAAAGCTGGTAACACCCCCCCAACCTCAGCCCCCGTCATGTTCACCCCTCACCCTACGTGACCCATTCCGCTTCAGGTTCATGTTCACCCATTTTCCAGTCAAAGACCCCCAGTTTCCCCCTTTCCCCTGAAGCCCTGGGGCTCCGTCGCAGTACGTCACGCCTCCTATTCAGAGCGGGTTTTTTTTACACACTGGTATTATTATTGAAGGAATGGCAGGAACGGCTGCTGCCTCTGCTTGTTGCAGATGAGTGGCATTTTGCGTGGGGGAGGGATTAGCTGCTCTTTTTTCTCTGAAAGTTGCTTTTATCCGCCCGACCGCTGATACACACGCAACACGCGAACATGGGAAATGCCAGGTTGTTTGTTGGTTAAGAAATGCAGGCCCCAGCTGTGTCTCTTGCTATTTGTGTGTCAGTAATGACACTGATCCAGGATCAGACAACACCAACCTTATTCCTAATTCCAATAATTTTGCACAAATTATGAAACTGTTTTAGGGAGACATTTTGGCTGCACTGGGGCCTTGCTGATGGAGAGATTATGGAAATTGGAAATTGTTTGGGAGACTCAACTTTCTGATTTAGCGTGGATGCAGCTATCCAACAACAATTTGTCTGAAACCTGAAAAACTACCTCAGACTAATCTTAATCGCAATAAGTCCAAGACAAATAAGATCAGCACATTCCTGGATTCACAACGCAAGTTGCTAAGAGCTTGCCAAACAGCCAGAAGTGAAATTGGGTTTTTTTTAGCACCGGGAAGGTCTGCATAGCGGGAGGGAGACAGGAAGTGACTTTGACTTCCTGTGCTCTTAGAATCCATGCTACTCCATCACTAATGACTTGATGACTGACCCACAAGAACTGGAGATTTATGCGTCGTTAATCCACACACATATGTACCCTACATTTAAGAAAACAAAAACCATCGTGCCCACAGAGCACTGAAGCATTGATTGGCTGGTTTGTGACCATGGTCAACTCCCAGCTGCCTGTCACCCTCTCAGTCATGCGTATGCGCTTGTCTATATATGTAACCCCTCAGACCACAAAGTTTTGGGCATTTTTAAAAGCATAAAGGTTCTGTGAAAAGACTGCAGCCAGTCTGGGTTACAGAGAGTGAGGCAACGCCTTAAATGTGTAGAGCAGAAATGAGAGTGAGTCTGTCGCTCCCTCCAAAATAGGCCGACATTTCACTGTAACTATGGCTGCGACACTCTGCTTTCACTTTCACAGGCAGTGCACAAAGCAACAGGCCTGGCTGACTTCTCCTGAAGCCGACTTCCCTGGAACGGTGATCTGCTGCCACAATATGTGCGAGTAACACTACCCTTCTGGGTTTTGTGTCATCCTACCTCTATCAGTCAATCAATCAGTCCAGATATTTATTCAACTGCATCACATATATTTGTGCCATAAGCAGAAATGAAAGCTTATGATATTACACTGAGTGCGGTAGTGAATCTTATATACAGGGCTGTACCAACCAGTGCAGATACACCTTCATGTAGAGCAGGCGGATATTAGCATTCGGGCTGATCAATTTAATTCCCCGTCTTTTGAGGCTTTCATAAAATGTAAACATTTCACAATGCGTAGTTAAATCTGTAAAAATTCAGGCTGCTCATACGGTATATCAGTATACAGACTCATACATGATCCAGTGGGCTCCTAGTCTTAATTCCTAGTCTTAAATGATTGGGACTACATGAACAATTGGCTCTGGCTGCAGTATGACTTGTGATCTAAACTGCTCCCCTGTTCAATCTAATCTCCCTCGCAATTGCTGATCTCTGAACAGCACTGAGCAAGTGAGTGCTTTGTATGACATTGATGGCTGACCTGGCCCTGACCTGGGTTCAGATTAAGGAGTCAGGAATGGAGTGGAATGCCCCTGCTGCAAGCTCATATATAAATCAAATGAAACCTAAACTTATTTTGGATTAGGAAAATGAGTTCAACATTTAGCCTCCAGCATTGGCCCACTGTCCAGGCTCAGAGATATGGAGAACCTGAATGCCATTGCTGACTGCTGTCAAATGCATGTGAATGAAGTCCAAGGCTGCTTCTGTTTGTCCAGAGAGCCATCATTTAAATAGCACTTCCTTGAACAGCAAATCCTTGCAATTAGTATTGTGTAATGGTATACCAGCAGTGACTTTTCCTGCTGGCTTATGTCTGAGTGTCATTGAACTTAGATAAAGTGCTATGACTATTACTGACCAGTTCCCTCCTGAAATAAACACCACCCGCATTTATTGCAGAAATGGACATATACGGAATTACTTAGTTATGTAGTAATAATAATAATACTAATAATAAAAAGAAGAAAAAGATTTAACTCAAAGTTATGTACGGTACTAGCAGAATCAACATGGTAACATCAGGGAAACTGTGCTGGGAAATGCAAAAACTCAAAGCTGAATGTAAACTATATTTTGTGCGGTTGTGCTGGTTAATTGATTCTTTCATTATTAATCTTTAGTATTATTTATTAGACATTGACAAACTAGTTGTGTAACTTTGGATAAAAAGTTGTTAGCCACCGACGCCAGGTAAAGTTAAAAAAAACATTGTTGACTCACTGGGGGTCTCAGCCTCTGTGTTAATATGGTGACCTTTGCTGAGATCACCAAACCCTCATCCTTCTCCCCATATATTGTTCATTGTTAGATGTATGGGACAGTTCTCCTTTACCCTGCAGCTCTCTTACATAGCATACACTCAGTATGCAGTCTGTAGCAGTTGGAGGTAGGCCAAAACCAACAGACAAGACATGTCTAGAGCTCCTGGGTTGGTGTTGTTGGGGAACAGCCCAGCTGCAGTATATCAAGAGGTCCGATTGCAAAATAAACACATAAATACATGTGGCCATACCCTGAGTTGGCTGAGGAGCATCTCTAAGCTCTGTAGTTCCTTAGCTTTGTTAAGGTGTGTCAACATGCACAAATGCACCTCCTGTTCAGACAGGGTTGTAGGCAGTCTGAATTGGAATCAGCCAGTCATTCAGAAATACAAACTTTGCTGTTTAATGCACACTCAACTGTTACTCTATATGAGACAACAATACTTGTGAGGATACTTGGTATCCTCACATTAGGAAATTAAAGTTTCTGAAAGCAATACAGTGACTATTCCCAAACTTACGCTGCCTGTTTTCTACAGTAATATGCAATTAATCTTTGCCAAGACCACAAGAATGGTTTTGTCACTTTCAATTAGCAAATAAATACTGTATACTTGGAACCAATGATGTATAATGTGCAAAATGTGAAAATTGATGAAACGACAGATCTTGTGCATTATTCTTCTAAATACTTTTCACAAATACCATTCCTCTAAACTGCATTTATATTACTGAGGTGAAGCACATTGGAACTCAAGGCACATTTTTGGGTTGTTTCTAGAAGTCCTCCAAACAAAGCCATATGATTATCCTGAAACACACACCACATTTGCTCCTTTTGAATATGAATCCCAGGAATTCTGTGGGAGGTACCATGAGCTTTCCAAGTTGGTAAATCAAAATAAACACTACTGAATAAATTAATGCTTAAAAATGCACGGAGCTAACATTGATTTCAAGCTACATTTAGATGAGCAAATTTGGGGAATGGTGGGGTTAAGTCGTCAAGGGTTTCTCAGGTTACTGCTGCATTAGTTTCTCCCAATGATGGAACCTTTGCATACAGCCTACTGGTCTCTGTACTGGAGTGATGCACCTCTCTTGTGATTGGCATTAGTATTGTGTGGCTTGCAGTATGTAAAATAGTCACTGGCTTATGGGAGTGCATTGGAGGAATGCAAATGGGTCATAGCAGTATGGGTTGACATATGATACAAAACAAATACTGATACTTTTTTTTGTCACTAACACAACTTGACTACAATCATTTTGTGGCCATTCTTTCATTACTATAGTCTATGCCTCTGAAGGAAACACATCGCAATGATAGCCACTCTCTTTCCTGTCTGGACTGTTCCAATCCTCTCCAATCGCCTTTAAGAGCTCCAAAAAGGCCCCATGTTCATTCTGGCCCTCCAGCCTCTCAGTTACTGGCTAAAAATATGGCTCTGTGTGTAAGCCATACCCAGCGGCCCGAGGATTAGTGCCGTGACTCGTCTTTGGCCCGCCTCCAGAGCCACAATGTCCTTTTTGTTTTTGGGGTGGACGGAAGTAGCACAGACCGCGGTGAGGAACGGCATTTTCTTTCTGTGCAGTTGTATTTTGGTGTCACTGTGGGTGTCTGTCCCCCTCAGCTTTCTTTATCCTTCCTCGCTAAAGGTCTGTTCTCTTTGGCGGTGAACACATGTTCTCCCAGTAGAGGGCATGTTAGGGTGGAAGGAATTAGGAGAATTGGGCCTCTTCCTCTTCCCTTTCCCTCTCCTCTTGACCTGTTGAGTGCTACCTCAGTATATGAATGCTTTATTCCAGGGGTTGCCAGTTCAGGGGCAATGGTCTCACAGTTTTTCTTTAAACAGTCTATGCACTGCAAGATGACACGTGATCAGGAGTTAGGTGCTTCATGTAAAGTAGTTATTTTAAATTTATAAAAAAAACATGTTTTGTCACCTCCATATTATTGCATGATGCTGGACTGCACAAGGTTTGGCCATTTGTTCCATTCATATATCTTCCCTCTATGTTACGAAAATTAATTTCAAAAACCTTTGTCTGAGAATGTACAAAAGGCCCTCTTGCCAAAACTTAGATGTCTCAGTTGTCAATGAATTGTGAAACCGTGAAACACACTCCAGTTTAGCTGGTTAAATAACTAGAAAGCTATTTTATCACTTAGCCTGCAAACCTCAAAATCATTTGCAGATCCTGCCTCTCTTCTGTACTCTTCTCTGTTTCCCCTGCCAAACTGCTGCAGTCTAATGGCTCCATCATTCCGCTCATCTGCCATACTAATACAAAGCTTCAGTGTTTTTATTCAATGGCATATTTTCATTGGCCAGTCAGAGCATTTTTGGTCATGATTTGGCATGATATATTGGGTCTAGTGAAGTATTTATTTATGTCTCTCCTTTTTACACACCACAGAGTATGTAGAGGCATTAATAAATTAACAGTGAGAGTGAGGACTGGAGGGCACTCTTGGACTCTGGTACTCGGGAAGATTTCAGCAGTTTCAGCGCGTCCACGGCGAAAGGGTAGCAAAAGCATACTCCATAACAGGACACCCCATTCCACCACTGACCAATTACCTCCCCCCATCTCTGTGAGAGACTCTATTCCAAGCGGAGAACATGCTTATGAGCCATGTTTAATAGCCTGGTTTGACTGTGGACTGGCACGACCGGGCTCTGGGCTGCCCCTCTGACCGCAGTGTACACCTGCATACCTACTACCTCAGAGGGAGCCGCTGCGGTAATGGACCCGTTTGAAGCTGTCCGTCCTTCATCACACCCATTTCCTGCAATTCCGTCGGTACCTCAGCACCAGCCTGTCCATGGCCTCTAGGTATCCAAATACAGTTCACACACCACCCAGTTCAGTTCAAATGGCTGCACAGGCATGGCAAATATGTTTCACCGCACCCTAGACTTGTATAAATTAAAGTAGACGTCATTAAAAGCATAATAAAAATGATACTCTCCCACACCTGTTCCTCCTGCTGTGATAAACTTTTCTGATCGTGGTACATTCAGTGCACTGTAGAGACGTTTATTTCAATTTGTTCTCATGCACTCACTGGCCTTTCATTGTACTGATGTTCATGCATTGAGATACCTTGCACGCAGGGAAATTGTATCTGACTTTTGATTCAGGAATGTGCCACAACACAAACCTCTGTTCCTTTTCTTTCCCACAAAGACTGAAAAATGTATTTTCCAACAGGATCAACTCATTATAATTCCTGGGGCGATTATTAATTTACTTAGCAGATATCATTCTGTGGATAGTTACTTACTAGATATACAATCTTTTCAAGTCATGTTTTGGTCCAACTATTTTCTGAAGGATTGTACAGAATATAGATATGCAGTACATTACAGCAGTTTGATGAGTGCCAAAAGAGGGAGAGGAAATGTAAGCTGTCATATTCAGGCAATTTAGTATATTCAGAAATGTAAGGTATGGTATGCAGCTACACTTCAGGAAATGTATAACTCAGCATAGCATTTCTCTTTCCTGTCATGTGACCTTAAGAGGGAGGGGCCTGGTCGGTAGTCAATGAAAGTATCCTTGACTCAAAACTTTGAATTGCACGTCCAAAGGCATTAAAAAGGGAGAATGGAGAATCTATTCGTCTTTTTCTTTTAAAAAAACAAAAACAGTATGTCTGGCAATTGTGGCTGTCCTCAAGACACGGCTTGCCACTGACAGAAAACCCGGCAGTGTGTTTCCACAGAAATGAGGGAAGGCAAACACATTGACAAATAAAGAAGCCTTCTGGCCTGGACAGGAATTCTGAATCCCAGTCCCTGAGGCACAAATTCTTTTTCATTTGTTATTCAGAACATCAGTAATTTTCCTTTTCTGCAAAATGACAGCACATAAATGCCAGCCTTGAAAAGGCAGGTTATGAAAAGCATACCACGGGAATTTCCTGTAGTTTATTAAATAAGTTGTGTTATTTTCATTCAGTGGGGTAAGATATATTAGTATGATGCATGTTTGTTCCTGTGGAGGAAGACAAGAAGCATTTGTTAATTTTCAACGAAATGTGCCTTGTGAATATTGGGACTGAATACCATGCTGGAGCAAAACGACTCATTATTGCCAGTACTATCCAACTCAAGTCAAGCCAAGGGCATACCATTCTGGCTCAATCCAGTCAGGGCCAGTTTATCCAACTCCCAGAAGGGACCCAAGGCCTGTTTCATCCAGGGGTTAAAGTATGGGTACTGTGTAAACATCTCACTCAATTAGAAGTCAGAGTATCGAGTGAAAAATATACAGGAGTGAAAGTAAAAAAGTCTCTGCTTTTAAACGCATAATAGTTTCTGATTCTAAAAAGGTACTAACTCAGAGAAATGTCAATAGAACGTCCATTATTTACTTAGAATTTCTCTGGAGGAATTATCATTGCTGTTGTATACTTCTACAAAAGTGGAGTGCTATTATCTTCATTTTGTATAGGGCTCTGAAACACCGTGAGCTCACGTATGAGTTTCTCTGACCAGTAACCATAATGATGTTTCTAATAATAATAATAATAATAATAATAATAATAATAATAGTAATAATTCCTTGAATGTATATAGTGCTTTCCTCACCAGCCTGAAACTCACCTCAACCACCACCAATGTGTAGCACCCACTTGGGTGATCCAACAGCAGTCATTTTGCGCCAGATTGCTCACCACACATCAGCTGAGGTGGAGAGTTGGAAACTATGCCAATTAAACCAGGGGATGATTAGGTGGTAGGTTGAGTGAGTGAGGTTTGGAATTTAGCCAGGACACCGGGGAACCCCTTACTCTTTGCAAATAATGTCATGGGATCTTTAATGACCTCAGCGAGTCAGGACCTCGGTTTAATGTCTCAGACGAAAGACGGCATCTCAAACAGCACAGTGTCCCCATCACAGCCCTGTGGCATTGGAATTTTTGACCAGAGGGAAGACCACCCCCTACTGGCCCACCAACACCAATTCCAGCAGCAACTTAGGTCTCCCATCCAAGTACTTACCAGGCCCACACCTGCTTAACTTCAACCATTCAGCAGGAGCAGGGTGCATGATGGAGGAGAGCGCAAGGAGAGGGAGGTTGAGACAGAGAGGTAGGGGGAGGGTGACAGGCGGGGGGAAGCAAAATGCTGTATTTTTGGCCAATAATTGCCTATAGCTTAGAAGAAGCAAAGCTCTTTCATTGTGTTCAGGCTTCTGTAACTTTGTTTTAGTAATATTTAGAGTAATTCTAATATTACTCAAAGGGTTACCTTTCAGAGACCAGGATTATGCCTGTATTTAAAAGGGTTCAAGAGTAGTAACCATTTTATTTTGGGTATGTCATTTTCAAGCTTGTGTCAAGAAAAGGGGTGATACTTAAGAGGTTAAAAACACTGAAGTAAAGTACAAATCCCCCAAAATAGTACTTAAGTATAGTAACAAGTACTTTCCACCCCTGGTTTCATCAGCCTACCTAACACTGCCTAAAACTGATTATACACTATTAGCTAACACTAATTATAGTGTGTGGTGTGAAGACGTGTTAATTTGATTCAAAACCTTGCCTCCACCAAATCAATTCAACCTCCATATTATAAAATAAATCAGCGGGTGAAAACACTTTAGCATAATGAAGTTTCATAATTACCCAAATACATTTTTTATTCACTACTTTTCAACACTATAGCACAGTAGAAGCAGTCATGAAATCATATGTGAAATGTATTAAGAATAATGGAAATTTGGAAAGTACATTTCATTAGTAAACAGAGGATTGAAGCTCAGGTCATTGTAACATATGCATATCTGGAAGATGTCTGTCAATCATCACAAAACAACCCAACATGCCTCTTACTTGAAGGACAATGGTCTGTCAAAGAACCATATTTTCCAAACAAGTTTTCCTTACCTTAAATGCTTGGTTTGGAAGCTTTCTTTAACTGAAGCCAGTGGCATGTTCCTCTGAGCATAGCTTCCCGTGGTTATATTCATTTCAGCCCTGGTTATAATAAGATAGAACAAGGAAAAACACAACCAGATGTTTTCAATTACGTTTTTGCACACAGTTCAAGCTAGAATTATCCTGTTTTGCACTGATTTTTATGGGACCTGTAAAAATTGTAGTTGTGAAAATAATTTATATTTTGCCAGTTTACTTAAAATAAAAACTTTTTGAGAAGTAAAGGTTTGGTCTCTTACAGTTCAGAGTATGAAATATATATAATCAAAAGCAGTATATGAAATTACATTTTAACAATCTCTTCATTAATGCAAGAAGGCGTTAAATCGAGATGGGTCACACTTATCACTAATAAAACAGAATTAAAATACTATCAAAATTTGACAAAGGAGCACGTCTTACTACTATTGCCAAAGAATGTCATATAGGATAATGAATTGTGTTTAAGTAAACCTTCCAATCAATAAAATACTTTTTCTAAATTCTTTAAACAAGTATGCAAGTATTCTTTGGACCTTTCCAATGTTTGAAAAGGCTCCATATAGATCTTGCGCGACCAGTGAGCAACTGTGTGTAACTGCACGGTGTGTCATGCTTAAACTTAATACATAATGCTGCCAACTGCCATCCAATATTTTCCAAAAACAGAAGAAATAGTGGGGTAAGGTTTGCTATTAGATGAGTAGCTACTGTATAGCCTTAGCTGGTGTTATACTGAAATACAAAACAACAATACCATCTGCTTGCAATTTTAAAAATGTTAAAATATAAAACATTATTAAACAGTCAGGGGGTTCAATGCTTAATTTTGACAGTTGGCTCTTTCTGCTGTCAGTGAGAACAATCTTTTGGAAGGCAACACAACTGAAAGTTCACAGTTCAATATTAAATGTGTAAGAGACATATTGGTGCAAATGTTTTTTCTTGCCTTGCCTGATTTGCCTGTCTCGTTTCCATTGGAAAATTCAATTCATTCTCTTAAGAAGAATGTAATGTAACATGTAAAAATGGATCCACCTCTGTTGGCTTTACCCTCTTGCCAAAAAAAGATCTAAAGAAAAGATCAGAAGGGGCTTACACAGTGTGCAATAGTATTTTGTTTAATGTCAGAAAACAGCATTGGCCAATTATTGCGCATTATTGCAAATGTAAGCTTAAATATTTAGAACTCTGTACACATTTTATACAGAGAACCAGATGTTTTTCTTTTGACTCCATGTGATAACAGGTGATTATGATCAGTTGTGGTTTATGAACTTGATATGGAAGTCAGAAATGCTATCTCTAGATCTAATCAGCACTTTTGTTTTGCTTGATTACCAAGCATGCCAACCAACTTAATGCACTATGAAAAAAATAATTTCTCTTGTAATCAGGTCTCATGTGGTTGCATTTTATTTCTTTGTTACCATATATTGGAGCATTTAAATAAAAAGGCAAGCTTCATTTTAATCTATTTAATCGTAGACCACACTTTCAAGTTGGAGGTAAATACCTGCCTATTACTTGCATATTATAACTGCAGGGAAAAGGCTGGTGAATAATTCAGTTAAGAAAATTGGTGTATTTCAAAGAACAACTAAACTGTCAAGAGTTTACCTGGTCTGTGTGTAATCAGCCCGCTCTAGTTGTCATCATGGAGAACATAGAGTATGGCTATGCACCCTTGAGGGGTGGTTCTGGGCAGAAATGATTCTTCATCTTCATAGCCTGGAGTGGACAGGGCACTGACTTTTATCAGCACCTTGCTCTCCCCCTGTTTACAATATGCAGGTCACTCAACACAAAGGATGGCATCTTATGCTTTTAAAAAGGTACCAATGTCTAAACAGTGCCTAAACTGATTCTTTAAAATAAAGAGCAATGACATTAATTCATAATTTTATTGGAAAAGCAAACCGTTTAATTGTTTTATTTAATAGTTTAAATTAGACTTTGTACTTAATTAAAATGTATCCCATTTTGACCACATTCTAGCTTGATAATGGTACCTGCTGTTTCTGACTGAGTCGACAGAGTGAGTGTAACGTTTGCTAGACAAGGCTTGTGCCACTGAAATGAGGCACCAAAATCTGCATTGTGATTTGGACCGGTAGGTACTGGTGGCATGGGTACTGGACCCAACACTTACTCAACAAGAAAAGCCCAACAAATCTGATGACCAGCTAATCATAAGGTACCTACATCAACCCTAATTCCCTCCCATCATTTATTTTTTGACAGATGGGTATTCAAAGTTTAACGGACCATTGTGACCTAAACCAGACAGGTCTTCCATAAGTCTTTGTAGTGTCAGCAGGCACAGTGTCTGTCAAACTACCCTAAGGTCCCTGAGCACCTACGGTCTGACCGGCACTGACATTATGCAGACACCCGGCTTTTGCCAGGAAATGTATGAAATTAAAGTTGAATTTATGAAGGTCACACTCTTTCAGAAAGAGTAACTTTTGCTGACTGACACCACAGTTGAATATGAGTGTGATTCTGCATCCTCCCAGATTTTCAGTTGGGGAGGAATGCTTAAGCTATCGAGTAAACATCAGCTTTTCATATTAAAAGAGTTCTGGGAAGCAGGCCTCTGTAAAGCCCCAATACCTCTGGCCAGATTGCAGAGATTTTGCCAGAAAAGACAAACTAAATTCACATACTGATGTTGATAGGTAATCCCAGCCTGTTCCTCTTCAGGAAAATGATGCAAAAATTATCAGGAAAATTTTGATCAGGATACTTACCAGTTTCAGGGCAGCTGGTAATCCTCAAGTGGTCATAGCAATTTACTTTGAAAAACAAAACTAGCATAAATGCACCATTTTTTATTTTAAATGTTTTTTAATAGACTGACATGGACGTGATGTCACGTGTTGGTTTTTGTGGAGGATGTTGTATTTAAAAAAGAAACTCAATTCCCATAATAACATGTGCTCATTGAATGTCGTGGTAAGGAGTTGGATGAATCTGTTTTTTTTATTCATTTAAAAATGGAAGGAACAGACACAGAAAAGCGACGTAATGAGCCACTATCTTGCCAATGCTGTCAGTTAGTGGGACCAAGCTAGGACAAGACTACAGCCAAGTCTTCTGTTTGTGTGTTTGCTCATGTTTCGTAAAGCTTTCCTCTTTGGAACCTCAGAATGTTGGTCAAAATGTCATGTGTCTCGTTACCAACACTGGCTTCTGTGTTTTCAGACAATGTTGTTTTCAATAAATGGATAAACAAATCAATCATTTAATATTTTCTACTGAATTTGGTTCAGAATCTCACATTAATGGACAGTAGCAGTACAATCCCTGGTGTACAATCCAGCTATGACCATCTTAAAATTACCAGCTACCAGCTTTTTCAAAACATATGAGATGGTCAAACCATGTTGAGTATGGAGCTGGTCTGAACCGGTCAGCCAGCTACTAGCTGTTTCAAAACCTAGCTTGAGCTGTTTTTTTTTAGCAGGGATGTGTCTTTAGTACATATGAGCCTGAATGCAAGACCTACAGTATGTTATATAACAGCAATTGTAGTCATTTTAGCATTTTGTACTTTCATTTAACCTAAATGTAATTAACATATTTAGCATGAAGCTTAAACACTTTGCCCTTAAGTTCATTAGCCAACGCAAACTGTAGATCTTATGTGAACCTGTTGCGTCCTTGTAAGCCAGTGTGTGGGTTATGTGTACCTGCTATGTCCCTGTAAACCTGTACGTGGGTTGTGTGTGCCTGCTATGTCCCTGTAAACCTGTACGTGGGTTGTGTGTGCCTGCTATGTCCATGTAAACCTGTGCGTAGGTTGTATGTACCTGCTATGTCCTTGTAAACCTGTGCATGGGTCGTGTGTACCTGCTATGTTCCTGTAAGCCAGTCTGTTGTTTGTGTGTACCCGCTATGTCCCTGTAAACCAGTGTGTTGTTTGTGTGTACCTGCTATGTCCCTGTAAACCAATGTGTTGTTTGTGTGTAGCTGCTATGTCCCTGTAAACCAGTGTGTTGTTTGTGTGTATCTGCTATGTCCCTGTAAACCGGTCTGTTGGTTGTGTGTAACTGCTGAGTTCCCGGAAAACTCAGTGTACCAGTGTCCCTGTAAACTCGTGGATATGTGGGCTTGTAATATGTGTTTGTGCTGTGTCCCTGCTCAGCCTGACACTGTGTTTGCTTATTTTGACTATCCAGACTGACGGGTAATGAGCCCCTGTCCATCCTGCCACTGAGCTCACAGCCTGAGGAAAGCACAGCTAAAGCACACTACAAACTCTGCGACCGGCTCAAGTTGGAGAAGAAGCAGCGCAGGATGTGCCGACGGGACCCCGGCGTAGCAGAGACCCTGATGGAGGCCATTAGCATGAGTGCCCTGGAGTGCCAGTACCAGTTCCGCTTTGAAAGGTGGAACTGCACCCTGGAGGGGCGCTACCGAGCCAACCTACTGAAGAGAGGTACATACAGTACCATCCGACAAACACTTCCCTTTGCAGGGGTAGAATATTGCCCCATGAAATTGTGTGATTAGGTTCAGATTCAAGATCAATTTTTCTTGTGACCAAATGCACTTGGAACATTTTGTACCAACATTACTGGGAAATGTTAGGGTGTGTTAATGAAGGCATGAATACCATGCTGTAAAATCCAGCTATACCAGCTTGGCCAGCTTGAAAATTGAGCTGGTCATAAGCTGGTCTAGTCGGCTATGAGCTGGTCAACCAGCATAGCCAAGCTGGTCATAAAGTTTGTCTAGCTGGGTATGAGCTGGTTAACCAGCTAGTGTTGGCAGATTGTCCAACTGTTTCAAGAGATAGCTTGAGCTGGTCAAACCATGTCAAGCTGGGAGCTGGTCTGAAGTGGTCAACCAGCTAAACCGTGTTGAGGTGAGAGCTGGTCTGAACCTAGCTTGAGAACTTTGAATAAACAATGTGTTGGCAATGTAGTTGTTTGACCTCTTCATCTCTCGCTCCTACAATTGTCAGGTTTCAAGGAGACAGCGTTCCTGTATGCCATATCCTCGGCAGGCCTGACCCACGCCATGGCCAAGGCCTGCAGCGCTGGCCGGATGGAGCGCTGCACCTGTGACGAGGCGCCCGACCTGGAGAACCGCAAGGCCTGGCAGTGGGGCGGATGCGGGGACAATCTGAAGTACAGCAACAAGTTTGTCAAGGAGTTCCTGGGGAAGAGGTCCAACAAGGACCTACGTGCCCGTGTGGACATGCACAATACAAATGTGGGCATGAAGGTGGGCATGGACATATTTGTGTACAATAACATGCCATATAATGCTACCTGTAGCAGTGGCGATTGTCTCTGTACAGGTCTCCTCCCATAGTTATGTTTTACCTTATCAATAAGTGAATAATAATAATGCTGGACTTTTGCGTTTAAGTTTTACAAATGCCGTTTTTCTGCCACTCTCCCTTATTGGCATCATTTTCCAATGTATTATTCTGGATTGCAATAATCATGACTATAATGATTTCAACCGTTGAAATCAGCTTAATAGTTTTCTTCAGATTAATCGTTCAGGTTGCGTGCTTTTTAGTGAATTCATGGGGGTCCCAAGCCAGTTTGTGGGAATAGCAGTCTCAATGTTTCATCTGTGATTCTATGGGAGAAAAAGTGGATCAGCGTCCATATCTCCTGTCCCTTCCTACTCAAACAATGGCAGGAAATCTTTAACCCCCGAGTGACTCTGTGGGACTGTCCCAACCGGCGGGGCTGAGCTGCTGACAGGTTAACTCATCTAGGGTGAGCCCTTCCCCACCACAGCGCTGTCTGGTTCCCCCAGCAACCGGGCCGCCGCTTGGAAACAGGCAATGGGAACCATATGTTTCAAAGTGCTTGGTGTGAGTTTTACGATTGCTGTAACTACCTTCAGATTAACGCTTAATGGCCTTGACAGAGGATGCATTGGCCTTGCACTAAATAGATGGGAGAGACGTACGGCTCTTTCTCTAGCTGCAGGGAGGAATTTGTGCAACTTGGGTGAAGACCAGTTTTGACATCTATAAAAGCTCACTTGGTGGAGGCACATGCGCACCTGTGTCCGCTTCTGATTTAGCCTTTCTGAAAGTCAGCTGTTTTGGTGGTGTCAGTTGAATGGCCACAGGGCCTGAATTCCTTCTTTTTGTGACATGTGGATTTCGTTTATATTCTCTGTACATGTACAAATTGTCCAGGAGCCAAAATGGTCTCCAAAATGTTAAGTAAATGATCTATTCAGGTCTTTGTCTCCTTGTATCAAATGGGGAAGTTTATTTAAACTCTTAGTACGCTACAGTCTGTATACAGGATATAAGACAAAAGTATCACTTTTACAATAGCTAACTACTTAAGATTTCTACGGCAATAAATAACTAATCTCCCCCGTAGGTGTGTTTAATGGCAATATGGAATGACATATATATATATATATATATATTTTTATAACCTATTGCGAGTTACTTAAAATGAGCAGTTATACATTTCAGTTTAGTTCAATTTTACTATTGAATGCTGCAAGGAATTGTCATCTCTCTTAGAAAAAAATCTATTTGGATAGTAGTTGCGACTACAAAGAAAATAATTTTGCTTATATTGTTATAAAAGTTATCGTTCTAGGTGTGAAGGTGCCTTAACACTGTTTGAGGTAGCATGACAAAGCCTACTATGACGATGTCTTACCACACTGGCCATTGAACAAATGTGTATACCATATAAGGAGAAAAAAAGACTAATTTCGGACAATAGAAGAATAAATGTACTCCATATGTTTGTCGTCAGACTCTGGAGGACTAATTAGTTCAAATATGCAAAAGAAATTGTGAATATTAGGTGAATGGTAGATCTCATCTTCAGGAATGTGATTCTGGTATTTAATCAATTTTGACAGGATCGTGATTTTATTTTTAATTTCCGCTGTGAAATAGTCCAGTGGGAGACAGATATCTCAAGCTCATGCCGGGTCACATCATTGAGGAGATTCTTGTTCTGATATTCTTGTTCTTGGTATGAGAACAAATGTCATAAAATCTGAACATCCAAAGTACTCCCTCACCTTCAATTGACTGTGAAGTTGATAATCACTTTTTAATCCCCCCTTTGTGAAGCAAATTTCATGCCAAGTATAGCTTTGCGATTGTGTCGGCTGAGGGAGAGAAGGGTAGTTTGGAAGTGTTTTTAAATGTAATAGGCAAGGGCCACGTATCAATAGCCAGAGAAACCACAGGTCTGGCAATGAATGCCTTACCTCATATTTCCTCATATTGTTGCTATTTCCATTTTAGTACGAATATGAATTGAGGCGCAAATCATATCCCAAATGTCGCCAGACAGAGACTGCTCCTGCTGGACCAATAATCATGTATGTTCTTCCTCCTCTCTTATCCATAATTCCATTAATCTCAAAATGTGTTTTATTTGTAATACATTTTTTTACAGCGCTATTTCTTGGAGTTTGCATGTGTAGGAGGTTCAGGTCAAAATCCCATATGGAGTGCCGGTCCAGGAATGTGCTGGTCTCTGCATCCCCCTCCGCTTCACAGCTGACTCCACATTTCGGCTCTGTATTTTGGCCGCAAGTGAGACACACGTGCACTTTTTTTGCCTGCCTGTCCGGTTATGATGTGGACTCAATAAGGAATAGCACTTAATGCAGCCCAGTCATTTTGTTTTCTCGTGGGGGATTTCACAGTTGGAACGTGCAATCTGATAGGATCTCTAGCAGGCATTAAGCCAGACTTCTTTGGGACTTGTACTGCTGCTGGAATGAAGAGGATCCCTTGGGAGACACCCTCAATGCTTTTCAGAGCAAAGCTATGGTATTTATGGTGTGTCAAATTATTACGGGTGTGGCCGTTTTGACTGTGTGGTTGCTAAATATGTCGAGATTAGCAATGAGGGTGGGGGTACCATTTTAATGAGGAGATTTCTGATTTAAAACACTACGTCTGACAGTACCCGTACTCACGCCCTGCATTTAAACCAAGCCCTTAGAAGTCACTTACACTGTTTGGTCCTCAACTCCCTTGCTTACACATGGCTTCAATCAGAGCCCACAAACAGTGGGTAGGACATGGGCCTCCTGCCTACTTAATATCTCTCTCCTGTTTTTTTTCCAAGAGACATCTCAATGGGCCTTTTATTCTGAAAGCACTGTTGGGTAATATTGTTCCTCTTATTACAGCTAGGATTGGGTTTAATCAAACTGGATTACACTTGATAATCATAATAGCATCAGTGCCCCCCTGCCTGTCTCCATCGTTAACCTTCTAACTCACAGCTCCCCCTGTGTTTTGTGTTTTGCGGTCCGTTAATTAAAGGATGCCGTACTGCAAAGCCTCCTGGGAGTTCTGCCTTGATGGAGTAGGCGACTGTTTAATGGCCTTGCTTAATGAAATCTGCTTCGTTTGCGGGACATGCTGTTGGCGTGGTTTGCCGGAATAGACCACCCTTTGTTTGAAGTTTGCGGGAATTTTTTAATCAGTATTTTTGGGTGCCCCGTTCAAGCATTTTATAATGACCTTCAAAGGTTGTGCTTTTCATAGGATACAACCTGGGATTATAATGGTATGTTGTTGCCAATTATGCTTTTAATTCACAGATTGGAGGAAAACATTTACTTTTTGATCGTGCTCTGACATTATACCCCAGATAATTAAAATGATAATGTTATGGTTATGGTAGGGATAATGTCATATAATGGAGATAATATTGCCATAGAGATTACACTGGTTATAACTGGTATGTCAGTATTGCCTCTGCCTCAAAAAGTACTGGCCCTGGAAAGGTTCTTGTGTCTGCTAATGAAGATATCAGAGTTAATTTGGATGCCATGGTGCCACTTTGACATAGCATCGCATAGTGAACTCATGCCGCCTCTGTGTCTCCCAGGTGATCAAGGCCGGGGTGGAGACCACCTGCAAGTGCCACGGTGTGTCGGGGTCCTGCACGGTCCAGACCTGCTGGCGGCAGCTGTCGCCCTTCCACGAGATCGGCAAGCAGCTGAAGCTCCGCTACGAGACGTCCCTGAAGGTGGGCAGCTCCACCAACGAGGCCACGGGGGAGGGGGAGATCTCACAGGCCCGGGCCCAGCAGCAGCCACTGCCGGGGCCCAGCGACCAGATCCCCCGCACCACAGACCTCCTCCACATCGAGGACTCACCCAGCTTCTGCCGCCCCAGCAAGTACTCCCCGGGCACGTCCGCCCGCAAGTGCTACAAGGACAAGAACTGCGACGCCATCTGCTGCGGCCGGGGCCACAACACCCAGAGCAGGGTGGTCACCCGGCCCTGCCAGTGCCAAGTGCGCTGGTGCTGCTACGTGGAATGCAAGCAGTGCACACAGAGAGAGGAGGTCTATACCTGTAAGGGGTAGCCGCCACCCCTCCCCCAGAACAGAAAAACACTATTCGCCCCCCTCATCGACTTGCGGACCGGACTGAGAAAGGGGGAAGGGGGCTATCTTGCCCTGGGAGGTTCATGAGGGAGTGGAAGAAGGCGAGGAGCTGGCCAGCGCGACGATGGAAAGCACTTTCCAAAGGCTCATTGAGGCTCACTGGTGACACCCGTTCACCGTTTTGGGGCGGAGAGTGTCCTCCGTCCAGCTCAAGGTGTGGGGATGTGGGGGTTGTCGCCTGGCAGGGGTGCTCTGCGTCGCCCCTCGCCCATGACCTGCAGTGACCGCAAGGAAAATGGCTTCGTGGGTGGCCGCTTACTCTCACGCAGTGTGCAAGTGAATAGGAACATTTAAATTCCAAAAGACTGATGTTTGGGCAAAGAAATGTTTTTTTTAATTTTTTTTTTATCAAAACCAACCCTGACTATCAAGAGCAGGGGGATAAGAGTCAAGCAACAAACCAGAGGCGATCTTGTGTATTTGAGAGAAGCTGAGACAGGGTGTAATATATATTCTACACGCACATATACACACTCACACACACCTGTGTGTATGCATATGTATGTAAATATATTTAATTATATAATATTGCTATTATATTTGCCACTTATCTAAACATCTAGAACAACCACTACCCACACAAATGTTTGGAGTTCTTTGTGTGCCTTTTTCCTACTTCTGATCGTAATTCACTTTGACAAGGCCCTTTGGACAGCAGTAAATTTGTTTCCTCTTTTGCTCTCTATGGATATAATTTATGGACCGAAGGTGTACGTGCTTTATGTGTTTTGGCTTTTTTGGTCATGAGACAAGCTACCTTTGTGACTACTCCTGTCCAAGGCAAGGAGACACAATGCAAAAAAAACACTTCCTTGGACTTCCCTTCAAATTCTGAAGGTGTAGTAGGATACAATTTTTTTTTCTTCTTGCCTTTCAATTTTTAAGGCTGTTTCTATTTTTGTCCTGAAAAGAAACATAACAGACTAATTGATCAGGGAAAGATAAACCACTATGTTCATTTGGACTCCAACCTAAACTAAGCTATGGCAAGGCTGGGAAGGGCTCAGAGACAAGGGGAAGGAATGACCTAGTTTCTCTTAACTTTCTGGACTGAAAACATGGCAATAACAACCTCTATAAAATAAGAGGGTAATTCTCCAGATACCATCTCCGCAGGATTGCCAGCTGTACCGAATGCATGCGCGCCATCAGGCTTCCGTTGTCTCGTACCCTTCACTCTGACGGGAATCCCTGTCACCCGAGCGTCACTGTGACAGCACGACACACAAGTCATATCAGTGTATGCAACTTGTATGTAATCCTTCCATAAAACAGGCCACATGCGGTTTATTTCAGCCTCATGTGGCTCCTCCCCAATATTATTGTTGTCACATATTATGTGACTGTAGCTACAAGGATACCTGAGAATGCTGTGCTGAGTCCTCAATCCATCATTTCTATGTGCAAAGGATTAGAAACGGCCTCAAAATAATTCAATAAACCAGGATATTGTCATTTTCCGTTAAGTTCCCTTAATGGATTTACATCGAACATTTTGGAAATGTTGTTATTAACATGTATTAATGTGTAAGGTATGCGAATAGAAAGTGAGTGTTTTTCTGGGGCGTGGGGAATTATGTGTGTGCATGCAGTATGTTTGTGCAGAGAATGGGGTGTTTGCCTTGTTAACTCCTTAAATTAATAGTAATTTCCAAGCACATAGCAGAGGAATTGCATCATAATTTGTTTTTGGGTTGATTTCTGCTGTTTTGCACTCAGATAATTGCCTGCCAGAAAGAGAATACCTTATCAGTTTCAAATGGCAAAAAACTCAAGAATATCCTGTGCCTTAATTTTTCAGCCTTTTTCCGAAGATGGCTTTAACAATGCCTTTATTGTATGCTCTGTCCCTAGTTACTACAGAAAATTCATTTTGGCAATGTAGGCAAATAGCCTCAATTGAATGTGTTGTTAGTAAAAGCAGAATATTGAAAATCAAAGTAGTCCATCTGAAAAAGTAGCCATGAGGTCAGGTTATTTAATTAAGCTGAAAATGAGATGGTTATTTAATCTTTTTTTGTTCTTTTTCAAAAATAATGGTTTCAAACTGATTTACTGCCAGCTTTCGAGACTCCGTACACTTGCTGTAGGGGTTTTGTATGTCTTTGGAGAGAGCAAATGCAACATCAGAGGTACCGATGTAGGTATAGATTCATTCTTTTTTCTTCACTTTAGTGGTGGGCAGTCCTCCATAAGTGACATTCTCAGAGGGAGCACATTTGACAAATGTCCATACTAGTACGTGACACACAACCTGTTGACTGAGTATCAGCACATTTCAATATTCTTTGTATACAAAACTGACTATATGACGACAAACAGAAATATAAAAAGTGTATATATATTACCATATGACAAAAATATGTAGAAACATATACATTTATATACATTAACTTCTAAAAGGCATGTGTGAATGAACTACTGAGTGAGAGACCATATATTGCAATATAGCACCATTCACGCACTGAAGCCTGGAAGCTTTCTCTTTAAAAGTATTTAAAGAGTATATATATATATATATATATATATATATATATATATATTTGTGTGTGTAGATGTATTCCCCATTTGTGCATTGTAAATAAGGTTTATTATCCTGTGGTAAAAAGACAAGGGTGAGGCATACGCTTAAAACTCACAGGCAATTTTGGAGGGGGCGGTAGATTTGACGTTGATGTTGGCTGAAAGGTTTGTGGTATGTCACTGCTGTAAAACCTCTGATTGCGAGATACTGCAGGAACTGACATCTAAAATTCCATGGACCAGTTTCCGTAAATCACACTTAAAGAAAAAAATAAATAAATCTGATGGCAAGGCAAATGTGACCATCGCCTTATCATAAACTGTGATCTAAACATCTACGGCAACATTTTCGCGTTCTCATTTGGTTCTGCGTTCTGTGACTTGCACACAAAAATATTTCCTCAAATAGGAGCTGACATTTGGTTGTATGTGCCCCTATGAGCCAAATTCCAAACATTCTGAGATGGCAAAGCAAACCAATTAAGTACCAGTAGAAAATATATACATAGAACATTGCGCACTACATGAAAACCATAATGGCTATGCACACAGCCTCAAAAAGACATGCCTTCACACCACAGTACACAGGCACAAGAGTCTCGTCAGCTGTCTGCTGTGTGCCATGTCGTTTACTAACTGAGCCATGCCTCAAGCTATGCTGTTCTGACTCCCTCGAGTGCAAATTCATGAAATAAGTGGAAACATTAAAGACTGTATGTATATACACTCTATACACACATATACATAATGTACATATATTCTGTGTGTGTATATATTTAAAGTACACGCAATAGGCACACATACATAGTTTATCATTTACAACATGTGTGAAATCTCACAAGGCTGCAAGACTCCTTTCTTTAGGATGTGAGATGGTCCCTTTAAAATATCTCTTAGCACACCCTTGACAGCATACAAGGTATCATCTGTCATCATTTTGGTTATTTCTTGTGGTCCAGAGTCAATCTAACTGCAATGTGCTTTACCCTTCCCAGTATCTCCTAGAGTACCCATTTTAAGCAAGTGTTATTCCAGTGCATTGTCAGTGAAATCACAACAAATGCTGTAATGTGTGATTAAATGAAATGAATGACACTTCAAAGTTAGCAGGAGAGTTAACTTTGATTGGTTTGATTGAGCCTGGTCCTTTCAGATTTAACCCAAATGTTATACAGCTAGTGAGACCATTGAACTGAAATTTGGATGGTTTTGTCCGTCAGACCGTCCTGAGAAGTGTATCTCTGGATCATGTTTGATATGTTTATTTTGTAGGGACAAAGGAAAACAGAAAAGTGAGTTAAATTATTTTTTTAAATATTATGAGCATGTGTTCAATGTAAATACTGTAAAGTCAAGATCGTTGTTATAGCCTTTATTTTTTACTGTGGCTTGCGTTAGGCCTTAGGGGGAATTAGACTCTTTGGGTGGAAATTTTGGCAGAGGCAGTATAGACTTCTTATTAAAAAACAATTATTGCACCTCTTTTTAGACTCTTGTTTTCCAAAAAAAACATAATTTTCTGTCACTTGAGCACAAAACAAATCCTAACAAATGTAGTCACCCATTGTTATTCTTTTCTTCAATCCAACAATGGATTAGAATAAGAATAAGAAGAACTTTTGTATATGACACAGAAATCTAATTCATAATGGAGGAAATAACACTGTCATACTTAAATTTTACAAATAATGCTGATTGCTTGCTGCTCTGAAGAAAGCAGTGCATTATTTGTCAGAAGAAAAAACCCTTCAGACAAAGCACACTTAAAGAATCTGAAAAGGAATTGTGTAAATCACAAATCTTACAATTAGCCATATTGACGTAAAATGGTAACATTAACTGGGTACCATATGTTTCAAGGCTCATGGCAGGCAGTTTTATAAAAAGACAATACAATCAGTTGAATGTGACATTATTTGGGGTTACCTTAACCAAGGTCACCTGTATTAGGGTTTGTATTGTGCTGCCTTTGTTTTAAATAAACTTCCATCATCCTTTGATGGGGATGTAATACTAACAACAGAGGTTGGCTTCTTCCTCTTTTTCATGTCTTATGGGAACCTAAGTTATTTTCTTCTACCTCATGTGTATAGCTTGTAGGTATAAACTGATTCTGAATGACTGGTAAGAATGTATTTAAGTTATTTAACATCTTTGTATAACAAAGGCAAGAAAATCTGGAAATAATAAATGAATTTTTAAATTATCTGGCCCTGATATTGTTTGTGATTGTGTCATGTCTGGATGTTGATCCTCAAATTCAAAAAAGATTCTCAGACATAGCTTTGAAATGTGCCGATGCTTATGGATCTAGCTGTAGCCCACCCATTATAGGATTCATTAAACTTCACTGACCCATCTGTAGTTGTAATATCAGGAACATCCCAAATAAACAATACACAATCACAATTTCTATTTGCATTTTACACAGAAAGGAAAAAATCCCAGTGAGGAAAAAATAATCGATTCAAATCCACCCTGTATCATACCAACACATATTCCTTTGGCCTCATAAGTAAAAATAAATGGAGAGAATGCATTTTTTGTGTTCTTGAGGGTTTTCCAGGCTTTAGTGAGTGCAATAGGAAAAGCAAAGGCTGCATTCCCAATCTATAAAGAAAGAAATCCTCACTCTCATAACACTAAAAAAAGACCTCCGTAATTGATTGTGAAAACAAAACACAATTTGGATTACATCTGTTTTAATACCTCAGACATTACGGCGAAAGCCCACCATATCCCCTACACGTGTTGCAGAATTACCCGTATTAAAGCAGAAGCCCCCCGTGTTATTCGCCACCCCCTCCCCTTCCCCCAACTCCCACTCCCTGTGGCCTCCGCAACCGAGTGGCCCGAAAGTTCCCAGCGCGCCTCACCCCTCCTAACTTCCTGCCCTGTGCCAGGCTCTAATACGAGCCGTAACTTTGCGGTGCGCTGTAATCCGGCAGCGTTTTGACAGCTGTTACCATAGAGGAAGTGGGTGCAACTGGAGCACGGGCTGTAAAAAACACGCGCCCTCTTTCCCTCCTTCAGTCTCCGTCTTCGGCCTTGCCACGCCACGCTGTACAATAGGCCGAGGCGGTCCAGCGCGGGGGGAATTGTGAGACAATTTGTGCGCCGGAGCCTAGAACTGCTGAAAGCAGCACAAAAAATAACAGGCAGAGTTCTATGCCACCACCTGCCCCCCTCCCCCCACCGCAGGACCAGAGGATGTTATTGCTTATTCTTTGCATAGGTTTTGCTGCTGAAACTTTTTGGCTTGAACATTACTGCTGGGGGGTTAGTTCAGTGGAAGCTGTTGAGATGGAGGGGCTGGAAGAGAAGGACCAGTCTGAGTTCATTCAAAGGCCTGCAGGTGCATCTGTAGTCTGGGTGGTTTTATGCCATTCTACAGGCCGCTATCGCTATCGCTTCCTGGCCCACAGAACATTGCAGGAAGATTCCTGAGGAGCATTCAGACAACGTGCAATGAATAACTATCATTCTCTCTGGCAGAGAATGCTCTGACAGTCACAAATGAAGCCAGTGGGGGTGGATTTTATGCTTATGCATCCCGTTGAGCTCCCCTGCTTTTAAATTAATTCAAAATCTTTGGTGCATGTCATGGCCACTGGACTGAATGATCATTTTTCATCCAGCTCTTTCAGGAGCAAACCATTGAAAGCCAATGCTTATTTATTGAGTATTGGACAAATGACATGCCCTTCCTTGTTTATATGAGTGGGATTTACATTATTATGACTGATATTATTATGATATTCCCGTTCTGAAATTATACGAACCTATAAACATGGCATTTTACTTGTATTCTGCCCCAGTCAATAAATTCAACCCAATTTGTCCCATCCCTTTCCCACTAAAAACTCGGAAAATGTTTTACAGCTTATTAAACACGGGGTCAACACAAATTCACACAGAACTAGTAAACATTAAGCCACAGAAGAGTGCTTTACTTTTTGCGGCTTAGTCCAGTGACTGGCCGCCAGGGGCCAGTCATCTTATTTACAGTTGTCCGTCTTCTCCAGAATTTTGTGTGAGGTCATATATTATCCCTCACAGGGCAGGGAAACTGGAAACATGGTGGGAAGGGGGAGAGTTTCCGTTTTCTGGCTTCTCAGTCAGAGGCAGGCAGGGTTCACAGCTTGTCCATCTCATGGGCCCGGACAGCGGTCAGTGTGCTTAGCAGATGTGGCTCTGGACAGCATGTGCTGCTCCATTGGGATTTCATGAAAGGCCCTTTTGTCAAAGACACTTTTCTCATGAGAAACCATCAGCAAGGAATCACAAATCAGGGTTATCACAATGGATATTTAAGTGCAGTGAATACCTTGCCTACCTCATAGATTTTCTATGGTACCCCAATTTTGCTGCACCACATACTGTGCAGGTGGTGTCACCCTGGTTTATTTATATACTATACTGTATATGCAATAAGTTAATCCTGAATCAGAAGGGTTTACCTACATTTTCCTGCCAGACACAATGACAGAAGAACCAATCGCATCCCAAAACAAGTGTCTTTAATAGACAAAATCAAACAGGCAGTGGTTGAAAACTGACAAACAAGAACAATAAAGGTAGTGAAGTTTGTAGTAGAATACACAAACAGCAGGCAGAAAAATGCTGGAGAGTATGGTCAGGACACATAACAATCTGGCAAAGAAACAGGGAAACTGGGTGGGTATAAATACACTGACAAATTAACTGAGATGCCTAACAGGTGCGAGTGCAGGGAAACAGGTAACGAGACACAGGTGAGTGAAACACGAAAGGACAAGAAACACAAAAACAAAGGCAGGAAACAGAAAATGCTTGGACACTGGAGCACGGAGTGTGACATTTTCCATTGACTTCTCTGGACTAGTGCCAACGTTCCAGTGCAGCTATTCGACCAGGCAGCAGATCGCAATGCTTCCGATTGCAGGTTTCGTCCAAAAAGGAAATGTTTGTGGTGCTGTCACAACACAAAGAGGAACTCAAACAAACACAAATTGAGCACCCACTGTGCAAACAAGTTCCCTCACAGCCCTACGCCACCTGTATATCTTTCCTCGCCGGAAGAGAGACCTGTCCGTCATTTTCATTTTTTTGCCAAGTTCCTCTTGGAAAGTGTGAGAGCTGCCTATGTCCTGCATACACTCTGCTCCCGCCTCCCCCAACCCAAACCACCACCCACCCAAAACCCTGAAGCCCTGCCCACTCATTGCACTGTTTACCTCTGTTTTTGATTGTTGTTAAGTACCTGTCATGGTTCCCGGTTGTTCCCTGTGCCTGGAAAAACATGTGAGCTCAGAATTTTTCAAGGCGAGAATAAAATTAAATAGGCCAGGTGGTCGAAAAATTCTTAGGTGTTCTGCAAGTATCAGAGGTGTAGACAAGGATCACTTTGTGCACTTTGTCTATTCACAATATATGGAAACTGGACTGGAGTCTATTTGGGTGTTAGATTTGAAGATTTTGAAAAGCAAGACTCAATGTAAGTCTAAAGACACTTTCTACGAGGTGGCTTACCTTTCTGCAGAGAAATGAAAGTGACCAAGAAGTGTAATAATGACCAATAATGATGCTTGTCAATGTTTATTTTGTTAAGACTGCCAAATTCATAATATGTAAGGTACTAAAATATGTGAACACTTATAAATTCAGTGCTACGTTTTTTAATTTAAAACATGCTTAGTTTGAATCAATGACGTCTGCTTCATTGAGTGCACAAAAGTGGGTTTGAATGCTCACAGGCAGCCATTGACCAAACCTTCATATTCCATCCAAGAAGGCTTCACAGAGGGTGTCAAATCCCAGAACGTTCCTAGTGCCAAAGTCAACATTTTCCTTCCCGACAAAAAGCAATCATAACAAGTAAACAAATGAATGTATAGATAATAATGTAATACTTTTTTTTTTTTCTTTCATTCCCGTACATACTTGTGTGGTGAGGATAGCCCTGGAGATCACATAGGTTCCTTCAGAGATGGAATATACATCGATGCAGAGGTGTGCTGAAGCCGCAGATTTTGGCAGAGCCTTGAGTGCTCGCATTTGCACCTAGGGGACAGGTGCACTTGCCAGGAGAGGCGCAGGGTTCGTAACGTTTTATTTTAAAAAGGAAATACCTTCAGTTACTCCATTATTCATTAAGGCCCTAGAGGAACAGACTGCTCTGAAGACTATAGCAGAGAGACAGATGGGAGATTGGAATGAAATGGCTCTTCCTTCCTTCCTTAGTCACGTGGTCATGCATGAATATGCACATTTATATAATGTGAAATGCTTACCTTGCTATATTATATCTATTCTTAATATTTCTGGATATAGGGTCCTGAGACAAAAACAAAGCAATCTACATCATGGATTTAAGGGCCATATTATCCGCCCGGCCTTTGGTGAGTTGTGTGCTGGCGTGCTATTGATTTCAAATTTTCCCGACGATCCAGATGTTGAAGCAGCTCATTGCCATTTTGGTTTAGCTCATTGCAATTTTCCAGTCAGACAGGTCTGCATTTCACCCTTTCACCATGAACCTGCTTAACCCAGTTCTAAGGCACGAGTTGCAGCACAGTCTATGGCATTGCTTATTTCTATTTTTTCCATTGTATTTGTAGAAACTACAGAAATTGCCAATCCAACCTGTGCAATATCCATGGATCTTAATGGTGAAAAATGGTTCATTGGATATGAATGAATCAAGGTGCACTACACCCACTGATAATATAATGAGCATAATCCAGCCAATTTTCCACCTGCGCCATCTGATATGTGATCTGTGCGGCCCTCGCTTGACTTTGGAAAATGGCAAGATTCAGTAGCCACGGCCAGTGCGCCACGCAGCTCGCCAGGTGTCTGCACCAATGTGCCATGTGAAGCTGATTCTGGAAAATATGGCCCTAAATATTACATTGTCTGGTTCAAAGGGACCTGTATTTATTGGGGCTCCTGAACCCGAGCTTGAGGGAATCAATGCTCTGCTTGGGTGGTTGAATCTGATTCCATTGCAAGGTAATGTAACAGCTCTTGGCTGAGAGCCTGGGACAAGTTGTAACACTTGTGCACAGACACACACACACTGTACATGTACATACAGTACATAACAGGGGCATAACACATTTTCAGTCATACAAGTCATCCTTGAAAACATCATCTCAGGGAATTACTGACACCCTTACCACTATCCACTTTAGCACATTGTGTGTTTAGAGATGCTCTTACAAACTAGCATACCACGGTTGGCAGCTAGGATACCCCGAGTACAACAATACAATAGCTAATACAAAAATTCTCCTCTGTCCTCTCTCATTAACAATGCTTTTTTGCCTGCAGAATACTGCTCACTGGGTGTTTTTTTGTTTTTCACACAATTCTCGGCAAACTCAGCAGTTTCTGAAAAACAGCTGAACCTCTTGACCATGTCTGCATGCTTTTATGCATTTAGATGCTGGCACATGATTGGCTTATTAAATATTTGCATTAACAAGCTGGTGTACAGGTCAAGCTAATAAAGTGCTCAGTGAGTGTATATTATATTACAAATATTATTCACAAACTGTATATACACAATTATCCAGCACATCAATATTACTTTGGTCTGGTAAATATTGTGCTGAATTGCAGTAATGACATGGATCAAATGGCTCTTTGGGAAATGTATGTAAGTTTAGAAAATGGCTCTTTGGAACAACACACTAATTAACATAGAATTAACATGGCAGCGTTCAACTGCCAGCTTCCTCTGTGATTTCTATTTCTATACACATCCCGTTTCATATTGCATCCTTAAATGCTCAAACCTGAAAAATACACTCTTTATAGAAACTTTGTACAGGTAAAGAGGCATTAACACAATGGCTGTAAGTAAACGGGCCATGTGAAAGAAAGACTAAAATGCTGTCTATCTGATACAGGCCTGTTCCCAGCATGAGTAATATGAGTATTACTGGACCAATATACAGTATATCAAATGGACATTTTCAGTTTGGGGGAAGAATGGGGAGGTGAATAAAGAAACAACGAACATGTGGTTAAGCCTTCTTTCTAGCCACAGTGGCCTATTAATTGGATGACTGTTCACATTTAGAAAAAGAAAAAAAAGATAATTACAGACTGCAGCAAATGCTCTTGATTTATGGAAATGAAATACATAAAACAGTTCTCTTGAAAGCAAAACTGAAATCAGCCAAATGCTAATGGTTGATGGAGGTCTAATGATATTTTGACCATGTGGTCTTTGTAAAGTTGGTTAATTATCCCCTGGGCTTAATCCTGAAGTCGTACCATATACTCATACTATATAACAAATGTGATCACAACATTTATTCACATTATTAATTGTGAATTTCTGCAGGATTTATTTAATAATATTTGCTGAAAAAAGTTAAACAGCAATTGATCACTCTCAAAAAGACTTGATTTGAACCTGCTAAGTAGCTTAGTCTGTAAAAGCACTATTCCCTCAGCATGCAGACAGAACTCTAGTCTAGTCATTGCAAGTTAGAGTATGGACTATGTCTTTAGCTGACTGTGTGCCCACAGTGGTCTCATCTCACCAGGTAAGGTGTATTATGTAAGCTATGGTTCCTTGGTCTATTTCTACTTGCTTGGTTATCCAATTACAGGGTACTAGATTTTCCTCAGTGAAAGCTGCCATAGCTCGAATCAGTGTTAGTTCTCCCTTAGGTCCAGTTGTGACAAGTACTGCAGTCTGAAGAACAATCACAAACTGACAGGTACATGCTGAAGTATTGCCAAATTCAAAATATATTTTGCATGCTCATTTTCAAGCATACAACCTAACAACTGTAGTCATACAGTAATTAAACTATGAGTGAACCTCAACTTTCCATGGTATCACTCTGCAGAGTCAAATCAACTGCTGATAGCAGGCCCCTATATTAATGTGATCCTCTGATGACTTCCTGAGCATTTGTGCTTTGCTGGATATCTGCATCACGGGTGACCCATAAGCTGGCCGTTAGTCCTTATGTTGACTGAGGAAAAAAGGTTTTTGAGTTGAGTTTTTTCTACACCATCTTGAAACAACAGCGTGCTGCTTGTAAATCAGTGTGGGTTTGCTCGTCAAGTCTCTAGTGTTCAGAGAAACTTCCTTCCTTCCCAGGAAGGTGTGGGACTCGGATCGGTAATGTTACACCAGCGTTCCCAGGGAAACTGAAATGTGCTGCAGAGAACTTTGTCGAGGCGTTGCGGTTTTGCAGGGGATTTTTATTCCTGAGATTTTGAGAAACCATAGTTCAGAAGTAGCATTCATATTTTACCTTCTCAAATGATCAAATATTCATTTAAGTTAAAAGTAATTTAATCAGTTCTGGGATAGGCAACTCTGGTCCTGGAGTGCCAGTCTAGTTTATGGTTTTTGTTCCACCTGAGCTTGATATGCAGGTGCAAATGCATGTTTTGCAAGTGCAAAACATTAAAAGACGTTCAGCCCAGTGGTCCAGTAGTGCAAAACACTAACAAACACTTGCACTTGCAAAAAGGACCACTTTTTTTTGTATGATGCATCTGCACTCCAGGGCTGAACGTTTTTGTATTTGTATTCGAGTTTTGCACTTCAGGGCTGCACATAAAGCTAGTTAAATAAATATCTGTACAGCACACTATGTAGCAAATTCTCTTAACTGCCATGATATTCAGGAAGCTACTGTAATGGTAACCTGTTTAACCAAAGCAAGCTGCAGTACATAGACTAGGCGTTCTGCTAAATTGCTGAACTCATTCATTATTACTCATCACAGAATGGTTTGAAACATGCCTTTAAACTGGTTTCGCTTCTAAATTTTCAAGAGCAAAAGGGAATAGCTGTTATAGTATATCCACCTCTTGTAAAAGCAGGACTGAATGTACAGGTCTGTGTCTCCAAACAAAGATGAATCCCTTGAAAATGATGTTGCCCCACCTATTCACAACATTCACTGCAATGTCCTAGCCATCGTACATCTGACAAGGTGTAATTATTGCAGTCAGTGTTTCACTGAGTGCAAAAGCAAAAACAAGGACAGAACAATATATAATCTATAGTTACACGTATGCCATTATAACCTTGGAGAGCTACTGGGTCTCCTGGTTTTTGTTTTCACCTTAAAATCAGCACCCCTTTGAGACCCAGGTAACTGCATAATTGATTAATTGAGTGCAGAGTAACAATGAAAACCAAGAGAATAATTTGCGTTGGAAGTACACTTTGTAAATAGTAAACCAACAAGGCAATGTAAAGCATTTTTCCCACAAAATAAAATTTACTCAAGTAATAAAATCCGTTCTGCATGTACATTCATGTCAAAATATGTTGCCAATGTACTTAGTTAGCTCTGCACAAGAAATATTTGGGAAATAAGGTGAATAATCAAACCTAAGGGGACACCCAAAACAAACAAACTGTGTCCTTTTGCAGTTAAGCTGTGTATCAAGGGATAGGTATATTTTTGGAAATAGCATTTCATATCTTTCCAGTCAATCAATAGAAGACTAGATTGTACACTCAGCATCACAAACTGGTCTGTTGTTGTTACAAATAACACAATGCTGATTAACAATCATAATCACATTTTTCGTTTTTATGCTGATTGTGAGTGTAAATTTTAGCATGCTGGTTGCATTAAACCTAAGAAAAATATAACATGCCCCCCACCATAATCACCAGCAGGCAAAGCTAAACCAACATATGATATAAATATGTACTTTGTGTTGTTCTTCTGTAGGTTACTTTTTTGTATTTTATGATAAGCTTTTGTACTATATGTGCAATGTTACAATTACAAATAGTTACCGTTTTACTAATTCTCAAGACTCATGATGTGTCATGACTTCACGTGTGCTCACACTGTAAACACTCACTCCCCCCTTTCCTCCCAGTAAGTCATCCAACCCTTCAAATGCAAATAAGCCCCCACACTACTCCTAGGAGCAATGGGAATGATTTTCCAGACATCAAGAGCCATTATTCCTCCAGCCAATTCTATCCTGGGATAGCTTGTCAGTCACATCTGACATCTATCAATTTCTAAAAGTGGATCTTGTGCTGAGAATGTATGCAAAAGTGAAAAAAGCTGATTTCTCAGAGCTGTATAATGTTCTATTTAACATTACGGCCAAAGCATTTAGTAAGTGAAACCTAATTTTTTAGCTCTGAATCTGTACTTTACATTCTTGTGATAAAATAAAAAAGCTAATTTTGCGAATGTGTTCCGCAAACATGTGTTCGGTCACATATTAAGGACGCTTTCACAAATGTGAGCCTCGGCTCTCCGTCAGGAACCTGGGTGTTAGTTATAGCCTGGAGGAACAGTAAGACTGGGAGATAGGTGACAGGGGTTAGGCAGAAGTGAAAATAACCAGATGGGGCAGAATCTTGAAGGAATAATTATTGAATGAACTGGAAGGCGTAGAAAATCTCATGGGATATTTCTCAGCCCCAGAAGATCAGTCCCACAACTGCCAGATGTTGCACACTCAAGTGGGGAAAAAGACCCAAGGCCCATCTGGAAGAAGCAAAGATGTTACGGATACAGATTTACAGTATATAGGGTTAGCCAGGATGAATATCTTTGGTTTTTAAGCATCATGCAAAACTCAATTTTCTTTACTTTTTAATCGCTTTCAGGAATACATTAACTAGACTATTAACAAAATTAATATAGTGTCATCAGTTGATTTTGTTTATAATCAAATTAATTATTCCATCATAGTGCTCAGAGCTACTCTACACTACAACAAAACTGGTTCATGGCTAAAATGAAACCATATTCTCAGAAAACAAAGCATAGCAACATATTTAAAAATAATAATGTTGCATTTATTGTTGGAAAGAATTGTACTCAATTACGTTTTGGTCTCTGTGTGACTAAACAGTTTATTACCTTGTTTCTAAATCTCTATCCCCCTGGCCGAATAAGGATTTCGAAAAACAAAAAGTCCTGGAGGAAACATTAGTCCCAAATGTTTTCTGAGCAGGACTGTTTGTGGAGAATCTGTACATTGGATCATCTCACAGATTTCATAGAGGAGTTCTTCCCTCTGGCTTCATGGGTGCGTGCAAGTTTTGGTATCCAATTGATACATAGATATATGATGGTAATGCAATTTACAGGCACAAAATTAGAATTTTGAACATTAGATTGGCAGATTGTTTATTTCATATCAGGTGGCCAATGTTATCTGCTTATAGTTGCTGCATAGAAATTTACAGAAACGGCTGCAAAACTTTCAATCCAAAACTTTCAATCCAATAATATGATAATTCTTTCCATTAAAGCTGGGCAATGCCCAATTGGCTATACTGCAGAGCGGGTAGGTTCCAGAGGGCACTTCACCATTCAGTTGGAGAAAAAACATGCCAGAATATGTTCTCAGAACAAACTAAACGTTGGCACGTGATCTAAACATATAGCTCCTGTTCTGATTACTTTAATTACTATGGAATATTCTCTCCTCTTTGAAGCTTCAAATGTACATCTAGCATGTCTAGCTGAGCCAATTGTTACAAGATTAACTCTGGCATAACAAAAAGAGAAAGATAAGGCACATAATATGATTGATGGCACTTAACAAGGCATGGGAAATTGTGAAACACAATGCCGTGTTTCAAAATGGGTGACTGAATGTGAAATATCGTGCAGTTGTAGCAGGGTTATCGTGAAAATGCTCCCTGATGACGTAACCCTGAAATTGAAATTCTTTTGCTGACTGGTAATGCATTCGTCCAACAAATCTTTGGACGAGTGAGAGGCTGGGGTTCAAATCCTACCTCGGACTCAGGCACTCCCTCTCTCTCATTGGTGCTGCGACCTGGATCTGGGTGGGTCGTAAAGAAAAAAGTGGTTGCTGCAGAGCCTACAAGGAAAGTACAGCCACTGACATCAAAAGGGACCAGGGCAAATTAAAAATCCAGGAAAGATTGCGTAACACTGATGGTTATGGCCAATGCAAGCAGCAACTTTTACTTTCGCTTACCACTGGCGTTCATCCAAGAGAACTTTACAAAGTTTACAATTTAGCCTATTGTTGATTATTTGACAGTAGTTAGCAAACATTTAAATACCATTGAGGTTGGTTTATTATGACTCAAAACAAACTGAACTGAAACATTTTATTTGGTGAAATTGGTGTATTTCAACATGAGAAAATGTCAGTGTTCTGAACGCCCTTTATGCCCGATGTGTTTGGTTCTCTGAGATTCTACTGTAAGTGAAAACAACTCTTTATTTTATAAGTGAGTGTTACTTGGTAATGTCTCTATCTGACTGTATCTCATCATCCCTCCTAGATCTGTCTTTCACTTGTGTCCTTACTTTGAGTCTTTCCTTTCGTAACTTCTCTCCTCCCACATTATCTAGCTCTCTTCCTCCCTCTGTCGATCTCTTTCCCTGATTCCCCCCCCCCCCCCCCCCCCAGCCCCGTGTGTGTGTGTGTGTGTGTGTGTGTGTGTGCGCGCGTGCGTGTGTGTGTGTGAGAGAGAGAGACTGTGTGTTGTGGGGGCCCAGTGTGTTTCTGTTGCTCCTGGGAAAGTGCGCTCTGTCCTGCCTTCACATCGCACATTCCCCAGGTCAGAGGCGCCGGAGCCCACCACCGTGCCATGTGTCTTAATCACATAATCACAGCCTAATCCACGGGACAGCTGCTGGAATCACAACCACACAAATTAAACATGATCTAGAGACTGTCGCTACTTGTCTATTCTGTCTACCTAAAGCCCAGTCCATCAGGCTGGGTGTTCAAGAATTTCCAGGACCAAAAGCCTTGTTTGAAAGATAATAAATAAGACCTTGGTGGCTGTGGACCCACAACATGTGCAAAGAATCAATAGTTAAAGTATGGAAAGACGTTATTGACTCCATCATGACAGAAATATTTTCATGGCATTTTGAAAAGTTCCACAGTTCCACATTGGTTTGTAAATATTTTTGTTGGGTCACACAGTTTACAAGGCAGTAAACACTTAGCAGATGCTTGGAACGCAGATGCAAGGAAATTAAACCTCAGAATAATTTGTAACATGTGACAACAATAAATAACAATAAAACTGAAACTCCTTCACATATTGTAGGTGCAAATGCAGGAAATGTTCACGTGCCTGGAAAGAGCCCGGCCCGGCTGTGGAAAACAGAAAGTGTGTGATGTTTGGAATGACAAGCGTCATGGCACCAGGGCATCCCTGGTGGCCGGCAGGGCTCACGGCGCATTGTCGCACAGCTGAGAATGGCGCGTGTGGAAAGGGAGGTCGCCGGCTCCAGACAGAGACATGCTGTCTGTGTCGACACATCACAAGCCATAACCCAGGCGGAAAAGAATGATAACGAAAGAGCCACCCTGCTTATTTTCTCAGGGTCCCTTGGGATACTGCCATTGCTGGGGATATATGAGGATTCCCTGTGGCGCATGCATTTCATATTGGCCGGCACCATATTGACTTAAAGGATCTGAAGAAATTAACCTGGAGCAAATGATAAAATATTTTACTGGAAATGTGAACACTCATTTGAAGACACACGCACGGACCCAAAGAGTACCCCCGCAACCCCACCCCACCCGCCCACCGCCACACACATGCATAGCAATGTAATCCTTGTATTCATACTGAAAACAGTGGGAAATACCAGTGAATTTTCCTGACGCAATTTGAATCATACTCCACCCTGTTAAGGAGAAAAAGTTAAAAAAGTAAACAGGACCAACTGCGCTGGACTAAATAAAGTGCGTTATAAGCTGACAGACAATCCCAAACAAATATGGCATGTTGGTTATTTTTAATAACCATGACACCAATTGCTCATACTAATACACAAATTAGAGTATTAATTCATTTTTATTTATTTTTACTGAATCATTGAAGAAGGGGATAATTAAAAGTAAAACATGTGCATGCAATGCCTGCTATTTCCCCAGTGGAAATCCCCTTCAAGAATAATGGCAGAATGCAATAAGTACATAACTGTAACTTTGTACATTATGATCTCCTGTGTTTGACATACTCTGTTTCTGGAGTAGTATTTTAATAAAGCTAGATCAATGTTTAAATACAGAAATAAAGCAAAAGACTTTCCTCCTGAATTTGCACATGTGGATGGCGTTCTGAAGGTTTTTTTTTGTGTTCCAGTTTGTGCTCCAGTTAACAAAAATCACACCATCGTCATCAACATCACTATCAGTATTCAACTCAACTGAACAAATTATTTATAAATTCAAAATAAGCAAAATAAGTATAGCCTTTTGAGACTCTTGCTTAAGCCTGGGTAATTCTGTTAGAGAAAGACATTCTGTACTGCAGGCGCCTTCAGGGGTAGGTTGAAGCGTAACCATTGTGCTCACTAAGTGAAAGGTGTATTGGCTATGACAGGGGGATTGTGATGTGCAGTTGCGCTCAGTAGGAATCTGTAAATTGAAAGGCTTAAGGGCCGGATAGAGAAGCAATGGACTGCCCAAAAATGTGTTTGAGGTGAACAAATTTACTAGGGCCCTAATGCTTATGGGAAAGCCCCACTCCCACTGTGGAAAAGTGTTGACTCAACATGTAATGCAGTTTTAATTGAGACAGGCTTATGACAAGGGGATTCAATGGAGAGGCACACAAGGGATAGAGTTGCTTTAGTTGTTTCCTTTGCTGTTATTATTTTTTACCCAGGGGTTCTCGCATTCATATATTTGCAGTTAGAGTTTTCTTGCTTTTTTAGTTGTAGTACACTCATTCATATGTAATCAGACGTCATCACCACCCTTCAACTATCTGCCGATTATTTTCAGTTATGCATATGCACAGTTCACCTTCTCTCTTTGATTAAACAAATTAATAATTTTTTATGAGCTATTCCTTTTCTGTGATGATTCAACAAATATACTTAATCTACCAATCTTATACTTCTCAAAAAAAGATTTATGAAATGTGGTTTTTGCTTTGCTTCTGTTCTATCTGCATATAGCTAATATTCCTTACTATTAAGATCATGGTCACGTATGCTTATGTTTCTTTTATGGTTAACGTGTTACTATTTCACCAAAATAAGCAAGTTGCAGTTTTAGTGAGTAATTGAGAAGTGAGATATTGGGAAACTGAGAGAAGAATATCTTCGAGGAAAAGGGCTACGGTGAGACGCTTCGCACGTAATCTCATGCACAAATGCAAGATGGTTTGCCTTAGTGAGATTCCCACCCTCGCTGGTTTTGTGTGCAGTGTTTGCCCACCAAATTAAATCCGGCATGGTAGGGGGAAAATGTGGGGGTCGGAGCGTGTTTAACAGAAAAGCACTTACAAATCGGTCACCGAGAACTCACATGAGTGAGGCTTGAGAACTGAATGGAAGGCTGTGATGAAGGGGAGACATTTAAAAAAAAGGAAAAGAAGAAAGAAAGGCGGAGAACTACATCTTGTGTGAATTTGGTCATTTGTTGGCTGAATTTTGCTCCTTGAGATTAGGGCAAAATAGTTAATCCATTGACTTTGCAGCAGTTAGCCGGCTGGCATGGGTTCAACTCGGACTTAAGTCACAATTGGAAAGAGGGACGGATATTGAGAGGAGAGGGTGGGAAAGTTGAAATGCTTCTTTTAAGTGACAATAAGTAGGGCTTTGCGGATCAGGTCTGTTGAGGAAATTGAAACTGAGGTCTGCGGTAGGTTTGCCGGAGTGCCCCCTGGGCCCTTTCCTGGCCCATTCCATCAGCAGCCAGTGGAACAGGAGGGTGAATATTGGATTCTAGGAAAAATACCTTTCTCTAAAAATACATACAATAAGTATGCCCTCTGGAGGAATGAACGGAATTATATCTGTTATTAAACATTTGATGAGAATTGGTAGAAATATGCTCGTACGAACAAAGTTTGTGTTGTACCAAGGACCCCCCATTCCAAAACCATAACCAGTTTATACACATTTCCTGCACCTAACCAAATACTGTAATAACAAATTTCATAACAAAAATAAGATATAACATTTCTCCATCAGCTTATCAGCTTTTTCATCTTCTTTCTGTATCTTTTATTATCTTAGATTATTTTAGCTCTTCCCAGCAGAAAGCCAAAGGGCATCATGACTACCCGGCTCTTTAATCACAAAAAACTGCAGAGCTAACTTCCTCTTTATTGATTTCCATGAAATCAGAAGGTTTATATGGAAATGTTGATTAGTTCTATGAAATCTTTATTAAATATTATATTTGAAAATGTATAGGTTCAGACTGAATATTCATATCGATGTTATGTTATTTTACAAAACATACGTGTGCTGGTGCAATACCATAATTTTCTGAGGACATGTAATTTTGCCAGTTAAAACATTCCTGTGAGTGAGTGTCATTTTACCATCTCTAAGTACATTTCCCCACTCTTTGGGAAGTGGTATCACAGACAACAGAGGTACTATTATATTAAAGTTTGAATTTGCAATAGAGAATGCACTGACATTTTGTTTCTTTGAGCTTCACATGTAGAGATGATGGGTGACTGGAAAAGGTATGTTCTTCAGGGAATATTTTAGGTGTAACAGCTGATAAAAGTCACTTCCTGAAAATGCTATACTGTCGTATTTTCTGTTGTTTACCTTTATTACGGTAAACATATTTGTGTATTCTATTTCACTGGTAAATCCCCTACTTCAAAACAGAAATAGATATAGGCCAACTGGATCTGACTGGAAAAAAAGATTGATTGATTTTATAAACTTCTCACAGTTTTAGAAATAATCAGAGCTGGAATTTAATTGACAGACAGCATATCAGTGGCAACTTTTTCCTGTGCCAAGCCAGGACGGCTTGTCATAACATCAGACTTTGACTTTACCAAAACAAAGTTATGAGACAAGGCGCAGCAATCTCAAGAAATTTTTTTTGTCAAAACAAAGCATCCCACTCCCTTTCCACCGCGGTGCCAACGCACTGACAAACGGTGTCGTCGTTCGCACTGGGCACGCCTTCGCCATGACTCGCAGCCTCGTCTGCGGGGAGCCTGGGAACAAGGGGGCGCATTGTCAGACGCGTGGGCCCCACAGACGGAATGAGAGGGAATCTCAGGGACGTGTCGAAACAGGACGGCACGCATGCGGCGGTGCCGGACCACGCCACATTCCTGCTGTTGGTTGCTCTTGTTTTGCTTTGAAATTATTTTGGTTACGTTTGCGGAGCTGATGAGAGAGGGCGGATGGAGCGAGCCCCGCGGGGCTGTTTACAGAGCTGCCGCCACGTCGTGATTGTCCTCCACGCTTGACTTATTGAATTATGGAGACGCTGTCGACAGCTGGGACACGCCGCTGTCTCTGTGCACACTCCAGCGGCATTCACTACCCTCAACACCGCGCTCAGGCCCTGTCATTCACCTGCACTCAGGGCCGGCTTGCATCATCGTTGCTTTGTGTTGTAGAGCTATATGGAATAACTGTTTGCCATTCATCATGTTCTCTGCTTATTAACAGGGTGACCCTGAGAACTTTTTATTTTTTATTTTACAACTCCAATTACCATGTTTCTTTAATTAACTCAGTCATTTTAAGTGGTCCACTCCTTCAATTTACTATGATTATGTTGTCTGTGGCTCAATGGATCCTTTCTATGAGATAATTACTATTTTTTAACCATTATGTGTGCTCTAAATTTAAATGAATCCCTGGTAAAATGACGGACACGGTTCCAATTGATGTTATTGGATCTGTGCTTGCTCAAACAAATAGATGCGAGCAATACAAGTGTTTTACTGTATGCATTTGCAGACAACTTGCCACCAAGACCCTGTTTTAGAGTCAAAATAATTGTGCAAGGACAACTGGGGTGAGCAATGGTTGAAATGTGAACTAGTACAACAGAGCAGATGAATCTTGGCATGAATATCTCAAAAATATCTTGGCTTATCTGATGTGCAAAAAGTCATGTTTCGCAACTAAACACACAACATTTTTGTACACTGTAAACTGCGCTCAATAACTATTTTGGCGTGGTTCCACAGTTCCTTGAGTTGCATCAATACTTTTGTCAATCAGTTGTTAATATGGCATGGATACCATTAGCAGCTGTTGCGTAAAAAAGCAGCACTAAACTCTGCTCTGCATTTTTCCTGGATTTTGGGATCAAATGGGTGCCAATATACTGGAGGCATTACAGGTGCCGTAGTGAAAGCATTTGGATTCAAAGCCAATATACCAAATACCATTTGCACTAGTAATTGTGGAACATTATAAAGTGACAACTACAGTTGCAACATTCAGTCAAGAGAAATCTTCACCCACATAAAACAAGGTCCAAAGACTGATCAAATATAACAACATCTTCACAATAGAATTGTATTGTAACTGTATGATTCAATAAAAAACATCAATTGTAACAAAGAAAAGAAAGATTTTAAAATTTTTGTTTTTTTTGTGATTGCAGGAGCGTTTTTTGACACCAATGCAATTCAATTCAATTTGATCTGTAAAGCACTTTTTACAATGCAAGGTGGTCACAAAGTAGCTTTACAAAGAGCCCAGGCCTGAGATGTGAATGTAAGAGAAAAACAAAAAAAAACATGGACATTGACATTCGCAGCATGGCAAGTTTGCATCTCCCTCATGGAGTACTGCCAAGATGGTCGTCCTTCCGGCATGTTCTCCCATCTCTGCACTTCCTAAGCTTGGTTCGAGTGACCTCCCTGACTAAAGCCCTTCTTGCCCAGTTACTCAGTTTGACCAGATCAGGAAGAGTCCAGGTGGTTCAAAACTTCTTCCATTTTACAGTGCTCCTGGGAACACTCACAACTTTAGAATTTAAAACACAGGTGTCAAACTCCAGTCCTGGAGGGCCGTAGTGTCTGCTGGTTTTTGGAGTGTTCTGGGTTCATTCAAGTCATTGATTGGTTAAAGTATCCACACGCCTTGTTCTCAAGGCCTTAATTGGCCTTAATTGAAACTGATTGAAAGGAAACCACTAAAACCCGCAGACCCCTGGGAATTCAGTTTGATACCCCTGATTTAAAATGTGCCTCGCCACAATTTTACTCTGGTGGTCAACAGAATTCCTTGGACTTCCTTGGTTTTTGTCCTGGCAAGCAGTGTGAATTGTGGGACCTTATATACACAGGTGTGTGCCATTCTAAACTATGTCCAATCAATTCAATTTACCACAGGTGGACTTCAATCAAGTTCTAGATAATTACAGCAAACAGGATGCACCTGACCAATTAGGAGTGCCACAGCAAAGGGTCATATGTGAATGAGAGATTTCAGTTTAGAATTTTTAATAAATTTGCAAATATTTCTAAAAACATGTTTTCACTTTGTCACTATGGGTTATTGAGTGTTGATTGATGGGCAGAAATGGCAATTTTATACATTTAAAATTAAATCTGTAACACAATAATGAGTGCAAAAAGTGAAGGGGTCTGTATACTATCTGGAGCCACTGTATATTCCAAGAAGTTGATGTTTACAAGGGACATTTGTACATAGACCGCATGTTCTATTGCAGGTTTTCTTCCAATGTAGAGACCCAGTCTTTTTAATTCATTCTCACACACTGCTAAGAGGAACAGTGTATATGACGAGCATTTCATGGCACAGATACTAGGCTACATCAATTAAAATTAAAATGTGTGTGAGCACATGAAAAGTCATTTTCACCACTGAAATGTGGAAACATTATATCCTTGCTCCAATGCCCTGCAGTCATAACTTCCAAGTATATGGCTGTTCAGTTTACATTAAATTATTCTTTAAAACATTGTCATAAACCAGTTGAAAAATCTACTACAGCTCTGCATGTAATGCTGCTGTCAGTTGCAAACAAATCATCTATTTGTACATTTGAAAAATTGTATTCAGCTACTTTTCAGCTTGCTCCATGTATAATTCACTTTGACAGTTTCTGGGGTCTTTACTGTGAGGACTGGCAGGTATTTGTCAGAATTCCCATTGTGCTGAATAAACATGTCATGCGGGATAACAGTAAGTGACTGACAGTAAGCAGGCGCTATGGGCTCCGGTACCGTCGACCCACACCCTTCCAGTCAGACCAGGTTCTGTGTGTTCTTGGTAACCACACACTCACCGGGGAAAGGGTAAGGTCACTTAGCCCTGGCCTTCTGTTTGATCAATTCCATCTTTCACTGAAAGGAACAGGGGACTAAGGCCCACATGCAATGTGACAACTTTACTTTATCGATCCAGTGTTAGGGCTTCTTTTCCTTAGATACTTTTGGAAAAAAGCAATGTTGTCTCATACAATGGACAATATTGAATTTGCTACTCAAAGTGAAAGACAAAGCACATTGCACTGATGACGCTGTCAGCAGGGCAGTGGCATAGAAACTGGGCTAGAAACCAGAAATTTGTTCTTGTGGAGTGCTGCTGTTGTACTTTTGAGCAAGAGAATTAACCTGCACTTTATTAGGTATTTATTTTTACTTATTAAGTTTTCTGCTGATGTAGCAAACAGCTTGCTGAAGCCCATGAGTGAAGATGCTCGATTTGGCAAATTTACTCATTTAATTTCAAGAGTATAGATTTAGGTTCTTTCCCTTGGTTGATCTCAATCATGCATTGCTACATTGTTATTATTTTTTTAAACACAGAGCATCTCTTTGCCAAATTAAAGGGGAGAACCCGGCTCCCACAGTAGTCATTGGTTTGTTCTGCTTGGAGAGAAAAATGGTTAGGGTTTGGTATACTAGTTATTTTACATATGGCCCTACTGTAAAATAACTTCAGAATAACTTCATAATTTCAGGGGATGAGATCTATCACTGCCTCACCTGTCATTGAAAATAGCTGCACCTTACAAGAGAATGAGGGCAGGTGGTTACACTGCTTCCATCAGCGGGCTGTTTTGAACCCTGGATTTACAAGGTCGCTGCCAGTCAAGCAAAGCATGTTCAGACTTGAGCTTTGAGGCCTCCATTCTTTCTCAGCACAGTATATTTTAGTTTTGTAGTTTTCTGTTAATAACACCTTTAAGCATGTTTTGCATTTAAGACTTTTTAAAATATGCTTTACATGAAATACTTTTTGCTTGCATGTTTTGCATTTAACACTTTTTAGTGATCCATAGAACTTCCATTCCCTTTTTGAAGGCATTATGAAGTAAAAATATGTATCTTTTTAAAATAAAGCATTAGCAAGGGTTTGTGAATTAAAACTGAAGGAGAATCACATTGTGCTGAATAGAATACAATGAGTGAATGCTTCTCTTGATTGAAACCTTTTTTAATTGGCCCAGTGTCCAGGATACAAGTATGTAGTGCTGTTCCAATTCCAGGAATGGGCGTTAACCACACAGTCTCCCCAGTGTTTCTGTAAAAAACCTCTACCGCCATCTTGGAGGGTCATTATTATTTTACACCTTTCATTTGAACGCTGTGCAGCCTTTAAAGGTCAATAGCCACATTTTTGATTCCTCTCCAAGCCAACTTGAAAATGTAAGGAAGGTCATCTGTGAGGTAGACTGTAGTGAGCAAGACAACAATGAAAAAGCACTCTGGTCTTTTGGGATATGTCATCCTCATCCAAAAGCTGGAAGCTACAAACGCTGTTTCGGTTTATGACCAAACTATTTCACCAATGTCAGTATGGTTTTTAAATGCACACAACTTGCAAATACCATTTTTTTTATTATGTTACTATACTGCTTGTGTTTTGTGAATGTATGTCAGTATTTTATTATACTACTGACGCTGATACCATAACTGAAGTTCCTTCTGGAAAAAGATTTTATCCTCTCTTGCGCTTTGCCTGGCATCAGGGGCCAAATTATATTGTCAGCTGGCCAGATTTTGTTCATCAAAAAATGTTTTGACTCCAGACTGGTCTCCAATAGAGCTCAGAATGGCAACAATGGCCCCTGGTAGCCAATGTATTTGCTAAACCATCTAAACCTGGGGTGCCAACTCCGGATCTGGAGGCCTGGTCTGCTGGTTTTTGCTCTAACCAATTATCTTACTGTAGTTTTCATTTTCTGACAGCTCTAAAAACTATGCTGGTTCACTCCTGTACTTGAGCACAGTATTTAAGATACACATGCAGCCTGTCACTGTAGCTTGTACAGATGCAAATGTCAGATCAAGATATGATTGAGCTAATTAAATAAACAAGAGCAGAAACTGGCCCTTGTTGTGCATCTGTTATCTAAACTTTTGCCCTTTGGTTTTTACTGTGAGCAGGGACTGTGTTGCAGTTTGGCAAGTGGGACCATTTGTGTTTCAGCATCAGCATGTCATTAACTAGCCTTCTGCTGATGTTGTACATCCGTTTTATGTACACATTAGACTGCTTTTTTAAACAGTATTTTTAGAAACATCACAAAATGACCTCTAATTGCCCTACTGGGTATGGCACTTTTAGCGGTTGCCTTGTATAACTTTTGCTTTTATGTGTGAAAAGGCAAGGAATAAGACAGAGACCTTACTGTAAACATGAGTCATTTTAGGAAATAACTGAACTGAATTTGAATCACAGACTGGCCTGTTATTACAGCATGGTGACTCTCATACTGTGTATTATCACCTTATAAGACTGGGAGGCTAGCCGCTTCGAAACCACTGACTTACCAGAGTTGCCTTACAAGCAGAGCGTGACCGTTGACGTAAAAGCCTGACGGAGCACGAAAACAAAGCACGCGTCTCAGAACCAAGATGCTCATCATGAGGCCCGCCCCATCAGGCCTCTGCTCTTACAGAAGCAAGTTGACTTCGACATGCCGGCCAGGCAGGCCCACCCTGCGGACGTTCCTCCAGAAGCGGGTGCATGAAAAACACACTGCCAAGCAGCACCTCACCTGCCAAGAGCGATGTAATACAGGGTGGATGGCAGCCAGGCACATGCCCCCCCCACACCCCACCCGATCCACAACACCTCCCCACGCCGTACTGGGGCATGGCCCAAAACGTGTTCTTCGCACCGAGCGAGCCATCGGCATGCCCCTGCAGTGTGGGAAAGGAAAGGTGTGGTGAATTGGAAGTTCATGCTGTCATGTTAAACAGCGGTATCCGGTGGGGCCTATTGGAGATTAATGCGCAGCAGGTGTGGGGCGTCTAGACGAACAGAGAGGAGTAATGCGTACTGGGTAATTGAACGCGCAGGTGCATCTTGGGGCGCTGCCAGTGGGCTGGGGCCTCTGTAATGTTTTCAACTATTTGACATCCTATTTAAGGTCTCCAGCTATTACGTAAAGTGCCTTGTGGCCGTGTTCGAAAACATAGCGCCGTGAGGAACACCAGCCCGGCTAGTAAAAACACCTCTCGGTCATTAGAGCCTCTCGTTTGCTTTCCCCGCGTTTTCTTTTCCAGTTTATTGATGCTAATTTTTAGCCTGCTCTTTTGACAGATCTTTCTCCCACAGCCTTTCCAAGCAATATAAAAGTGACCTGTGTTTGGCTCAGAACCCCATTGGAAATGTGTCTTTAAAAATCACAAAAGACTGGTGGGTTTGGATTGTTTTTGTATTGACACAAAGGGGGCCAATCCAGGGCACACGATCAAACCCACATGAAAAGCAATCCCCTTGAGTAACCCTTGTAGGCAAAGGGCACACAGGGAAGGTTTGCTAGGCGTGAATCTAGGGAAGGGAAGGGTAGCTACGGGCCAAAATTTTAGTCGCACAAGTCACTAGCTTCAAAAGAAGCGCACCACAATATCAATTCCTCATGGCAGAAAACGAACCTGAGTGGTGGGCCGGAAGCTCTAGCCCATCCTACAGGAACTACAGCCTGGAACAGCATGCATGGGGTTCCCTGGAACAGGGCTGCACAGCGAGAACTGCACTCTTGTTTTTCACCAAAACTGTTCATCCAAGCGTCTGGCTTGGCAGATAATTTCCTCCCATATATTTTACTTTGGTAAGGGCCTGTGCAAGAAAGAATGATTTTCAACATCCCAGACAGACTTCTGGACAAGTCTAGCTGCCTCACCTGTATGCTTCTCATAATGACTGGAAAATATGTGAACATGAGGCACATGCTTTGCTGTCACATGGACAGCAGGTGTCATTTGGAGCCCCTGAATGTATGCTTGCTCACAGCTAAACTGGAACTTTGCAGGAACACCTGTTGGAAATTAACGTGATCGCAAACATCTTATTCTGGAATGTGGAATCCATATTGTAACCAATTCAGATTCAGAAGGTTAACCAATGGCATGTTTGAGGAAAGGTAAGTCAGCCAAACGTCCTGTGGCTTGTTTTTCCATTGCCTGATATATGCAGGCTGGCTGATATATTCCAGCTGGCCTGCTATGTGATAGTATTGTCTTCTTTACACTTATTTGATAATTATTTGTGGCTTAGCTAAACTTCTTGTTGTTTAGTCAAGTTTAATCAGCCTATACATTTGATTTGATAATCATGCATTCTCATTATTAAAAGAAGATTCAGCAACATCTTCAAAAACAGCATAGAAAATTTGCATTATTATACAGTATTGGATATCGCCAAAAATGTTATAACGTTGTATGTAATATATAGAATTAATATTGTATCTGTTGAATTTATCAAAATAATAATATGCTGTCATGTTAATGCTATACAAATGATTGGGTATAAATGTCTTGTTCTGCACAAACTGAATATAAACTACAGGGCTGTAGCATGTTGTCAAAGATCTGTGCTGATGCCTTATTAAGACTGGTAGGTGTACCCCCGCCATGTTTTTAAATCACCTATGGGGTTAAATCTAACATTTCACTCCCGCTATTTACTGTCAAATTGCTAGTGAATGGTATGTCCCAGAAATTTTATGAAGGTATACAATCATAGACAAGGGTTGAATGTTGTTTGTGTTCAAAAATAATTAATCTAGTTCTGGTAATATTTTTAGAATTGAGCCAAATATGAAAAACATTATTTAGCCACTGTCCCATATTTATGCATTGTCGTGTCTGGTACTGTATGCTAAGGTACAAAGCAGGTATTTCTCAGAAAAAAAAAGTTAGACTATGATGACCATGCATGGCATGGTAAAAGTGACCTTGGTGTAAAATAAATCAGGTTCATATTTTCTCGGTTAGTAGTCATATTTAGTGCATAATTCATCGACTGTTATCATTACATAATTATTGATGAAGCATTATACACAGTGCATAATCACCATAATAATGTATTAATTGGTATTATCATTATTATTTTAATTATTATAGATTTTTAGGCATAAATTCTCAATAACTGTTTGCCGGTGCATAGCGGTCTCCGTGTCTCAGCGTAGTCTCATAATTAAGTTAGCAGAAATACTACTTCATTGGGACTGTAATGCCATACTTCTAGCTGGTTGCGCAGTATGTTGAGCAGAAGTTGGTTGGAAGGACATTGCCTAACCAATGCAATTTTAGGTGGTGAAAAAATATGTTGATGAGCTATTGTCCAATGTGTCATACTAGTTGCAGAAGAGACTAGGCAGGGGGTGCTTGAAAGGCATATTGCTATGTGTAAAACCAATGGTAAAACATTCATAGAATGACATGGTATAATTGCTCAAAAATTCCTCTGGTTTATTTCACTATTCAGTGAGTGGGGTTTTCAATGCTATATTGGAATACCTTTGGGCTAGTCTTGGATTTATCTTGTTGATATGAGGGAATACGAATTTTAGGTGGTGAAAGAATATTCTTATGAACTATTGTACAATGTTTCACTAGTTTCAGATGAGACTGGCCAGGGGGTGGCCGAACTATGTGACAATAGTGGCACTTAGAATCTCTGTATTTCATTTTGTTGTCATGTATCATCTCCTAATAAAGCTAGAGCACAGAGTTTGCTGCTTCCACTTATAGTTTGGTTGCTGAGTCTGAGTTTAACAGTCCCAGGACACTGGTGCCATGGGCACTAGGGGGCTTGTGCGGATGGGTTTAGTTGATGGAAACCACTTCCACCCTCCCAGCTCTTTCCCCTACTGTAAATGCATGATCCAGTATGATTTTCCAGTGACCACTAAATGGAGCCTATGCCATAAGCATTACAGCTCTATCCCTAATTGTGTGCTTATGAATTGAAGAATCACGGGCCAAGTTGAAATATTATATGTGATATTGTGAATGGTATGGAAAGATAGTTGAAAATCACAAAATAGCAAAAGTTGAATAGTTACCATACCAGAATTTAAAATAAATTCTGTAACACAATGCATAACATTTGCAGAAATATCCAGGCAGTGTGGCCATAAGTGACTTATCCCACCCTCTTCTCAAGTGCAGAGACTGCAGTGAATTTGGTTTGTCCTGGCTCTAGGCCCGTATTACCCATCAGTCTCTGAGACTAAGAGGATAAAGTGTTAGCTGATATCTCGGCTCAGTGTGGTGCTGAAATATAAAAGACGGGTTAGGAGAGGTAATGATGGACCACTTGAGTTTCTCATCGAGCAGAGGAATTCTGTCTCTCATTGGCCAGCCTCTTTCAAATCAAAGGAAAGAGGGCTCCCACAGCACAGTATTACAGATATTGTTGTTTCAGACATATTCACTGAGCAATTTATTAGGTATTTATAATTTTTTTAATTTATTTTTACTTATTGGTATTCTACTGCAGCGGCACGGATGGTGCAGTGGGTAGCACTGCCGCCTCACAGCAAGGAGGTCCTGGGTTCGAATCCCCGTCGGCCGGGGCCTCTCTGTGTGGAGTTTGCATGTTCTCCCCGTGTCTGCGTGGGTTTCCTCCGGGTACTCCGGTTTCCTCCCACAGTCCAAAGACATGCAGGTTAGGCCGATTGGAGAGTCTAAATTGCCCGTAGGCATGAGTGTGTGAGTGAATGGTGCGTGTGCCCTGCGATGGACTGGCGACCTGTCCAGGGTGTATTCCTGCCTTTCGCCCAATGTATGCTGGGATAGGCTCCAGCCCCCCTGCGACCCTGATCAGGATAAGCGGGTTCAGATAATGGATGGATGGATGGTATTCTACTGCTGTAGCCTATCCACTTTTGGTTTGATGCATTGTTCAGAGATGCTCTTCTGCATACCACTGTTATAATGTGAGGTTATTTGCATTACTGTGACCTTCCTGTCAGCTTTGACCAGTCTGGGCCTTCCCTTCTGAGGTCTCTCATTAACGTTTCTGCCCGCAGAACTGCTGCTCACTGTTTTTTTTTTTTTTCGTACCATTCTCCGTAAACTCTAGAGACTTTTGTGTGTGAAGATCCCAGGAGATCAGAACTTTCTGAGATACTCAAACCACTCAATCTGTCACCAACAATCATTCCATTGTCAAAGGCACTTTCATTCATTCCTTTTCAATCATTCCTTCCCCATTCTGACATTTGGTTTGAAAAACAGCTGAAGCTCTTGATCATGTCTGCATGATTTTGTGCATTTGTTTGCTGCCACATGATTGGCTGATTAAATTAATAAGCTGGTGTACAGGTCTACCTAATAAAGTGCTCACTGAGTGTACAATGATACATAGGAGTAAATAGTGGTTTTGTAAAAGTTACTACTTTGAGATACCATTTTCAGGCAAATAATAAAGAGTGCAAATAAATATCAATGCTATGCCTCTGTCAGGACATAAATGCAGTAATTAGGCAGCTATATTAAATAAATGTTACATTACATTTGGAAGTAGCCTTATATTTTTGGGAACTGGGAATTCTTTATGGTTAAATAAGTGAAAAACATAATTTAGAGATGGTAGAGAGATGTATTTCTGACACCCCATCTACCCTATTAGTAACTGTATGGAGAAGGTGCTGCTGTTGGCTGATCCAGTATTGGATGGGGCTTGTGTAAGAGGAACACATTCCAAAAATTAAGGGGCAGTCTACATTCTTTAAAAACCTGCACCAGCTTGTCTGGAATAAGGTGAACTCATTAACAGAATACTTAATACACATCATACCAAACCAGTTGAATCAATATAAATGCACAGGGCTAGGATAATCTGTGGTTCTGTGGTTTCAAAATGAATATGTATGAAAAATTGGCATCAACTCCTTTTTAAGGGGAAATATCATGTCTAGGGGGACATTAAATATGATAATTTAATATGCTACAATTATGCTGTGTCATATGGAAATGTATAGAAAGAAACAGAAATTACCCATGACTTAAACATATACTGTATTGAATTTTAATTTCTTCTCCGGGGTCACTTTAATTTGTTCGTCAGGGTCAATTGAATAAGAACACTATTAATGCTGTGTTTGAGAACATACAGTATAGCACTTAAAAAATGTATAAATTCACAGCTTTTGCTGAGAACATATACTACTTAAAAATACAAACTGCAGTTTATAATGCATAGGCAGCAATGTCTAAACACTAATTTAATAGATGTTTCAACTGTGAGATGTGCTTTCAATATTTTGCGTGCGTCATTTCTGGGATGTTTTTAAAGGGCTACATTCGCCATGCATAAATGGACTTCTTCCCTGTACTCCCCATTCCAGTTGAAAAATGTGACACATTTCTCCTTTGCAAGAGATTTTCTCTCCTACCTCAAATTGTGTGTGAGCAGAGTGAACTGTTGAAGACTAAGACTTTGTCATTTCCCTCAGGGACCTGCGGCAGCAATATCTGTGCCAGCCAAGTTCCCCTTTCTACCCTCAGACTGAGGCTTCCAAGTCATGGATCACAGCCCCGGAGAAGCAGCTAATAGCCCTCTCTAGCTGTGCTGCGCTAAATTCTCCCCGCACTAAAATTATTCCTCGGGGGAATCAATGGGCCCATTCTTTTGTTGGCTGTAGTTTGCTCGATGGTTCTGAACTCCATGTGAAACAGTAGACAGTAATGGAGAAAAATAAAACATAATACTTGTGTGACCGGCTTGTCATTGGCTCTTCAGGGGCCGTGTGTAGAAAATCGCTCCTGAATGAAGAATCAGTGTGAGATTAAGGGGTGACGGCCTTCCGAGTCCGGATCAGATCACGGATGCAGATGCAGACCTGTTCGGACGTAGAGCATGGTTTGGTAGCAGATGTTTGCCTGCAGAGAGACAGGGTGTGTGTGTGTGTGTGTGAGAGAGTGCATCAGAAGACAAGAGCCTTCTTTTGACACCTGGCCTTCTGGTACAGAACACGCTCTTTGAAAGATAAAGGTTGCCTGTTGGCTCTTATGCCACTGCTTACCTTTTTGATCTTTAAGGTTAAGCATTTTACAGCGTAGCCCTTTAGCTGTGATACTGCTGGTGAAAGTGTAAGTGATGTCATATGGAAATTACTGCTCCTGGGTGGGTTGATTAGTAAAAGCACATGCCACAAGCATGCAGTAGGCTGGGCCTTATGACATCAAAGCTCAACAGCTTCATCAGCTTACCATGACTGTGAGTCTGGGGATGGACCCACTGACTTTATTCTTCTCAGCAACGCACAAGGCTCACTTAGGCTAGCAGTTGTCATCAGGGACAATTGTCCTTCTCGTCCTAAAAGCACTCCATCTTCTGTAGTAGTATAGTAGTGTAGTGTAACTTGCTGTTGAGTGCATTTGAGAAGGGCACATACTTAAGGTGCACTCCTTGCTTGGGTGCAGCTTTGACTCAAAAGCACAATTTGAAATTGTAGGTTCTAGAGCAGCAAATTATGTGCTTCTGAGATTCTGACTGAAGTGCATGCGTACAGCACGTACAGACAATGCAAGAGCCTTTGCCTCGAATGGTATTTCCTTGGAATGGGAAGAATCATTCAGCAATTCAGAGTATTTTTTTTTTCATTCTAGGAACAAAGTTAACATCCTTCTTGGTAATTGTATAACTTGATCTGGGCTGACATCTTGGAAGAGGAGATCAAAGGTTTGCCGCAGACTTCAGGTTAAGTACTCGGTTTAAGGGTATAACAGCATCACCGCAGCTTGGAATCAAACCTAAAACCTTTTCAATTACAAGCCTTATTCTCTAGCCATTATATAACACTGCCTTACACCTTATATTGTTTTGGAGGACAGAAGAAGCCTCATTAAATATCTATATTCCCTTCAAGCATAAAACCATTCTGATGATGATATAACTCCAAATCTGCCAAATCAGGCCTTTATTGTCCCAGGGTATGCCAGGCTTGCGCTGAGTGGCACAGTACAAATTAAGAGATTTAAATGTTCATGACAGAACAGCATTGTAAAGTACCCGAATAAGCTTAACGTGGCTAAGCCTAAATATTTACAAATCAGATGTAATTGGGTACGCTGGCAGTACCACTCGGCCAGCAGCACCACCACCACCTTCTCCACCAGCCAGTGAAAATGCCAGCCATTTTCTGGTCTCAAGGTGGGCCACCAGTAAAGTCCCTCCCAATGACCAAGGCTTTGCCATTGGATGACCTTGACCTGGCAGTATGGCGAGAAGTAAGGCACCGAAGCAAAGTCATTTCAATTCATTCCTCATGTTTGTTAAGCAATGAGTGGAAAGGGGACTCAGTGCACGCACTTGTACTTACGTAGAGTATACGCGTACACACATGGAATCAAATGCATGTGTGTACACTCACACACAAATGTAAATGCACACATGATCACAATACAAACATGTACAAACATACATACTACACACAAACATAGAGATGTGCATGCAGGTGGATTCTCAAACCCATATATTTATAAATGCTCGAAATGTTGACCCAATACAAACCAGACATTCCTTTGGATTACTTGTCCATAGACAAACAATTTGAAATTACATTTTCTTCCACACTTCTGTATTTTTTAAATACAATTTTGGTGATGAGTAGGATGTGCAGGAGAAATGTTTTACATCCATTCTGCCTTATCATTACATTACATTACAGTTGATTAGACTAAGCAGGAGTCAATGCAGGGTTAAGGGCCTGACTTATCTTATTGTGGCTACACCAGGGATCGAACCACCAACCTTAACCACTATGCTACAGGCTGCCCTATCATATCCTGTAATGACCTAACTGAAATGAGGATTGAACAACTGAAATCACTGCTTAAATGAGTCCTGTGAAACGCTTGTTTGATTGTAGCCATTTTGATGCATCTCTCAATGGGACAAGGACATCGTGTGTGGTATGATAATGTCATTGTTGGCACAAATTTAGACATGCACAGTTGTGAAACCTGATTTATCTAGCCTCCTTTCCAGATTCCCACATAACTGAGAGGTTACTGGAGATGAAGTGGCAATGCTAATCCATGAACAATGTAATTTCACAACACTGATGTCTCAGGGATTCATCCTGGGGGAACAGAGCCAAGGTTTCTCATATCTGCCACAAACGATGAAGAAAAGCTCAGTAGTCACTCTGGCTGAAGTCTGACTAAAGCACCTGCTCTTTATGTCATATGAAGCCTAACTTGGCATAATGTCACATCTGCATGTGTGACTGTCAAACTAAAAGAACCTGTGGGATTTTAAATAAACAGAGACATACAATACAAATTTTAATAGAGTCAAGCAGCTCAGGGCCTTTAAAATGCAAAAAGAATCTGAGGAATTGAATCTATGTAACTGATGTGCCTATTCCATGTGATTTCAGCAAATGATAATGTCCTTGTTCAGTCTGTGTTTCTCTCATTTGGTTACTATTACCGGGCATTGTTTAGGCCTTAATGAAAGCGGATAGTAGTTGAAAGGGGAGACTGTTGGTACAAGACTCCTGAAAGGTCAAACACCGCCAGCCTGTTTTCCTCAGGGCCTCCTGGGAATGCTAAGCGAGAGTCTCGCCGGCCATCATTCTGTTTGCCCGCTTGTGGTTGGAGGCAATGGAACCCAGTGCCAATCGTTCAATTAGCACAAACCCCTCATGTAAACAGTCAATTCTTACCACAGGGCCACTGAGAGTTTTGATATTTCTGATGAAATCTGTGCAAAATGTAGTGACTGAGTGCAGAAGCATCATTGACATTTCACTGAATTGTTAAGTGTACCTGTCCTGTAAAACAGGGCCATTAAAGGAACACTTTGATGTCCGTCAGTGCCACTCCAGCAAGGTTGCTAGAATTATGGCATATCATAAGTACCCTTGTGCAATGGGAATGTCGTGTGTCAATATGTGGTCTATGAAATGAGACTGGACGCCGTGGAAGAATTGTATGAGCTGGGCAATGAAAGCTGAAGTGATATATAATATATAACTGCGGCTAGGAAGCTGCTCTGGTGAGGGATTGAAGGGTGGGAGGCCAGAGGGCCCCATCCGTCTGGCACATAGCCTCTAAGAAGTTTAGCCTACCACACAAAAGGCCCCAGTCTTGTGTTAGGAACCGATCAAGCTTGTTATCAGAGACGCCAAGGAGTGAAGTCACCAAGTGTGACGGCTAACAGTGCCAAATTGCGCCCCTTAGACATGCTCTAGTAGTGGAAACATTCAGGACCTCACAGTGTCTCAGCTGGTCATCAGTCCTCTTTTCCAGGCTCTTCTCAGACATTTGTGCCCACATGTCAGACAGTGTCGAAAGTGGGGTGTTGTTCATTCTGCTATTTAAATTTCACTGCAGTGATGTTGTACTCTCCCTGCTAGGGCTGGTTTGCAGTTGTCTGCTGAAAAGGATCCAGCTGAAGACGGTCCAAGTCACACAAAGAAAGAAAAAAGTCAGTGCCACGTTGGCTGGTGTGTGACTAGGGCACCTTCTCTATCAAATTTGAAATACTCTCAAGAAAATAACATATTGACAAATAGACTAAATGAGCTGCTCTCATTCCTATGCAGTTTGGATTTGGACGGCAGCATGTGGCTAATGTACTTGACTGGGACCCGGGAGGTTGGTTGGTTCAAGCCCCAGGGTAGCCACTATGAGATCGATGCAGCTGTTGGGCTCTTGACCAAGGCCCTTAGTCCCACATTTCCCCATTGCCCCTGCTTAGTCTAATCAACTGTAAGTCACTTTGGATAAAAGTATCATCTAAATAACTGTAATATAATGCATGTTTGGGGAGTAATTATAAGAATTCCAGGGAAGAAGGCTTGATGATTCCTATATTCTTCCCTCATCACTTGCTATTAATATGACAAGAAGAGGAATATATCAAGAAGACAAATTCTATTTGAATCTCAAATAGCAGTGGGTAACAAAAACACATGTCCTGAACTGACTGTCATCATTTGTATGACCGTATAACATGTTATGTAGTAGGGACAGAGAATTGCAGGGTGTTCAAGTCCAGGCTTGATACAGCGCTGGATACTTTCTAATTTGTAGATACATTATGAGTCTTGATTGACTGAATGGCTTGTTCATTACACATCCTTATGTTAAACAACATATCAGGTCTTGCATTCCAATCTGACTTTAGCAATGTTTGCACATCCCATGCGACCCTGCTAATATGAAAGATGGTGATCATTAAATTGGGAGCTTGATAATTCAATATCTAGTGGCATTTTATATAAGTTTACATTATGATAGTTGTACTTTTTCATACACATGTATGTCATGGCATAGTGAACAAAATATGAATCTTAGATTTTAATACTTACCCTACTTTCAAGACTTACCCCTTAAGGCTCGATGAGGTCACTGTCCACTCTCCAGCTATTGTGCTGAAAAGGCAAAAAAGAAAATTTGGTGCAATCGCGTCACATTTTGTATTCAGAGATGCTGGAATGCCTTGGAGATATGCCTTGCTGAGTGACAGCGAAACAGTTAAACAAGGGGAGTGGGGGGATGGTTCTCATTCCATCAGCCAAAAGCAGAATCAATGGGTCCATTATATCTCCCGGGTGTGGCCGCAGAAAAAGTGGAAGGGTCGAGAAAGCGTCTGCCGACCAGCGAGGCCTTTCCCACAGCAATGACATCATGAAGCGAACACTTATCTCTGCGGCAAGTGCTGGCATTTGGCCAGCCGTTCTGACAGATTTGTTTTTACAAATGGAGTTGTGGTATTTAAACAAGTGGCACAGAGATGGAAATCGCTTCACCTCCAGCCACTAATGCTGTGAAGAGATCATCACTTCGTTGCCGACAGTCCATTTACTCCTGCTGTTCCAATACCAGTGGGTTTTAATTGGTGTCAAGCGCCTATTTTGAGGCTTTAAAAAACTGATGCCTGCAATACAAACACTACAAAGTGGCTGTAATACCTGTAATTGTTTGCCGTTTTTAGTTATGATTCAAATCAACTCCACTTAGGTTCATCAGTGTAATTTGACGACCAGTGCTCTTATTTTTGTAAAACAATTCTCCCTTCCCCTATTCTCCCTAATTTGGAATTGCTATGTGAGCTTTCATGCCACTGCTATGCCACTTGTGCCCACAAAGATGGCACTCCAGATAAATTAAGTGCTGTCCTCTGATTAACTCTTCAGGAAACAAGAGACTATTTTGCATGCTATGGTACTACAATACAGCTACTCCAATCAGATGAGAGGCATGTCTTTAAGTGATAAAACAAGTCTTCAATGTGCATGAGGAGCAGTATTAGCAGAAATCAGGACAGAATCCTGAAGAAGCCGCACTCACAATTGTGCTGTGCTCCTAGTTTTTCAAAGGAATGTTTTCAAACTAACACATGACTTTGAAATGTAGAAAGTGTATTTCATCCATCCATTATCTAACCCAATTATTCCTGATTTATCCCACTATGAACTGGGCAAAAGGCAGGATACATCCTGGACAGGTCGCCAACCCATCACATTCATTCACACATTCATACTTACAGTATGGAAACCCATATGAACATGGGGAGTACACTCAAACTCCACTGCACCATTCAAAAATGCTCAATTTTGCATTGCTGCATTTGCATTTTGCAATAATAAGGTTTGCATAGTAAATGGGAGCTTTGGAATCTAGACAGCTGTGTGTACACTTGCGCAAGACAATACACTTCTCACAGAAATGTAAATATATTAATTTATCAATTACAATGTCCATATAACTTTCATCATGTGCTCATGCTACAATAAGGGTATGGAATTTTCAACTGATATTGCCATTTTACTTTTTAAAAATACTTTTATTCCACATTCCTAAAAGTAATAAAACACCCATACCTGGAGTGTATGGCTTCAGTTATACGGTTACATAGTATTACAGATGGCATGCGTATGCCTCGAATAAAATAATTTATTGCTCGTCCAAAATCCGTTCCAGCCTGCAGGTGGTCTCTGCATTGTGCCTACAGGCCAACCGTTAATAGCACCAATTACCTTTGGAAAAAGTTGCGACTCAGTTGGAACAATCACCTCTCCAAAGATTTCTTATCTCGGCTGCTTCATAAATCAAGTGATTATCCACGGCTGTGCTTATTTTAGCTCAATCAAAACAGTTTTCGGCAAATGGCACACAGGCCCTGACTCAGCAAAATCTTGGCCGTGTCAGAGCCAAATTTTTATTTTAGATGCGTGCCAATTTTATTCCAGTGCAGCATATTTAATTTCAAAGCCAGTTGGGATCAAATCCAGCAATAGCGTTACAAGATGTTGTGATGCAGTCCAAAGTTATTTGCGCATTAGTTATCCTTGTTAAAAGCTGAAAAGCGTGGCCATCCTATGTTTGTCTTCGCAATTACATATTATGTTGGAACTGTTTTGTGGATAAGACCTCTGTACCATATGACTTGTTAGTTCTACATTTACAGAGGGAGGTTGTGGAGTGTTGGGCAATACCACAAGTCACATTATATACAAGACCTGTTACAAGGAATGCAGCGATAATGTAGACTTGCCCATGGAAAAAAGGAAAATCTCTAGGTATGTGTTCACTATATCCACTGCCAATACCAACCATGAAGTTTGTAGATGGTCCCATGAGTTCAAACTGTTGTGAGTATGAGATTAATCCCCATAGATCACTAAGAAATGGTCCAGCAGTGTTACTCAACCCTGGGTATGGGGAAATACAATCCTGCAGGAATAGGTCAGTTCTGCCAAGATTCCGATGTAGACAGATTTTGACCCCAAATAATTGAATCTTTACTCACACCTGTATGGAGACTAGGTTATAATAACCAGCGACTTCTCTGTTACCTTTGACAAAGACACAGACCAACAGGACAATCTTAACAGAATTAAGTATGCTAGAATTATTTTTTTCCCGCTAAGAAATTCCAACACGCAACTGTTAACTGTCAAAACTCTGTGAACATGCTGGCACAAACTCAGAGGATCGGCACCACAAGGCCAGGAGGGATAGGGAGTGTATTGTCCAGACCTATAACTCCCTCATCCAACCAAGGGTGAACCAACCACACCCCACCCGGCTTAGACATTGAGATGTGTCCACTAGACAGCTGTTTCATCTCTAAACAAACATATTCACTTGCTTGTGAGGATGCATGTTAGCATTCCTTTTTGCCAGATGAAATATATTTCTTAAATGGTAAAATGAAAGGAAAAACCCAAAACAAAAGTTTTTTTTCTTTCTTTTTTTTTACATCAGGGAGCACCGTGTGGTACATTGTAATCCGCTTATTAAATATAATGCAATCACACTTTCATATATCGGTATTTCTTTAGCTTGTGGAATGTGAACATTCATTGGTGGCCTACTTAGGTTATATGTCACCCTTCCTAACTCCATTCACGTCACAAACCCTTTGTGTCACTAATCATTTAGTTAAAAACTATGGAAAATGTGTATATGTGATGCAACGTAGTAAAAGGGATATCATGGCGCAGATCAAAACATTTTTATGTTTCATTTCATGTGAAACTAGAAGATCAGATCTCCAATTATAATGTCAATGTCTGTACCCTTAGTGACCTATAATAAATACTATGAAATCATATGCTGTAAAACTATTTTATAACATATAAACACTGAATACAGTGTTTCCCCTGGGATTTTCTCCCAGTAGTGGTGCACTGGTTTCAGGATACAAATATGGTGCAACTCATTGTTGCACATGCACATGCACAGCTGATTCTAGGAATTTTACTACAGCTGATTCTAGGAACATTACGACAGCTGATTCACAGATGTCCATGGTAGCACCTCGTTCGCGTGTACAGTAAAGCCTGTCATCCAATCATTATGGAACGGTTGGGGACTCCCACAACACTTCCTGAAACAAATAACACTGAAGACGTTGTCTATTTAATGTGGACTTAAAAGGGAAAGTTAATGAGTGCAACCCTATTGTGCAGCCACACGCATGAATAATAAGGCAAATGATCCATGTTATGCTGAAAAATGTTTTGCAGGACAATATAGGCAATAGCTTGAATGAATTTCTTTCAACCAATTTATTAATTTGCCTGACAGCACAGCATAGCCACTGCTAGCAGGGGTATGGTGTGGTTCTATGGGGGGAAACACTCAAATAAACATAAATTATTTCTAAATTATTTCTATATTGTTATGCCAATAGGGAATTAAATGAGGCATATTACAGGCACATTGAGAGAAATGCTACAAAACTCCGCTATTTGGAGTGCCCTTTAATACTCTTCTCGCACTCTGTAAATTCACGTAATGTACATTTCACGTTACCTCATATTCCAGACCCATGATGAAATTTCCCCTACTCTCTTACTTGCAAAGACATTATTTGAATACCAACGGGTTTAATGATATTGTAAAAAAGAAATAGCATCCAGTTATCCAGTGGCTGCTTTTTTTGTGCTACAGTCAGCATGTTTTACCCAGCACAGTTATTCAGTTTGTGAAAGTTAGAACATTATATTTTAGAAGCACTTATTATATTTTCAAACCATACTGCATTTGTCTAGCTCATAGAATACAGTTTAGATAAATAGTAGGGGTGATCCGAATCTCCAGTTCAGACGAGTGCTCGTAACGATTATTGACTTTTTTCCGATTACGAATGTTTTACAAGTAATTGGATTCAATTATCTGTGATCGGAGAATTGGCCTGCTTTATTTTTTTATTTTTTACATTGGCTGCAGTAGCTGTACATCAGCAGCGAATGCTAACATAAAGTAAAAACTGTTTCGTGATAGGCCAGTTCCTCCCTGGTTCCTCCCCCTTAAATCAATACTACTGCCTGCTGTTATTTTCCTCACTTCTGTCTTGCGCATGTCAAGAGTACATTTTGTCTAATTTTGCTTTTTTCTGGTGGTGATTCTTGTTATTCAGTTATTCACTTTTAAACATGCTTACTCGCCAGCTAGCTTGGTACTGGGATTGTGCTGTGACACGTGTGCCCGAATGCCATCGGCTTTATTCGTTTGCTGTCATGTTGCGGTAGATATTTTTGATTTCTGTAATGTTAATGTCGCTAGCTAGCTGGTGAGTGGTTTATCTGGTGAAATTACCTGTCGTCTGAAGTGGTCTGAACTCACTTTAATGTGTGAGGACAACTGAAAATCCTTTTTGTGTAGCCATTCTTTGCCTACGTTTAACTGCTTAGCGCCTCTGTTTCTGGTCCATCATGTTACTTAATCTAACAGTTGGTGTACTATAATGTTAAACGCTTATCTTGGTAGACCCTGCTGGCATATTGCTGTTGTTACTACAGGCATGTACAGCATTTTAACTACAGTGTCTGCTGTAGCTAGCTAGCTAGCAATCTCAACTGGTGGCATTTGACAAAACAGTGTTTGTGATTTATGATATGTTATTTGTGTGATTTTTATCTGCATTATTTTGTAACAAACTATGACGGATGTGTTGCTTAAGACTGTAGTAATCTTTTTGTCTGGTGACCCCACAAAAAACAGTTGTCAAGTTCCACGACCCCCTTCGTTCCCAACCCACTGATTTGATTTAGCTGCCCAGCAACTCAAGCATTCAGTTTGCTATTTTCTTTAACGCTTTCGTGCATGAATTTAGAAAATATTTTCAGTGACCGCACAGTGTACGTTTTTTTTCTGTGTGCAGTGCCTATTCTCGAATTATACCATTACATCACAAGAGCCTTCGTATGGCAGAAGTTGCCCTCGGCATGATTGCTGCTGTTATTGTAAATATCGAATTATACTATAGTAGGACAATGTGGGTGTGTGTTTAAAGTGATAGTAAAAAGTGTTCCTTGTAAAATTGTTCACGCACACACATTGTTTTATATAGACGATTTCAATGCACTGCAAATCGCAGTGTAGTACAGGGGACTTTTTAAACGACACCACTTCCGGGTTACGTCGGGCCCACTTCTGAGTAATGAGTAACGGATAATTTCATTGCTTTACTCGTATACCAAAACGGATACAAGTACTGCACTACTCGCTCACTCCTAATAAATACTCATGTTTTATCTGCATGTTGTTGATGGTCAGGTTCATATGTTAATCCAATAAATTTGTGGAAAACCAAATTGAATTTGGCCTTTCTATGGTGTGACTGCAGCAAGTCAAATGGGCTGTAATGACATCGTCACCACGTTATTTGCATTAATTTGCATTGACTACGGCCGTTTCACCAAAAAAGAAGAACATGGAAGACTCACAGGAAAAGGGAACAGACTCGGCCAGATTTTATATTTCTACCTTTTACATATTCTGACATGCAATGGATTTACAGCTGAATGATAAACAAGTATTTCATGATTCCAGATATGCCCTTATCTAATTTTTGTCCAAAATTGAATCTGACAGCCCTTTTAGCATTCTGTAAAGTTAAGAACTGCACAATGATACATCCTTTGCGCCGTGGAGTCATATATATTCTATTTTTATTGAGATCTATTGCAAGCTCAGATACATTCCCATTAAGAATACTGATGAAAGTCTCTGATCACCTTCCTGCAGACAGTTCAATGAAAACTGAAGCATTAGGTCAATGAAAGGCTGACCTCAAAAGATCATATGCTGTCAAGGCTTGCTGTACATGCTAACAAAATTGACACATGCATGTACATACACTGCAGATGACCGAGAGAGAGAGGGAGACAGAGGAAGACAGAGAAAGAAAAGGGAAGCCAGTCAGGGAGCTGCGGTTGTATTGGCGCCCGTCAAGGACCCCTATAAATCCGTGTGGCTTTGAGAGTAATTAGCCCCGGGATCAGGGATAGCGGGGCAGTCTACTGGCTGGCGCTGAAGAGGGGACAGGTGCCACCAGTGACCCTAAGCCCATAATATCCCAGCAAGCACTGGAGCTGCCCGCTCTCAGCACGGAACCGCGGGAGTCTGGGATGTGGAATGTCAGTCCTGACACCGCTCCGATCCCCCCTGATCCAGAAACTTTCTTTTTTTCCTTTTTGTTCAGCACTCCAGAAGATTACCATTTTTAAATGACAAGATTTGGTGTGCAAAGGTTGGATGGGCTAGTAGGGGGTTGAGAAAGGAGGAGTCTTTCCATGGACCCCCCTGCAAGACCCCAGATGAACTCTGAAAAGACATTTTAACAAATGAAGGCACACAGAGTTTTATCAGCGAAAATATAATTCTCATGATTTTTTAATCTGAGGTGCAGACGGCATTCATGGTGACCCCAGAGGTGATGCATAAGGGTTGTCGCACTTTAAAGGAACGGAATGACAGAGGGAGGAAACAGCTGGGGGAAGCCAGGCAGAGAGAGGTTGCAGTTATGAACATGCAAAAATAAAAAGTTGAGAAGGAAATCTGACAGAATTTCAGAGGGGCCTCATGCAGGAGATACAAGATTTTCCCTATCCAAGATTGTGCTGAGGGCTGTGTTGTGGAGCAAAAGCAGTGATTCCCTCGCAGTCTTCTCAGGATTTCAAAGGGGTTTCATACAGGAGATGGCATACAAGATTTTACCTCTCCAAGATTGTGCTGAGGACCTTGCTATGGAACTAAAGCAGTTATTCTCTTGCAGTTGTCTGATGTTAGAAGTTTGCTCTTACTGTAGTTTCTGTGAGAGCAGAGGGAAAGGAAGCGTTGTTGCGCCCTCTGTGTGTCGAGACCAAGATGTTACAGTGCTGCCATCCATCCATCCGAGTTCAATGCTTTAAGATGGCAGGGCATCAGAGGGGACTGTGAACGTCAGAGGTCAGGGTCAGAGGTTAAATATCCTACAGCTTCATATGTCATTTTATGGGTTTAAAAACTGTATAATTTTTACATCTGTGACAAGCCCTGGGTGCTAGTTTCATTCTTTGGCCATATTTTATGCTTTATTTTTTGCTTAGCCAGTTCCATGTACTGTTACATGTATTACTGAATAACAGAATAACTGAGTCTACTTCTCTGTTAATTTTTAGAAAATCATAATAAAAGTAACATGACTCAAATGCAGTATGACCAAATAACAGTACAGCCAATGGTAAAGACTCAGGTACTTTCATATGTGTTAGATTACCAAGTAGCTTTTTTCCTTCATGGCTGTAGACTTCAGATGAATAACCTATGCCTTACACTTGGATGCCATTGCCTGGATTCCTTGCTTAGCAGCCACAAATAACATAGAAAGTTAAGCTCCACTGAGTGTGGTCTGGCCTTAATGAATGTTTGGGGGGTATATGACTGTAGAGTTTGTGATAATATTTGAAGACAGAACTTCTAATAGAGTATGACTCACTTTGAATATGCTGCAAAGAAATCCACTCCACTGCCATCCAATGATCGCTCCTCTTGAAAATATGATTGGGATTCCCCCCCATTGGCTGCTTAGACTTAAGAAATATCAATTTTCGCATAATAACTATTATTTAAAAAATAATTTTATTCATAAAAGATTAAACTGTTGAGTAGCAGCAAATGAATTAAATGAAATGGGCGGCTTGTAGCGTAGTGGTTAAGGTAAATGACTGGGACAGGCAAGGTTGGTGGTTCAAATCCCAGTGTAGCCACAATAAGATCCGTACAGCCGTTGGGCCCTTGAGCAAGGCCCTTAACCCTGCATTGCTCCAGGGGAGGATTGTCTCCTGCTTAGTCTAACCAACTGTACGTCGCTCTCGATAAGAGCATCTGCCAAATGCCAATAATGTAATATAATGAAAAGAAAGGCCAAAACCTATATACACCTCTTCTAAAGTTGTTGAGCAAGTTCTGCTAGATGCAGCGGTAGTGAGGCAGTTTCCCCATCCCCCATGCTCCTTTGGTGCATGACATCACTTTAGAGTGGACCAGTATGTTAATATCTCAGCTCCATCTGGACATGGTCTATCCTAGGGGGTTCCCCAGGCCAGCATCATGCCCTTACGGTTCCTTTTTCCCATCACACTCTGGGGTCGAGGGCAGCCAGAGGGGAACTCCATTGTTCGAGCAGACTGCCCCACTGTCACTTTCCACCTCCCGAAGCGGGATTCCCTGCTTACCACGGCAAGGGAAAACAGGATGCGGAGCAGGGAGGCCAAGTCATAACCATAACACGCTCAAGCTCAAGTCACCTCGCTCCTCCGCTTTCCAGAACCCAACCCTCAGCCCTCGACAGCCCCCGTACTCGGGTTTGCACAGCTGGGGCAGACCCGTCAGTGTCCAGCGCCGGTGATCCCGACGGCTGAAATGGTCCCATGTCATCCTTTTTGTTGTCCTTGGCGCCCAAGCCTGGGATTACGTTTCCTCATCGGGATGGAACCGTCTCGGTGAAAATGTGGTTCCGGATGAGCTCTTTCTCGTGCATCATAACGGGGGCAGGATGGAGGAGGCTGATAACAAGGTGCCACTCCCCATTCTCTTGTGTGGGAACCAGTCAGTGCTTTGGAAATGGCGGTAATTATAAAGCGTTGGGCAGGCTGCCTCATGCAGGGAAGGTGCTTTGATTGATGAGTAGATGATTAAAGACAGTTTTGCCGGATTAAAATATTTCAATGCATCATTTAGATTGCACTGGGTGCCTTTGGGTGTCTGGGTGTCTTTGTTATTGCCTCACTGAACATAACACATAAATATACATTGTAGGAATGGCCATTTTCAGTGTTTTCATATTCGATTAACCAATTAAAAATCTATTCTTAGAACTCCTGTAACACACTGCCTCAATTTGTTTGAAAGGTAATAAAAACACAACTCACCTCAACTTTCTGATTCTAATCAGATCTAAGATGAGCAAGCAACGTGAAAGTAACGTTAAAGACACCAGGAAGGTAGGATTTTATATTTCCATATCGTCGGTATACTCTGTTCCTTCTCAGTCTGCACTGCAATGATCTTGTGCGATGGTAGCTTATATTCTATATAAGGGCCACATTTCCTTAGTAGTCATATAAGTGACGTGCTATGTAATATGCTTCTTTCTGGTTGAATTGCACTCGCATTTAACTTGCGTTATTGTTTTCCTTCATTTACAGATTTGTCATGTAGCTTTTGTTGTGGATTATATCACACAGATATTGAACCTAAGTTTGATGTGACATATTTGCATTGAAGTTCTCACCGATTATCCTCTTCAAAATGTTGCTTTTCATAGCCTACTCTGCTACGTTTTCGAGTCAGTGGTGCCGCAATCATGTTAATTTCACTACTCTGAAATTCTACGACCCCACTGCTGTAGGCTACACACAACTGTATAAACGTAAAAAAAAAAAATTATAGCTACCACTATAATGCAGGATTTATATATATTTTTAAAAACATTTACTGTTTTAGACATTGGCCATTTCGGTCAGTTGTCCATTTCAGTTAACCGGTTAATCGATTGCCCATGCCCATTCCTCATACATTTAAATACTTCCATTGTGAAAGCCAAATAGTGATTTGCTTAATAAAAATATAATATATTTTGTGCATCATTACTGATAGAAAATCAAAAATGGTTGCATATCCTGGGACCAGATTAAACTCTAACCACTACACTACAACACAGAGCCTGACCCTCTAGAACACAGGTGTAAGAATCTAGTGCTGCTGTTATGCAGTGGCTGCTGGTTTTCAGTATGCTTCAGCACCAGTGAGTTCTATACCCGTGCTCAAGAACAATATCCAAAAAAGGAGAAATGGTTTTTGCTTGAAACCCCATTCAGCTTCATCTCTTATTTGAATTTAGGGCCTGAAATAATTTCCCTTGTGTAACAAGAGACATTTGAGTTACTATAATGTGCTGGTTATGGTGACATCAGTCTGTCACAGTCTCTTGTGAAAGATTTTGGAATCCATTGTCTCAATAGCCTATTAGTTTTGGTGTAGCTGGTTATACAACTCATTTGGACTGCCCTCCATGGAGACAGATGTTCCAGCATCAATGCAGGCCCTAGTTTGGCGCAACCATGGTGTCATGACCAGGATCAATCAGCCCAGTGGCACTCAACTGTAAACTCCTCAGCTCCACGTGGGCCAATTCCCCAAATTCCCAACTGTTAGGCCAATGCCAGTCCCCATTGCAGACATGGAAAAACCACACAACCAAAAAGGCCATCAGCTGCTAAACATCATGTTGATGTGTAAATGGCACAGGCATTGCCAAGCAATGGTTTCTTTTGCCTAGATTTTCTCAGTGACAGAAATTGGGATGGGCTAGCATGCTATGGAATGTCACATGTTCTCTATCAAACCATTATTTTCATCCACATTCATTGATTAATACACTGCATAATTAGTGTTCCAAAGCATTGTCTCATCAAACATATAAAAGCAGGCAGGCCCATGGCCTGATGGGTAAGGAGAGAAAAAGGTGAGGCAATGCTTAAATCGCAGTGGGCAAAGGGCCAAGCCGAAATGGAATGCCCAACAAGAACCAGCACTTTCTGGATGCTTCACCGATTACATCACCAAGCTGACGCCATCAATGATGCGCCATGAGTCCTGACCCCCGCCAACCCGACATACTCGCCCTTCTCTGGCATCTGCCTCAAACCCTGGCAAGATAAAGCCTGCTTTGTGACTTCGTTTCAGCCAAACTTGCATCACTGGAGAGCATATCCTTACTGAGCCTTGAGCCTTGGTTCCTGCATTTAAAAAAATGTTAGTCACAAAGCGAATATTTCTCCAGGAAAAATACAATTCATCATAATTTTGAGTGATCATGTGCCTGGATTGTGAAACTGCCTGATCAAAAGCAAATAAAACAAATTAAAGCTTTGTTCACCTTCTATAAAGTTAGGTTCATGATTTTGTAGAGTAGCTTAATTTTTGACCTAACAGTTAATTGATCACATTATAGTTTTAGATTTCCTTTCACCATAATGCTGTAAAATACAATAGCTGAACATGAAAGTCAGTTAAATCCAGATTCCAGGCAGAAGTGCCAATTGTTCATAAAACATACTATTAATTATTTCATAGCTCATCATACTGCAAGCTGAAAGTGCAATACTTTCACTTAGCATGTTTCTAATGAAAACAAGACAATTATCTCAAATTCGCTAACACCCCTAGTGAAGTATTTTAAGAATATCTGTGCCATACAGTAATTCTGTTTATCTACAGCCCAAGTATGTTATTTCATATGATATCAGAACCATGCAAGACCTATGCATACCAATAAAGTTATAGGCTGTTACATAGACGAAGGCTGAAGCAGGCACAAATTGTTGAAAATAGCCTAGGGTCTTGTTTTAAAAAGGGCTAATGAACACATTTAGTTCGTTGTGAACACTTTTTACAAGCTCACAAGGAGTTTTATTATTTTTCTAGCAAAGTACAAACAGCTAAAACTGACCACTGTCATAATCACAGCAGCATGTTAATTTGTACAGCTGAGTGAAAGTTAATTCAGGGTGAAAAATGCTGCTGCAGTGTAGAGTCAACCTTAGACAGGAGGTCATGAAAACAGTTTGGCATGGTCTTGAACTTGTGCCCATTATATATAGGCTGACTTCAAGTATTTGTACTTCATTTGCTAAATACCAGTGTTTCCCCCCAGACCTACGACTGTCAATTGAAGTCATGCATTTGATGATTTTGTAAATTTCTAAGTCTAACTGAAAAACTTGGTTTTTGGTTTATTTATAATTTCTTGTTTTATTTTTTATTTTGTTTACCAAGATTCCATGAGGATGAATGGTGAAGATTAATGTATTGCTTCAAACGACTTCCTTGTGTGCTGTCTCTCACTCACAACAATGATAAATATGCTGCTGAAAACTGGATTTATCACATCTCTGTGTCCAGCTATTTTGTCCCTCCCAGGGGTGTGTCATGGCAAGTGACTGCTTTCTGGAGGCATTGCCCTTTTCACAACAGAATGATTAATAATTCATTTTGGAAAGAAGGAAGCCTGCACAGTGATATGCTCCTTACACACCTTTATTGTACAACTTTTGATTCGAGTGAATCTGCATATGCTGTAGATCTTCAAGTTATTTTGGGGAAAAAAGTATAGTTAGAGATACAGTATACTTTTTACATGTCCAAATGTGTTTACAACTCACTCTATACTCATTTAAATCAATCATCAGTCATATAATCAGCCTCCCTATGCACAGAACGTGAAAGCTAAAACACAACGTACTATAGAAGCATAGTAGTGTCATTAGCCAGTGACCACAGAGAAAGTCCTCAATATTTTATTGGAAATTCACATGGGATCGTTCCATTTAATCAGATTTGTCAGAAGCTGAGATCATAGTGGAAAGACAGACCAGCTTTGTCCTCTTATCCTTTGTTCTCTCCAAACTTTGCATTACATACATTACTAAAGATGTCATCTGTACAACATTGGATAGTCTTTTCATACACAAGAAACTCTAAGTTTTAAAAGCTCAAAGCCATCCCTGATTTTATTTTAGTTGCACTTTTTCATTATTGCACGTTTTTTGTTTAACCCACTGACCCCCCAAACAATCAAAAAGTACAAAAATAAAAAAATTCATAATTGGTAACTGATAGCTTGAATGATCTTATGTTACCCATGCATCAACACCCCCAAGTGACTGCACAGTAATTGCACTTTTAAATAATAAAATTGCTGTGACATAATTTGTGGAATACATTCAAATGGCTTTAAAATAATGATGAAGTAAGAAGGATCGTGAGAAGAGTGTGTTGCAGATGCACACATTAAATCAGTTGAGAAATCTGAAAACAGTAGAGAAAACAACAAGATTGCCTTATTTGTGACCTCACCGCTTTTGTCACTCAGCTGCCAGCACTGTTGAGACCACTTTGCCAGCTTCCTCTCTGACCTTTGGAAAACCTTATGTAATCTCACATCGATGTTCTTCAGGCCCAATTTGAACATGACATCACCTACGGACATTAACCAGACTTCCCAGTCTCTTTCCTTGTGGGCACAAGTTCATGATGTCTAAGCACAGAAAATAGTATGACATAATTTGAAATCACAGAACCAAGGATTTCAGTGTTGAGAGAACAGATGGGGTGAGGGGTGGGGGTGTTCAGAGAGTACAAGAATGACCAATTGCAATATTGATCTAATATCTAATATTTTATTTAACAATAACAATTGCATCTAATTTTGTAATATAAAATTGTATCGGTTTTTTTACATTTACTAACCTACAAAAGACAACATCAGACCAACTCAAATTCTGGTCCTGGCGAGTCACACTGTGGTTTCCAAGTCTATTCAAACCACAGTCCCTCAGAACTGGGGAGGAAGTTGGTTGAGTCAAGATCACTGGTGGTTAAAGGCTTGGTTGGAATAATAGTCTGCAATTAGCCCTCTGAGGCCAGTGTTTCATAGCAATAATAATAACAATAACAATAATAATAATAATAATAATAATAATAATAATAATGTCAAAGTACAAATGGAGCTTCCAATATATTAATTAATGTAATGGGAATGAAAATTGTTTAATGCTTTAACAATATACCAATACGTTCACTCTCATACAGTAATTCCTGCATATTCCTAAAAATAAATAAATAAATGAATTCATTAATAATGTTATCATTTTATCTGCACTGTTTTGGGTTATGGTCTAGTTTCCAAAAACCCAGCAATCCAATTGGTTTAAAAAAAAGCAAATGGCGGTTGCTTGCATCTACCCACTACCAGTCAGAAGGCAGGATACCTGAGTTCAAAATATGACTGAGCCAACCCCAGAATATGTTGTGAGATATATGGAGCTTTATCACACTGGACTAAACTTTTGTTGACCAGGTTTTCATGGATTACACAAAGCCGTCAGGTTCCGCCAAATGGAGTTGCTTGCGTCCCATGTGCCAGAGCTTGGCTCTGATGTGTACCATGTACTGGGAAAAAGAATATAAAGCCTTAGGTCACAGACAGACATCTTTAGGGCAGACGGCATCTGTGTCCACGGTGTGCTAGGGTGTCAGCAGCTCTTCCCTTCTTTTGTTTCAGCGGACAGCCAAGCCAGAGAACAGGAAGTCTGGCAGATGTGTTCTTTATACAAATAACACCCCAATATTCCTTTATATACCTAATGTTAAACTGTTTGATCTTTTGGTAGATGGTAATAATTGAAACGTTTATCGCATTTTATTGTTGAATACCAAAAATGATTTATTTTAAGGCCATGAAAAAGTAAAATAATAGGCATGGGTTGATGAATCTGTCTTCATGTTCATGAAAAAAAAAGCTTTTATCCCATTGAGACACACCTTTTTCATACGTTTGTGAGCTCACTGGTTGGCTTCCTTGTATTTGGAAGCTGAAAGCAAAATTTGAAGAAACTTGTGGGAAGCAAAATATACAAAGTTTCCCATCAATTTTTCAGCATGCCTTTTCAACGACTGTAGCAGACTATGGCAGTGCTTTCAGACAAAGTCTTAGAATAGAGCCATGGACCAAAATCCACAGATGTGGTCTGGGAGAATACTACATCTCTTTGCTAGTGTGCCAGCCATCAACATTAGCGTGCGCAGACTGAAATCAACCCATACTAAGGCTGTCCGGCTGACTTTGGTGAAGCCACCTCATTCCGTTCCAAGCGCAGAATTCACTATCAATGCCCTTTGGGAGGGTTCAACAATGCTGTGGCTTTCGAGGCAGTTCCTGTTTGCCAGCGGTCACTTAATGTGGCCATAAGTTATGAGGGCTGACTGTCAGCTAATTGAGCATTTTTCATAGACCATGGCGCCCAGGAGCTAATTGAAGTCTGCCGCAGGTTAGTCCGCTTTATTCGTCTCCTGCGTTTTCTGTCCTGCTTGGATTGGCAGACCCAGGGTGTGTAGCGGTCGTGCAGTGCCATGTAAACCACTAACCTTGTGATTTCTGCAGTGATTATGGTGGTTAGCAAGCCAGACCAAAATTATGTAAAACCTCCATCTAAGGATCAAAGGATCTTCTTCCTCTTCATTATTTTTCATCTATCTCTTCCTGTCTGGGATGTTCACTTGTTATATGAGCAATCTGGTTGGGATTTTCTCCAACAATTCCTGTTCCTGAGCCTATTATGATTTTTGCAGTATGGTCCTCAGACATGGGCTATGTTCACACTGCAGCTAAATAGGGTTGTCACCCCCCATCAGAGTGCTTAATGCGGTTACGTTCACACACAGTTGTGAAACAGGTTGACAACCGCGTTCTACAACTGAAGTCACTACCTAAGAAATGTGAATAATTTTAACCCCATCCACTCTGCCGCCTTGTTTTGAGTTATTGACGTCTCAAATTATTGTTCATATTTACATCATACTAAAAACTGTGACGTAAAAAACGGTGATGCCACATTGTTAAAAATACTCTCCGCAAGGGAGAACAGCAGTTTAGATTCTTATCTGCTTCAATACAGGGTAATAAAACAGCAGGCCCCCCATGCCATGCATACGGTGTACAACGGTGTGTTGGGGCAACATGATTCAGGCAGTAAGAGCAGTCGTCTGGCAGTCGGAGGGTTGCCGGTTCGATCCCCCGCCCAGGCTGTGTCGAAGTGTCCCTGAGCAAGACACCTAACCCCCAAATGCTCCTGACGAGCTGGTCGGGGCCTTGCATGGCAGCCAATCGCCATCGGTGTGTGAGTGTGTGTATGAATGGGTGAATGGAGAAGCATCAATTGTACAGCGCTTTGGATAAAGGCGCTATATAAATGCCTGCCATTTACCATTTACCATTTACAACCATGACCTCGTCTGAGACTCAGACAATAAAAGGCATATTCTAACAATCCTTGACACTATTTCTCTATGTCAAAAAAGAACAAAAATAGACAATTCAGAAGTTGCATGAATAAACACATCAGGTTTTTGTTTTAGCAACTTTTAACAACATCCAGCCAACATTATTTCTGGTGAGGTAGAAATCCAAGTTTGTTTTTCAGATTATTCGATACAGATATATTTATGGGACCAAATAGCCCACCTAGTTATGATGCTATAACTGTTTTCTGACTAACATTGAAGGTTATTTCATAATCTGTTCAGCCATTTTCTAGACTATACCTAAGCAAATACCGTCTTGAACTACTTGTTATTGTTGCATTAATGCATTGCTAGGACATTTCAGTACCAAATGGGCATGCTTTATGAAAACATACTCTCATATATGTGAATAAAAAGGTTAATTTTCTTTTAATTTTGTATAAAAACTCTGTTTTAATAGATACGTCAGCTTTTCTGATCATCCATGTGTCTGGACAAAACGAGATGTAGCCGTTTTGTATTTGGAGAGATTTGGGGACCCTTGAGGACATCCGGGTACAGTTTTGGGAAAACTCATATGGAATTTGATTGCCTGTCGATATCTTTACCGTAAGTTGCCATCAAGTTTGTGCACAAATAGTAGTTCTGGGTTGGTCCTTGACTTAGAAATTTCGATTTTCAGAGCTAAACTAAAAAAACAAGGTGTTTTGTACATTTTTTTGTATTTTGTATTTTAGTGTAACTGTATGTACATTCTCTGACATACATTTGTTCAGTCTCGATGTCTCAATTTCTGAATGGCACAAGCCTCTTCTTTAAGTCTCCAACCTGTGTGGTGCAAAAACATTTTGAGATATTGACACTTTTATAGGACTAATACAAAATAGGTGGAAAGGGTTAAATAACTATGGGAGAGGGATGTAAAAAAGAAGCAATGGAGTAATTACTATAAAATGTGGAAGTTTATATTAACAGAACATTAATATCTGGAAATCTTAGACACGGTCTGCAGGAAAGGGAATTTTGTAAACGTGGTGAGGGTTAACACAGAGAATGGGGGGGGGGGGGTTGCCACTTGACAGCCTTGTGAAAAAGCCCTTCTCACTGCAACCACAAAGGTCTTATTTCTAATTTGTCGAAAATGCCCCATGTTTAAAGTGGTGATTGGACGTTGTGTGTGTTGGAGGAAGGCCATGGTTCCATGAGTGGAGAGCAGGGGATATCTACAGTGGCGTCTGATGGTTTCCTTTGGCAAAAAAAAGAATGGAAGAAAGAAAGGGGGAGTGAGGAAGGGACAGGCCGTTGGGTTTGTGTGTATCCTTTGACATCCGCCAACAACCAGCACTGCGGAGCAGACACCCAAACACACATTTTAAGGCGTACTGCACACGCCCTGCTCCCACATCCCCTCCCAAAACCCTTTATGTAGTCTTTACAATGGAAATCCAAATACATCAGACTTACCAGAATGATTTTTCCATGCAAATGTGAAATCTATACAGAAAAACACAGTTCAGTCTGTGCTGGAGACTCAAGGAAAATATGCACTTGTAAAAAAAAAAGAGCCAAATGCTGTAACGTTCTGATTTTTAATAGGAACCACATTAAAAGACAACAAAAGGTACTAATGCTGAGAAAGAGTTCATACCATCTTCGCAATACTGTCATCATTCTGAAAACGATATTAATAATATTAATATTAATATTAATACAATCACTACATGGTGCTTGTAAGACAAAACTAAATGCACTGTATGCTTTCCCTTTTTAAATCTCTGCAATCAGAATTAATTTGAGTCATAAAGTTTGCTTTTGGTGTGTTTATTCATTATGGGACCACAGTAATTAATAACTGAGATTTTAAAGAAGAACAATATTTATACTATATACTATATATTTATCACCAAATGACAACTGAGCTACACTGAACTCTATCACCCTCTAATTTTATGGTTCCCCTTTGCATTATTCAGTTCCTTGATATCTTTCTTCCATTTAGGGCAGTTAGTTCCTTAGAACCAAATCGCAGTAATCCAGAAGGCAGAGAGTTCGTTCAGAGTCTTTATTTTGTTCAGGAGAGTCAATAGCCAGCAAACAGATTCAGTGGGGATAAGGCAGTTCATAATACAGAGTCTAGGCAAAGGGTCAATACTCCAGCAAACAGGTATAACAAGGATAATCCAAATCGTAATCATGGTCACAGACGAAGGGTTGATAACTAACGGGCTAGGTAGACAGAAGCAGAATCCAAAAACAAAAGTCGAAATACAGAAACAGGTCGGTAAACTGCGGTTCAAAATCGAACAGACGGGATAAACAAAACACAGAAGTCGGGGCGAAACATTCATTCATTAACCTAACCCGTTTATCCTGCACAGGGTCACAGGGGGGCTGGAGCCTATCCCAGCATACATTGGGGCGAAAGGCAGGAATACACCCCGGACAGGGCGCCAGTCCATCGCAGGGCACACACACCATTCACTCACACACTCATACCCACGGGCAATTTAGACTCTCCAATCAGCTCTCCAATTGGACTGTGGGAGGAAACTGGAGTACCCGGAGGAAACCCACGCAGACACGGGGAGAACATGCAAACTCCGCACAGAGAGGCCCCGGCCGACAGGGATTCAAACCCAGGACCTCCTTGCTTTGAGGTGGCAGTGCTACCCACTGCACCATCCGTGCCGCCTTGTCGTAACAGGTATCAATCAGAAAATTACATATAACAATCTGGCAGGGAACTGAACACACAAAGGGGTTTAAATAATACAGGTAACAAGAGGGAATGGTAGTCAGGTGTGGGAAACAATCAGGAAGTGAAACAGGTGAAACGAATGAATGAAGTGACAGGGTGGCTACGGTGTGCCCAGAGGTAACAAACACAGAAACGCTAACAACTTAGACAAAACTAGACAGAAAAAAAACACAGAACCTGACACTTGGTGAAAAAATGCAAATGCATTTATAGAAAATAGCACTAGTGAAGTTTCAACAATTTCAGCCTGCTTACTTCCATACTTGCCCTATAGACCCATTCACCTATTTAAGACAAATGTATTTGTTGAGGTGCACTTGAATTCTTTATTTTTTTATTTGCTGAGAAATGTTTAGTAATGAATCATTCTGCACTCATATTCCTTAGTGTTCCATTGTTGCATCATTATTTGCCCCCATTTCATTTAATTTTCAAAAGGTAATAATTGAGTCCATTCCATTGTGTTCTATGTGTAATGTGTTTTGCTAAGAGGGAAAACTATTTGATTCTTCAGATTCTTCAACTGTTTGAGTAATGATAATTTTTGTTCCAGATTGTATTGTACCTGCATTTGTCCACGTTGCATACATTTCCTTTTTCATTCTGACTGCTAGACAGAATTTCACATTTAATTTAATGCGTTCTTTGAAGGAAAGATGATGTAAGAATCATTCATATTATGCCAGACCCCTCATTTTTCCAACGTGCCATACTTTGTCATAATGTCTAAGTCGATCCTCTCGATCACTGCAGCGGGATAGATATCTAGGAATAAGTCAAAATAAATATTTCAACTATGTAAAAAACTGGACACGGCCAAATGATTCACAATACCAACAAGTAAAATCTTCAACTTTCATGGGCCTTTCTCCTGACCCTACATGACACCTCTATTACAGATTATAGACTATTACAGGTTAATGCAGCCTGGGATATCCTTCTGAACTACACCACCATGAGCCGGAATTCTGGATGGAAAGCTTTCTGAGATGAGTTTTTGACCAGGCTCGCTGCCCCAACCACAAGCTCAGAATTTGAGTTCCAATGCCTCTTTCCGTATATCACAGATTTAAAGGTTCAAAAGGCAAGAACCAAATGGTTTACCATGCAGTGGCCCTTTGAGAAAATCTTGGTAATCCAATCTGTTCAGAGGAAAGCATGGTTGAAATTCGGGGGCAGGAAAACCGGCGGCGAGTTTTGATGAGATCCCCTTTGTTGTTTTTCCACATTTTTCTGTTCAAATTATACAGCTGGAAGATTCCAGACCGGAGAAGCCCGAATAGTATGTAGGGGGAGTCTCTCTGTGTGACGGCAGGGGCGGGACACCCTGAGCATGGCGCCAATGTCAACGAGGAGATCTGGGAAACGCATCCCCGGCACTTATCTGCGTTCCCAACTTCACTTCCTCACCTCCTTTCCAGGGCGGCCAGCGTCTTCTCCGCAAAGCGTCCGACCAAAGGCCCACTGTCCAAGTCTAAATGGCCTGTGTAAAGTTTGTTTTCTCTGCGGAAAAACCCAGGCATTTTTATTGCTTTAGCCCTGCCTCCGGCCCAGGGTCACCCTCAGACTGTTTTTTTTTCAGTTGCGGGCTGCTTCCCAAAGCCAGCATGGCCAGAGAGCCACAACATGGGATTTCGACATGCCACATTTTCAAAAAACAGGTTCCTGAGAATTGATCTATTTGATGTTGCTGACACATTTCAATAGGTTGGTCCTTGATGAAAACATTTTCCTTGCAGAAAACTTGCTTTTACTCATAATATATGACAAAATGAAAACATTAATTCAGGCAGTAAGACCTGCTTTCAGCTATAATAAATCTCAAATGGGTTTTTTTTTGCACAGCTGTGGAGGTATATGTAGGTACACATGTGTAAAACAATATTGTTTAAAGGCTAGTCCAAAGTATGTAACCACATGACTACAGAGAGAATCAGAGGAAAGCCTTTTCCGGCTCTTTCTGTATTTTCACATGGCTGGAGAGGAGCCAGTAAAAGAGGTGATTATATGATGTGGAGGCAACTGCGTATGAAAATGCATAAAACACAAATGTCTTTCATCAAAAAACTTGAAGGACATTTGCCCCCGCCCGTCCTGTGCACACATTAGATTGCTTTATCATAGCTTTGTCATTGGCTAATATCTTCATTTGTAAAAGGCTAATATCAAGACCTCTTTAATTGTTCATCTTGTCCCCAGCACGTAACTGTTAAACTTGATAAGAGTCCCTACATTACAAAACAAGCCGCACCCATCATTTTCAATTACGGGTGGGTCAGTGTTTGAGCCATGCTTTATCAGTTCAATTAAAATAAATGCAGAAATGGGTGACCAGTTGATTAAATGAATGTGTCTTCCATCTGGTCTCTGACATTTTGGGTATGTAAATGTGGGTGATACCATCTGAGCCTCTTCTGTCACCTCTGTTCCTGCATGCTATAGCTGATATCATATGTGACGTACATTATTTCATCTGCTGTTGTTATGCTTTGTCGTATTGGTCCTCGCTGCTCTGTGTAAACATGATTGATAAAATCTGCAGGATGTCCCACTGTGCTGACGACAAGCTGTGGGAAAGCCAAGAAGAGTGGCAGACAAGCAAAGATCCCTCCACTGATGGTACGCTAATTATTTCTCCCTGAGCGTCCCCTCCCTCTCTCCTTTTAGGACACCAGCAACAGGGACGAATTCCTGAGGTCTCGGCTTGATGTTGTTGCTTGTATCGCCCGGACTACTGGGTTTCCATCACACCATTACAGGGCCAGACTTGGCTGTAGGGTTCAGAGGGAATTCAGTGTAAGCATTATGTGGTGTCATGCTTCTCAAGGGTGTAATTAACACCTGGTTGATGCCACAGTTCTCTGTGTTTAAGAAGCAAGAGGAGGCGGGCTTCACTGCTGGTATTCACTGTGTTATGGCCAGCTTCCTTTGGTAACCACAGCACTGTGGACAGTGTTGCATACAGTGCTTTCGTGTTTCATCTATCTTCATTTTGCCTCTGCGGCAAGAATGCCGCCGGCTGGGAAAAAATACTTGCAAGGTTCCGACAGTAGGGGGCTGTTTCTGTCTTTTGGCCTGTAACAGGTGGGACAGTGACTTGTAGAAATATTACCCATAATTCATAGTGGTTTAGGTTTGTTTTTCGAGCAACCACCACCAGGTGGCAAATGTGAGCACTCCACTGCTGGACTCCACGGCTGTTGTGAGCCCAGCTTTGCTGGCACGATAGACTTCATTTTCCCCACAGTAACAGATGAGGAGAAGAGACTTTTGTAGTGCGTGGTATTGATCCTGCTCAGGTAGGCCTAAATTGCAATAGGCAAGAAAAACTTCACAATTCGTGACATGTCTCGACCAATCTGAATGCCAAATATGCCCAAGGTGGTCAATTATTAAGATTACAGTACCATCGACAATGACTAAGGCAACCTTTTCCACCTTCATTGTTTGCAAAAGTTTTTGTATTCACAGCTTGACAAAAAGTAATTTGAAATGGGATCCATGCCACTGATTCAGTCTCATTGTTTTCACAGAAGGGGACATCAGGAAAAAATGTCCAAAAGAACAAAGTTTGCCTTGATCTACTGACAACCATTTTCACACAAAAAACCTACATCTAAATACTCTTTCCTCTATTGAACCTAATGGCCCAAACATGGGGTCTCGTTTATGTTTAGCACAGGGTGGTAGGATAAATGAATGTACTTCCCTGTTCAAAGCCCAGCAAAGCAGTCATTATTGAAAAACATAATATCCACGGTTCATAAAAATCCTTATTTCAGATTCAGCATTACTCAATCAGGAGCCACACTTTTCCATGAGAACCGAGACCAGATGCAGAGGGGAGAGGGCAGGGGGAGGAAATAGCAGGGACCTCTAAGGACAGATATAGATGTCGACAAATTTCACAGTACTAAATTCTAAAGGACTGACCCCAACAGTTAACAGTTAGCGTACGTCTTTTTGAGTGGCCCCCTTAATTCATAACACCTAATTGCCGTGCTAATAAAATATAAACTGGGACCGTTTGGCAGGAGTGCCCTGAATGGACAGAGTGTAAATTGACGGGGTTGGCTCAGCCTTACCTACCAGGTTACTCGGGAGAATGAATCATTGGACCGCACTTGTCGCCTGCCAACGACGTTTATGCGTCCGGCCTCCAGGCCAAAGACAACTCGTAGATCGGCGAATAGGCTGTGCATGAGTGAGAGGCCTCCCGATGTAAACCTGTGGGGCTGCTTTTTGTATTGAGAAAGGCCTTAATGACCATAATGAAACCCACACTGAAGCCTGTGTGGTGCTGCCAGGAAAGATAGCTCTGGACCAATGTCTCAGATTCAATGTGTGACAAGCAATAGGGATGTAAGACACACGTAAAGCCCGCCAAACAAAACCGGAGCTTTTGCCTGAACACATTTCTCTCCAAGGCCATATTAATAAGCTGAGGCTCTGACAACAACTTTTAAATGGGACCTAAGTCCTGTCTTTCAAGCCTTTGCAAGCCAGTGGAAGGTCCAGACAGAGGTGCACCCAACTGTGAGCATTACTTATCACACAGGAATTCTGAAGCCTTGCATGTTAAGTGGATTTTGATCTTGTCATTTTTTTCCTAGTATGTTTGAATTGGATGGTTGTAGTGCAAAACATGTGAATAGTTGGTACTCATCAATAAAAATGACCCTAGACAGACGTTTCCATGAATATGTAGCTACACACCAGATCCCAGATCTCAATTCTGGTCATTATTTGGTATGTGTCCATGTCCTTCTGCTCAATGATGGCAAGAGCTTTGACACATGCAGATGCTGGACTACAGAAGTACAGAACCTTGGTGACTATTATGCTTTTTTTTTCTCTGCAACGTGGCTGTTTTTCTTCTCATTTTAAGCAAAATTAGAATAAAAATGATCTGTTTAATTGTGTAATATGCATCTATGAGTATTGCAATTCCAATATTGGAATAGCAGGTAGGCTATCTGCCAAGATAAAACTTGGCAGGGCATGCCCTATATCTGTGCAGCATTGACAGACTCTCACTCTATACAAACATTAACCTCTGTGCCCTCTAACCTCTTGTAGCAACTTCACACAGCCTCACAAAAAAGTTACACACAAAGTTATAGGAATGAACATAGGAAAACACAGGAAGCATTGCTTCGGGATATGTCTTGTTTAGTTCTGTAAAACATTTTGGCTGTGAATTGGCAAGATTTTGGCAGAGGCATTTTAGGAATTCTGTTTTTTTTAACATATATTTTAATATATAGGTAGTGTATATTTTGTAACATGGTTTTTGGTCTATGAATGTAGTTGATTACTCCTAGGGATTTGCATTTGCTGTTTACAGCAATGAGGCAAAACATTATGACCACCTGCTTAATAACCAGTAGGTTGTGTGCCGCCAAAACAGCTCTGACCCACTGAGGCATGGACTGAAAAAGACCTCTGAAGGTTTCCTGTGGTATCTGGCACTAAGACGTTAGCAGCAGATCCTTTAAGTCCTTTAAGTTGCGAGGTGGAGCTGCAGTGGCTTTGACTTTTTCTTCCAGCACATCCCACAGGTGCTTGATCGGATTGAGATCTGTGGAATTTGGAGGCTAGGGCAACACCTTGAACTCTTCATCATGTTCCTCAAGCCATTCCGAACAATCTGTGCGATGTGGTAGGACGCATTATCCTGCGGAAAGTGGCCGTTACCATCGGTGAGTACCGTTGCCATGACGGAGTGTACCTGGTCAGCAACGATGTTTAGGTAGGTAGCACGTGTCAAATTGATGTCCACATGAAAGCCCGGACCCAGGGTTTCTCAACAGAACATTGCCCAGAGCATTATGCTCCCAGCTTCTCTTCTTCCTGCATTGCATCCTGGTGCCATCTCTTCCCCGGATAAACAGCGAACAAGTACCTGGCTGTCCACATAATGTAAAAGAAAATGGGACTCATCGGACAGACAACCTTCTTCCATTGTTCCAAGGTTCAGTTCCAACACTCACGTACCCATTGTAGGTTGGTTCCGACCAGATGGGATAGCCTTCATTGGCCTTGTGCATCGATGAGCTTTGGGAGTTGAACACCATTTTGCCGGTTCATGGTTTGTCCCTCCTCAGACCACTGTCAGTAAGTATTCACCACTGCTGACCAAGCACCCCATAAGCCTTGCCGTTTCGGAGATGCTCTGATTTGCTTTGACAGAAGTGTGGCTGTTCTCATAACTTAAACTGAAAATAAATTAAAACAATTATCTAATATACAGTTATTCTAAATTAATGCACTTCTTGTCACAGAGAGCAATTATAGTGGCCATGCAAATTTTTCACATTATCATATTGAACCGAATACAGGACTGGGATTTCTCAACCAAAATGGACCGCCACTGCCTTCTTGACTTCTTATAATGTGAGTAAAGCACCAAGAACAGTTTTCTGTCAGTTTTTAAAATTTTTAAAAGAACTACAGACACTTAAAAAAAAATCTGATTATCATTTTATAAAACACTTAGGAAGCCTCCTTTGAGTATCTCTGTTGCTGCATGACTCAGACATTGTGTCAGGGGACCAAGCAGATACACAATAGGCACAAGCCCAGCTCAAACAGGTGAACTCTGTCAACTTCACAGGGAAGGCAGAAAAACAAAGGAGATATATCTGGCAGTTATCAAAGCATGAATTCTATGCAGCTCGACAGGACTTTTTCTATTATTCAAAAGCCTTAGGGTAATTGGATTATTAAAACTCCATACACTCCATGAATTCACTTTGCATTGTAAACCATAGTTACACTCATTGAATACATACAACCAACCGTTTTAAAGAAACCAGGTAAGTGATTAAAATAAAGCAATGGATCATATCCTATTGGTTCACATGCAGCCTTTGTCAATGGGATTTAGCGACACGATATTTGTGGCATTATACTGTACAATATCATGAAAGGGCATTAAGGATGAGCTTTGTTGATTATGCCATACTTAGTGTATGTAGTTTTTCAATGTTTGGATTTGAGCTGGTTTAACGCAGGTTTCATTTGTCTGACCAAAGTTTGGAGCCCTCTGCTGCTCAGCCCTTCAGAATTTATTTTTGAAAATAGAAGACAGAAAATAGACCTATACCCTTTCAAAACAACACTGTTCAGATTTCACTTCATAGTGTTCAACATAACCGTGTTAAGTTTGAAGAATCCTTTTTCCTGGATTTTAGAATAGTGATGTTAAATATTTATAAATGATGAATCAGTCCTGAACTAACTGGGTCATGGAAAATAAGCAGGGGGGGTTATTTCAATGAAAGTAATATACTATATAGTTTCCAGGCTGTTGTTGACAGAAATGGAACATATGACACACATTACTATCAGCGGCAACATAATCACAGACAGGTTGTGTTGGTCACTGGAAAATGTCAGTTTTGTCAAGGAGAAAAAGCACCAGGATTTGCAACTTCTTCCCCCATCATCATCCTCATCACCAACACTCCTAATATGACGAGCATTTAAGTATTTATTTTAGATACAGTATGTAATGCACTGCTCTTACGTTTTGTTTTTGAATAAAAACAATTAGAATGTGAACACATTTAATAATAATACTTTTCAGACACGTCAGAAGTGATAATTTGCTAACTCAGCACTCTTACTTTTGTGATACTTTTGAAGACCATACTTTGTCTCAATGGCAGTTTATCAGATGTCTCAAAGTGGGGGTGGGGATGACAGCAAATGGTTGTTATTACTGCACTGCCTGCAGTGCCTGGATTTATTTCCTAAATCGAGATGAAGCTCTGCTAAAGTGGTACAAGATCATGGGCCCAGGTCTGTTTTCTTTGTTCTGACAGCTCCCCCCCAATGAGTGAAACACAGCACATTGCTTTGAGATCCACCAGCAGTCATTTCCACTCCTACTTGAGCTCGATGCTAGCGCACTGCAGCCAGTATGGCTCCACATCTCTGCAAATGTTCTCTTTTTAATGAGGGTCAGAAACGCACAATGTTTACCAGCGGAGACACGCAAAGCACCGTCCAGCGCTCTGATTGGCTCCACTTCAGAGGTGCGGAGACATTCCTGGCCGCCACATGGACAAGGGCTGCGCTTTGATGGACGGCGGAGCTGTCGCGAGCGGCATGTATTCTCCCTACAGATGTTCTGATAAAAATGGCTCAGCGTGCGGGGGCTGGTCTGGAGGACGCAAGATGAGCTGCCCTCCGCGCTAGCTGTTCTTCATTTTCCTCTCGGCCTGCTCCAGAATTTGTGGCCGCTGAGAAGTTTACTACCTCATGCCCGTGTGTACCTCACAGCCATTTCCAGCTCTGTGTGTAACTCTGTGTAACATATCCCACAGAATATTAAACTAAAATGGAGTCCAGTATCATCCAGAGGAAAAAAGAGCTCCCAGAAACTGACAAAACTAGAAGAGTTTAAGATTGTGGCCACAATCTTGGCACAGGCATTGAGACACGGTCAGAGAGGGGGCAATAAACTGCAAGTCATGCAAACATACTCTGCAGTGCTGTCTGTAGAGTTAGGCACAACGACACACAGAGCTTTGAAACTGTCCGCTGAGCTCTTCTCAGAATGGCAAAATGCAGCACACTGCAGACGGGAGATGGGAGACCGCTCCCACACATGAAAGAGCAACTCTGGGGTGGTCCCAGAGATAAAGTTGTCTGAAGAAAATTAGTAATATAAGCAAATGAATGTACATTCATCAGCCATTTTCTCAGCGGTCTCCAAAAGCAGTAACCAGATTTATTTCAAATAGAAATAACCTCTCAAGGTTTGTTGACTACTGCATATAACGAAATTAGAATGGGGTCAAACTAAATTCCCAGGGAGGCACAGCATCTGTAGGTTTTATTGGTTTTCTTTAAATCAGCTGCTAATTACAGCATTGAGAACCAGGTGTGTGAATTCTTTATGCAGTTGATGACTTAAATGAACCACTTGTGGCAAGAACGCCCCAGAACAAACAGACACTACTGCCCTCCAAGAGTGGAGTTTGATATCTGTGACTTAAATGATCAACCTCCTAATGGGTGAAGTTTAGTATCTCAGAACAGAAAAAGATAAAGCAGCTTATTCAGTACATTTCGATTGTGAGAAATCGTTTAAACAGCTCATGATGAGCACTCCTGCTGTGAATACTCGTCATGAGTACAAGTTGGGCCCAAAAATCTATACATTGAACGCTCAAGCCTTTGCTACGTCATTGACAGAATGTCTGCAGTAGGCCTTGGGCTACCAGTGCATATGACCTTGGGTGAACATTTGGGAAGCCTGTCAGGAAATTGGACCATTTTTTTCTCATGCAGGGATGTGATGGGATGTGATGTGAAATAAGTAGATAGTGTTTTCTATTAAGTAAACCTTTAGCAGAACTAAAAGGTCTACTGATTTAAAAGATGCTGTCAAACATAACTGAAAAGTCTGACTAGACTGACTGTGATTCTGTTCAGACAATGAACAGCTGATATATCACTTGCAAAATACAGGATAAAATATTTGCAGATCACATGGCATGTTTCAGTTCAGTGCATTATTGCCAACAAAATGTAATCAGTCAACCCAGGGGTGGGTTTCCCGAAAGTCTCTTAACCCTTTCCTCCTATTTTGTACTAGTCCTATAAAAGTGTCAATATCTCAAAAACAATATACTGCACACACTGAAATTAGCGAAGAGGCTTCTACCATTCAGGAATTTGAGATGGAGCAATTTATGTCAGAGCATGCAGATACAGTGTACACGAAAGTTACACGAACATACAAATAAATTATAAAACACCGTATATTTTTTTTTAGTTTGGCACTGAATATATTAATTTATTCAAGTCTAGGACCAACCCCAAATTACTTCATATTTATGCACAAACTTGATGTCAACTTCATGTCAAAATTAGGTAATAAATATCGACTGGCATTCAAATTAAAAAATCTCTCCACATTCAAAACATCTGCATATCTTTTTGTCCAGACACAAATAATTTCTCTATTAAAACAGAAAATGTAACTAACTTAAAATCATAACTTTCATGTGTGTAAGCGTGCCCAAAGTGTCCAAAAAGCTCTCCAAAAATAAGTGCTAAATGCTTTCTTACCAAGCTGTATCACATTTACAATGGAACTATAATTCGAAATAAGGGTAGTCAGCCCCGTTAGTCAGTACAATTAATATTACTGCATTGTCTATAGCATGTTGCATGTTTACACATGTTTGCTTATCCATTCTTCTATGCGGACGCAGCCATTATGCTATGCAAACTGTCCATCGCCTGAATGGTATCAAGGATTGTTATAATATGCCTTTATTGTCTGAGTCTGTGGCAAGACTACTGGGTCCCAGTCATGTAGCTTAGCCACTAGGCTACAGGCTACCCTGTAAAGTGGAGTATAGGCAAAATTGTCATGGCTCTACTCCAGAAAATCTGAAACATAGGTGCATAAGAATACATAGAGGACACAGTAACGTTGCGATACTGAAGGTAGTAATCAGACTAGAATTTAAACCACTAGACCACTTCACAGATGACACCTAGGGTGGATAATGTTTGGGATTTTTTCTGTAATTATTTACTCTATTATTTGTGTTGTTAGTTTTATTTAGTAGCTATTATGTTTAGTTCAAAAAGACATTCAGAATGTGAATGGTTATAGTTTAATGATAACGCAATATAACACATTTTGCAGTGATGATTAGCTAAGAAACATGTGAGATGAAACTGAACATTGGCAACTACTTATGCCTTTAGCCTTACAAAGAAGTTAATTGTTAAGTTCCTCTTAACGCTTAACATAAAAAAATGACCCGTCTTCACTAAACCCCAAAAATAAAGCAGCTTAATTGAATTTTAAACCCAAAATTTATTTTGCATGAAGAAACAACCTGTCGCTCATCATAAACTTTGTCATCAAATTTCAGGTTGAAAAAAGATAATTTAGGTGGTTTTCTCTGCAGTTAAACATAGTGGTGGGCATTTTTGACCCTTATGACAACACAAGGGTTAAGAGTCCATCTAACGAATGTGTTCAGGAAACCCCTGTATTGAGAGAACATTCTTTGATTAAGAACCACTTAAACACCCTTGTTAATCCGAAGATCAAACTTTATCAGTAAACCCACCCCAGATTAGTTGAACACATATAGATGTCCCTGCTGAATCAATTATGTATATAATGTGTGATATGTTCTACCAAATTTATTCTGCATCTGGAGTGCAATACAGACTGTTATTTGCAGTTTATCAGTAACAGCAGTCTTGTATGCGCCCTTACATACAGCTGAGATTTATGAGACCTCATAGTTCCTAACCTGATCATAATTATATTTACATGCTTTACTCAGAAAAAACATATATTTTGAGCAGCCCAAATTAGATTCTATCTTTTTAGACTTCTACTGCTGTAGCCTATCCACTTATAGTTATGATGTGTTGTGTGTTCAGAGATGCTATTCTGCATGTTGACTGTTGTAATGTCTGATTATTCGTGTTACTGTCACCTTCCTGTCAGCTTTGACCAGTCTGGCCAAATTTTCCTAATAAAGTGCTCGGTGAGTGTATCTGCTGGGTAATGAACACACAAAAAATTTGATGAAGATTTGGTTCCTTAGCAACCTTAGAAAATACACATTAAAACAGCTGTAACAATAGGACTGAAATAAAAACAAATCGCTATGCAGCCTCATTTCTTCTCAAAACAATGAAAAGGCTTAGCTTTTCCTAATTTTGGAATCAGCAGGTCCTCTTCCCCATCTTGCATCACTGGTACTCGCATATTAAAACAATATATGCCCCAAACTGTGCCGTGGCCTAAAGGAATTAGAGGAAACCTGTGTTTTTTGGACAGGCATCAAAGGACTCTGGAGCTTCACATATGGGTGAACTGTTGTGGGGTCTCTCACCACCACACATTCAAACCAGGGTCTGCTATTTCCTACAGCGTGGTCCATTAGAAACCACTTACTAAATGTTTCCCCTTTGCCAGCCGGCTAGCCTGCCAGGAAAGGGCTACACAGAGATAAGGGAGCTTGGGCGTGGGGAAAAGACAGAGATGGGGAGAGGCAGTGAGTAGCAGTGGGAGAGGTGGTGGGAGATGGAACGTAGCCATGGTGACGTGAACCCAAATGGAGCCACACTGACTTCCGGTCTGAAAGTGTGCCTGGAAGTGCAGTGTCAGTCCCTTTCAACTCCTTGCTTTCCAGGAGATTCTCATTGGAGCTCTGTAATGCCATGAAAGCAAATAAGAAGACTCTACCCACTTAGTGAATATATATTCACTATTATATATAGAATTGAACCCTTCCCACTTTAGCCCCCTAGAAGACAATTTCAGCCCATTTTGTACTAGTCCTATAAAAGTGTCAATATCCCAAGAACTATTTACTGCACACACATGGTTGAAGACGTAAATGAAAGAAGATGCTTGTACCATTCAGAAATTTATGTCACTAATTTATGTCAGACCATGTACATACAGTGTACACAAAAGATATATACAATACATACATAAATGACAAAGAGTCTTATGTTTTTTTATAGTTTAACAATGAATATCTACATTTCGAAGTTTTCCTACATATTGTATTCCCTTATAAAAGGTGAAAATGAATTATAATAAAAATTTATGGATGGATGGATGACATATTGCAAGTAAATAAAATGCACTGAATGAGGCGGCACAACTGACATGACATAAATGCTGTGAGTATTGCTTAAAACTGCAATAAAACCAACAGATAGCAAAATTTATATATTTAAATTATATATAAGATTATATATAAGAAATCTGAGAATAATAGAGATGGACTAGAGATGCAAAAGAAAATGATACTGATTAAATATATTTAAAATAACTGAATGCCATTTATTATTAGAAAATAAAAAGAAGAAAAGTCAAGCAAGGCTTTCAAGTTAGCAAGGTTTTGAACACAAGCAGCAGAAAAACAATGATCAGGATTGTACAAAGAATGATATGGAGTGAGTGATAGGAGTGAGAAATTGCAATCAAGGTTCAAAAATGCAGACTAGTTCAATTTACATAATGTCTCGAAAGAATATGAGGAGCAGACTGAAGCACACTGATGACATAGCCATATCAACAGTATTTTCTTCACTTTATTCAGAAGGGGGTAAGCAAGTTAGGATTAGGAGATGGGATAACAACATAGACAGAGTCAAATCTGTCTGTACAGGGGATTCATATTTTGGTTGAGAGTTGGCCGCCCTAGGGACAGTGCCACACAGAAAGTGTATTTTTATTTAGTTTTTTAATCACAGTTCTACTGAAAGTGTGTGTGTGTGTGTGTGTGTGTGTGTGTGTGTGTGACATTTATGACCTTGACATATCACAGTTGTTTGAACTGAAGTTCAAGTGGAAGAATTTGCAATCTTTTTATTTTTTTGCTGAACTGATGTCCTGCAGTTTGCTCATCGTGCAGTTGTCTGCATCTATAAATTTAACCCCTTAAGCATTGCCCATTTTCTTGGCACAAGCTTGAAAATGACATAACCAAAATTAAATGGTTACTATTCTTGAATCCTTTTGACTACAGGCATAAAAAATATTTTTTGTTTTGAATGGATACACAATACTGGATAGATACCATTTCAAATTTGATGACAATATCACTAACAATTGTATTCTGCATTCTTTGTCTAGCTATGTCTAGGCAGTTTTCCTCGACACACTTTCCTAGACACTCAGCATGATATTATTCATTGCTGAAAATGCAAGGGCCAGTATGCAGTGTGGGAGCTGCTGCCCCACACTTTGCAGGTTGTTTCTAGACTTTACCTTTGCCACCACTATTTTCAGATGTTCCTTGAAGGACAGGGTCCTGCCAAGGGTCACTCCAAGAGAGGTTCAGCTTAAGTCCACTCACTTGGATGTTTAGTTCTTTGGCAACTTTTGCATTTTGGAGATGAAATACACTGGAGACTGTTTTTGCTGGGCTTGGTTTTAAGTGCCAGGTTTTGCAGTATTGGTCCAGTTTTGCAAGATCTTCAGTGAGCACCTGTTCCAGTGACTCAAAATCTGGTGCTTGGGTTGCCAGACAGATGTCATCGGCATAGATGAATTTGCAGGATTTAGTGTTGGGTAAGTCGTTTGTATCGAGGTTCAACAGGTTTGGGGTGAGAACTGATCCTTGTGGGAGCCTGTTTGTCGGTGTTCTCCATGCAATTTTATTCTGTCCATGGTGAACTCTGAACCTCCAGTTGGTTGGCTGGGTTTTGATAGTTGCTGTTTCCCAGGCAGGGAGTGCTTTTGTGAGTTTCAGTTGGAGGATTTTGTGCCAGACAGTGTCGTAGGTGGCTATGAGGTCGAGGAACACTGTTCCTGTCTTCAGCTTGCTCTTGAACCCATTTGCTATATAAGTGGTTCGGGCCAGTACTTGTTCCCCTGTGCTGCGGTCCTTGCAGAAGCCGGCCTGATCTACACCGAGAATCTTCTCTTCTCCTGGATATATACATAACATAACATAAGGTAATGGTGAGAACAGGCCAGCCCAGCAATGCTTGCCTTTTCCTGCCCTTAAGTGTACCTACTGCCTAATTTGCCTAAAAGCAATAGAATCTATCACCGTATCTTGAAAACCTTTAGCGTTTCTGCCTCCACTACATGTACTGGCAAGCTATTCCACACATTGTAGTATAAGGCATTCCAAGATTTTAGAAGGAATGCAGAGTAGAGAGATTGGGCAGTAGCTTGCTGGTAGTTTGTGATCTTTACCAGGTTTTGGTATGGAAATGACTTTTGCTGTTTGCCATTTCTTTGGGATTGTGTATAATCCTGGTTTGGAATTGGGGCTGCCAGGTTAGCGCTTGGGGCCCCCGATGTTTCATGTACTCTGGAGAGATGTTGTCATATCCTGCTGCCTTTCCACATTTCAGACTCAACAAGACTTTCTCCAGTTCCGTGTCTTCAAAAGGCTCAGGGTTGCTTTTCTCCCCGAGTTGTTTGCGGTGTCTCTTTAACTTAGTCAAAACTGCTCATCTGAAGTGTTTATCTTGGGGCTGCTTTTGCAATAGTCAATAGGTGGGTCAAGATTGATTGGGGGTGATAGAGGCTCGGCTTTGAGTTGGGGTTCTTTGAGTGGGTGTAATTCAGCTCCTCTACCGAATCCGCTACTTGCGCCAAGCTATAGTTAGCGATTCAATAAGAAGGACTGCTTTCTCAGGGTCTCCTTATGTGTCATAGGCTTTTAGGAGGGCAGCACTTTCTTCGTCCAGGCATGGGACATAGAGGTGTCGGTAGCCTCATGGGCATACATGTTGCCTGTATAAGCAGCTTTGTAGCTGCCACCACATAAGCAGTTATATGCTTCATCAACAGTGATGATTTGGAGTTGGATGGTGACAATACTCTGGTCCAAGGCTCCGCTGTATTTCATCCAGTTAGCTTTTCGGAAATGCCATTGCATCTTCCAACCCCTATCAACAAATCAAACACAATCCACAATTTCACATACTATTTATTATTCAAAAGCAGGCTGGCTCCTTATTTATAAGCGTACTGAATAATCATAAAAAATTTTGAGTATGTATTTAGATGCTCACCCTGTATAAAGTGGGGTCACATCACTGAAAATCCCCTCTATTGTGGAGTCAAAGGTGTTTTCACTGTCTTCCTCAGAAATATTCACTCATATGAGAGATTCCCTAGAAGTCATCCAAAGGATGTTTCTGTATTTAGATGTAGGCATCGCAAAAGGTCAATAGGATTTAAAATTATAGCTAACTAGGCTACGTTTTTACTGAAGTATAGCTCGTGCAGCCTAGTCCTACAGAGGGAATGCAGAGGGTTGCTGCAGCAGTGACGATCTTTGTTTTCTTCTGTTGCAGGTCAACCAGCCAACCTTTATATGAAAACTGATATTGACTGGACACCATCATATTTTTTAATGGATGCCATGTCATCTAGGCCTAGTTTAACCCATGATTTACTGCAAAAATTAATGGGTTGCAATGGCCGCTTGTCCTCCAACACGTCATCATCAAGGAAATTGTCAAGTGATTAAGAACGATCCATAAGGAATAAAGGTCAGTCCAACTATCCCATGATCTAAATATCAGCTTTGAGCACTCCTAAACTAAGGCTCAAAGCATTTAAAATATTTTTTTAAGTACTTCATAATTAAGAATTTCTGGTGTTAGTGTTTTCAGCGTAATTGTCCAGAAGACCTCACATACAATTAGGTACATGCACCCGGGGCACCTTTGACCGGTTTGGTTATTTTACCACAATTCAACAAAATCATCTGTTTGAACAAATGTATGATGTCAGATTTCTCTAACGCTTTCACAAAAGCCACAACCACCCTCAGGGCATTGCTCATTATTGGAGAAAATTAAAAACATAATCTATCATTTTCTTGGACCCTTCCTGTGAAAACTGTTGTCCATAACACCGAACAGTGGCCAAACATATGGTCTTGCCAGACGCCAAACCTACTTTGAATGAAAGCCATCCATGTACAAAGCATATTGCTATTTAATATGCTGTCAAGACTGGCCTTTTTTCTTATGAGATGGTAAGCATGGCCTATTTTGATATAAAATATGCATATTGATATTAGATGTAAAAATAATGAGACATTTACACACAGATCATATCAGATCATATGTTCCTAAAACCACATTTAGTAGATGGATGTATTAGACAGTAGAAAATATACTACATATGTTCATGCATATGTGAACAAATCATTTTGGCCTCACCAGGAGGACATAGTCAGAACATATATACCAACACGTAATTCACGTAAAACAATGCATATATATTTTCATTTGCATTGAGAAGTCTACCATCTTGGAGTGTATAAGAGAGCCTCAGCTAGAAAGCAGGCACTATGCCTAGTTTCAGCTGTGCCACTCCTATATGCATGAACCATGTGCACATTTATGACAAAGCAGACAAGGCACAATGTTCCAACATTTAACTTAAAAGCCTATTGCGATTCTTTTGAATATATTGCATGACACCGAAGGCAAGAACAAAATTATTTATATTGTTTACATTACGTTTACATAGTCAAGGCTCCTCCAAAACGTAATGGCTAGCCTGTGAAAGTACACGAGCAGCTCATGGATGAATCAATCAGGGGTTTTCTTGCAAACCAGAAATTAAGTTTGGTTGTCAGGTAGGATAGCTTACATTATGCATTAACAACCAACACGAGAGACACAGTTGTCCACAATGGCCTGAATCAGCCACCAGAATGTTTCTGCAATTTAAATGAAATTGATAGGTCTTCAGAAAAGCAAATACTGTTATGAGGTAAGAATGGATTCTTTTTGCTAACAGTTGAAACCAGACAGCCCAGCAACACGATCTGTGTAACACAAACAGTAGTTTGCAAAAGGAGAAAAATAAATGAATATCTCCAGGAATGAAAATATTCAAATGCACTTTATTTATTGCACTTATTATTCAAACAAATAACTACTGCATTCAGCTGGCAGATATAATTAAATAATACTAATTATTTAATTAAAACCCATATCCTTAAGGCTGCAACACTATACATTGCTGAACAGAACCATAACTTCTTAATGTCACTCACCACCAATGACCCAACTCGTGTCCTTCTTAAGATAATTTCTCACACAGTGTTCTGCTGAAAATGACCTTAATTCTCCACGTCTTTAATGAGTGATCTGGTCCTCTTAGTATATTTATCTATTGAAAAATGGACCATGGTGATGAAGAATGGATTTTATGGCCAACTGAAACACCCAGGACTGTGATCATTTTAAATGATTTAATTTACCAAAATGTAAAGCATTTTTAAGTATTTCTGAAGAGCTGAAAGGAAGGAAACTTCCTTTGAATGAAACTTTTTTCCAAATGCGAAGCCATCTAATGCTTCCTGTCGGCTCCCACCTGTCCCAAATTATGCCCAAACCAAACTTGAAGTATCACATTTTGTGGAAAACTTTCTGCTTCCTGGTCCCATTTTCTGTCTGTGTTACAGAAAGCAACTTAAACTTAAGTGTAATTACATTACTGGCATTTGGCAGATGCTCTTATAGAGAGTGACGTACAGTTGATTAGACTAAGCAGGAGACAATCCACCCCGGAGCAATGCAGGGTTAAGGGCCTTGCTCAAGGGCCCAATGGCTGTGCGGATTGAACCACCGACCTTGCGGTTCCCAGTCATGTACCTTAACCACTACGCTACAGGCCGCAAGAAAATTGCATGTCTGAAATTACTTTTCAGAAGGATCCATAGCATGCTCTGAATTTACACATCCATGCAATGTGGCCAGCAGATTTAATCGTATGGTCCAACATTAAGAAAAAAATATTTTTTCTTCTGCTATTAAAAGTTTGCACATGGGAAAATGTCAAATATTACCAGCCACTTATTTGCTGGATGATATTTGAATGGAAAAGGGAACTTGATCCTTCCTTCTTTTGTAAAAACAACCCAAGACAAAAAAATCCAAGTACATCACCTGATTAGACCTTTCATATTTCTATGGGGTGCCATTTAGGGGAAAAAATAATCCTTTTAGTCTATGTATATATAGCAGTTTTAATGGTTTGATATACAGTACACATGTATTGGTTTGACTGTCATGTATCTTGCTTCAAATATTGCTTAGTCAGTCATTGGTCAGTCATTTGTGCGCATACTGGTTTGTCATTGATGTTCATATATTGGTTTGTTACCACGGATGGTGCAGTGGGTAGCACTGCTGCCTCACAGCAAAGAGGTCCTGGGTTCGAATCCCCGTCGGCCGGGGCCTCTCTGTGTTTCTTGCATGTTCTCCCCGTGTTTGCGTGGGTTTGCTCCCACAGTCCAAAGACATGCAGGATAGGCTGATCGGAGAGTCTAAATTGCCCATAGGTATGACTGTGCGAGTGAATGGTGTGAATGGACTAGCAACCTGTCCAGGCTGTATTCCTGCCTTTCGCCCAATGTATGCTGGGATAGGCTCCAGCCCCCCTGCGACCCTGTTCAGGATAAGCGGGTTAGGATAATGAATTAATGAATGAATGATATATGTGTTTGCTTCACATATACTCTCACTGAGCACTTTATTAGGAACACCTGTACACCTATTTATTCATGTGATTACCTAATCAGCTAATCGTGTGGCAGGAGGGCAATGCATAAAATCACGCAGATATATTTAGGCACTTCAGTTATTCACATCAACCACCAGACAAGTTGTGATCCCAGTGATTCTGACCATGGCTTGATTGTTGGTGCCAGACAGGTTGGATTGAGTATTTTGTAATTGCTGATCTCCTGGTATTCTTATGTACAACAGTCTCAGTTTACTCAAAAAGGCACTAAAAATATCAAAACTTATTGTGGAGTGATCACTTGTCCCAAGTGGCTCCATTTCCTCAATACTGCAAATTCTGTCAGAAGCATTACATAACACCAGATCTAGAATTGATTGCCCTCTTTTAGGCTGACTAACATACTATGTCAAAAAAGATCATTTATAACATCTAAAAATTCCTCCTCACTTTTTCCCTGTCCGGTCACCAAATTCCAGTTAATATTTGGGTAATTAAAGTCTCCCATGATAATAGTCTCACCTCCCTGACAAGCTTGTTTTATATTTTTAAAGAGCATTGCTTTCACACTACTGTCTGAGGCTGATTCCTACGTTAAGACACTCTTCTTGTTCCCCAGTGAGGTTAATCCAAATATTCTCTCTAGGCATGAGTTGGTCAATTTCTGGAATCTCTTGCACATTAAGATTTTCTTCTAAATAAACAGCCACACCCCCACCTCTCTTACTGGATCTGTCCTTCCTAATAATTTTATACCGCTCTATATCATATTAATCCCCATGTTCATCCCCACACCATGTCTCTGTAATCCCTACAATGTCATAGCCCCCACTGATAACAGCCTCAAATTCCAAAATGTTATTTTTATACTAAACAAATAAATTTCAGACTGTTGCTTCTACACATCTTCTCCCACTCCCTCTCTACCCTTGATGTCCCACGCCACCATTACTAACATTTTGCTTTAAAAAGATCTTATGAGTGCTCTCACCATTATATGTAGCCTTTACCGTTTCCATCTGGGTAGTCTGGGCCTCACTGCCCATTTCACTCTCTATCCTCCCTACCCCGCCCCCCCCCCCCCCAAGTCCCTAGTTTAAATTATCCTCTGCTACCCTAAGCATACGTTGACCAAGTGCAAAATTTCCCCTCCGGTTCAGGTGCAGCCCATCATGCTTGTACAGCTCACCCCTGTCCCAAAAGGTGTCCTAATGAACTGTACGTGGTTTATATGTGTTCTGCTTCCCTCTGCTTGCACGTGTTACAGGTAGACTACCATGGAGGTTCTGCTACTAAACTAATCTGCTAATTCCACAAATTTGTCTTGCAGAACCTCAAACCTGCCCTTACCTATGCCATTGATCCCTATGTGGACCACTGGATTCCTCCCGAATCTTGCCAGGAGCTTGTCCGTGCACTCCAGGAGATCTTCTACCTGGGCTCCAGGCAGGCAAAACACCATGTGAGATTCCTTTTCACATGAACAGACTATGCTGTCTACGCCTCTAATTAGGGCGGCCTGTAGCGAAGTGGTTAAGGTACATGGCTGGGACCCGCAAGGTCGGTATTTTGATTCCCGGTGTAGCCACAATAAGATCCACACAGCCATTGGGCCCTTGAGCAAGGCCCTTAACCCTGCATTGCTCCAGGGGAGGATTGTCTCCCGCTTAGTCTAATCAACTGTACGTCGCTCTGGATAAGAGCGTCAGCCAAATGCCCGTAATGTAATTTAAGTTGCTTTCTGTAACACAGACAGAAAATGGGACCAGGAAGCAGAAAGTTTTCCACAAAATGTGATACTTCAAGTTTGGTTTGGACATAATTTTTGAGAGGTGGGAGCTGACAGGAAACATTAGACGGCTTTGCATTTGTAATGTAATGTAATTGAGTCCCCCACTATCACTAACTCCATTTTCCTGGAGGATGTGGCCATCGGTGTGCCCTAATCAATCCTCCCACTGTCAAGGACAAGGTCCTGGTCCAATTCTTGCAAGGGCAGGAATCAGTTGGACACCACCACCTCTGGAGATGTAATCGGCCAGCGAATCAATAATGGTTAACAAGTTGTCAACAAGACAATGATGAGAGATGAGCCGCTCAAGGAAATCGCTTTCTCACTGCATGCTGAGTCATAAGTTTGTATGAAAATGGAAGAAACTTAGACTTTAGATGCACAAAAACCAACGCTGATCTGGAAGTAATTTCTTATCTATTCATCATAAAATGTGCACTGTTGGAACATTGTGAGTTAACTTGGTGTTCAGAACACCGTGAGTCTATGTTAACGGAATTATAAGATAGGAGAAGGAGTAAATGAGAATTTTAGGTAACTATCACATTTGCAGCTCATTGGTAGAACAATAGTAGAACAATACTATAGCTCGTAACCTTTTTTCATCCATTTCTTTCACGACTCAAACTTAAATTGCAACTCAAGTTTCCCTGAAAAGATCTATAATGAAAATGATCCTTTTGGAGCTGATAAAACATTGGGTTTTTACACAATTGAATAAACAATTAACTACCAACAATTTCTCTGTATTTCCTCGCATCACACATTTTCTCTGCATTATCAGTGTAATCCAACTTTTGTTCACAGGGTATGGCTTTGGGTTTACAATCTTGCATGTTAAACCTCTCCAACATTTTCTCAACATATCCCTTCTGTGACATTTTCACACATCCATTACACTGGTTGAAGTCGATACCTAGGAATTGTTTTAATTTACCCAAATCTTTCATTTTAAACTTCGCTGTAAGCATCTTTTCATGTAGGTGCATGTAGGTATGCTGTTTTGACATCCATCTAATGTAAGATCAGGTTTTCTTGTGCCGTTTTTTGCATCAACACTCTTACACTCGTCAAATTAGCGGTAGGTGAGAATGTCTCCTCATAATCAATGCCCATCTTTTGACTGTATCCTTTGGCTACATAACGTGCCTTGTACTTGTCAGATCCTTCAACATTACTCTTAATTGTGTACACCCATCTACCCCCCACTGCATCCTTTCTCTCAGGTAAGTTGGTCAGGGTAAATGTGTCATTCTCTCTTAGAGATTGCATTTCTTCATCCATTGCATTAATCCAATGTTTTGAGTCATTTGAGGTCACTGCTTCCCTGAATGTTAGGGGTACATTACACACAAGTCTGTAACAGTAATCTACACTCATCTGAGCTTTGTCTTTCTTTTCTTCAGTAACATATTCGCTCAAGTAATCTGGTTTCTTCCTCTCTCTAGGAGGGTATCTCTTAGGTGACTCTTTCCTCTTGGTCACTCACCTCACCTCAGGCTCAGGCCAATTACTGGACTCTTGTGCTCAGTGCGTTCTGCACTCACCTCAGTTTTCTGTCTGGCTCTGTCAGCCCTGTTCTGTGCCTCAAAATCATCATCATCTGGTGTTATGTCAGTCTGCGTCTGCTGTTCTGCTCTTGTCTCAGACACAAACTTAACCAATCTGTTCTTCTGCACTTTTCCACTGTCTGGGTAGTAAACCATGTAGGCTGGGCTATTCTTGTCGTACCCGACAAAGATCCCTTTCTCACATCTTGAGTCAAGCTTTCTTTTGTCTTGCTTGTAAGCATAACATACTAACCCATACTAACTTCTGCATCCTAGGTTGCTTTCCTGTCAGCATAAAGTAAGGTGTCTGTTTTGTGCGGTTGTTAAAGCACCTGTTCCTCACTATAGCTGCTGTCTGTACTGCATACGTCCACTAGAACTTTGGTAGCTCACTCTCTATGAGCATACACCTAGCCATGTCAAACAAAGTTCTCCAGTTTCGCTCTGCTGTACCATTCTGGTGGGGTGAATATGGAGCTGAAGTCTCGTGCCTAATTCCATTTCTACTGAGCAATGCCTTGTAATCTCTTCCCATGAACTCTGTATCATTGTCAGACCTCATACACTTAATTTTCCCAAATGGGGCTGTGTCAGCTAGAAATTGCTTTTACTCAGTTGCTTTTACTGTGTCACTCTTATTTCTTAGAAAATACACAAACACTGCACTGGAATAATCGTCAGTGAATGATACGGCCCACCTATATCCATCTCTGGACTCCGGGTCAATTGGCCCTTCTAGATCTGTGTGTACTAACTGAAGAGCTGCTTTCACTCTGGTATCAGGCTCCCTGTTCCTAGCCTGAATGAACTTGCCTTGAGTGCACACTTCACATTGAAAGATAGATTTGTCAATTTTCCCCTTAATTTTCATACCTTCAACAACATTTTGCAACTTTTGCACGTCATCATAATTACAATGGCCTAGAATATGCCATGTCTGCATATCGTAACACCCCTTACAATGGTCATCACACTCACCATCCACAGTCTGTAAGTAAAACAGTCTATCATGTTCATGAATGTGGAACTTGGTACCATCACTGTCCTGTAGCATGGATTTCTTGTCCTTGAAGATCACGGTCGCTCCGCTCGCTGTTGCTGCCTTCACAGAAAAGATGTCCTGCGGATAAGAGCGAATGTACAATGCTTGTCTCAGCGTCGCGTTGTGGCGTTGTCCACCGCTGTCAATCAAGCACACCTCCGCATCTCCTCTGCACTCTGCGATGCCATTGCTCCTTGTGCCATCAGCCAATTCAACACAGTGCGTCTCTGGCTGGAAACTTTCGTCAAGTCTCTTGAACTTAGCTATATCCGTAATGATGTGCAAAGTCGCCCCTGTATCCACCATCAGGCCTTTCTCCTTGACTCCGCGGCCTCGCCGATAGACACTGGCTGGCTCCGCTTCTCTGTCGCTGGTCCGGAATAGGACTTGTTGCACATCTCGTCCGAAACCTGTCGCGCATCATCTCGCCATTGTTTCCTCCTGCAGTTGTTGTCCCTGTGCGTGTTGCTTTTACAGTGACTGCACCACTGTTTTGCGAAAACAGGCTCTCGCTTTATGCCCTTTCACACCACACTTGAAGCACACGATGTCTGCATTCTCCTCGGTGCCCCGGTCGCTTGAGTTCGAGGGTCTCGCACTCTGCTGTGCACGCGCTTTCATCACGTTGACATCAGTGGCTGTAGAGTGCATTTTCTCGGTGTCCTCGTAACTACGTAGCTTTGTTTTAAATTCCGCAAAAGGCATGGTCTGATCACTCTGAGTAACGTAATGGTAAATGGCTTGAACGATTCGGGCAGTCCTTTCAAAATCATTGCCACTAACAGCCCATCACTCAACGTTTCTCCAGCGTTTCTCAATGCTGTGATAATAGTCTCTGCTCTTATAACGTAATCCGTAACACTTTCACTACTCGACTTTTGCAATGAAGTCAACTCGTGTCCAGGCTAACTCTTCGTGGCTTACCTTTGCCAGCAGAATAGTCTCTCAAAATTAGCAATGCTTTTCGACTATCATCTGCTGCTTCTCGCATTACCAACGATAAACTCTTGTCATCCAGGAACTGGATTAGCGCTGCATAAGCCTCAGCGTTCCTCGCTTCATCCACCATCCAGTCACTACTTTCCTCGGCAGGCTCTTCAAGAATAGTGTCCTTCAAACCTTGCAATCTTAGATGTCCTAAGAATTTTGTTTCCCACAGCTCATAATTCTTTTCATCTCCGTCGAAAACTAGTCGAGACCAACGGCTGCTGCTCGATCTGTCCATAGTCTTCCTTTCGCTCCTGCTAGCCATCTCTGCCTGCCGATGCTAGCTCGCACCACGTGGAAGTTACTTTCTATTTCGCCTATCCCTGGGTATATTAAAAACTTCGGGCAATTCTGGGAATTCTGGGCCCATAACCTGTTGTCAGAGTTGAATCTCACGGAGACTTGTGCATACCCAGTTACATTGATATAACCTAGGGGTTAATAATACGGAGGAATAAACTGCTCAACATTCATTGTGGGAATCCAAAGGACGAAGAGAATTTATTGTTGCGCACACATGGTTATATACACATGCATCACATGTCCCTATCAATACATTTGATTGGCCATCACCTACCTAAGATAACTTTTATAAAATAAAAGTTCACCTATACAATTGAGGGCATACTTATTCCATACATGTTAACAGTATTCAATTTAACTGTATACTTACTGCAGATATACATGTATGGTAGTGTGCAAAAAAGTGAGCACCCCTGTTCGAAAAATCCTTTTACAAATAATATCTAAATTAACAGAAGCAAACCTGGGGCTTGTTTCACAAAAGTTACGACATGCAAGCTAAGATCTGCGAGATGCAAGTGATTTCTCCTGCCCTTTTTGGAGCGTTTCACGAAGAAATCGCAATTGCAAGCCTTAAACGCATTTTGCAAGCGTGTCCATGTAGGCAAGTTTTTCATTTGTGCACAGCATTAGTGCTCCTCAGCAAAATGGGCTGGCCATCAGTGCCAGACACCGATAAAGGGTATCCAAAGGGGCGGAAAAGTAATCTTGCATCAGATAACAAAATATATTTAGCTACGTAATGTAAAATAAAAATGACATTTTAATGGTTTGTTTTATTTGAACTGTTGTCTACCTGGTACACCTAATATCATAGCCTAAGCTTTATAGTAATGTTAGATGTTTTCCTATTTGCAATATCCAAATTAAACATAAAAAAAAATGTAGCTGTTGTGTGTGCTCCCAGTTTATTTAACCGCAACATCTAATAGCATATTCTGTACATGGCATCACATAGGCTATGACTTTTGTGATAGCGATTTTTACCGACTGGTACCCTACCCATTTCTGCAGACAAACATCTGTGCGTTCTCAGTCAGCGCCTTGATGGGAATTTCTGAACTACAAATTGCACAAAGGTCTTTTTGGAGACCAAGTAGTCCAGAATTCCACTTGAATACTGTGTTGAGCTTGGATAAATGAATTCAGTTGGTGTTTTACACAGGTATCGGGACAGTATGTGCTTATTCCATTGCCCGAAAACCCCAAGAAAACGGTTGCTCGGAGCTGTCAACCCTTACAAAAAAAATATATGACTAAAGTACTTTTTCTGAACGAAGTCCCAGAGAACAGAGGCTATTTAAAATACACTTTCTTTGTACTTTCCAGAAGTAAATGGTTTAAAATGATTAAAGTGTAGCCTACCACTTTAGGATGCAGATCTTAGAAGAAATTGTATTCTTTCTGGAGCTTGTCTACAGCCTATCTCCATTATCAGAGGAAATCGCATAATTGGGGAAAATTGGTTTTGTGAGAGGTATTTAGTCGTTGCAGGTTTATTTGCGATTTGCAAGTGACTCATTTTCACGAAACACATTTTGATAAGATATTGCGATCTGCGAGTGAAAATCCTTGCAAATTGCTTTTGTGAAACGAGCCCCAGACCTCTAAACAGTACAATGTTAAACATGACACATTTCTTTACATTTTATAGCAAGACTTTATTGCTGCAGGCATCCAGGTTCAGGACTGAGCAGACCCTCAGTGTATCACAGGTCATGTGGTGCCCACGATGCGTTATGGGTCCCGACAACTTCCGCGCTTCCTGGGCCAGAGCAATGGTGCTTCATTGTTCTTCTGAGGGACAAGGAGACGAATGGAGACAGCCTCTCCAGGGGTCACCCCCATAGTGAGAAATCACTTGCAGGTCGCATCTGGTTCTGGTCACACTTTTCCTCCAGGTGCTCAAAAGATGAACCAGAGATCACGCAGAGGGATTACTCTTGGATTTTAGACCCAGTCCAAGGCATCTGTTCACCCGCAGCTGGGCCTTTTATCTTATTTTAGAAGCACTTTTTTCAGTAATGCTTTCTGTATTGCAATGCTGTCTGCTCACAATCATAGGTCAGGCCTCAACTAGTAAGTGACATGAAGTTGACTGGGAAAGTTAATGCCAAAGTATTTGATGCAAATGCATGCCTAGTATTGATATTTACCAGCCTCCAAATCTATTGGAAATGCTGTTGCTTTTAACCCCTTAAGTCTCACTCAGGGCTGAGTCGGTGTGGGTTTTTTGCATTCATTTTTCATGGTGCAATTTTAAATCTCTATGGTATCAGGTTATACTGTTTGAAAGTGCTAAAACTCAAGGTTCTATCTGTATAACCTCTTTTAAGATGCTGTAATAGCAAGTTACTTATTTTGTAACGTGGATGGCAAAACAAACTTTTCTGAAATGTATGTACTACATGAAATCAGGTAATGTCAGAATAAACAATGCTTAGAAAAAACAATGCAGAATGTTCATTTTTGGAGATATTGTCATCAAATTTTAAAAGGGATTTGTCCAGTGTTGTGGCTGTGGCTCCATTACATTACATTACATTACATTATTGGCATTTGGCAGACGCTCTTATCCAGAGCGATGTACAACAAAGTGCATACCCATAACCAGGGATAAGTTCGCTGAAAGACCCTAGAGGGAAGTACAATTTCAACTGCTACCTGTACAACAAAGATAAGGACAAGGGCCCTATTTTTTTTTTTTTTTTTTTTGAACAAACAAACAAACAAACAGAGCAAAAGTGACCAAAGTTAACTATCCAAACACTGCTTACCTAGCCAACTAAAAATACCGATACACAAAGCAAGTCACAGAGACAACAATGAAGGTTCACAGGGAGGTAGGGAGGGATGGGGAGAGGTGCTGCTTGAAGAGGTGTGTCTTCAGCTTGCGCTTGAAGGTGGGGAGAGATTCTATAAGTTCTGACCTCAACGGGGAGTTCGTTCCACCACCGTGGAGCCAGAACAGACAGTAGTCGTGAGCGTGAGGTGGAGGTTCTGAGAGGGGGAGGTGCCAAGCGGCCTGTGGAGGCTGAACGAAGAGGTCTGGCAGGGGTGTAGGGTCTGATGATTTTTTGCAGATAAGCTGGGGAAGACCCTTTAACTGCTTGGAAGGCTAGCACCAATGTTTTGAATTTGATGCGAGCCATGACAGGCAGCCAGTGGAGGGAAGTAAGCAGGGGGGTGACGTGTGAGTATTTGGGAAGGTTGAAGACCAGACGAGCTGCTGCATTCTGGATGAGTTGGAGGGGTCTGATGGCGGACGCTGGGAGGCCAGCCAAGAGGGAATTGCAGTAATCCAGGCGGGACAGAACCATCGCTTGGACCAGGAGCTGGGTCGAGTAGGGGGTGAGAAAGGGGCGGATTCTCCGTATGTTGTATAGGAAGAACCTGCAAGACCGGGTCACCGCCGCAATGTTCTCGGAAAGGGACAGTCTGCTGTCCATCACCACGCCGAGGTTCCTTGCACTGGGTGACGGCGTGAGTGTGGTATCCCCGAGGGAAATGGAGAGATCCAGATGGGGAGAGGTATTAGCAGGGATGAATATTGGCTCCATTGTGTCCAAGTGCACCAATAACCTGTATCCACTCCAAAACAAAAAAAAAACAGTTCAGTGAGGGTTACCTTTCAGAACAAAAGGATTATGACTGTAGTCAAAAGGGTTCAAGAATAGTAACCATTTCATTTTGGGTGTATCATTTTCAAGCTTGTGTTAAGACCTTTGGAGTGCCTGTCCTGTTTAATAGTATTGATACTTGGTGGGTGAGCTTTAGTTAAGTTTAAGCTTTAGTTATAAAGAATGCTTGACTTGGAAGTGAACTAATATTCTGTTTGTTTGTCTTATTGCATTGTTAACATTGCGTTGAATTCCACAGCTAAGTAAAGCTGCGGTCTACTGACCACCAGTGCTGAGATTAAGATCCTGAGAGTACATTCATCCAATTCAGTATCAAGCAATGTTTAATATATATACCAAGCCAAAAGAACAATAATTGTACCACTGTCCAAATACTGTATGTTGACAGTGATCAGAGAACAAAATGATTTATCTTATTCCTATCATGTTCTATGATGTCTTCCTTTCATTTTGCTGCTATCTATGAAGTTTTGACAACAGCACATAATGACAGTCTATATTGAGACTATTTGAAAGCTTTCATCAATCTCATTTAGCTCGTATTTAGAGTGTAAGAGCTTGCGTCAAATTAATACATTTGGGTGAATGGCCATGTTAAGCCAAAAGGGTCAATGGTTGACAGTAGAAAGTCTACCGGCCCAATGAGATCAGATGAATGCCATTGCACAATGATTATCTTCTTGTGTTTGGTGATAACAGAAAAGCAGTGAAGACTTCCAGACCAGGCTACTGTCCCTACACAGATAAATGGCTTCCTCTTCTTAAACTTCCCACTCTTCAATTGGATAAGAAGCTTAATCTGCAGAATGCACCAAAGGGCATTGCTTAAAACCAGCCACTCAGTGATATAAGTTTAGGTTTCTTGAGATGAAAGCAATTTACCTTCATCAGTCTGCAAAGCTCTATCCTGGCCATGTCTGAGGTATCCCTGGACCATAATGCCTTGCAGCTTGGACATGTAGATATTTGCCAGACAAGAGAGTTGAAGCTATGGGGGATGTGCGTCAGGGGGACTTTCCATTGTCTCCCAATCTCTGAATCTAGAGGACCTTACCTGCTGGGTATTGAATGTCCTATTACAGGAAACTTCAGTACCACTGAGAATGTTACCAAAAGCATGTTTAGCAATTTCATCCCTTTGTCCATTTCTTCCAATAAATGCTCTCAGTGATTGTACATTGACTTAGAATGGGGGACTCACCCAAAGCAAAAGAGCCCATGCACTGCATTCGATAAATCATCTGAATTCAGAGGTAAGGCTGGGGTCAATTTCAATTGAAATTCATGGGCATTTTTCATTTTTTAAGTGAAATTTATGAATTGGAATTGAATTGATCTAGAGCTTGGTTATTGGCAACTGACCCGGGAGTGAAGTCAGCATCAGGTGCTGCAACAGATTCATTTGAGACCTTGTAGATCTGAACAATGTGAAACTGTCCCATACAATGTTGAGATGCAATGGTATTAAAATCCACATGCAGTAGACATAGCTGCTGCTATATCAGCGATTTAGGAGTGTCTGTATCCTTTGGAATTTAACAGTGTTGAGCTACAAGCCTGTCATGCAATTACAAAAACATAGAGGAGTTGGTGCATTTATTGGATAAAACTGACATGTAGCTGTCACTGTAGATGTCCCAGATGTGGAAAGCAAAATTGTGTCCAGCAAATAATTGAAAAATTGTGTTTTGACTGCAAGCTTAAAGGCACATTATGGTGTTTGTCTCACAATGCCATGCCAAAAGTCAGCAAAAAAGTACAAGATGCAAACCACTCATCAGTAGTAAGAATCGGAAGGCAAGATGACAATTTGCAAAGAAGTACAAAAATCATGAGCCACAAAAGTTTTATGGACTGATGAGACCAAGATTAACCTCAACCAAAGTGATGGAAAGGCTGAAGTGTGGTGAAAGAAGGGATCTGCTCATGATGAATTCAGAAGTCTACAAAAACATTCTGTCTGCCAACTTACAGAGAAATGTATCCAAACTAAAGGAACTTCATCATGCAGCAAGACAATGACCCAAAACACACTGCCAACACAATAAATCACTTCATTAAGGAGAAAAAGTGGAACATTTTAAGTCAATCACCAGACCTTAATCCAATTAAGCATGCATTTCACCTCCTGACCAGGAGTTTGAAGGGGAAAAAACCCCTGACACAAACAACAACTGAAAGAGGAGGCAGTAAAAGCCAGGAAAAGCATCACAAAAGAAGAATGCAACAGTTTGGTGATGTCAATGGCTCGCAGGCTTGATACAGCTATTGCAAGAAAGGGATATGCTACCAAATATGAAGTGTGGTCAACTTTAATTTACTTAAATGAAAGTAAATTCAGTGTGTTGCAAAAACAAATGAATAGGCTTTGCTGTTCCAATACTTTTGGAGGGGACTGTAGGTGTGGCAGCTATCAGCAGACCATGAATGAAATACAACAGGAATTAGACAGAGCAGTGTGTTATCATGATGACATACTCATTATCTGTAAATATAACTGTGAACATTAAAAAAAAGTGCTGAAAAGGTTAAGTGACCATTGGGTAAAGGTAAACAGTAACATTTTACCTTGGGGTAAGGGGAGTCAGTTCAGAGTATGGAGCTCCTTGTGTCTTCCTGTTCATGCTTTTTTTTCTGCTCCAAATTCTTGAAAAGCCTGAAAAGAATGTGACCCTGACCTCTTGCAGTATGCAAGACAAGCTACCAGCAGCCATACACATTTCATGGCCATTTCATTTGTCATAAACAACTTATTTTGGTGTTGGGTGATGCTTCCCAACTACCAAGGCACATATTACAGAAATACAATTCTGCAAAATAATGTTATTGGACCTTCCCTTGTGCCTCTTGAGCTCTGGTGTCCTTACCAAAAGCTTATTTTTACCACCTTTGAAGCACATTTATAACCCTTACATTGCAGCCTGACAAGGCTGTTCACCTCATTGATTCAGGATGTTGAAAGTGCTACATCACATGGTTACATTCATGTGACTGATTGTTTGTTGACATCAAGAAAGACTAAAGAGGCCATCTTGCATACCATATTGGATGTAGGATGTGCGAAAATGTCTTTGAGTAGATGTGATAAACTGAGGAAGATTCTGCGGCACCACAGAGACAAGTAATCAAAAGCAGATGTTTATGGAACGTGTCTCAATACTAAAAACTCCTCTATCTACACCAGTTTAAATGAGTTCTCATTGAAATGCTGTCTTGAATGGGAACACAATCATCTATTCCTTAATTCTTCACATCCGTTTTGAGTCAAGGAAGGCATTAACATAAATTAAAACCATGTGAATTTAATTGCAATTGTGGAATATGTCTTTGTTAATAATGAGCTCCAACATGTAATGGAGTCCCAAAAGTAAAAAGAGACTTGATTGGGAGTGTTGATCTACAATACAGTACTTGATTCTTTCCACAGCATTTCGAGCCAATGCAGTAATCATTTGTAGAATGCTTAACAAAAGTAAACATTTTGATAAAGTTACAGGTTACCCTTTGAGCATAATAACGTGTGACATTGCCAACATCAGTAGGACATCTTGTCTGATCTTTCAACATTGAGGTCAAATGGTTGCAGACTTCAATTAAAAAAACAACTAAACATGAAGCCACAGCCTCCAGCATAGCTGTCAATTCCCTGAATTCCTTTCTCTGAAAACGTAGGCCAAACCAGAATTTTCTCATGGTGTTGCATGCTAATGAATACAGCAAATGCAGGCTTTATTAGACTCACATTCCTTGTACATATTTAATTTAGTGAGGATAAGGATATTTTTACTCGCTCAAGTAAATCATCACATAGTGTCAAAATCACAAAGAGCCCTGAATAAGCTTTCCTGCTGTTTTTAATATAAAGTCATCCAGCATAAGAGAGAGGCACAGATGGTTGTATTTAATCTGGAGCTGTTCAAAGCTGGACTACATCTGAGCCGGAGTTTGTAAATTCTTCACTTGTTTGGTTTCCACACCAAAGGATTCTCCAAAGGTGAGGTTTTGCTCTTGTTTCATGCAGCTAACTGGTAATGTGTTATAGGACATTCTTGTCCTTCTTTTAGCCAGATTCTATTGGGCAACCCCACCCCCCTCGATCACTCTCGCTTGCTCTCTCTCGCTCTCTCACTCTCTATCACTCTTTCTCACTCTCTTTATCACTCTCTCTCTCTCTCTCTCTCTCTCTCTCTCTCTCTCTCAAGACTTCAGTTCTAGTTACAGGGATCACTTGAGGGCAGGCTATAAGATGCACAGGACAGTGCTGTTATGCCTTGAAGGTGAATGCCTTCTGAATGTGAAGGAATGTTCATGCTGAGAAGATACCTATGGCCTTTTAAGAATGTCTTTAAAAGACCACTTTGGAAAATGTGATCCAGATATATTGTTCTGTTATTTTAGCTTCCACGGTTTAGTCACATGTTCTCAATTAATGCCCTTCTCCCCCCCATCCAACAAGGCATGATCCTTAAAAGATCAGTTCCTTAAAGTCCTGTAAGTTGTGAGGTGGAGCTGCAGTGGATCGGACTTGTTGTTCCAGCACATCCCACAGGTGTTTGTGTAACAGGTGAGAAATTGCCTGAGTCCGAGGTGGGATTTGAACCCTGGCCTCTCACTTGTCCAAATTATTTGTTGAAAGAACGTGTTACCAGTCAGCTAAAGACGAACTCGCCTCTAGCCAAGGGCAACAATGTTCTTTTGAATTTGAGGGTTACGTCATCGGGGAATGTTGTCGCGATAACCTGCTACCAGCCTTCGCTTTTCACTGCACCATCCGTGCTTACTAGCAAACTAGCTGAGCTAACCATGCTACACTTGATTGGATTGAGATCTGGGGAATTTGGAGGCCAGGGCAACACCTTGAACTCTTCGTCATGTTCCTCAAACCATTCTAGAACAATTTGTGCAGTGTGGCAGGTCAGCCACTGCAATCTGGGAACACCGTTGCCATGAAGGGGTGTACCTGGCCTGCAACTATATTTAGGTAGGTGGCATGTGTCAAATTGGCATCCACATTAATGCGTGGACCCAGGATCTCCCAGCAGAACATTGCTCAGAGTATCATACTCCCTCCACCAGCTTGTCTCCTTCCCCAGGTAAACGGTGATCACATACCCCATTGTTGACATAATGTAAAGGAAAATGCGTGACTCATCAGACCAGGCAACCATCTTGCTCCAAGGTCCAGTTCCGATGCTTGCGTGCCCATTGCAGGCCCTTTGACAGTGGACAGGGGTTAGCATGGGCACTCTGACTGGTCTATGGCTACGCAGCCCCATGTGCAGCAGCGTGCGATTCACTATGACACATTCTTCCCGTAACCATCATTAAATGTTTCTGTGATTTTCGCCCCAGTAGCCATTATGTCGTTTTTGGATCAGCTTTAGGTCCCAACACACTGTTCCCGATTTGTGGTTTGTCCCTCCTTGGGCCACTGTCATTAGATACTCACCACTGACTCACCACCAAAAATGCATTGTTAATGAGAGAGGTCAGAGGAGAAGGTACAGACTGGTCAAAGCTGACAGGAAGGTGACAGGAACCACACAATACAACAGTTGTATGCAGAAGAGAATCTGAACAAACAATACGGCAAACATCTAAGTGGATAGGCTGCAGCAGCAGAAGACCAATAAGTCTAAAAAAAATACCTAATAAACACCTAATAAAGTACTCACTGAGTGTATATGAAATCTTCGTGCATGTGTGATGGCACAGCTTCCGACAGATGAAACAATGTGAAATCATCGTGCAGGCTGTGTTTATCCCATAATGTAATTTGTTAAGCCCCTATATTGTGAAAATTTTATCGAAACTCATGAGGCATGAACTTGACAGGACATTATGTAAATTACAATTTTGACATTGGCGTCACAATGAGCACATTATCTAAATAACAGACAATGCAAGATAGAGTCAGTAATATATTTATTATAGTTGGACCCAAGCCTGTGTTTGTACTGTACTACTGTTAGCAGTAGTGTGTCTCTGGGTCTACTCAGTCAAATCACAATGTGCTTCACCTTTAGGTTTCAGCAAGATATACACATTGTATTTGTACTTTTTACTTCTGTTCTGAATATACCATTGCAATGGTCCATCCCAATTACTGAACATCAGTTTGGGAGCACGCATGCCTGAAGCATGCTCAGTCAGCTGACAGTGTAGTATAAGGTGTAGTATAAGCTTAGCTCTGGTGTAGTATAGGCTTAGCTAACACAAAAAAGTACTACACCAGAGAGCTATGTAGCTGACACAGCATCCAGTCACTCACAAAGAGGGACCTCTCTGTGTGATAATATGTCAAAATGAGGCTACAGCACAACCAATGAGATAATGTAAACAGCATTTGTTACTTGCTTTGGATGCATTTGGTTGTGTTTTAATTGCCAGAAATGTCAACAAGAAGCTTTCTGAGAGTTCAGATACATGTTATTTCCTGAGGCTGGGCAAGAAGAGATATCCAAGGTACAGTCTACCAAGCATAGCCCCTGTGGGAGAAAGGTCATTTGTTTCCTAGTTAAACTTAATAAAAACGGAGGAGTATGACTCAGACATATGGCTCATAAGCCACTCTGACCTCACTCCCATTTAGAGATGTCACTCAACAGGCAAGTTGACTGTAACAAATATAGAAATGACAGCATGAGTACCCAAAGCCTGAATATCCCATAGCAAACACTCCATAAACAAGCATTGAGATCCTATAATGTATACCAATATGAGCACAACTCATAGAACATACACAGACCAGGTGCAATAATTTAAACCTTACCGACCACCTTTCAAATGACAGCTGTGACCTGTCTAGAGAAGTTCACTGCAAAGGCAACCAGGTCAGAAGCTACAAACCTTTCGGGGGAAAAAAACAAATCCATAGAAAAATAGCTTGCTTCTTCTTTGACTGGCATGGGGAATATAATAATTTCATTACTCATTACTAAATAATCACTCAAATGGTGGTCAGCACAGCTGTTTGGGCACCATCTTAAGAGATGAGGAATACCTTTGACATTAAATTCGGCTGAAGTTTCTGAATTTGCAAGCATCCCTTATTTCAGTTTCAGGAAAGGAATGGAATGACAGGTCCTGTTTTATTACACCAACCATTATGCTAGTAATGGCATGAGACCCCCTAAACTGCTGCCCTTGAGGGTGAGGTGCATTGTATACAGAGGTATACTGTCTGAGTGAAACAAAAATAGCCAAACAGGGTCATCATCTTTGAGGTCACTGGATTGCCTCTAAGAAAAAATGGGCAGCGAAAAGGAACCTTTTACAAGTCCTGCGACGTGAAATACATAAACACCATAGACACCTGGCATGCCACCAATGTTAATTAGCAGGCCAAATGATGGATGCCATTCTCCAGCATACCTCATTGTGAAAATGACCCTGGCCAAGCTATCAGTCAGTGCTTTACTGACATACATAAACCATGGGCTGCCAGGATTAATGACCAGTGTTAATTCATCTTTCACATCATTAAAAGAGGGGATTTATTTAAAATACCGTAAATGATAACAAATGATTAATCAATGCTATGCGTGCAGTAGGTCAAGTATACAGTCTTGTGTGCATGGTGTGAATAATTCTTTCAGACAAACCTATATATATACATATATTATATGATTTCCTGCATTAAATCTTTGTTGGGACTAGTTGTTATGGTCAGATGAGACCAAAATGTAGTTTGGTCAGTGAGTTTGATTCTGGGAGAAGGACAATAACTTTGAAAAGCACATTATATCTATGGTGAAATATTGTGGTGGATCTCTGATGTTATGGGATTGTTTTGCATCATGGAGGCCTGTGGCTCTGCTGAGGTGCTATGGAAGCCAGGTTGCCTTGATAGCGGCCTTCAGCTCGTCTGTATTGTTGGGTCTGGTGTCTCTCATCTTCCTCTTGACAATACCCCATAGATTCTCTATGGGGTTCAGGTCAGGTGAGTTGGATGGCCAATCAAGCACAGTAATACCATGGTCAGCAAACAAGTTACTAGTAGTTTTGGCACTGTGGGCAGGTGCCAAGTCCTGTTGGAAATGGAAATAATCATAACCAATCCTTTATAAATATAGAATTCATAAATAGCCTCTTCAAAATCAGTTGATCAGACTCTTGAATTTGGAATGTCAGTTACCATGTGCATCTTTCACAGACTAAAATGTCTTTGCTTCCCCTAAGATGCTTAAATAAATAAATGTTTAATTTCACAGCACACATGAGGTGGTAATAACTACATGAAAAATTACATGGCAATTCTTTTTCTAACAAGAGGGAAAAATGCAATGGAAAAGAATGTAAATCTTGAGTTATGGCAAAAGTTTTAGAAGCTGGAAGCTTTCAGTGAAATGTAAATGCGATGGGATCGTGTTTCACATATGTACAACATAGAGAAAGTTTCCATTTGTTTTCAATTGTTGAGAGTGGAGAGTGTCTATGTGGTCGACTCTCATTTATTCTGCAATGAGTGTTGACAGAGAGAACCAAGCACGCTACAAGTGACCAAGGTCAAGACCAAGACACCAGATATTACCTTAGTGTGCCAGTAGTGTGGAACCTAATCTTAAATAAATCCATTTACAGTCCAAATTCTCCCCATACATCATATATCATTTTGCCACCTGTGCTTTTTAGGTACCTGCAAGTATCTGCAGGGGCAACATACAGGTTCTTAAAAACACAGGTGACAAAATGATAGCATCATCAGGTTCACTGATTATTAAATAATTTACTGATCACTAGACTGAAAATATTAATATTGCATAGCTACTACGTTTTTTAATCACAGATTGCATATTTTGGAGACCGCTAGGTTGACCACTATTGCTCATCATGTGTATTTAGAATTTCAAAATAACTTTGAAAACCATTACTGATTTGAATCATGCAGGCCTTGTGTAACAGAATCTGTTAACAAGTCTGGCAGAGTAACAGGGCTGCACAAACAAATGAATCTTTACAGAGACTTCTCAATGGGCCTCATTTATCAAACGTGAGCCGAACAAAATTCACCGTAAATCCATTGGAAATGCATTTCCACAAATTATGTGGGCTTCATCAAAGTTTTCGGATGTCTGTTTTTTCGTAGGAGCCGAATGAACTTCACAAGTGGTCTCAGCTGTTCGTATTGTGCGTGGAAATGAAAGTGCACGGTTGTAAAGCGTGATTTGTTATTTTATTATTCCATTAATTTATATTTTATTTTGATTTAGAGTGCCTAAAATATTTTAATATTCAAATTGGATATTATAATTATTAATATCATATAAAAACGCAACAGGATTCAACATTAAAATGGGCGATGTTTCATTCCGGCAATCCTGATTAATTAATGCTTAATGGTACAATAGGTAAGATTTTTGTGTTAAAACATTGTTACAAGACCATTTGAAATGTCGGGATAGATAGTGACGCCATGATCGTCAATTTGCCGCACACTTTTTCCCTCTTGCTAATGACTTGAGTAATGGCAGTGAGATATTGGCCCTCTTATTTGTAAGGATATTTTATGTTTTTATATTTTTATTTTCCTTATTTTATCACCACTATTGTTAAGTAAAAAAGTGGACAAACTATGTTTTCTGTGTGAAATGTATTGTTGAATTCACTTGCACGATCTAAAGCTCTATTTTGCCCTCTCTACATGAAGTTTACAGACTTAATAATAATGCTTGTAAAGTTACATCCCTGTTAGGCTTTAGAAGTGAATATCAACAGCTAACGTTGGCTAGCTAACTTGTGTGTCTACTGGACGTTAAATTAATGTTTGCACTAATGACCTAACATTACAATATTAAGAAATAAATATTTCCATAGCGTTCCCAAATGTCCTGTGAGGTTAACTACTCATTTATATGCAAATACCAGCCAGTTTCTCACTCATTCTGGCCGCTCAGGCTACATTTGATTTGCGAGTAAAAGACAGCATCGAAGAGAGATCGAAATACATTGGTTCGTATTGATCCCCCGAAGTTTAAAGAAACTGCGCAGTTATCCGAGATGACTGAATGCTAGATTCATAGTTCACGTTTATGAAATGGAGTAAGGCTGAATTGAATTACTATAGTAAAATAATACCTTGGATCGGTGTAAACAGCTGGCTTTTTGACACATCCCTTGGCTAACCAGCGTGCTGCTTGCTAACGTTTTTTTCTTGAAAAAGGGACACACGTCAACTTAAGTTATACATTATCACGAGCATTGAAATCTACAGTCATTCAGGCGAATAGCAAGCCATACATTAGCACTCCCTCTGAGTCTGGTAGGGTTGCGGTGGGTGAACAACTTTGCTACGTTTCACACGAGAGCTGACACTGGTTATTAGTTAGCCGACCCTCTTTCCAAAAGCTGTATTAAACTTTGATTTAGTTATATGTCACATTGTAAATGTGTGGTGCCGGGTAGAACTGGCCCAGACTGCAATTTAAAGCCAGGAGTACAATGTCTTTGGAACTAGTAGTGTTATAGAATCATGGACGTAATTAAGGTTAACTCACCAGTACAAACATTAACTTATCGTTTAGTAAGAAATGTCTTCAAAACATACAAGTTATCTCACTGATGTTAGCTGTTAATATTCGCTTCTAAAGCCAGACAGGGATGTACCATTACAAGCAATATATTATGAAGTTTGTTAACTTCCTGTAGGGAGGGCAAAATAGAGCTTTAGGATGTAGACTGCTGTGTGTGCATGTGAACTCAATAATACATTTCTCACAGAAAACATAATTTTTCCAGTTTTTACTAAACAGCAGTGGTGATAAAACTTACAAGAAGTAAGTGCTAGTGTGCTGTTTGCCTTTACTAGTCCCCATATGAGCTAGCATAAGCCTATCGCACTAACCCATGCGATTAGCTTTTTAACAGTACTTGGTCAGTGGAATGATAAAAGTGAAAGCATTTAATTACGGTCAATGGTACCAAAAATTGAACCATTGAAAGTTATATATGCCAGTGCTAATGAGGTTAAGTGCTGTGGTCGAAGATATACCCTATACGCTCACATTTGCCACCTGGATTATCATTATGGTCAATCTTGATACAAATGACTGTGTGCAACGCGACTGCCCTTACTGTTGGAACTGCCAGTGAAATTTGTACCGCAGAAGCAAACCGCAAAATGAATCATGAAACCATTGCATATGGACATAACTTATACCTAGATAATTTTCTCAGCTTCTTCATTTTGAATGGGAATAATAATACCCAAGTCTTTCTTTTTGCCAGACAGCTGTGGTAGAGATATTTCAATGTATGCTGTATGATATCATTCATGTCCATTGTGTATCATTATTTGCAGCTTTGAAAAGGCAGTGCACACTAACTTGAATAGGGTTTCCCTACAGTATATTGCCACAGCTGCATTCTTTGATCATATATTTGTGTGGTAAATCTCTTATAACTTGTGCTGCAGGAGCATTTTCCGTCCATCATCCTCACCAGTGTTCCCTGACCACAGTGCTGTATAATTGTTCAGGCCTCCACTAAAGCAGATTTAGGTCCCAAATTGTCTGTGTATTAATGGATGGCAGAACATGTGCCACAGTTACAATTACAATTTTTGAAAGAACAGCTGTGTGGTCTTAATCCTGCTAAGTTGTCTTTTGTGCAATGCTGGTAGCCACCAATCTCCAAGGGTCTTTGAGCATGAAAGGCAGTCTACTGTATACTTCATTTTCAAGTTAACTTCCGTGGAAATCCTTTTGCACAACTTCTCAAAAGGTTTCCCTCAGTATCCTTGAAAGGGTCAGAGAGAAAGCCTTCTGACCACCCTGGCTGCCGATTTAGGTTGCACATAGCAGCAGGCATTTAGTAAAGACTATATATTCATTCATGAACACCCACCTGGCCTTACAGTACCTCTGCTACTATACTGTGTCTTTTTCTAGACAAATGTATAGTCTTTTTGATCATTATTATTATTTTATTTTTTATAAATGATACCTACAAAATTGCATATTCCTGAGATGCAACTGTGAGTAATAGCCAATTAGGTAACCATCATGCTAGTGGGGTTATGAACTGATAAATGACCTTTAGTCAGTGCAGTACTGCTTTTGCCCCATTTCAGGTTGTGACAGGTTGTGACAGGTTGTGACACAGTTGCTGCATGTTCCTATTACTATTCCAGTCACGGTTGACGTGCTACCATATAAGGAACATAAGTTGCTGTTTTAGACCAGTATGCACATTCTCATTGGCTTTTTGTCTTGCGTACCAACTAGGTTGGTGGTAAAACAGGGTTTCCTCTGAAAGCTGACAGTTCTTCAACAATCTCTGGAAAAGCTTGTGACCCCATAACTGTGAGACACAGCGAGGCTAGACTATGGAGTCGTAGAAACAAAGAAACTGGTATCTATAATAGTAATATTTTTAATATTATTATTATCATCATATCCATGTATTAAATGATATGTCATCATAAAGCAATTGATTGTGATTCTGTTGTTAAATATACATATAGAATAAAATAAAATATAAAAAATAACTATAAAAATAATGGTTGAAGTTGATGCACGAACACAGGAAACTAGCTGTTCACAGCTCCACATATGCTTTATTTTCTGCTTATGTGTGAATGACAATGGGAGCTTGACATGAACCTGGTTTAAGCTGTCATTCACAGTAGGGAAATTAATTTCACAACACTTTAAAATGAAAAAGGTATTCTTTCAACTTTAAAAAGTTAGTGTCCGGGCTGCCTTAAGTGTGAATTTGAGAAGGCACTAATTAGTGTCAAAAAAATGTTATGGCAGCTTGGACACTTTCATAGTTGAAACAACTTTTTTTCTTTTGCAATTAAGGCTTAAGCTCTCTACACCTGACAATTTTTCAGTGGCATGAAAAACCTTGCATGTCAATTGTCTTGTTAGTCCACTTTGAGGTTTGATGCATTGTGTGTTCCAAGAGGCTCTTCCGCATACCACTGTTGTAATGTATGGTTATTTGCGTTATTTTCACCTTCCTCTCAGCTTTGACCAGTCTGGCCACTCTCATTAACAAGGTGTTTACACCCACAGGACTGCTGCTCATTAGATGTTTTTTTTTTTTTTTTGCATCACTCTCCGTAAACTCTAGAGACTGGTGTGCATGAAAATCCCAGGAGATCAGCCGTTTCTGAGATACTGAAACCATCCTGTCTGGCACCAACAAACATTCCATGGTCAAAGTCACTTAGATCATATTTCTGAGGTTTGGTATGAACAACAATTGAACCTCTTGAGCATGTCTGCATGCCTGCATGCTTTTATGCATTTAGGTGCTGCCACATGATTAGCTGATTAAATATTAGCATCAACAAGCTAGTGTACAGGTTTACGTAGACCTCTATATATCTGTAATATATGAGATTTTGATGGTTGCTTAAAATATATTTATTGTATTTTTGGTAACATACCTTGACAGACCTTGTCCTTCAGGTGGTGGAGGTATCAGTTTGCAAATGCTCTTGAACTGTTCAGGATTACATCCCCCCTGAGAAGATATATTCAGATTACCACAGCTGGCTCAGGGTGCACTCCCCATAACATAAAGTCAGAATTATCTCAAGCCCTATGCCTACCACAGTTAAACCTATTGGCTCTTCTCAAAGAAACTTTTTTTTGTTTTGCAAGATCTCCTTAAGGTACTTTCTGAACAGGGACAGTTATTCTGCTAGGCGCAGTGCACTGGTATTTAACTGTTCTTTTAGAACAAATGCCTACCTTGACAATGACTGCCTTCTGTAATGAAAGGAATTGCAAGTTAGACTGAAAATAGCGTTAAAATCATTTGCTTCTGATTAGCTCCTTTTTTTGTAACCAAATTATAATGTAAGCAGAAAAATCTGTGAGAAGTCACAATGCCATAAACAGCTTGTCTCTGTGAAATATTTTCTCCTCATGGTTTCTCATCTTGAGAGCTTTTGTTCCATAGTTTTTCTTTTCTCCCTTTCTTTTCATCACTTAATGGCTACAAACACTCCACGGAGGAATGACTACTAGACACGCTATTGGCAAATCTTTCCCTTGTGAAGCTGGGTTCTGAGACATATGGCATAAACCTGCAGGCCTTCCAAGTGAAATTCATTCCAGAGACAGCCAATGGCAGAGGGACAGAGGAGATCAGACATGCTATTAGCCTAGTGCAATGCAAAATATTTTGAAGTAGTGTTGGTGGTAACAGGGGTACAGGGGTACAGGGGGCCAATGGGTTTGTGGGTTGCATAGGTGATGCCAATCACTAAAACCTCTAGGATTTCTTGCTATCACTGCCTTTCCTGTTAAATGTGCAACTAATTTGATTAAAATATGTCATATTTATTTCCAGGGGAAGTATCAGTTTCTAATGACAAGTAACCAATAGGGCAACGCCGACCTTCCTGGGTATTGTCCAGGAAAGATGTTTTAAGTGCACAAATGAGAAACATAAATGGATACACTGAGCATATGTGTATTGGTTCTCATTAGTTGTGGCATGTGAATGTAGCCTTGTGAGGCTCAGTGACTGTCAGCAGGTTTAAGTTAAAACAGCTTCATGTTAAAACAGCTTCATGATAAAAACATCAGTCACATAGGAGTTAGCTGATACATACAGGGGTACCAAAATCTGGACACAGACCAGGGCAAATCAGGGTATGGTTCTGAAATACCCTCTTACAGTCAAAGACGTCTACATATGCCAGCATAGCATATTTCGGATCTTGTAGCTGACACAAATATGATAATGGCAGGCTAGGTAGGTCTCCCACATATATATGTGGCCTTCTTTTTCAGAAGACCATGGCTCATGATGGAGATATCCATGTCAGATGTAATTATCCTGAATAGCAGTTCAGTGGTCCAGGATCGGTACCATATTCACCAATAATTTTTTTTTAAGATTTAAAAAGGGATTGCAAAAGAAACCCTGGAACTTTCTGGTTCAAACTGAAGCCACAATTTTATTTATTTGGCATTTTAACTGCACTAATACATTAAAGCTACAGTAAACATGTGAAAGCTGCTCATGACTGTTGCTGGGTGGCTCATTCGGTTAAGACACCATGCCATGGTTTAAGCGATCTGTGTGAACGGAGCAGCTGGTGACACCTCATATTTTGGAGAACTGCGGATGTGCAGTCTTGAATTGGCAGTGGGGTTTGCGCATAGGCATCGTTTGCAGATAATTGGACATTTAAAATTCTGGTGGGAATTATATATGTACAGCCCCACGCAGGGTGTCAAATAAAAACTAAATAAAAAAACGTTCATGACATGAAAATGGAGTGTACTTTGCAGGATGATCTAATCTGTAGCTACAGTGCAGCCTTTAAGTATTTGGACAGCGGTACAATTGTTTCTCTTTTGGCTCTATACTTCAGAAGATTTGATTTGAAATTAAACAATGAATATGAAGTGTCACCTTTAATTTGAGGATACTTACATACATATTGGCTCCATATAGGAATTGCATCCCTTTTTATACATAGTTCCCACGTTTTAGGGGACCAAAAGTTGGACACTTGGCTTCCCAGCTGTTTATGATTAGTAAGGTGTATCAAGTCACTTCCTTTGTGCAGGTATGAGAAAGCTTTCAGTATCTAGTCTTCATTCTATGCATTTGATGTGTTTACTGTGTTTGAACCTCCCTACCCCCCCCCCCCCCCCCCCTTTAAATTGATGCCACAGTGTAGCGTCCTCCTTTTTATTGGCTCCTACAGGGGATACACTTTTCACAAGTCAATCATGGCAGTATTGCTCAAAATTATTTTTGTCCTCTTCAAACCCGTGTTTTCTTGGTTATTCAGCCATACTAACAGTCTATCTGTTGATTGTCTCCAACAACTGCTGTCAAGGATTGACAGTTCATTATAGGGTTTGTGAAACCCCACCCTCATACCCATAAACACACTGGCAGCCAGACTGTCACATTCAAAGATTATCTGGCATTTGAAGTGCTCTGGCTGTCTGACACCTGCACTTTCACAGAGGTTCAGCCCAGGACAGTTTGAGTCAGTGTGTGGATGTAAAGAAGGGTTAATAAGCTAATTGTGTTTAGCAACAATTACGTGACCTGGGGCACAAGATGTGATTATTTTAAATCTATTTTAAAATGAGGTCATCAGAACTGGAGCCTGTAATTAAATATTGGCAGGAGTATTTGTTACACTCCGTTTGTCTGATGATGAATGGAATTTCTTATTCAATAGTAGTATCGTATAGCCTGTTAATGATGCCATCACCAGCAGACAATGAATTGATGGATGACATTTGATTAATCTCAGAATATTAAAAAATAATTGCTGTGTCCTTATTTTGTAGACTTGTGAATGCATGCGACCCAGACTTTTGACCGGGTTCAAATCGTTCGCCACATAAATGAACTGCATGTATTATGTGCTGAGAGATTACAGATAATGATAAAAGCTGTGGAACACAAGGAAGGGGGTTTTCCAAAACCAATTTTCTTCTTCGATTTAGACGTTAATTGCACGGAATATAAAGGCAATGAGATCACCTATACGTATAGAGTTTCTGAAGATTGTGCATGATCATGAAATAGTATCATATCTTACCACAGGGTGATTGCAAATCAGTGCTGGTTACCCACTGTATTGTGTCACCCCAGTTATTGATAGCACCAGGTTACGAAAGATATACATATGCACAATATAAACTAATATGTTCTATATTCATACTATAAACAGTATGAATACATGCTCTCAAAGATGTCCCATGCCACTAAGCTCAATGATCCTATGTTTCTTATGTGCTGTGTTACCACTCCCCGGATGCCAAAGAAGCTCTTTGTGTCTATGTTTCATATTATTTGCAATAGTTTTGGGCATTTTGTTCATGCTCTCATGTTTGAACACTAGCTTAACTTTCAAGGTTAACGCAGACAAGTTTGTTATTTCCAGCAAGCTTTGGATGATGGATGGCTGGACCTACCGTACCACTGCCCAGAGTTGCCGGCACTGTAAGGGCAGCTGGACCATGACAGCCGGCATTTGAGAGAAGCAACCACACTGACATGCTTTCCCACAGTTCTACACGCAGTTATGAAATGCATCCCTCTGTGTTTTAATCTGCTGGAATACCACACCGTTTTTTCGCATCTGAGTGCACTCAGTAAACTCATAACAGATATCATTGACATGCATTACAGACATGGAAAATGTTCAGTCAGCGCAGGCCACCGACATTCTGGGACCAATTTGGGAGGGAGAGGAACTTGAAGAAAACCGATAAAACCGTAAAGTGCACATTCCGCCATGTCCGCCTCGAACCGTGGACTGAGTCGCAGTTCCTGTTTGCCCGCCGAGCGTCAGCCCTATAATTTTCTTATCGGTTTCATGTTCCTGAGAAGACTCCTGTTGCACGAGACCGCTGTCCCACGCGGTGCACGCCTGGGCCAGGGAACGGGCCTCGCTCGCGACCAGTGGCCTTGCGTCGCCGGTGAGGGAGATAAACGTGGCTGCAGCGGGCTGCGTTGTTATTAATGAGAAGTGACATCATCGCGTGGTCCACTAAAGAGCAATCAGGCCTCTCTTTCTGCAGATCTCCAATGCAATCCAGATGTGCTTTTGATTAAAGGCTTAGATGAGATTGGATAGGGGGAGAAAAAGTAAAGGGGGGAGGGGTGATATACCGTAGGTCAATCCCTGGATTCTAAAACAAAGAGTTTTATAAATTTATTTTAAAACAAAAACATCTGGCTGGAAATTCCCCCTCGCACCCTTACCCCTCCCATTACTTGTCCTTCTCTCCTCTGCCTTTCTGTTTTTTGCATTTAATAGTCGACTTTACATGCACGTTCACTTCTAATTGGATCCACCATCCATTTAGGAACAGTACATGTCTGGCAGCTATGAGAAAATCTGACTCACAGTCTGAAAAATAGGAAAAAATTAATTCTCTCATGTGCCAGTCTTGGATGACTTGAAGTAGACTTTGATGTTGTCTTTTTCTCTTTTTCACTTCTTTATAGAAGAACTCAGACTAAGGACAGAGAGTACATACTTGAACGACAAAGAAGGACAATAATCTCACTACTTCTCTGGGACACCCCAGTAAATTTCAAGTAAAAACAATGCTGCAGAATATGAATATGTATGTGCCTTGGGGCCACATATCTACAAAGAGAACATACAGAAAATGAACAGGCCAGTAGAAACAACATGCCAGTGAATCCATTGTCAGAAAATTCCATTGTTATTATATGTATGTAGAGTCAATTTTAAACTATAGTACTATGGCAGAGAGTATAATGGTCAGATATTCACTTTGAAATGCACCGACGTGTATGGCGTATGGGAAACATACCTTTAAGTATGGCATAAAGCAAAGTTCCCTGCTGCTGTCAGGACATTAAACCACTTATGGGGTTCCCCTGCTGGGTCAAACAATGTTGAAACATGCACAGCTGCCAATACATAAAAGTTGCTTTGTTGCACTGCTGAAATCTTATTTGTTTTAAGGCCTTGAAATCAAATTATCATACAGCACTTCACAGGTCATGACCAACGACAATAGAAAAGTTGCATTCCAGTACCGGTCTTTCCAAGACAACAACACTGTTCTGAGACATGCGCAGCTATGATGTTACACTGTTTTAAATGTGCTACACAGCTCACTGTGTCACTGTGTGATCTCCAGTAAGATATTTTCAAAGGTTAGTAAAGAAACTCAATTGACAAGAAACTTCAAAACAACTCTTTTGTGGACAGGAGCCTGGTTCTTCTCCAGTCTCAAAGGCCTTGAGGACAAAAAACATGTTCACATGAAAAGACATGTCGTTCTCTCCTCCCTCCCCACCTATTTCTGCTGTGCAAAGGACTCAATGTAGGGATAATTTCTTCTTTTTTTTCCTCTAAGGAATTGCATGCATCCACACAAATTCTAGATGTCAGAATAATTAGTTAAACCCTGGTGACTGCCGTTTAAAAGTAAGGCAAGGATCAGAGAGGGGTAAGTGAGAAAGACATAGTTTTGGGTAAGTACTTTCAGCTTCATGCCTGCGACACTTCAAAAGTGTCGCAGGCAAGAAAGTATCACAGATTCCTGATTGGTTTCCCCACCCAATGACACAAGTGGAACCAACGAATGCTTAATGGCAACAATGACTTGACCTGAATGTATTTTTCTTGTTTTTTGAAAAATAATTGTATAGCAATTTTCCATTGAGAAAAACATTGAAAGGGGTGAAGTGAAATAATCTAATTTTTTGGGATAAATAGAGGAAAAAGACCTCTGAGTAACCTCTAAGGAGCGTTCAGGAGACACAAATGCACTGGTGTATATAAACACCCAGTGAACACTTTATTAGTTACTTATTACACTTTTTTTGGACTTCTGTTGCTGTAACACTTCAAGGTTTGACATGTTCTTCTGCACTGGCGGCTCAAAATCGAGGAGGCAGAAAGTATCCTTAAACTAATAATTGATCTTGACCTGTTTTCATAAATTTTCCATGATTAACAAGTGTGCCAATCATGTGAATAATCAATTGGCAGATAAACATATAGCTTCTTTCTTCTTGCCATATTTGAGAGATTAATCGATTAAATTTCAAACAAATGTAATTCCATTTATAGGGACAACCTTGCATTTACAGCATACACAAAAAAAAAGGCTATCTAACCTGAGCTCACTTGTTTAAATGATTACATTTGTGTATTGATAGATATATCTTTTTCATGAATATGCTCACAGTATGAGTGCAGAAAACAAAGAGTAGCTACATGTATCAACAATTTTGAAAAATAAATGGGCAAATATATAAATAAATTTGTTTATTTTATTGAGTAAAGTGGCTACACCTGATGGTACCAACACTTTGTCACTTAATCACATTTTTAATAAGGGGATATTTTCTGCCTTATTTCTCAGGAGCCGCCACGGTTCTTCTGAATACCACTGTTCTAATGTCACAAGTCTGGTAATGGGTACAAAACAATACATAAACAGTTAAACATACACATAGCACAGTAAAGGCAATAATAAAAAATAAATAAAATAAGGAAGAGGACGCAAGTGCATGTTGTCCTCACAGATGGTGAAGAAGATGGTGAGAATGTAGGCCATGTAGAATCAAAGGATCACGGTTTAAGAATAGCAGAGATTAGTTGCATCTTGAGGTCAGCAAGTTTCAAAAAGAATGAAAAAAGCCTCCTCGTACTGGCTGGACATCACTCTGAACGCACCACTTTCCAGCCGCCTCTGAGCTCTTCATTTCCGAGCCAGCCACCTCTAGGATTATGTAGATTTGTGGTGTTTTATTTAGCAGATTTATTTTCATGTTTTTTTGAAGAGGGCCATGAGGGAAGATCCTGGCTCCAGGGCCAAAAACACGGTCACAGCGCAGAGCAGATGCTTGCGAGGCATTTAATACATTCGCGCCAAAAATAATATTGACGGTTTTTGGCTGGACGCAAAATAAATGTAAATAAAACAAAAAACAAAATGGAGAAATAAAAACAGTTGGTCAAAGTGACGGCAATTTGGCACTGTCACCGGAGACTGGGCCTTGCTCGGCTCCTGCAGGATCTCTGTGCTAAATAAGACCCTGTTGTCACTGCATGAAGACGAATGAAGTCTACACAATTTTTCCTCTCCTGGCCTCTGCTCCGCCCCATAGTCCCAGTGAGGCTGAAAGACGAACCTGGCAGGCTATGCTGACCGCAACCTGAACCGCCACACAAAATGACTCACCTGACACTTTCACAGGGCGCAACCATGCTTACTCACATTCGCAGAGGAGCCAAGCGCAATGAATCCAGAACTGAAGGGAGAGAAGGAACCCACCCAGTTTCAAAACATCTTCTGTCTGAAAAGAAGGGTACCTTCTGCAGTTGTGGGGCTATTGGAAGGGACCAGTGACAGAGATGTAGATTGTGGCCTGCTCCACTGCACTGTTTGGCAAGGGGGGGGGGGGGTAGACCTAGAGACTCAACATAGAGAAGCTTCCCAAAGATGCCATTTACACACACCGATGATGAGCAAACAACGACACAGGAATCCCTCCAGGAGACACAAGGATGGCTCCTTTTCAATCTGCTAAGCATTTTTCTCTCCAATATCCCTGTCAGCTCACGCCCAGGCAGCAGAGAGTGGGAAACCATTATTTTATGGTTGCAGTTTGTTGTTCTTGAAATGTGTTGGTGACAGTACTTCAACAAATACATGCATGTTGGCTGAGAATTGTACTGGTGACATAGGGTGGAGACTGAGGTGGAAAGGTGGGTGGGCAGGCGGGGATATATGATGCAGTGGCTCTTCTCACAGGGAGGCAGTAAGCATTGCAGAGTGAGAGGTGGCAGGTTGCAGGAATGATTCAGGCCAGATTGAAGAAAGATGCAGGAAAAGTACAGAGTGCATGTGAAGACTGCTGTCTGTCACTCACATTATTTATACATTTATTCATCAAAGTCACTGCTTTCTATATTTATGTATTCATATTCGGCCTGACAGTGCACTGGTTTTGGTCCTGGGAGAGGAGCCTTTCAGGTAATTCCAAATCTCCCCCTGAAGGTTGGCAGTGACTTGGACCATGAAAGATGAGCCCAGATGAATAAATAAGGTGTTTCTTTCTTGATCAATGCTTAAACATATTTTATGATATATTTACAATTTTATCTGCATTGGTCATATATTTAGATTTGATTCTTTATAAATAAACACTTGTCTGTAACATACAGTTGGTGGTTTGCACTGGAAAATGTTATGGTGGTACAAATTACATTTGCTGTTAAACACTTAATTGAGGAAATGTTTGAGTGTCAATCTAAAACATTTTATGTTTTTTTAATTACATTAATTTTGAAGGTGTGTTGCATTAAAACATACCACCCCCTTTGAGGTCACTTGCATGCCAAGCAGGCCAAAGGCAATGCCTACAGATCACCTCAATCTATGCAGTAAAATTGGATACCCTTTTAACTGTGAATAAAGTGTCAGACATTTTCCCCTTTGTTCAAGAAGTGAAACAAATATGTCTGTATTTATCCTTCATCCACTAGAGGCGCCACACCCTTATCGGGTGAGTATGTAAGTGAAGTTAATGGCAATCATATGGCCTAAATGTTAATTGGTCTCACATGTCTCCCAGGCAATGAGGCAAGCAGCTACTATTACAATAGGGTCTATCATTACTCATCTTTTCCCATTCATCAAGTGCAAAACCTATTATTTTGGCTCGATGTAACTTGTTTTCAAGTGAATAAAAATATGGGCGGGTCACAGGATAATTGCACATTTTTCAAACCTTAGAATTACATCTTGCTATCTGCCCTTCCCTCTGTTTTTGTGCAGTGGAAAGTTGAACTGCCAGAGTGTGAAAATATTTTCCTCAATGTATTGTAAACAGTGTAGGTTTGTACCTGCTATGGCAGACAAGTCACGGGTTGGGCTGCAATTGAGCTCTCTCCACTATAAATATTGCCATCCTACCAGCAGAGATCCAGACATTGGAACTGATAATGTGAAATAGGAGCAACTGCATACATATCACAACATTATTAGAATGCCTAGGTCTATTTGAGGTCTATTTGAGCTCTACGAGTCATGTTTCCTTTTTATTGTTTGTGTGAAGCAAAATCTTCTTTCACGCTCCAACAGTAAACATTAGCGTTTGAAAGGCTGTTGGTCAGCTCATGGAAGGTAACTCCCTTGTAGGGTGGGCACAGGCCTAGAATCCCATTGGCAGTGGGAGCAATAGCACTGGAGACAGTGATACTGACTACCTGTGCCAACAGGTGCGGTGACCTAATGACTGTGATGCTCAGCTGCTGGTCTCCAGTGAGAAATTAAGTGGTGACCGAGATCTCCCACACTGACATTGAAGGCGTGCCGTGCAACTGGGTATTACAGAGAAAGGCAATTAATTAAATAAATATATATATACTCTTCTATCAGGAGCAAGGTGTGAAATTCTATATCTTCTTTGATGCACAAAGCATCATACTTGTCCAGGCATGATTATTTGCTTTTGCAGAGTGATCACACTTTCATCAACACAAGGAGACAAGAACATTTTTTTTTTGCTGAATTTTGCTATGAGTCTCATGGCCATAACTAATTTTTGGCCACACTGTAAGTCTCTTGGCCTCATTCTGAACAGAAGCCGTCACTCAGTGCAGCTCAGTCAGTAAGAAATACTTAGGAAAAAATATTGCTTCTTCAAAGTGCAATCATTTAGACTTAGTCTCACCCTTTAAGGCCACAAGGGGGGGGGGGGCAGACAAAACACAAACAAGTGTGAACGCACTAACCCAAAAACCACAAACAGTTGGTGGTGAGGTGGGGTTGTAGAGGGTAGAGGGGTTACCTTTTTTTTTTTTTCTCCATTGGAAATTTGTAATTGAGGAAAAATAAGTCATTGCTTCACACAACATTGCCTTGTTTACTTCACTCTGGGCCCAAGTAACCGAGGTTTTCACAGCCTGTTGGTTTTTATAGCCTGGAATAAAAGTGTATCAGTATGATAATTTGTACAGTGAGAATAAATCCCAGTTTGTTCATTACCATTTATTCGGAATCACAGTAAGATTTCAGATTGTGTTCTAGCTATTTATAGATATTTGACATGATCATTCGTCAAAGGGGGGCTATTCTGTGACAGCCTAGTTCAGAAAAATCACCAGGCTCCAGATCTTGATGCCCCCTTAAATGGATATATCACTTTGGTGTAACAAGTAATTGTATGGAGCTTACCCCATTCTGTCTGCATAGAGTTAACAGCATCGCCATATTTCCCATCTTCGCTCCCATTCACTTTTGTGATAAAAAGGTGTACTAATGTCAAATGATCTGTTTTTTGAGCTGATAAGCTGTTTTCTGCCTTCTGTTCTTATTGTGGTCAAGAATACATGACTTAGTAGAAATATCATAACATTTTCCAGATCTTCTTTTTAATTTCTAAGGTGATAAAATGATGTATATGCATCAGATATTTTAAAGGAGTAACATGGTGGTTGAATGTGACACTTGCCAGTTGTCTTTAGGAAAAAACAAAACAAATGTGCAAATATTTCTTATAATTCAGTCATTTAAATGTATTTTAAAACGTATTATTCTAAGCCTAATTTGTGTGTGGTGTGGGTGTGGTAATGAGAACTGTCAATTAACTATGATTGACAGAACATGCTCCCACTTTCCATACATTGTTGTTTGTTACCATTACTACTTCCATAATACACGCTCATCTTGGGAGACTGAATTTTCACAAGCTAGCTAGCTTACTATATCAACTATCAATAGCCATAAGGATGCTGACATCTGAATTATGAATGATAATTTTTACTAGCTCGCTAGCCAAGTTAAGATAAAAGCACAATTATAACATCTTTATTAAAGCAAACTAGTGAGCTAACGTTATCGATAACGTCACCTTATAAAAGCAAAGTAGCTAGCTAGCTAAATGAATATGACCAGAAATATTCTAATTTAAAACATTTTACTTAAAAGCCGCTCTAATTTAAGTGAACCTAACGTTAGTCAAATATTTTGGGACGCACACAAGGAGAACATTATACATTTAAATTATACATTTAAAACCCTAACTAAAGAACGGACATATTTAAACTTTCATTGTGTTTCTGCAATGCCCTCTTGTGCAAATTGCATATAAAAACCTAGAAAGCGTGGCCAACCACCATGTTACTCCTAACAAAGACAATTATCACTCAATTTTATCAATATATTATCCTCTGTAGTTAGTGTTTGTTTTATAAAGCTATTAATCTTGGCAGAGTCCAAAAAGTGAATGGGACGATCAAATAAACTGGAGATACGGCAATACAGTGTTAGCGAGGGCAGCTGATGTTGCTAGTATTCACTATGGTAATAATACGGGGTAAGCTCCACAAAATGACTCCACAAGCTTTGTGAAGTATCCCTTTAATAGGTTTTGAAGTGTTTAGGCTTGTGCAATTTGTTTGCACTCCTCCCCGGTCAGTTTTGAATTCCCTGAACGTCTGGTCCTCCTCGCTTCAACACTAGCAGCAGTCACACTGAACTGCAAAAACTCAAAATGTGAGCGATGTTTCTTTTCCTATTCTGGCTGAATCACAGAGGGGGTCAGGAGGCTTTTCAGAAACGCAAAAAAGAAGGAGCTGGCTTGGTGTCACTGACATACTGCAACCTTTCTCAAACCTCCTCCTGAGTGTGGCCTGCTACAACTAATGGTGGAGGGATGGGGATTGGCCAGACCTTCCAAGACTCTTCCACTGCTAAATATGTCATCCTCCCAATGCTAAATCAACCATAGAAACTGTCCCTCACTGACATATTTGTATATTTCAATATAAAGAATCTGTGACCCAATGCAGTCAAACTTTGTTTGTTCATTCACAGGCCATTGAGAGCATTGCAACTGTGTCCATACACAGTTTTCCCCTCAATCTGGCATGCTAATGTACTTCACAATCACATTCTGTATCAAAGCCTCAATGCCAGTAAGATTGCTATTATTTCTACATTCCAAGCTTCCCCTATAAGGTCATTTTCTTTAGCTAAAATCTGGTAATTCTCTAAACTAATTATCTATTTTATTTTTTAATCAAATGATTATACATTATCATATTAGTAATGGCAATTGCAAATGGCTAACAGACGAGCCTTGGTTTTAAACTATGGGAAGAGCTGAAAACCCAGGGGGATTGTAATTAAAACACATCATTGTCCATTTGAAAATTCGGGAAGGCCTGGGAAAAAGGCTGGATAATCTAAGAAATTACTTCGCAAATTTACCATGATAAATATTTATGCTGCCACGGTGATTATGCAAGGCTCACTGTTTCCATGACTTCCTCTTGAGCTGCAAATAACAACAAACATCTGTGTCCCTGTTTAGTTGTTATCACAAAGAAATCTTATCAGGCCGAGAGGGGGGCGGGGTCTCTTCTCTAAACACTGGTCAGTTTCTCACTCCCTCCCAGCCCAAAGAGACAGGCAAGACCCCTGGTCATTCCAGAATGTTCTGGCGTCTTTTGAAGTTTTATCTGACTACCGTGCACATATTTCCCCAGATAACTTAAATAATGATAGTCTTCCTCCACAAATTATCCCACCCACCATACACTGCAATACACGGCACTCTGAAATGTAAATTGATCTAGTGCAGGCAAATTGTGGGTTTAGATACGAAAGGCATTATGAATATTATAAAGGGTTGATGAAAAGAAACATCCCATGATAGAAACTTTAGATACTTATGCACGTTTAAGCTTATATAACGTTGTGTAATGCTTTCACAATATGATAAAACGTAACAGTTAACTGTACAGTGTCTTCCAGGCATGTCTGTTTCTGTACAATGTCTTGTTGGTGTGTCTTTTAAACAAAGATATGCCAGCCATAATTTAATTTGTTTGATATGTGTTTCATTTCAGTTTTTTCCTATTGGCTTTTGAGATAAAGGCTTCACCTTAGTGGCAGCATGAATCAGCGGAAAACGGTAAGATAGATTTTATATAACTTTTGCCATAAATTACCTTTTCATAAAGCAGTACAATGGACTTCCTATTCTGGGGGTGCAGTGTTTGAATCCAGCTCAGACATCTTGTCCTATGCATGCCCTGCCACTGCCTCAGCTGCACACATCTGATTGGTCAGGAATTACGATAGTCAGGGACTCAATTCTATCTTCAAGAAATAAGGTTTGTGCTACAACTGTCTGTTATTACATATTTCAATCAATACATTTGTCATTATTACAAATACAGAAATGTCATTATTCTAAAGCAGATCAGCCCTTGAATTACTAATGAAAAGAAAGCATTGAATACGGCTGTATACTGTTCCATTTTTCTGGTAACCAGCTGTCATGGTTTTCCACAGTGGCACATTGCTGTGTAAGTATATCTTCCACTAAAAACACTGGTTGTCATTTTAGAACACAGCCGCTTGATTTATTTTATTGTAATTACAATCTTAAAAGGATTTTTCAGTCTGCACTCACCTTACTGCTCCCATACTCAACATTATGTAATGGAATTGCTGCATTAGGCATGGCCTTAAGTTGCCTCCCCTGACATAGTTCAGTTAGTTATGATGTCACTTCCTTCCATTAAACCAGAAGCTGTAAATATGCCAAAATCTCAGAAGCCTGGAACATCACTTTCCAAGGTCTCCAATGGTTTTCAGTCCCTATGGAAAATCCTGTGAGGCACAAGATTCCTTAATGTATCCTTATTTCCACTCAGCTTCTCAGACTTCATATGTTTTTTTTAAATTAAGGAATTGAATCATGGATGGTAATGGTGGTAAAAAATATATATAGTGACCATCATTCTACTGATGACCTTGTACTTTCAACAGCATTTTCCCTTGTGGTTATAATTTAGTGTGCATGTATTTGTCTGAATAAAATCCAAAAAGAGTCATTCATGAAGACATAATGAGCTATAGTCCAACCAATTTTCATCTCACAACGCAAAAAAACAATTTTCTTTTGTTCTTTATTCAGTTAAGCTTTCTAATATTAACCATGAGACTGTCTGGTCCAGTTGTTGATGGAGTTTTACTATTTTCCTCTGTCTGATAGAAAGCAGCAGTTGGACTTCAATAAACAATGGCTGCTTTGCTGGAGGCCTTGATCTTCAGAAAAGCCTGATACGCAGTCAGTGGGTTCTGTCCAAAGTTAGGATCCCTCCACGCAGTGACTATTTGCACTGTTGACCACATTCCACTCTGCTCAATGAGTAAATCAGCGACAAAATACTATGGAATGATGAACAGCCCGTCGTACAAACATGCACATGCGGCACTTTGCATTTAATGTACCGTACGGAACACATCAAGGCCAAGTCCATGATGTATTTATGGAGCAGTTCCATTCATCTGCCCTGTCAGCATAATTCATAATTCCCTAATGCACTACACCACTGCTGTTTCAAACACCAATTTAGTCAATTATGTCCAAGAGAGGACGGCAGCCTGCCTTCCACTGATGCTACTCTTTTTTTTTCTCCATCAGCTATGATTAATTTCACAAAATCCCAGAAAGATACAATGAAGCAGTTCTTCCACTAAATGCATGTTCCTTAAAATAGCTCATAGATCATTAATTTGGTACCCGCGATTATATTCTTGTTTAATCTGACAAGGGATTCCAATATTTAATGTTTCTGCCCATTTCTATGCACAAGATACAATGTACAAATGTTGATTAAGAGGCCTTCTGTGTCTTTGTGTTGTACCTCCCTCGAAGGGCTGATATGCATTCATTCTCTTCTTGCAGAAAAGCAGCAATACTGCAAAAATAAAAAATAAATATGGCTGCCAAAGAATATGACTTTACTTAGTCAATATCAAAGACATATTTTACAGATGTTTGAGGTTAGAGAATGGCTTTGAAGCTGCCCCACAAATAATGGTTACAAATGTCAAACTCAAACAGATATTTCCACTCTGAGATTGCTTTGGCCCTTCCGTGCCTTTGCCCTATCTTTAAGAGCATTAAAATGCTGACACATGGCCTTCACAAGACGACTGGGATATGCCATTCCCACAACTCCTTTCATTCTTAATTCAGTTCTGTGCCAGGTGTTCCCATTTCCATGTTTCTATGTGATTTAGTCTAACTGCAACATACTTCATCATTGACTTCAGTTATGTATTCATACAATTCCATTTTGCCAATCCAATTCTGTAATCACAATATCACTATTTCAGACAATACCCATACTGTAGCTCATGACCATAGCTGAGGATAAGGACGAAGAACAAATGGTAAATCAAGAGCCTTTGGCTCAACTCTTTCATTGCCGCGACCATCAGATACAATGGCCAGATTACTGCAGCCACCTGCACCTACATGGTGGTCAATCTCCCAATCCCTTTGTCCTTAAGACCCTGTGATACTTGAACCTGGGCAACTTGTTTCTCCCTCATTTGAAGGGGAAAATCTTTTCCGGGAGAGGAAAAGCCCCCCAAATTACTTGGGCTTCATTTGTTAATCCAACTGTTAAACAGCTGTTTGGATCAACAGTTTCCCTCCCCAAATATGGGTGCTTCTCTCTCATTGAGGAGACATTTCGGATAGCTATGAGTGAGAGGCTTGCAAAATAATGGCATGCTTCAGCTGCCAGATTACAGATTTTTTTTTTTAACAAATTAGAATGGGGTTCAAAAAAGTTTGGTGAGAACAGAATATTTTGTTGAAGCACGGCGTGTGCCACAGGAAATAATTCATCATCGCTGAGTTAAAGGCCAATAAACTACCTTTCTCTATCAGGGATAAAAGCCCCTCCAAGAACAACAGAAATGGTCCAAGCGAAGGAACAAAAAACAATGAGTTCTGGTCACTGGTTCTCCATTAGTACACACTCCCATATCCTCTGGGAGGGGCATGCTGGCTGCTGTTGCCTTGCTGTAATCTCACCAGAATGTCAATCCTATGCCAAGTCAGACAGGTAAGTGCTGGATGCTGACCTGAACATTGACAAGACAGAAAACATCCCCTAAACTGATTATTGGTCTTTACCTGATTTCAATTTTTTTTTATTAAGAAGTTTGCCAAAGAGCTTCTTTCTCAGCACCATGTAACTTTGCTTTACATTCAGGAATTTAGGCACGCAATACGTGAACTGTATATGTACATGTGTGTAGGTTTAAAGAAGCACTATATATTTTAAGTTTTTTTAAAGAAAACAACATAACTTGGTTATAAAGTAAAAACAGTAAATCTCTCCTTAAATCATATTATAGGTTTGTAACATACTGGTGGGATAACAATACATTGCCAAAGTCAACAGCAGGATCATTTAGACCAGTCTCAAATATTCTTAAAATGCTATCAACTTTTCAACTTTTGAAAGACTGTATGTGTGGGTGTGTATTTTTGTGACTTGGCATGAGGGGATGGGGACATTTTAGAAAACCATATACTATATATACTGTACAGTGCCAAGAAAAAGTATTTGCCCCTTTCTAGATTTCCTCTATGTGCACTGAATGGTTTTATATCAAATCAAAATCAAACGCCCATATCACTCCTTAATCTTAGCAATTGCTTGCACCACCTTTAGCAGGTAAACTGGCAACCAAATACTTCCAATAATTTGGTATCAATCTTTCAGATCACTGTGGAGGAATCTCATCAAAAACCTGTGGTCTGAAGTCTGAATTAAAAAAGGGGTCCATAAGCGTAAACCCAAGCATATAAATGATTCTGAAAGGTTTTGTAAGGAGGAATGTGTTCACTAACCTTATCACAGATTATAGGAAAAGACTCATGGCTGTCATCTTTGCCAGTGGTGTGTGCATTAAACTAGGGGTGCCAATAAATGTGAAACCTGTTTTTTGGGGACATACATTTTTTAATTGAAAACTTTGGTTGATTCCATTGAATCATTAATACACTACTTCACATATTTTGGAAAATAAAGCTTGTCAAAAAATTTTGTGCATATTTATCCCGTGTGTCAATAATTCTGAAGATGGTATGTGTGTAAGATATAAACCATGACATGTGGTGCATATGCAAGAATGTATAATATGACGGGGTGGTGTTCAGAGTCAATGTTCCATACAGTTTATTTTGGTAAGCCTATTGTTTAACCTGCGTCACTGACTGTGTTCTTCTCATTTCTCAGTCTCATAATGGCTTACTTGACTGTCATTGATCACAAAAAAAGAATGCACTGGACTATTCAGAAACAGCTGAGACACCATTACTTTTGATCCCCTAAAATAATGGGACCAATCGTGTAGGTTTCATTTTAACATTAACAAGTCTACGCTTATCGGCTCACCCAATATGGATGTAATGAAATGAAAGATCACACTCAACACTTTAACCTCATAGTCATTGTTTCATGTGTTGGAGTACAAAGCCAAAAGAACAAAAATTGTACTGCTGTCCAAATATTTATGGACTGCAATGTATATGTACACTAGATTCTAGATATTAAATTTTGATGCAGAGAGGAGGAAAAGGTCTTCAACATACCCATTTTCACATTGAAAGTCAGGCAGGATTATATACGAATAGAAGGATTGTAGCTGTTTTTTCCCTGGTCATAAAGTTATGCTCATGAATAGCACATGGCCTTGAGTACCGGAGAAGCCATAAGGGCTTGAAAAAATAAAAAATCACTCATATCCTGGACATGTTTTATCTTAATACCACCCTGCAGCGCCCACAGTCTCCCCTGTGTTCTCCATAGGGTCCCTGAGATTTGAGGTCAGATTTTGGATTTGATGTTGAAGCATGTGTATACTATCTTCATAAGTAGCTAAAAAATGTTATAACAAATCCAAAGGCTGTCTCATAAACACTGTTTATTTCATAGGGAATTCATATTTCCAAAAGTCAATGCTAACCAATACATAGGGTAGACAGGCTGGGTCATAGAAAATTGAAGGATCCTGGGGTTTTGTCATTTATCACTATTTCAGTCAGCATGAGCTCTCCTGTAGTACACTTCTAGGAGAGAAAATAATCACTGGCTAACTGGTAAGTTCTCCACAGGAGTGGATCAGTTGCCATACTCCTTGTTTGAGTGTGGGTGGGAAGAAAAAGCCTTCAGCAAGTGAAAAAGCATAATTGGAAAAATGCTGAACTAAGAGCGAAGTAAATGAAGGAAATATTGTGGCAGCACGCTAATTTAGCTGAATTTGCAAAAAATACATTTTTGAAAGCAGTAAATGTTTACAATATGACAAATGTGCCAGACAGTGATGGTTGATATAATACTGTATGCTGCAGATTCAGTTAGCGAAAATATGAGGTATTGACCTCAAAAATGAACTCACTTGCCAGTAAATGCTTCTTGTTTTGCAGTTTTTCTAAACAAGTCTCAGAGCTAGTAGCTTCAACCTGAAGGGTTCCAACCAAAACAGATCCTGCTGGGGGCCCCGATTGCTGCTGTCTGCATGGGAACTGATCGACTGACCAATCATGGGACAGCAGCAGGTCTGGATGGATTTGTCTCATGGCCCTCCAGTGACTGATGTGCTCTAATGAGACACGTGCATCACTATCCGGGCACACAAAGAGGCTTATCCCCTCAACAGGGATGTGTCCACTTCAATGGCTGAACGGCATATCATTTTGGCTCAGGAGGGTCCAGTTTCCTAAAAACGAAATACAGATAATCTCTAATGGGCACGCCCTCGCCCCTCTGAGGCCCCATGGCAGAGGGAGGGCTCCTCATCATGTAGCCGGCATGACTGATCTCCAGCCCTGCCCTGCGAGCATTTTGATTAATTGTTATAAAACAGAATGTGCTCAGCAGACGTATAATAATGTTATACAAATAATGTTATGGGGCTACCTTCAAATTATATTAAGCTATATGAAAAAGAAAGAGAAAAGAATTTAAGCCACTCTTGGCCAGAAATGGAAGTAAACAGCGTCTTTATTGGTACAAAAGCTGACCTGAGAACACCTGTTAGTGATTATTGATCAAATCAGGGTAAAGTTAAACTGGCCCAAAAGTCTGGAAAATAAAAGTTATAATAAAAACATAATATCTAACGCAATGCTTTGTTTACTGGTTACTATCCAATTTTTCGGATCTTTGTAACATAACGTTTGAAATGGAAAACAGAAATAAGTGTCTGGTGTTCTGGTTGTTTGATGGACTTTAAAATAATACTTTTAATGTGAAGTGGTCAGATGGGGCCAGGGGGTGGCAGGCAGGGGGTCGCAGTGATGCCGAATGTCTGCTTTAGCTTCCACATTCGGCCTTGAAGCATAAATCAAGGCCACTCGCAGACTACACCTTCTTACTGTAAAATAACAGGCTCCCAGATGCACCAGGCAAGCAGAGTGACATTTAATCCAAGGGAAAATATATGTTTAGTCTTAGGTGGTGTACACATTCAACAGCTCAGTTTTTCAACGATGCAGGGAACCCGCCCTCCATCTTTTTCGCAAAGCTGCTTCTTTTCACTAGGTGGGATGCGGGGTGAGAAGGAGTTCTGCCATCGCAGCAGGGCAGAAAGGTGGTCTACCCTAAATCTAACCGGCGGGCTGAACTTGGGTTCTCTCGGTGGGTCTCTCAGTGTGCGTGTTTGTTTAAATAATGTTTGTGCAGGATGGCCTGCTGAGATGATGTTCATGATTTACCACAGCCTGGCACTGCTCTCCCACCCAGAGAGGGTTTCCTCAGCCCCCTCAAACATAGGGAGGGAGGGAGGGAGGGAGGAAGGGAGGGGGACTCATAAAACTCTCAGGAGTGCTGGGGGGTGGGGGCTGAGGGGGTGGGTTTATTTAACACCTAAATCAATTGCTGATGCTGCCATGTTAATTTGCAAAAGTGATTTAGTGATTTAGTTACATCACTGCTCTGACACTATAAAAAATCGCTTATGTAGTCCTACATGATGTATCTGGATAAGAGCATCCACAAAATGAATGAAATGTTATGTAATGCCATGCTGGATGCAATAATTTAACAGCAGTAATAATTTAACAACACTACACTAATATGTTATCTTTGTGCATTGACTCTTGTCTCTTTTTTTGTAACGTATGTTTCATTATTTATGTATGCAATAACAGTATACATATACATTTGATTATATCGACTTGAATAATTGATTATAAGCAAAAAGCAGGAATTAGTGATATAGTTCAATAAATAGTAACAGAAATACTGTTACATTGTTCAAGCAAATTTGTATCATGCTAATTTAAGATGTACATTTCCTATGTTCTGTTAACAGTAATATGCTTCTTGTTTGTGGTTCTTACATATTATGATGGGTATGTGGCATTCAATCTAATGCTTTGGTGGTAGGTGGAATGTCACGTCACGTAAGTCAATGCTGACTTTTAGCACCACCTTTAGGCTTGGAGTGGCAAGGATGTGTGATGTCACTTCAAACAGAGCAGGCAAGATGAAGGAGGGTGGGGTATGTTCTGCTGGACAATCTACCTATGGCCAAGTCTCTTATATAGGATTATATAAAGGATTATTTTTTTCCTAAACGGCGCCCCATAGTGGTGGGAAGCGCTGTAGGCCAACTGTCTTATCCATGGGAACGAGGGCAGTCCAACCTCCCGGTTACGGGCGCTCCCAGTCTGCCCATGGGCTGTTTTCTTATGATACGGGCAAGCCCTACTTCCTGGGTGGACGCCACCACCACCACCCACTTCCAGGAAAACATCCTGGGAAGCAGCAGGGACAAGAGGCCGTTGTGACAAGCCTCTACAGTCAGGTGACTCATTCTAGCAGTCTTACTAGCTCATTAAGATACCAGTGTGTTCTGGGGCTTGAATGCTCAGTTGCATCGCAAAGCCATACTGCTTCAAAGGTACGGATGTCATAGCACAGCAACACATGTTCCTCGGGCCCAGCCTTGTTTAGTTCCCCAAAACTCAGGAACAAATAAAAGTTGTAAAATCTAATCTAATGTAAAACGTTACTGCTGCTCTTAAGGATTACGTCAAAGTCATTTGTGTTTCCACACAAAGCAGACGCACATCACTGTGAAATAATTAGTGGCAAATATCTGGGTCTACTGGCTCAGGGAAGAACACAATCAGAGCCCTGGACCCCGCAGATGTCAACATTCCTGTGAAGTTTGTGTCACTCTCTTCCCATAATCACATTTAAGGCCTTAATCAGATTAAATATGCACAATGCAAGCTTATCCCACGTGTGGTCTGCTATCCAGCCCCAACCCCCCAATCCTATTATTCCACATTTTGATTTTAGGGTAATACCTGTGGGATAATGTACCGTTAATAATGTCATATCAATGTAATGCATAGAATGGGCACATGACTTTGCTGTTCTCTTCCTAAGAGATGCTTTTTGGAAGCAGTCCTTGTGGGAAGTCAAACTGAAGTCAGATGTGGCTGCAAAGAGCTGGACAGTGGTTTAAACATCCGTTTCAATGATGCCCAAAACTATAGTGAAGCTTCTAATTGAGGACTTTGCAACCCAGTGGGACATGACTATTACAGTCTGTCCTATTAGCTACCACTTTTCCATCATTCACTAAGTATGTGTGCTGTCTGGTGTTAGGGGGTGGGGGATGGGGTAGTGGTGATTACATATCGATGAATGAATGATGTGTGGAGCTAAGGATGTGGGGGGGGGGGGGGGGGGCGTAGTGTCTCTTCTCTGGACTAAGAAGATGGACTTATTTTCCATATTGAGAAAACAAGTATAAATCTATTTTAAAAATAACATTTAAAAAAATGATTAAAGCTAGCATGTACGTGAGAGCCTTTTACTATTCTTAAATCAATGATTAATGAGGGTAGTGCAGCCATGAAACCAAGCCTGTTACACACCCATATCCATAAACATTAAATTGTGTAGCACTGTTTCCATATTCAATGATCTCACTTATCCGACAAACAGAACAGAAACCCATTTCATAAATAAGAGCACAAACATATAAGGAGGACGTAAGAGAAGTAAGACACAATTTAGGAGCTGCAGGTGAAGAAGTGAGCAGAAAGATGCTTTAGCGTGCCTTCCAGGGTGATGTCACCCAGATTTGTGACTGGACGACGCCTGCCTTCATGGAGGGGGGGATGTAGCAGGGTCCAGCAGACTGCAGGCTGTAAATAAGGCACAGGCAGGAACACAGACATTACCAGCAGGGCAGAGTGACCTCAACAGCCTGGCCTAAATTTATCACCCTAAGGGTAAGGGCCCCCCAACCTGCTGCCCACCCACCTCAATAAAATTGTAAATGTTTGACACCAATATCCACCATCAACTATGTAGTATTATTTATGTATCATACTGTACTGTACATAACTCATATGTATAAACAATTACAAAGAGATTACAGTTATAAACATCTTATAAATATGTAACACATTATATATGGACAAATTGATTATTGAGGAATATAGTTTCATTCACGTGGTGGAGGACCCATGGGGTTTCCCTTTGAAATAATAATACTAATAATAACAATAATAATAATAATAATAATAATAATAATGGGGCAGTGAGTCCCAATGTAGGATATCTTCATAAGATCTGAAAACTCCGCTGGCACCCCTCGTCTGGTCGGGCATTGTTTCTTCAGATCTGAGTACGGCATAGGAAGAGACTGTATCACATATTGAAGAACAAGTAATATCATGGTGCTATTTCACTTCTTTGAAGACACAATAAAAAGGACAAAGAACAGGATATATGAATTAGGCATAAATGGAGGTGATTTATTGATACATTTATAAAAATGCGTGTTTCAGGGCATCGCATATTAAAATATTCAAACAGACATTGGAAACAGGAAAAGGCTGAAAATTTGTCTGCTTCTCATTCTTTAGCCCACCAGAAATATTCACTGTACATGTTTGATGCCACATTCTGGTAGTAATGTAAAATATAGTAGCAAGTAACTAACAAGGTGCCTGTTTGAAAAAAAAAAGAAAGCAGAAAGAGCAGTCAGAATGTTTTAGTTTAGGCTAGGCCAGTTAAGGAAGAAGTGTTAAAACCTGTCAGCAATGTTGTGCCACTGCAATATTAGATTATATAACCTGTATCCCACTTTATCCTCACTCCTCAATCATCGTATCTCCCCAGACAACCATTCCCTTCTCTGCACTCATTACCCCTTCTCTGTCTCCCTGGTCCTCTCCTTCTCTCTGCAAGTCACTTGAGTCTGCCATTTCTTTCCACGCGCAGTCTGCTATGCTGGTGATATGCCAACATGCCCTTGCGTTCTCAGCATACATCTCAGCTTGCCTACATCTTGACCTGTATGGCTAACTATCACCGAAAGCTAAATTTAGCAAAAAATAACAAGCCTGGTTGGACATCACAGAGTCAACATCTTAATCTGCTAAGAATCTCTTTTTCTGTGCTATTGGACAATATGGTGTCACTCTCTCTGAGAACATCATAGTGGTGTGACAAGTGTATAAGTTCTGTAATTCCCTCCTTACTGGTCTCCCTGTCTCACTCTCATCTCATTCCACAGACTATCAATATTGGCTTGTATTAAATTGAAAACCTTAATGGTACAGTAGCCTTTAGCTATCCTCTTTCTTTATTTTTGCATTTCCTTTGGAGATAATGTTATAGGTATCGCTGTGTAAAGACAGGTACGCAGTGGTAGTGGTATTTACTTCTGTTTACAGTATTAATTGCTAGTTTGTTTAGCTGTCTACACTTTCATTAATGCACATTGTATTCCTGAGACAAACACTTATGTGAGCTGTTATGGCTGTTATGGACAAGAACATTTGCTACGTGATTGTAACATAATGTAAACTACCATATTTTAAATACTGTTATTTAGTTTTAGTTTTGTTTTTGTGTTGGACTGCGGTTCCTCACGTTTTGGGCTGTGCCTAAATGTGTCTGATCCTGAATCATGTCACCAGACACGGTCTACAAGATAAAAAACCTCTTAAGTGACTTGGGATTTGATCATTGATATGTATCTACAGTATACCTACCCACCACAGCGACTGACTCCGCAGTGAACTGGGGTCAGCATTTGTCAGAAGACCTCCAGCGAAGCATCCTCAGCCCTCGTCTCCTGGTAACACTACCCTAAAAAGAAAGCCGGCCGGTTGGGGGTACGCAGGCCTTCTATGGAGGGCGTACCACTCCGCATCATCATTCAGAGCACAGAGTGGGAGTGGGCGGGGGGGCTCAAGATCTATTCCACGTGAATATTGTTGCTGGGAGAGTACAAAACACTCAGGGGCCATAAATCCGAAGTGTGCACGGTTTCCACCTCCACCTCCCTGGGCTGTGGTTTAGTATCCCCGAGCAGGCCAGACAACAGCTTTTTTTTTCATGCAAGACACACGGACAGCTTATTAAAAACAGCTGGACCCTTCTCCCTCGCGAGCTCCGCAGAGTGAAAAAAACACTCGCTGGCTGCTCCCCGGCCGGCTCTGGAGGAGCAGAGAGCAGCAGCTCCACCCATTTCCTTTCCGTGCCCTTCCCAGGCATGTCAGTGAGCCTCCGAGCCAAAACAAATCAGACCTGCAGCGGCTTCTGGAGAGAGCAGGGCCCAGCCAGTGCGGTAATTACAGACAGAAAGGGGGAAGGGTAGGGGTAGCAGTGGAGAGGGGGGGGATTGGGGTGTGTGAAGGGATAAGGGCTATAGGTGGGGGGAGGGGGGTTGGTGGGCAGTGCTAGGTGGAATCTTCCCATGCCAAGGATCCACACGGGAAATGAAAACACCAAAATAAACATGGTGATTTTGGGTTAAGACACTGCGTTCTGCTAGTTTTCAGTGATCCCCCTGCTGGAATGGCAGTATACACATTCTGTACATATACGTATGTGCATGTGTGTGCTTATTTGTATCTGCGGGATGGAGGCCACTTGTCACAATATACACAAGTATTGTCTGTGCTTGTGGGTCAACTGTAATTGTGTCTTATGTTATTGGTCTTTCATGTAGTAGTCAGCTTTCCTTTTTACACAGAAAGGGCATCTTCTAACACCCATTACATTGCCCTGGGTAACAGCATATACAGTACAGTCCGTAGGTATAAAACCTCATTCATTGCCAAATCCAGTGTCTCACTGTCTGCCAGCTTTCCTTTTTCAAATGCCCTTTCCTTTCAGTCAGAACAACACTAATGCCAGTTATTAGCTCTCTCAGGCAATGCACACTGACTGTTTGCACACTGGCCTTGAAATTCATTCATGGCTGGCCAGGCACCTGTTTCTATTTAGCTGGATCGAGCTCTGGTGTTCCTCTTCATCTCTTAGTTAAACATGTTCTTTAATTGTCGTAATTTATCAGATTTGCCCCTGGGTTTTACTTCCATTAAAATATCATAGAATAGTAAAAATGAACTGCATGAAAATGAAATATACTAATTTGGTTGAAATAACAATAAAAAATAAATGACACTGTGATCACTTGCGGTTATGTGCACAGACATTGTTTTCTATAAATACCTAGGCTAGGGATAACTCTCACACTAATGAAGGTGCTGGGTTCATAAGGTATGGAGGAATGGTGTATCATTGTATCTTCGTCAAACACCGACACCTAAAATAAGGATTTCACTTGATACTCTTAGTGAATTAGCAAGTGTAAAGTGTGCTATGTCTGCTCTATGGCAATAGGATAACTATATACAAAGAAGCTAAGGTAGAATAAAAAGCATATTAAAGGGAGTGATTTATTTGAGAGTGATTAATTCAATCAAAACTGCACATTTTATGATAACATGTTTGTGTTCTGCAATTGGTTATGATTTATTTAACAAATGGCTGCCATGCTTAATTTATCCTGGAGCACTGACACTTTCAAGTGAATACAAGCAATTTATCATTGTGTCAAAAATGTAAATCAACAAGGAGCAAACTTGAAACAGCTACAGTCTAATTTTAGCTGCTGGACATTTTCTTTTTTTCCTGCTTTCAAAAACAAAGCAGGAAATAAAAACCCACTAATGTAAAAAAAAACTACACTAATGTAGTTTCTGATGCTTTCTTGGCCTGCTTCACAATAATAATTGGACAATTGTCCTGTGACAATTACATTCCAGCTACAATGCAAAATAAGTTATTTGCACTAATATAGTTTCCATCAGCATTTTTCACTCCCCAATGTCCTTAGAAGTAATGCCAATGTCTTTTTGTGCCCAATTGCTTTCTGCGAACAAGATAAATTATGTTCTTTTACTGGAACTTGGATATTCATTAAGATATATTTTCCAAATACATACATACTGTACAAGCTGTTAGCCTGCCTTGATGAGAAATTCTTATGCTTTTTGATACATTATTTATTTGCCAGACACCCTTAACCAAGGCTGAGAATATGTGCTTTTTCAATATTTGTTTTTCATTTACAGAGCCACTTATTAATAGCATCACATGCCTTTTCTCAAACAAAGTATAATCAAGATCACATTACTGTAAATATTCCATAGCCTATTAAAAATATACATTCATAAAGAATGTCATGTACATATGTTATTTTACCAATAGAAAATGGTCGCAAAACAAAATATACTATATATATTGATGGATAACCTGAAGGCATTCCTACGGGTGCATATGTCACTGTGGAGCAGAGGAAAGAGGCCAAAATATTTCATCCTTCTGTATTAGGGGCCGTGGCAGGAAGTTGTGAAGAGGTGCTAACGATCGGGTGGGCCCGGCACAACGTCACAATGAGGTGTCGAGGAGCTGTAAAAGGACGTCATCGTGGGCTGGTTCTCCCAGTCTGGAGCCGGGGAGGGGACAGGACTAACTGTCTGTTTGCAAATGGTCCAGCCGTTCCATTTCAGGCCTAGTCACAAACGGCCTGTATTTTCTCAAGAGGGCTTTTTTATCAGGTCCACCATGTCTTTCCATTTCCCCTTACGGGAGGCAGCCAATCCCTGAAACCAGCACACTGGCTAGGAACGGTAGAGAACGTCTAATCATTCTCCATAGTCAGTCTCTTGTTCTGACATGTGAAGAACCATGGGAATGTTGGAACCATGAAGATTCATGTCTGATTTATTCAAGTAGAGCTGTTTCTCAACCAGACATCAATTTTCTGGATTTCCTGACAGATGGACTTGCATTTCGACATGCAAGTAGATTTGGCTGAGGGTCTTATTTAGACTTTATACCACATTCAAAAATCCCCTCAGATGCTTGAATAGGTTTGAATAGCCTTCATAAGTATATTTTTTTTATAAATGATACATTGAACTAACTCACAGTATATAAGCTGCCTTGTCACCCTTACAAGTGCTGGCCTATTTCCCTGTATGGGTGTGTTAGGAGTATATAACCAACTATTAAAAGTGTCCATATAAATGTATTCTGTAGAGTATTTGACATGTCCAACTGCACATTTTCACCAGTTTTTTTCCCCACACTGAAATTACATACAGTATATGAAGAACAACAGATGGATAGTGATAATAAATGCTACTGACTGGATTGAAAAGCCACAGGACTAGTCCCATGTTCAATAGTTCTGCCTGAATGGAAGACCTCATTATTGTGTTAACTCAAGGTCAAAGCTTCATGTCAGACTAAACTTTCAATAACATTTATGAAAACGGCCTCACAGCGCAATTACACTCCCCGCCCATTGTAAAATCCAATACATTGGAGAATACATGGAACCTTTGCCTTCTTTCCATCTGCTGGGAGAGTTACTGGACAAAGTATATTCAAGATGACCTGAAAGCTGTAAGGCTCAATAAATCATTGCACAGATAGTCACATAAAACAACACACGCAAATGTCTCCACTGTCCCCTGTGTGGCACTCAAATGTGTATATGGGTGTGTTTATAGTATGCACAAGTCCACTGAGAAATTTGCCTGTCAATTTCGCAATAGACAAAATTCCAAATCCTGTGTGTTTGTTGATGTGGTGAAGGCAAGCGGGAAGATAACAATTTGGACGCCTGGAGATGGTGAATTACAAAGTTATTAATCATGCTGGATTGCATGCTAGTTTATTAGTTAACTGATTACTCCGGACTGCTGTTTACCCCCCCCCCCCCCCCCCCCCCACAAACACACACCCAAAAAAAAAGCATCGATAACGAGCATGGGGGGTCATGGGAAAACCTGAAAAATTGGGAATTTTAATAACACTTTGGAGTAGGCTGAGTGGGGAAAGGATGATAAATGGAAAATTAAACTGCTCCGATATTTTGTTGTTTTCCTTTGAATGAAAGATTGTGAACAGAAGATACATTTTAGGCTGGAAGGAAGAAACCAAGTTACAAGCTACATCAGAAGAATCAGCCACAGATGACATGGCACAGAAATACGTTATGCCATCTGAATTTTTGCCTTTTTCTCATTGTTCAGAGATATTGTTTTTGAGGTGCTCAGTAAAAAAAATATTCAAGGAATGTTCTGTAATGTGGTTTTGTGAGTAGGCTACCAGAAGTGCAGAAGTCAAAGGGAATATGGGGGTTTACAATTGGCCATGGAGCTATTTTAATATATGTTGAACTGCATCATTATTTAGCGGATGTCAATTAAAAATAAACACATAAATGATCCACTCACACAAATGGTTTGGTCTATTTTATGATATTTATCTATTAAACAAGTGATCCATTCGTATAATGCTACGGAGACTGGTCTCCACATTATGGACCATAATGAGCCGGAATAAGCTAAATACAGCATTTTGAGAAGTTTATAATTTCATGGTTTACCTACCTTAGTAAATGGATTGGAAATGAATCCAAATAGCTGAACGCTGATTGGAAATTGGAAATCACAGCGCAGTCATCAGTACTTTGCGCTAAATAAATGACACAGTTGCACATATGCAGTTACCCTCCCACTGTTTGCGTTTGAGAAGCAGGCTGCTGTTATACCTGCAGATTCAATCCATGACAGTGCTCAGTGTTCAAATAAATATGGCCAAAAAACTAAAACAAAGCAATTTATTACATTTATGTGCGTGTTTAACTAGATAGGCTGAACAAATGTTCCAGGTCAGGGTTGTTTCCTTTCACGGCGCATTAATTTATTTTTGTCAAGGCACAGAAATACCTTTTGGGAGACCGTGGCTGACTTCAGCTTTGGCGCACGCCAGGAAGAAGATCTTTATTGCGCAAACGGAACCATTTGTTCCCTCAAGACAATGGGGGGAGGGAGAGGAAAAAGAAAACACCCTCAGCTATATTTGGTAAATGTCCCAGGGGGCCTCAAATTCCCTGTGGGCTCTCTGTTTTGTTTTCAATTTTCTGATCTTTTTTGTAAAGGTCAGAATCCAGCTGATGCAATGATGCAACACACTGTAAGAGATGATAACTTCAATTATGAATTTTGCTGTAATGTCTGTGGTTTCGCAATCAATCAACATGTCCTTTCTCCATTGACAATTCGAAGAATTGGATGTGATCTTGACCTCAGTAACAAAGATTTAGCCTACTGGCTTAAGGCTGCTATTGAAAACTCCCCTGTGGGGTCTTTCTGGCCATTGAGGACAGAGGGAGGTCAGTGGGTTGAATATATGGAACAATATTGTGAGAGTTGTATACCATTTGTGGTTTCCTATTGGCACCGTACCAGTATGGAGCAGACATAGTGAATTCTCTTTTTAATTTAACTTCATCCACTTTGTGGTCTCTAACTCAGAGGTGGAATATCAGGCTATGAACTGGAGCCAGTGTTTTTCCCTGGAGGGAAGGCAGAGAAAAAGATCCCTGGAACAGGTGGAGCCATGTCTTTACACAGAGAATCCAAATCGTTCTGGACTGCAAAACAATGGTTCCAACCAATGGTTCATCCTTGAGGAATTGAGGACAATTGGAAGTGTGTGTAGAGGTTCAGGCTAGTGTCGGGGAAAGCCGTGGTTTTGAGAGCACAACAGCAGATGTCCATGCACTGTGTTAACATTGTCATTATAAAAGTCCATGAAATGTTTTTTGTCTTTTCATATTTTTGCCTTTTCTTCACCTCTTTGACCATAGATTGGTTCTTCATTGGTCTGTTAAAATATCTTGCATGTATCCTGGTTTTGAAGATGCCAGATCTCAGTATGTGGATATTCCGTGTGATCTTTGACAAAATCTTGAGGGTGCCTGTGGTGACATAACACATCATAACTGGCAATAGCATCACCCAGGAAGGGAGGGTGTCAGTAGGCAGGACTATCCTCATCTCCTCTTATAGGAGCAACTCTGGTGGGAGTTCTTCCTGGTCTGCGATTCGCTGCATTAACAGGTTTCCAGCAGAATGCTGGCTCTAGAGTCACTCTTTTAATGGTGACATCTCATTGGCCCCTGGACCTGTGTTGTTATACCACCCAGATTGATCTGGTTCTAAATGCACAATTTATTTACAGCCCCTGGTATGAAGTGTTTCTTCAGTTTTCCTGCTTGCCCGGTCCATGTTGTTGTTTGCAGCTCACTTCTCTTGCAGGCATAATGTCATAATTTCCAGGGAAAAGGATCATATGTTAATGCATCCGGGATTGGAGATGGAATTCGCCAAATGCTTCAATGTTATATGCAACCACACTTTTATGTTTTCTTGTAACTGCACTTTTATATGGCTGAAAAATAGAGTGGGTCCCAAAATGAATGAGCATTGCAATAGAAATCATGTAATTCCTCAGTTGAGGGTATATTTTTGAATCTTGTGAAGGATTAGAATTCACTTTGACCCTGTATAATCCATTTCTGTTCGGCTATTTTGATTTCAATGTATTTTACATGATCTTTCCGTGGGTATATCCTAGTTTTTACACACATTCTCACCACCACTTTCATCCCAGAGACATCAGCTCTTAGAGATCTGTAACGTCCTTCAGTTCCATAATGTTACTCAATAGTTTTTTTTTTCCTGTATTTTTGCACTCCCAAGTTGCCTGGTTGACAGCATTTTCCCCTCTGATTAGAAATTCACATGCAAACAGGAATGACAAAATTAGGTGTAAGTGGCTATTCGTCTGTGGGATGATTCATTGTCTGCGTCCTGCGCTAATTGTGCTCGGCTACAACGCCCAGCTTTTTTGCTCCCATCAGAGGGATGGGAGCATTTAAGACAAAAGGTCAGGGGAACTCATTCACTCTTGCGGAGTCCTTGGAAGAGGGCTGAATGGCGGCAGAAATCCAGAGGCCTGCAGTCACGCAGAGGAGCAACCAAACAGCAGCTGTTTTATTTTTTTAATTTATTATTGTTTGGGTGGCCTTAGATTGCCCAAAAGACACAGCCGGAGTTTCGGGAATACATAGCCCCTACTCAGCGCTCCTCCCTGGGCTAATTAATCACCCTAGAAGGGTTCTTCCCAGCAGCCAGTGTTTGTGCTGCGCCCGTGTTTCGGCGAGCTCGTTGCAGAGAGGACAGCTGAGGAGGCCCAGTGATTTACACCTTCTGTTTATCAAATCGACATGCCTTTTTTCCCTTTTCAGGCTGGAGTCGGTGTAGCTGGCCTGAATGCCGGTGAGCTATAAGCGCTGAAGAAAGTGAAGGCTTCCTGAGGAGAAAGTCCCGCAGAGCTGATGAGTGATGTGAAATATGCCTAGCCCTCATCGCTATGGGTGACTGCTGCTCGCTGGGATCATGACACAGTTCATAGTGCCGTCCCTCTTGGAGTGGTCCAGAGGGATCAACCAGCTCTCCCAAACACACACCCACATCCACTGCTCACAGCAAGCTATTCACATTCAGGAATGGGTGATATATGAAGTTTAATTTGGCTAAACACCCAATGATGACTATCATCATAAATATATTTAATGTCCATGTGCACTATAGGCTGCTAAGTAACTGTAAATATGAGTATACACAATGTGTAAATATTAATTGTCAATCTGTATAAAAACATGTCAGTGACCTTTGATTGGTTTAGCTTCTTGTCAGTCGTAATAATAATTTTCTAGTCACTGTACAAGTACCTGTACAGTACTGATGCTCGTTTAACATCAGCATCGTAGCCATTCCATAGCGCAGGAAGAAAATCAGATTTCTAGAAAGTTTACATCTACACAGTCTAAACAGAAAGTTTGACTTAAGAGGCTATCAGGGGTTGACTGGGAGCAATTTGTCTGGGGTTCACTAGGGTTACAATTCTATTTTGGGACTGTAACAGATTTGTCTAAGTTGCAACAATATACTAATTACCTGTGCGTGGAGATAATTAGAACAGGGACAATATGTGCAAATGGAATGTTTGAAAATAACGAAAACAATAAATTGGGTATATTACAACAACTCTGGTGAACTGGCAAACCACCAATCCTACAACTTACACTGGCAGAGGCAAAGAACCACAGCTATTGATACACTATTTTTTCATTCAAGCCTAACTGAATGTATTTTTTTAAAAAGAAGCCAAATAACAGTATATACATTACACAGCCCTTTAATTGTTTTCTTTGTTCAGTTGATACATTTTTACGACTGAGTTCCTAGCGTGCCACTGTTTATCGGTTCATGCTGTGTGCTCATTTCTTAGACTACATGGGAAGGGGGGGTTCAGGGGCAAAGGGTTATGCTGCAATGAAACAAATTAGGGTGTCGAGGGAACTTCTGGTAGAAAAAAAAGAGTTTACATGTACTAAACTTTGTGGCAGACATTTGGAGGGAGTCCGGGGCTGGTCATCAGTAGACGATAAATCTGGCCATGCTGCCTACACCCCCAAGCCTTGTATGGAATTCTGAAACTGATGAGACACACCTGCATAATGATGCCTGCCTGATGAATTCAGCTGTACTGTCACGGAAACCTATAGTGAGACTTTCTTTCATTGAGTTCATCTTTCCGATTTTGCTGTCACGTTTCTGTTTTGTTATGTTGAAAACTTGCCCTATATTTCAGCGTCAAATATATAAACCAAATCTGTGAGGAAAAATGTATCCGAACTCCAGAGGCTTGTCTAGTTCCTGCAACATACTCTGTCAATTAATTGATGAGGATATAGAAAAGTATAGCTCTCATAGGTAGAGCATGTTGTCAGCAACCATCTCTTTTCACCCCACAGTCCAGCTCAATCTTGCAGTCAGTGCACACTATTAAACTACATACACAGCATACGTCTACCTGTGTTAGCACAGTTAACGCAGAATAGCATTTTGATAAATGTACCCATGTTCATATACACTCATATAGCAATCATCTGATAGAACCCCATCTTTGTCCATCTGCTCACAGTCTTTTTATCATGAACACAACAGATACATGCATGTGTTGTCTTACAAAGCCACAGCTGAGCTGTGTTGTAGCATAGATCATTTGTCAAGTATTGTAGATGCCCAGTCATCCAGAAAAGTCACTTGAGTGCAATAAGACAGGGATACGCAATGTGTTGCCCCTCTGAAGAAACCCTAGCATTCTGGGTTAAATACAAAGAGGGTACGTAATATGACTGCTAATGATATGGTAAGGTTGCATGTGGTAACAGTCCAAATTTAATAAACATTTCATTACCATCAATCTCAAGTTTAGCCAACTGTCATTTCTGCTTAGTGAAAAGCCACTGATATAACAGTTGTGTGTACACAATTGAGAAAAACTGTACAGTATACGGCTTTTCATTGGCTACGTCTAAAAAAAAAGTAAATATTTGAACAAAGTAATTATTTGGTTGATATGCTGGTTGTATTTCTGTATTCATTTTGTACTTTTGTATTTGAGTATATAACAGGTCATCTGTAAAGCCACATAACCATATTGAAAACACATGAGCATTTTCATAGAAATATTTTTCAAAATTCATCATACCACTGTGAAATAGCCTTTTAGTAAGAGTGATTCATGGAACTGTATGTGTACTATTTTGATCCAAATTAGATTTTAATAATAACTGTTTTGAATGTAAGGTTTCTGTTTGCAAAACTGTGTGATGTTTTGCCAAATGTGATTATTTATGGTAATAGTTTTGAGGACATGAGATATTGTTTCAGGAAATGTGTTTCAATTGTCAACTGTAGGCGGGCTTTAAAGGAATAATTAATTAGCTAGTATTAATCATCTTTTATACATTGTCCAAATAAAAGAGAAAATTTCCCCTCTGCAAGCACGCATACACACATAGAACAATCAGTAAACAGTACGTGTGTATCCATGTGTACATACACACGCACACACATACACACAGATACATGCATGTTTGTCAGTACCTTGTGTCAAAAGTAAGTCTTCCCCCTCACCTTATGTCAGAGTCAGAGAAAACCACTGCTGTCAAAGCATCAGCAATCCTCTTGAAGTGGTCTGCCATTTCCTGCGAGCTGGCCAGCAGCAGCTAGCATCAGCGGTGCAGAAGGTGTGGGAAAACTCGACCTCAAATACGCTTTGTGTACTTATCTCTGTCTGTCTGGGCATGGATGCCACTTTGATCTATCCTGGCAACCTCTTCCCTGGGTGTTTCAGGAGTGCCCAAGGAAACGTGGCCATTCCCATTTTGACACTGCATGAAAGATGAGCAAATATGCACACCCACAGGCAACCTCACATCTTGAGGTTTGTACTGATGCAATATGTGAAACTCAAAGGCAAAACCTGTTGCCTTTTATGCAGCAGATGTAAGATCTTAATGATGTTTTCATATATTTATAATCAATCTGCAAGAACAAAACCTACAATTCACACTACATGCAGGACAAAAACCAGGCCATCCTGTAGACCTCGATAAAATTGTGGCAAGGCATAGATGAGGGAAAGGGTATAAAACCATTTCTTTCCGTGTTCTCTTTCTCCGGTTCTTGCTCTCCCTCTCCTCCTTTCGTGTCTCCACCCTTCACACCCAATATGGACTTCCTTTCATTGAATCATCTGACCTGCTCCGTGTTATCTGTTCGCCAGCTCTCACACCTGTGGTCGTTGAGTTTTATTTGTGAGTGTATTTAAGTCTGCCTGTTTGTTCTTTCCTTCGCTATTTTGTCTTATTCTGTCCCTGTAGGTTCCTGTCCCCAGTTCTAGCCCCTGTTCCGTCAACTGTGTGGTATCTGCCCTGTTTTGGATATCCTGTTTCTTGACTCCTGATTCTTGGATTGTATTTTGTACCGTTGCTTAAAACCCCTGATAAAGTTCATATACAGCAGTTGCTATTATCCCTGACTCATGTTGTTTTCATTATATAATGCATATGGCAAACTATCCAATGGAAACCCCAGCTGAATACCAAAGCATTAGTGATAATGCAAAAGCAGCATTATACCTTTATCATTAGCTAACTCTGGTGCATTTACATTGATGTGGAAACGGAAAATGTTGATTAATGTGCACTGTCCCTGATAAATAAAATACAAAAATAAAAGAAATCAAAATCTCTTGAAACAGGTGTGGATGTAACCTGTCCTTTTCTTCTGTTGCATTCTCAAACGCCATTGGAGTAAACAGTCAGACAGTCTGTCCACGGTTTGCAACAAGATGTTCAGTGCGCCACCGTTTCTGGTTAAATAAACGTTTTGCTACATTTTGTCAGGGCTGAACTTGGCCGTGGTTAAGGTAATCGTTAAAAAAGCCATGTGAATTATCAACTTCATCAGCTTAACATTTTAGTCTAAAAATGCAGACTAAACTAGAATAAAATGCTTTTGTCCCCATGTGCTCAGAAATGTTCACCTGGAAAAGGGCATGATTCTGATTTTGACATTTAGACTTAATAGGGCAGCTACGGGAATTGTTCAAGTGTGAAAAATCAACATGAGAAAAAAATAGCACAACTTTCCTTTCACGTGACAGTTTATACAGTCCAGGAAGGCACTTCCTATTGTAAACATAACAAACCAGTCATACAGGTCCGCATATTGAAATCTCAAATAAAGCATCCATTTTTCTGCCAAAACAGACCAGCAGTTAAACAATTTTAACAGACATGTAATTGATTCAGCATTCTGCCCAGTCAACACTTCAGAATTCCCAAGCCCGGAACTGTGAAAATAATGGAGTACGCAAAGCTAGTCTCCAGAAACTTCTTCCCTCTAATCACAACACTTGGTTGGTGAAATGAAGGATTTCAGTTTCCTCAAGCTCTGTGACAATGACAAATGGCAGTGGTGGCCCATTTTGGCGAGAGGCCACTAAACAACATCCCAGCCTCTCTTCTGGCTTATTTGTTTTCAGAACTTATATGATGCCTGGGTTTCCTTTCCCTCAGCAGACTTCATAATAGTTTTCAAACCTGCCCATTGCAGCACGCTCTGAGTAAGTTCACTCGTAAGGCATTGGCCTTCTAATGCATCGTTCCCAGACTAAAGAAAACCCCATGGTTGCTGGAGTCTGAAGGGGAAAAATAAGTCTGTTTGAGAGAAAAAAATTAAAGGGAATAAAAACAAAGATTTGAAACCATATACTGCACTTCAGCCGGGTGTATGCTTTGTGGTGCCTTTTGTGTGGTTGCCCAAATCTGCAATACATCCTGTTTGAAACAGCTTTGGGAAGTGGGTTTTCAGGGTCACACTCAGAGACGGTCACTAAAAGAACTACTCGTGCTCAATGGTCACGTTGATAGTCATTTCTAGGGAATTATAATGTACGTGCTTCTTCCATCAAGCCTGAGACTACTGTGAACATAATTACTGAAAATGCTTTTCAGTGGTTTCATTTGAGTCTGCACTCACGGAGCCCGGATTTCTCATGCGTACTGTAACTCAGAAGCTGGAATCCGATTTAGATTATCCTCCCTCCAGCATCAATCCATCTATCCACATGATTTTATCATTTATTGGTGTAGTCTTCAAACTTTCCATAATGCTTTTCAGAACTTCAGAAGAAGGCTGTGAACACATGATAAAACAGAAATATGGGCAGTATTTTAATGTTGATTAATATACATAATGGAGTGTTGTTTCAGTGGACAGTAGTTGTTTCGGTGTCAGAAGTGCCACTGCAATCACTTCACAGATTATTGTCATCAATTAATGTAATGATAAATAGCAGTAATTAATTATTTAAACTTAAGGACAAAGTACACAATGGTTAGATTGGATCACACCCTAAGAACCAGTTTTGCTTCACCAGATGTAACACTAGTGTGTGCATTGCTTGCTGCTTTTTTCACCTGGCTCATACAATGGCATGGGGTCAGGCTTACATGTGCAAAATTCGCAACTGTCTGCACTTGCTCACGGGAAAGCTATCGCTCAAGCAAGGGCACGGTAAGAACGAGCGTGTAGGTCAAGAAGTGCGGCTGAGCAAACAGCTCACTTTGCTGAGCCTCGTCAGAGAGTTACAAACATCACTGTTTGGGACATACCAGAAGAGGATTAAACCCAGAAACATCTGGCACGCCAATGATGGTGGCTGAGATCAGTGGCATTGCTATGATTGGATAGGTCAGTGACAATATCTATTGTCAGCTATTGTCTTGAGTCCCAATGCAACTTCAGCCTGATTTGACACATTTACACCAGTTTGCAGTTATGCATTTTTTAATTTGGAAAGTTTTAAATACATTGGACTAATGTCCTGTAAGACGAATAATAAAAAGAATAAAGAAACTGTAAAATGAATGCAGGACTGTAAACTAGCATCTAGCTAATTGACCAGCTTGGCCATGCTGGTTGACCAGCTCATATCCAGCTAGACCAGCTTTATGACCAGCTTGGCCATGCTGGTTGACCAGCTCATACCCAGCTAGACAAGCTTTATGACCAGCTTGGCCATGCTTCTTGACCAGCTCATACCCAGCTTGACAAGAACAATTTTCAAGCTGGTCTAGCTGGCATTGCTGGATTTTAGAGCAGGGTAAAGTTTAAATGTACCCAAGTGCAAATTTTTGGATTTACTGAATTGGCAGAGAGACAGTGTGAGCACATTTACACTAAATTGACATGGGTAGTGAAAAATTGCCTGATGAATTTTCCACTCTACACCAAAGTTTGCAAAAGCTTGCACTGTACCAAAGTGGATCACACATGAATGATGCAATATAATGGGCATATTATTGTTAAATGTGCCCTGATTCTGTGTTTTAATTTTACATTCCAAGAATACATACGTACATCATGAGTCACAAATTGGTGTCACAGACAGGCAAAGACCCATCTGTGTGCTTGCATACTAAGCTACAGACTGCTCCTCCCAAAGGTGCTTGACTACACCTTCAAGAGGTTTGGAAACAAAGGCACCGCCCTGCACTGTTTTCAAAATGATCTCACTCTAGTAAAAAAAAAAGCACATGCTAAAAGGTTACAGAAAAATGAGGCCCATTTTGGGCTATCAAACTGAATTACTGCAGAACAGTTTTTTTATCCAGCCATCATTCATTGGTCCAATTCAGCAATTAGCCATTCATTTGTGAATATTTCATGAGAATAAGCTACCAGTATAATCATAAACTGTGATATGCCAATAAACATATATTAAAATGAGTAATGATTGAGATAATTAGGATTGACAGTTTGGGAATTGTATTTGGCTCTCCTGATTCCAAGTGGCTCAAATGTGGAGTATGGCCTTACAAAGTGCATATTTCAGCCTGGGCGTTCATTCACTATGTAGTAATGGGGTGCTGTGGCATTACTTTCCTTTGATACTCGGGTGCATAGAAACATGAGATAAAAAATTCCAGTCACACTTGGTGTAACAAGAGGACTAAATAGAGTTTTTATTGGACAAAAAAACCAATGTCTTTTGGCATTACTCCTTAATCAATTATGCTTAAATATATGCATACAAGAATACAAAGGTATAGCATGCCAATGAATGATCCTGGGAAATGTGTAACTTTCTGGAACCATCTTGTTCCAGAAGGTTACATATCCAAAATCCAGGATGTGACCTAGATAGAGGTCACATTCCAATGCATGCTTTACATATGATTTTAGAAGTATTTTGTTACTACGGTACTGTTGGAAATAATAGCAACTACAGTGGTGTCACTGTTTTGAGCAGCCGACTCCCCAACAATTCAGAGGTTGAAGACAGAATCTGTCAGAGCTCGCGCTAGACATGTTTCTTCCTATCAGCAGTGGCTGGGCTAGGAGGTATTACTGCTTCAATACTGAGAGAAAATGTTAACAAATATATCTGTACTTATATCACAACATATGTATTAAAGACAGTTCTACTATATATGTTATATAGTAGTATCTGTTAAATAGCAATCTCTATGCCCAGGGGGCATAATAATCTCATTCTCTCCGATTGCAGAGATTCAAATGATCACATGCCTGGATGAAGGACTGGTAACCAGGGTTAAAAAAACACCATAGCATGGTTAGAACAAACTGGCTTTCCATTATTTCTGGGAAATACTGTATGGTCAACAGGTCTACAGACATCTGTAAAGAATAAATACATATAAATTAAATGCATATTTTAAAGTAAACTTGTTGCTGTCTGCCCCTAGTCTTTTTCACATCAGTTGGCTTGTCACCTGAAAACCTAAAGCAGACTGGAGAAGTGTATGTAGCGGTGCTACCTGTATGCGGTTCCAGCACACCCTAAAAAAGCTCTGGCAAAACATTGGGCTCTGTACTGGAATTCATGAACAACGTACAAAGTTGAATGATGCCCCCCTTTTTTTGGTTGATAATTACAATTCACAAATCAACCTATTATCTCCATGAAAGCTGCACGCAAGGGCTGCTCAGCACTGGTGCTGGCAATGGGCTAGACCAAGGAGACCCAAGAGTCTTCTGAAAAAGGAAAGGTAAAAAGGAGCCTTCAAATGCATTATAATACATTAATTATTGCTGCACAACAATAATTATCTCAGAACAGAGAACAAAAACAGACATCTCACTGGTGCGCCATTGACCCCGAAAAGTGATAGCGATGTCTGATAAATGACAGGAGAGTCAACAGAACACATGCCTGACTGCTGACTGTCAAAGAAACAGCCAACAGACAACAAAAAACTCTTCTTGGCAGAACTAAGACTACCCAAGAACACATCACACAGCTGGGCAGACAGTCACAGGAAACCACACACAAGTATATCAGCAAAGGCATCCTCTAGGAAAAAACGACCTGAGTACAGCTGAGTTATTTTGGGAGAAATGGGCCTGGCTGTTTTGGGAGGACAATGATCAGAGAAAGTACTATCAATACTGTCCTGTCTTTGAGCAGGGAGCCAGGATTTACAAGCAGGTCAAAACACTCCCATAGCACGCGACTGCTCATTCCTGTCCTGAAAAACACTTGAGCCTGTTCTATGATCTATAATGGTGGGTGTATTTCTGTAGTATATTCATTTGTGTGTGTATGTGTGTGTGTGTGTGTGTGTGTGTGAAATGAATGTAACTTTAGAAAGTAAAGGGTTTATCTTTTGCACATACTAAGACACTTCACTTCATTTATTTCTTTTCTGCTTCTTTATGGAGTTATGGATTCTAAGTTATAGTTATGGACCCTAATCACTTGGCATCAACTCTTCCCTCAAAAACCTTGTTGCATGTACCTATTTAAAGGTACAATAGGTAAGATTTTTGTGTTAAAATATTGTTACAAGACCATTGTAAATTCCTTCCTATAGTTGAAACATTTTCAAATGTTGATTCACCCACTGCCTGTGTTTATAGTCTTTAAATTTGGTTTCAAAATATACAGTTGATGGGCCGTCACTCTGTACCAAAACATTGTACAGCTGTACAATAATGCAAGCTCATTGGTTGAAAATTGGTTCTAATTGCCTCAGCCAATGGTGTGGGGGCTTATTCTGATTGTTTGCGGATAGCTGCCCAAATTGCCCTTCATACAAGCAATCACTAAAACAAGCTAAGACTACATATCTAGTTATAAAACAATATCAGTTTGTTATCAGTAGCAACACGGAAATTAGCCATAGTTAGCTTGGAAAATTTATAAATATCAAACAATATAATATGAACATAGTAGCGAGCGTTGCGAGCATAGTTGCATAAGCATTGGATATTTTTAAATTCGGCAAGCTAACTAATAGCTAATTTGCTTGTTGCTACCGATAACTAACTGATATCGTTCTAGGTATGTATTCTTTTCTTGGATGATAACCAATAGTTTCAGCTATCGCTTGCCTGGAGTGAAATTTGGGCGGCTATATGTTCCTTTTATCTCTTTACGTGTTCAATTATGCGCGTTTATCTAAACTTTTATTTGTCTTGAACTGTAAGTTACACTTGCATCGTTTGTGGTAGACTCTCATATCTAAGTTATATAGCCAGCAAGTTACATAGCCAAATACGTTGCTTGCTCATAATATAGTTGGTTAGCTAAAGTGAAAACCTCAAAAAGACAAAACATATAAATAGCAGGCTCTGTCACATTTGTCACTGTCAGCTTTCCAAAACAGTGCATGAGAATATATACTGGACTGTATAATAATGCTTTAAATTTTGCGTTATATTCATAAACTGTGGAAAGTCAGTGTTGTGGTTTGAGGGTGTTTGTTGCTGCGATTCCTCTCTTGACCGTTAGGAGTCCAAAATTACCTATTGTACCTTTAAATATTACATTACATTATTGGCATTTGGCAGACGCTCTTATCCAGAGTGACATACAGTTGATTAGACTAAGCAGGAGACAATCCTCCCATGGAGCAATGCAGGGTTAAAGGCCTTGCTCAAGGTCCCAACAGCTGTGTGGATCTTATTGTCTACACCGGGATTAGAACCACCAACTTTGCGTATCCTAGTCATTTACCTTAACCACTATGCTACAGGCCGCCCCAATAGATCTCGATTATACAATCTGACAAGAACCCAAAGATAATGAAATGTAATGTACTGTCCATTCCTACAGGCTTCCACATTTCTTTCATTGCATCAGAGTACACTTGATGTCCAGTTAATGGCAGCTGAGCTAAGAGCAGACAAGGATCTCCCAAGCTAACTAAAACCTTTGCAAGGCTAGTTAGAACAAACAGTGGAGGCATGGCCAGGATTCTTTATCAAGCTATGGGGTACATCACAACACTGATATTCAGCATGCTAAGTTGGCGTACTAAATATAGTTTTCTTATTAAGCATATTTGCTGCAGCTTAGAGATTTTGTGTCACAGTTTCTGCAAATGTTTTACCAAAGTGAAGAAATGAAATGATAGGGTGATTACTTGCACTCCTGACATTTATTGTTCTGACAATACTTAATCATTATGATTGAAATCACACTTGTTCCTCAGGAGGAAACAACAAAAGTCTCATCAGGAACTCGGCACGTTTATTCTGCAAAATACACACCAAAATTCACACTTCATAAAATGTATGGATAATGGCTATTTTACTGGGGAGACAGCTCATCTAAATTTATTGTACGTTTTTTTCATCCAGGCCAGGTTACATGAGCAGGCCTTTAGCCCGACAAATCCATTGTAGAACATTCACCACCATTTTTTCCAACCCAACAATGTCCTTTTGGACTGTACATTTGGAATTAATCAGGATTTCAAAATAGCTAGAATGTCCATAGCAAGCTTAATTCAGTCATTCCCTAATAATTATTTCCACTGAGCTCATGTCCCATTACAAATACAATGACAGACTAAATGGAAGAAAATGGGATTGGGTACATTTATGTTAATTCTGTTTTGGGTTGATGAAATTTATAACAATAATATATATTTGTTGAAACTGAAGACCTGCATTGGAAAGCAGGAAACTGCCAAGAATTAAGCAATGGTGGAGTTCACTGTTAAGGCCTTAATAATAGGCTATGAAGCCATTTTGATGATGTAGATATTATCTAGCAATATACTGCTTAGTACACAAAAATGTAACGTGTAAATCATAACTGTTATTAGTGAAGCAAAGGTTTCTTTTCTCCACAATTTTATCAGTGTAATTGTTGTTAATATGTACAGTATGGCAGATATCATCAAAATGCATTAATGAGCTTATAGTTAAAATAGTTCAGTGATTCATTGAATTAATCAGAGCACCATTAAGTATTAGTAATACATATCCAAACCTCCTACATTGTTGGGAAAACACACATCCTTCAGGTGTTTAGCTTTAAAGAGGTATGGCCAATGTCACATTGTCCAGGGCCTTTGGAAAGTGCTATTCTCCAGATTGTCCCCAAATCTCTCCAAATACAAAACATCTGCATATGTGTTTGTCCAGACACATGAATGATCAGAAAAGCTTACTTTTCTATTAAAGCAGATTTTTTAAATACAAAATGTAAAGAAAATGAACCTTCACGTACGTTTTATAAAGCAGGCCCAAGCTCTCCAAAAATGATTACTCACCCTAACGAGCCTGCGTCACATTTAAAATTGAACTCTATTTTAGAATTAGGTTAACCAGAGCCCTGTTAGCCCCATTAGCCAGTATAAATGATGGGTTTATCAATAGCAAGTCCAATGCAAACACTCACTTGATGTTTTATGCACGTCTGAATATTGATTAAGCGAACGCAACATCATTCAACATAGTTTTCTTGAAAATGGCTGAGCAGATTATGAAATAAACTTCAATGTTAGTCAGAAAACAGTCGTAGCTTCATAACCAGGTGAGATATTTGGTTCCATAAATATTTCTGTATCAAATAATTAGCAAAACAAACTTGTATTTCTACCAAACCGGAAATATGTCGGCCGGACGTAAACAAAAAACATTTGTTGATTCATGAAACTTCTGATTTGTATATTTTTGTTTTTATTTTGGAACATGATTTTTGATGTAGATAAATAGTGTCAAGGATTGTTAGAATATACCTAGTATTATCTGAATCTGTGACGAGGTCGTGGTTGTAAACCTGTAAGCTTGGCATGGGGGAGCCTGCTGTTTTATTGCAAATAAGAGGATGATACTATTCTAAACTGCTGTTCTTGCTAGCGGAAAGTCTTTCTTCGCCCTTTTGTAGTTTTATCACATCACAGTTTTGTGAATGATATAAATATGAACACTACAATAATTTCAGACGTTGACGTCTCAACGACATGGGGGCAGAGTGGATGGGGTTAAATCAACTGATAGCATAAAACTGTTGGAGCGGAATACTTTCATTAATGCTGAACATTTTTGGCATACTGCATTGCTCTGCATGTTCATGTTCTGGAAGGATCATTAGAAGATGTCTGGACAAAACAAAAGCCAATGAGCTGCTTTGGCAGGCAGGGTCAATCAATTCCCCTCACGCAGTTAACTTTTCCTCCAGGGTATTTGATTAGGTAATGCCTTGCAAATAACCCACACCCTTTCGTGTTGCATCATGGCTCCTGTTCCTAGACCGCCACAGTCCAGGATCCCCACCCAAGCCAGCCAGGAACTGGATAGCTAGGTTAAGCTAAAAACGTTGTTTCAATTACATTATTATTATTTATTAAACATGAAGGTACCCTCATCTAGGGAATTTTGTAATGCTTATGTTTTATGTCTCGTTACCCTCAGGTTCACACAGGAAAAACTGATGTAACGTACCTTTGCTCAAGTGTAAAATGTCTTGTCTCAGATGTACTTCCCAACTCAAGGAAGCTGTACATAGCTCTCCGTGTGCTCTTCGAGGTGGATCAAAGAGTTCACAGACTCACCCAGATAGATCACCTCCAGAAACGCTGCTGATCAAACAATAGTTGCAACATAATCTACGCAAGAAAATAGATTCATTCCAACATGCTTCCTGCTTCAATATCCCCTCATTGTATTTTCTATCTGAGTCTCCACCCTACACCCCCCCCCCCCCCCCCTTTACTGAACCACGCAATTAATTATCACATAAAGCAATTATTTCAACCAAGTGAAACTGTTTACAGAAGACTGTTTATTTTATAATCAGTCTTTTAATGTCCACGATTTTTTCAGTTTTCCCCATTGTCCTGATTCAGCCTTATGCCGCCAAATTCCTCTGTGGTTTTTCCAAATATAAATAAAGATATCCGTCTACATTGAGGTGTGCTTCCACAGGAGTTAAGGAGATAAGTTTGAGCACATAATTTAAACCACCACAGAGAGAGTGAGAGCAAGAGAGAGAGCTATCAGGATGAGGCGCGAAGTGTTTGATTCACCTCATAAAACAGGAGGAGGAGGCTCAGCGCTTGGCCATGGCACAGTGTGCCTCAGTGTGATGTGATTCCTGTGAGGTAATGTTTATTTCTTTACTGAGGTGTACCCCATTAGCAGCTGGGAGTTAGTCTTTTGAAAAAGGGCCAATACATGTGTAACAATGGACCTACGGCTCAGAGCACAGCTCTGCTAAATCGAAAACAATGCCGTAATAAAATGAATAAAATAATAAACATTGCCCCCCTTCTAAATGCTCCAAGGGCCAGATTCGCATACGCATTAAACCTAGTGCTTTACTAAATTCTATTTGGAATGGAAATTCTCTATACAAAACTCTATTTAGTGCAGGGCTAAGCTTAATCGGTCTGTGAAACTGGCCCCGAGTTCATGTTGTACTTTTAATTATGTCTGAACACCTCTGAGGTCTGCTGTTTATCATCAGTAGGCCCTAAGCACAATCCAATACTAATACATAATCGCAATCCTTTCCCAGGCCCTTGTCTTTATTCATGTGGTTAACATGAGAGAAGGAATTTTACGTGGTACTGACAACCTTTCAGCAAAGTAGCTGCCTTGTGGGTAAAATGCCTGTGCTGATTATCAAAAGGTTGCTGGTTCAATAACAGGTCAAACCATATGAAAGGCTAAAAATAGTAGCTGTTGCCTGGCACTGTGAATTCGCTAAGATAGTCTGGGGTATTGGCCTTGTTCATTTTTTTCTGTCTTGAGCAGTTTTGAGCAACCGTGAAGGGTTTTCTCATTTGGAGCTTTTCTTGTTAACATGCAAATCCAGGACACATCCATCTTTACTTGGCTGGAGCCCTGTTGAAATAGTGGAAAAGACCACCCAGAACATATAGTGCAGTAGAGCACAGATCTTTTCCACTGGTATTATTCATGGACCAGACGACTACAGACTGCAAGAAATAAGGTGGCCTCAGCTGAGTTTAGTACAAGGAGAAAATGGCTTGTTACACATTGTCACATTGCCTTTTTAAAATGACACAGTCAATAAAAATACACACTATTATGCCCATAAAGGCAGTCAGGGATTATATATATCTATGGCCTAGAATGGAAAGGGCCATTAAAAAAAAATCTTATTATTAAAAAATACTGTAAATAAAAAAACTCATTTTGACATCAGATATATAGTAGATGTAGGTCAAAGCATTAATCACCACTAGCCAAAAGCTACAAACCCAACATTATTAGCAAAGCATAGTATGCCCTCTAAAATAAATTAAAATAAATACTGTAAAACAGCTGCTAATCAGTGCTGGGCTTGTAGTGCTTTGTGGATGATTGAATTCCAGCTTTGACTTTTATTTTCACATAGAGTCTCATTATTTGAAGCTACTGGCATCAATTTTATGTGTCAATGTGCATTAGTTTGTTGATCACTTAATATCGACTATTTTTTATTTACACCTGGTAATAACCTTTCTTGAGTTCCTTGCAAACAAACATTTCACTAAAACATGGCAACAGACTACGTGATAAGTCACTGAACATTATTGAAGTAATATATCAGTTATTGAAAGACAGAAACAAATGAAAAAGGTTTCCATGGGACCTGGCCCTTTGAGCCAGGTTTATTGAGGCATTCACAGACATCCCAAATCTTACTCATTATGAAAACAATCTAGCGCTACGTGTGTCTCATCTCTCGGGTGGAGAGAGGTCGACCAACGGTCTGCTTTCCATTGTCTGGAATAACGGGAGTAACTATTCCAGCATTCACGTCAGCCCCTTGGAGCATGTGAAAGAGGTGTTAACTCTTTAATTGGAGAAGATAAGGCTATCTTCACATGCACTCTTTAAATACTTGTTGTATTAAAGTGATGCAATAAAAAGCTTGCTCAGAAAATGCTTGGGCAGATTTCTCTTGGAAAACACTTCTCGCTACACATCCAGCTCGGGGATTTCAAGCCATGGAATATCTCCCCCACCCACCCCCTCCTGCCTCACCCTATGAAAGTATCAGGAGGAAGTCGGTCAGTGAAAGTGTAAGTGGCACATTGCAGTGAGCAGTGGCCTGGGACCAGATTAGCTGGTCTTGTGGCTATCTGGTGATGACAGTTCACACGGGCGGATTTTCCACTGCTACACAAAGCGCTCTGGGTGTATCGACAGCAGTGTTTCCCTTCACACAGGGGCCCTATCTGACTCGCCCTGCACAGAAAGCGCTCGCCTGAGAGGTGTGACCCCCCTGCAGTCCCACCTACCCCCAGCCCCCCTTGTGCCACCCCCCATTCCAGGGCCATGTCAATGCACCGGGCATGAAAGACATAACTGTGCTGTGAAAGCAGCCCTTCAAGATAATGCATGTACCATCTGTTTACATTGGTTTTGATCATTTTAAGTCGACTGTTGGAGCATGACCATGCACGCACGTGCAGGGAGCATGGCTGTTTTATAATCGAGGACCATGGAATGTCAAGTTATTAAAAAAGAGTGCCTTGCCATTCAAACCAAAGGTATGCCATTATCCAAAATTTAGACAGCCTGACTTTTTACATCTGAAACCCACATGAGTGGCATGTCTTCAAATTGGGCCTCACTTAAATCTGTTTAGCACATTAAAACTATACAGAATGATGGAGTACTGTCAGACTCAGAGCCCGAAGTGCCTGGGATACCTTGCTTCAAGTGCAGAAGGTGCCAGCTAGGGGTTGGGGGGTGTCTGTCTAGTTTTAGGAACAGTACATTCCATAATTGTCAACTGGATGGCCAAAAGAAGAGTCTTAGACAAAGTTGCATGCAGAAACATATAACATCTGCAACAGAGATGCTTGTTTACGAAAAGGAAGAGGAGAGATCCTTTTATTTCATGCGTCTGTGATGGCCGTATTCTGCAAGAGTCTGCAGTTCATAAAGTTTGCCTATTTATGCCTATTAATAAAGGCCAAAATGATTTGTGACGATGTGTTATAAAGCCTATAATACAATCCAAATTTTTCAGTTATTGCTTCCAGAAAAGCAACAATTCAGTTAAGCTGTATTCCTTGCAGTCCAAACGAACAGGTTTCTTTGTTTAAAGTCCATTTTTCATACACAATTTTCAACTTGGAATTCATATTCATACTTGAAGGCCCCTGCCATTGCAATGTCCTCCATCCAGGAGGGTGCAGACAAGCAAAGTATGTGACGCCAACTTTTCCCTGCTCAGTCCACCAGCTGAGCCATGCAATCGTTGCCTCAGAGGGGTACACGTCACTCTTAACGCAGAGAAGTGACTTCTGCTATGACACTCGGACAAATGGAAGTCCTTTTCCCGTGGGCGATGTCATGGTCAATTATGTGTTGTCTCTGCGTGGCAGCAAACTTAAGAACTGGCCTGTTCTGAAAAGAGAAGTAACAGAACAAACAGACTCATTGGGTAATCTCTGGCCTTAAGAGGTGACAAACACTGCTGAGTGAAGCCTGATTTATAATTCTGCGTTGAATCTATGCAGAGGCTACGGCATAGCCTACGCGTAGCCAGGTTCCCTATGCCATAGGCCACGCAGAGGCTACGATGCGTAGGTACTTTTCTGGGGAGGTGCGCGTCAGGCAAGATTCGATGCAGAAGTATAAATCAGGCTTGATTCTTACACTCTGAGTGTGGAACATGCAGACTATAACGTGTGGGCCTTCATCAAGTCCCATCCCATCAGAGAGATGGTGTTGGATGGCACTGTAGATGCTAAAAATATGATCATGCTGTCATATTTTTATTTCTTTGTGTTCCTTGTAACAGATTGCTTTGCACACCACAATACAGTATTGAAATTGTTTGGAGAACGGAGACAGAGTGGACACAGCTGAGGGAAGATGAATATTTCCTACATGGTCAGTGCTTCTGAAGGTGCAGTGAGCCATAAACAAGGTTCTGACTGGTGATCCCAGTCTCCAGTGGAAGAAGGAGAGCACAGGATATGTACAAGTGCAGATAAGAAGAGAAAAGAGCCTTGGAGGTCTGGATGATTTGGTGGGGTCAGCCACTCCTGTTGGGGAGGCCCACCAGGCTGGAGATGGAAGCCTACCAGAGTAGGAGTACCAGAAAGGAGGTGCACTCACCCACACTGTAGTGAAGGGTGTCCTGCAAACCTGAGAGAAGCCCAGGAGATTGCATGTAATGGGAGAACACTAAAAGCCTATTAGAATACATGTACATTTCCTGATACGAGTAAGTTATTTTGTGCTTAGGAAGATTTGTACGTATACTAAACGTGGTTGTAATATATTATAGCAAATGTTCAAATACACATGTACACACACACACACACACACACACACACACACATATAAAACCTATATATGAATGTATCAAGAATGTTTGAATCTGGAAAACAAAATCAAATGGTGTTTTGAACACCAAGTCTTTCCTCAGAGCAATAAGAAAGGACAGACAGATACTCTGCAGGTATAAAAAAGGGTGATCAAAAGCACTGCATTTTCAGTGTCAGTGTCAGTGTCGTCAGATTCAATAAACTGTTTTGAATCATAGGGAGTTGCAGAGCATCATTTGGATTGTTAATTGTTGTATAATGTACATTATACTGTATAATGGAAAATAAAATGAATGAAGAAAGAATCACCAGCCAACACCTACAATTAATTATGAAAACATTTGAAGCAATCTTGATCTAATTTGAAGTTCAGACATGTCATTTTAATGTTTTGACAATACTCAGTGACTGTGACCCTTTGTTTAGTGAACAGCTTGCTGAGCTAAAAGAACACATAAGCACACACATGTGTTGTTTTCTAAAAAGGATTAGAACAGACACAAAATGGATATCTTTTTTTGGGGACCCATCTTAAATTATTTTCTTGCTCCCTGGAGCCACCTCCGTTTGTTTTTAAAAACTCCAGGCCCACAAAACATTAGCCACATTAAACAGACAGTTTGTACATTGGGCAGAGTTTTTCCCCCCTCTACGGCCACCACTGATTTCTCAGAAAATGTGTCTCAAAAGAGAGATTATGAAAGCCGTCTGCTTCATTATCTTTATTAATGATGTCCTCCAAGTCTGACGCATCAGCACTTTTCGGATGATGTTTCTGTTGATGCTGTTGCTTATGACAGCTCAAAGTGTAGGACCCATCTGGAGTCTATCATACAAGAAAGGCCACAGAGATTGTTTAAGCTCCAACTAGATTGTAACATTCCCCCAAACCAAATGCCTGCTCAATGTGGTGTGCCTTTTGGTGAGCTACACTGGGTCAAACAGAGCAGGATAATGCTGACATTTTGTGCGTGAGTGTTTCTGTGTGTGACATAATGAAGAAAGGAAGTCTATGTTGCTTTTAGGTTATAAAGCTAACTGAAAAAGATTTGGAAAGGAGAATAACCAGCCTGGATGAAAGTGAATTGCTTCTTTCTTTGATAAGAAAATGTAAACAAGCTCCATAACTTGGTTGAATAGTTAGTTTTTTATTGATGAATCTGACAGTACATTGCTTAGTTACACGCAAATGTACAGTATTTTATAAAATCTGTCATTAATAAGCTGAAAAAATATAAAAACAGTGGCATTATTAAACAATGAACTGGCTGTTTTTTTTCCATCAGAATGTGGAAAAAATGTCATCTCTGTGATTTTGTGCGTGGCATGACTGTTAATGCCAGACGGGCTGGTTTCAGTATTTCTGTAACTGCTGATCTCCTGGGATTTTCATGCACAACAGTCTCTAGAGTTTACTCAGAATTGTGTGAAAAACAAACATCCAGTGAGCAACGGTTCTGCAGACAGAAATGCCTTGTTGATGAGAGAGGTCAACAGTTGAAGCTGACAAGAAGGTGACAGTAACCAAAAACCATGCATTACAACAGTGGCATGCAGAAGAGCATCTCTGAACGCACAACACATAAAATCTGTAAGTGGATACACTACAGCAGCAGAAGTGATAATGAGTCTAAAAAATAAGTCAAATAAATACCTCAAAGTGTTCACTGAGTGTATATTAAAATGTACAAACTTCCCTGAATGCACACATACACACACACATACACCTCTGCCCAAAAACCACAACACATGAATGTCTTTGGCATGGCCAGCTTGAAAAATTTGTTGTAAGTATACTAGGTGGAAATATCATTTGTGGGAATTAAGAAGTCCTGCAAGAAGGCCAAGAGCACACACTCATCTAATAAGAATCACCATATTGGTACACATCCTGAGCAGGCTTTGTTGGCTGCTTTATGTTACGATATGTATTATAATATGGAACAACAGATCCACATATTTATAGTATATTGCAATGTACTCCATGCTTGTGGACTGTTATGAACAGAGGCCACACTATGCCATACCGTAGAGATAGAAATGGTGCCCTAGCTTTTCTGCAGCTCTGATTATTCTTGCTCTGTCATGTTTTTCTTTCTACCTGGAATTCAAACATTATGCAGGTCTAGACATTGCAATTAAATAAAATGTTCAAGGATATTGTCTTAAGTGTGCAACATGATATCTCTTCTGTTCAGAGGGATAATAACTCTAGCCCTATCTCCGTTAAAGAAATAAATATGTCACCATAATTAATACTTAAGATGATAATGGAATTTAAGTGTGAATGTGAATGGTAACAAAGGTTAATTTGTATTTATTATTACAGGTGTGAGTTGTTCTCTGTTGCTTTTACTGGGAAATAGAGAATTATAAGTTTAAAGTTCAGTCTGAATATTTTGTTTTAGAAAGAATCAATGTTGAGCTTGGTAAAAAAAAAAATTAGACAATGGTACTTTGGAAGTAAATATTTTTGGTGTGAGTCCAGGTGCTCAGACAAAACAGGCTGTAATTTTATACGTTTTTCACTGAAAATGTTTGAAATAAACTTGGTCTTCCACTGCCATTATCTTGTGTATTCTCTAACCAGTCTTTTATCCTACTGTGTTAATTTATTGTTTTGGAAAAATGCAGTCAGATAAAATCATATTTTTGTACCTGCCAGGTGGCAGTTTGAGAATTTGAGGTCTTCAAAATCTTGTTCGCAATTTGATTCCTGAGTCAGTTACAACAGCTTCCTTGGCTCAGGCAGGCCAAAATATATTGCATCAAATCATGTTTCAAAATTAGCAAAACTTTGATTACTAATCTGTTAAATCAAAGTAGTGCACTAACTGGTTAAATCTAAAATAAAGTGTTCTATCCTCAGTATTAACCCCTTAAGTCTAAGTCTCCAAACAGAAAGCATTTTGACAAGAAATCCCTGGTATATTTTTATGTTTGAGGTTGCCTTCTCATTCATTAGCTCCATAAGCCCAACTTTACATTTGTTTCTGATTAACATAAACAAATGAGAAATAAATGATTGTGCTGGAAAGCATGACAGAGACTGAATGTTGCTCGTATTCCACTATAGTGGCCGCATGTATTAATGTCATCACTCTGACAGAATTATAGTATGCCCACTGCACCGTAAATTAATAGACCAAACATGACCCTGGAGAGTGTAGTTTCAACTACCTGACATCACCATTCCACAGCATCCAACACCACACAGAATGAACCAAAAAGAGGCAGTGATTAGGAGCTCTGGACTTTATTTTAGAGAGGTGTGGTGCACTCGGCTAAGTGGCCATTAAACTGTCACCACTCAATATCTCAGGTGGCAACAGTTATAACGTGCAGTTTCAATATTCCTGCAGTTTCTTGCAGGTTCTTAGTGATGCTGCTTAAAAGTGGGAAGTCACAGAAAAATCAGTAAGTAAGATTAGTGACATCAAATATCACACACATATATGTGTATGTTGACAATTGGGAAACAATGGCTGAAAAGGTAAAAAGGAATAGACAAAAATGAAAACACACATTCAGCTCTGAAATACAGATAAAAATGTTATAAAAACCCCTGTAATAAATGAAAATGGCAAAGAGAAATGCCTGGAATGAAACTGAATTATAGCTCTTTTTAATTAAAAAGTTAGGCAAACAGAACTGATGAGAAGTTATTTCATGATATGTCTTTGCTTGACTACTCATTGGTGGTTTCCATATAATTTTATGTGTGTATATATGTACATGTATTGGTTTCTGTAGCAACCAAGAGTTTATGTTAATCACTGGCCGAAAAAACCCAAGTTCTTTTAATTACAGGGCTTGATTTTGAAACACTACCACACTCTTAACATTTCTTTAGTTGTGTTATTTCAGGAAAACATCCCTTCCATTAAAAATATAAATTGCCATTAACAGCTCAAAATAGCACTTTAAGAAGTAATTGCCTAGTTATTAACAAATAAGTACTCAATAATTTGTCATCTGAAAACAAAGATAGAAAATATAAAGCATCACTGTGTGTAAAATAACATAGAGCGTGTATAATGAGGGCCAAAGCTGCCTTTCAAACTCATGAATGATAAATTAACATGTCTGGTTTTATTCAATAACATGTTTGTGAATTCAGCCTAACCTGCAACACGTGGCTCTTTCCTTGCTATTCGTCAGCCCTGTGTCACACCAAGCCGCTGACAATTGACCTTTCAGACAGCACCACCTAGTGTTGGTGCTAATGACCAAGTAGTTATCTATCTATTTATACAAATCTCACATACATGTTTTTACAATTAGCGTTCAAATTTTAAACTATGGGAGAAATCTGTAACCTTCAATGATGGTACGTTCCTGAACAGCTATTCTTAGAAAGTAGTCCACTACAGGAACATGTGATTATGCGAAAGACACCAGAAACAACAAAAGGAAAGGACCAGTAGTACTTCCCATTCCTCACTACATGGCAATATTTGTATTAAATCATGAACTCGCAAAGCAAAGGGTACCGCTAATAGACTCTTCAAGTATTTTAATAAAATTCTGTGATCTGATTTGTCTGTTAATGCTGTTCTTCTACAAATACAAGATTGTTGATTCTTTCTGTAAGTCATAAAGCATTATACAACAACACTCTCAGCTGCATGACTTGGTTATAAGTGTGTCTGTCAACAAAAAACACATGGATCCTTTCATACAGCCAGAGCTTATTAGGATGTCAGTACTCTGTATAAAATCTTCTATCTTCACCCTTAAAGCTGAAAGTTATACTGTAACCATAAATATATGAAAAGCCTTTAGTAAAAATGCTGGTCATCAGAGTGCCATGTCAGAGTTCACCTCTCACTCCCTCCTTTAACAATAAGAGCAAGCGGATGTTTTGTTATGGGCGCTCACCCCACCCGACCCCATTTTCTTTGGATACAATACTGACTAAACCAGAGACAAAATGTCAGATATCACTGTGTTCCTTTATCAGGGACCCTGACACCGTTTCCCCTGTACTTCCCAAGAGATGAGCAATAAATAGCATTTGTGTGAGCTTGTTTGGGGGACACAGAGTTCAGTGTTTGCTTGTCTAGTCAATGAAGCCTGACAATGCGTGCATGGACTAAATGCATTGCACACTAGTTCATGGAATTCTGACTGCAGGTATCCAAAGTGACTTACAGTTGATTAGACTAAGCAGGGGACAATCCCCCCTGGAGCAATATGTGCTTAAGGGCTTTTCTCAAGGGCCCAACAGCTATATGGATCTTACCGTGGCCACACCGGGGCTTGAACCACCAACCTTTCATGTCCCAGTCATGTACTACAGACTGCCCCATGAAAAGGTCCTTACATTTTTCTAATGAACAGACCAAAGCAGCCTCTCCCTCCTGTGTTGCATTTTCACAGTGAAAGATTGGGCAGATTGAGTACTGAAGGTATCCCTGTGATATGTTAGGCTCTCACTTTCCTGTCATGTCTGTGTAACCCCTCTCCACCAGTTCACCAGCTCAAAGGGCCTGACACAAGCAAGTGCCTGGTGACATGTTTGTTTCTCTTCCTCTCCTTTGTAAAGCAGCCTTACTCTACCCGACGGAGGGCCAAGGCTCGTGGCGATAGCTGTAGCAGCACAGGGCCTGATGTGGGCCAGTCATAAAGCAATGGGTGTAATTAAAACCTGCTGCAGATATCTCAGGGATTACCTCATGCTGGAGAACACGGCTTCCCCGGCTAAACGCTCCAGCTGTTTGGACTCGGTGGTGCTCCAATCACCGGGGAGTTTCCCCCCACGTCTCTAGTTGCAACTGGTCCGTTGGAAAAATACATAGCAGGGTGGGAGGTGGGGTGTGTGTGTGGTGGGGGGGAGTGGGTGCTGGAGGGAACTGAAGTTCTTCACAAACATTCCAAAGCTACATCCAGATGTGCTAACATTAACTTGCACCTAAAAAGCTATAAAGGCCTCGCATTGAAGGTCGGACTGAAAGTATGGTTTTGTCATTGTGAAGATAACCCCCCCCCCACACACACACACACACCCACACATTATTGTTGATGGATTTTCTTATTGCCTCCTTCTATACCCCTCGCCCGCCACAGCAAATTTTTCTGTTTCTTTCATTGGCCTCAAGGACTCCCAAATGCGATTGTGTTCCATGGACCACTTTTCCCTTACCTGCTGGTCTGTTTCTTTCACACGCACTCCTCTGGATGACGCATGCAACCAGATATGCAGCACACACCCTTTCCACACATTATTCTCACACAGGTCTGTGTAGTATATGCTCTTGACTAGAGTTGTGCTGGGGTTCACTGGCCCCTGTTAAAATCCACGAGGAGAGCTCAGCAGTGAGACATCTGAAATTACACAATGCAATCTAACGAGGCAGCTTTTTTTGGCTCCATTTATGTAACGGTTGGAGTTTGATGCAAAGAAAGCATACTTTACACATACTTCTTTTGTGCAAAGATACATACCTTGCAGGCCCACATAATGCTAAGAAGACTCTCAAACCCTCCCTCTCTGAGTAATATTATTGTCAGTAAAACGTTGTCCTGTGGGCTTGCCTGCGACATTCTGGCATGCCCAGGCCACAGAGGGAAGACATATGTATTGAGAATAAATGCTTTACACAAGCCATCAGTCCTCAGATAAGACTGAAAAGCACCCTCACTGGTGTTAAAACATATTCTCACATCAATCTGAAGAATCATCTCTGTCATCATCAGCAGAGTTAAATATATTCACCTGCAGGTATTTTTTTAGGCCTTTTTCAGCTTTATTGGACAGTATAGTATAGAGAGACAGGAAGAATGGGAGCGAGAGAGAGGGAAAGACATTCGACAACAGTTTGACGGTCGGATTCGAACCGCCAATGTCGCGGCTCGCAATGAGCCCCGGTCAGTGCTCTACAGGCTGCGCCACCGAGACACCCTCCACCCGCAGGTATTTGAACTATCTTGGCCACAGCCCATACTTCGCCATCACAGCTCATTCATGTTCAGTATCCCAAATTGTGCCTCAAACATATATCTAACTATAACCCTAAGGTCAGCCAAATGAATGCCTGACTAGAAGACAAGTTTGGGCACTTCTGTTGCAAGGGGGTTTTATAAAAAAACAGCAAGGAGAAGGAGAAGGAGAAGGACAAATGCTCACGCAGAGAGGCAGTAAGGGCCTGTGGGGGACATGCGAGCGACTGAGGGTAATACCAAGGTCTCTGAACTGCTCGGCTCTCTGGTCATTCCTCTCCTGGAACGATTATGAGGTCCTTGTGGCTTTTTGCCGATGGCTGTGTAGTCAGAAGTGCTCACAGAATTGTTCCAGCACATCCTCCTCAGGGTTTACGTTGGAAGGACAGGCTGCCTGGCGATGACATTTTTCATCGACCGCCGTCACGCACAGAGGGAGCCGAGACGAGGCAGGGCTTTGGAGCAAACAACGGCCTACCTGCCAATTTAGTGGCTTTTGGACGCTGACTGGCACTGCGGCCTTTGGATCTTCTCCCTGCTTCCACCCTCTGCTTTGATGTCCCTGGGAAAAAAAAAAAACTATCAATCAATCCCACAGAGATCGATGGCATATGGGCGTTGTCTCCACAGAGTTGGCAGGTTTGCCACTGCATTGGTTATTGCTAACAGCTTCAGCAGATGGCAAAGGTCTGGAAGGGTAAATATGGTGAGGTTTAAAGGCGGAAGCCTTGGAAAATACCTATGGAAATGACGACAGCAGTCATTTTGTGTCTTTGAAGCTGCTATTTGGTGGTTGTTTTTGCTCAAGGGGCCAAACAAGCTGACTTGAAAAATGTCATGTGGTTCCATATTATCACGCTCTCATGGTAACAAGGCCAAAACAGAGGGGTCTATGACATTTCCAGCATAAATAGATCCTTGTTATTCCAACATAGGTTAAACGTACGTTTGATATTCAGAAGCATCTTGATTGAACTTAATTACAGTTTATAAACACAGGCAAGGAAACCTTGATTACGTGAGCCATCCCCACGTAATCGTAGTTCAGGAAAGAGGCAAGCGGTTAGGTAGCCCTCAGCAGAGGCCACTAAATGACCCTTTTCTGTGAACTTATGTTCTGCATTGCGCTGTGGTCATGCCTGAAACCCAAGGCCCACAACCGTGTGCAGCCAGCTCCGCTTAGCCAGCAGTATTTCCCTGGCCCTGTGCAGGTGTGAAGGCCTTTGTGAAAACAAAAGCCAGGCGGCTCACCGGGAACCCCACTGTTTCATCCGCTGCCAGAGAACAAACTCCTTTCCTGACCGGGAGAAACAACATGTACTTCTCTGTCTGTCAATATGACGGACACCTTTTCTTGCAGACAGCCAGCACATGCCCACAGATGTGAGGAAATGTGGCTTTTTTTAAACACAAAAAGGTTTTTAAACACTTTTACAGATGGTAAATTTGAGGAATGTGTAACATCCATCACCCAGGCCTTGGGTCCATAGGACAGTGTTTTGGTGCCAACTCAAAAAGCGTATACGCCTCAACTCCCATCATAGGACAATGATGTAAGTGAATTTTCTGACTGATTCAGTTGTGGATATTTGTGGATAGGTTGGAATTTATTTGTTTCATCATATTATATGTATTAATGATGTACAAATATATAAACAAAGCTGAACAGCTTAACTTTTCAGTAGTTAGATAGTTAAGAACTACATTAGTTCATGGCAATGCATGTAGCCTTATTGTACAGTGTTTGTCCATATACATGTGACACAGTCTGGTCAAAGCTGGGAATCCATGCTCAGTAGCCCCCATTTACACCCATACAGCATAGGCCCATCAAAAGTTAATCTCTGAGCTCAAACTGAAATAACAACATAATCATATGCAGCTATTTGGCAAGAGAACGATCCCCATAATACTGCTAAAGTTTTTCAAAGCTAATAAATTGTCAATCACCTGATGAACCCAATTGAGCATGCCTTTCACATGCTGAAGAGAAAACCTAAGGGGACAAGCCCCCGAAACAAGCATGAGCTAAAGATGGCTGCAATACAGTCCTGGCAGAGCATCACCAGAGAAGACACCAAGCAACCGGTGACTCTTCAGGTGTGTGCGAACATAATGGAAGCTTTGACCTGTGAGCCCTTTGGTATTTGTTTTCACATGTCCTTTCGACCCTGACATTCGACTCACTCACAAGCAACTGTATTTTCATTCAGTTTGAAGGACTTCATCCAGGGATTTGGTTTCATCTGGTCAGTGACTCCTTCGATGATGTTCAATTAAATAACACATTAATTGCTATTCTGAAATATGTAAGCTAAGAAGTAGTATGAATAAGTCATGAAATAAAAGTTTGAACTAAGCTAGTCAAAAACAATAGAAATCAGTCAATAATTAATACAGTAAAGATTGGATTGAATTACAATGGGGCATATCGTTCCAAAAATATTAACTGCTTTTTAGATTTCTGGATGCAAATGTCTCACTGAGCTCTTATCCCAATTTAAATGCTGTATTAACGTACCTGACCCACAGTATCATATTGCTGCTAATGATTGCCATTAACCGATTCAACACACATGCATGTGTGTATGCGTGCGTGCATGCGTACGTGTGGTTTTAGCTGTCATACTGGATTCCTGTCAAATTGAATAAATCCTGAATGGGAAACACTGGAATGCATGAAATATTCTTTGATCATTTCAAAAATAAGATTACTTTCTTATTTTATTTTATTTTTCTTTCTCAAAGCACATTGTTCATGAGAGAGGTCAGAGGAGAAGGGCCAGACTGGTCAAAGCCGACGGGAAGGTGACAGGAAGCTGACGCATGAAACCTGTGGGGGGGGGCTGTATCGACCATCAAACCGAAAAATTTCTATTTCACATCTATTTCAGAGAAGTAAACGCAATTACCCAATGAAATGCGAGTCTTGCATACAGTGGGCTCCAGAATTATTGGCACCCTTGATAAAAATTAAGATTTAGTGAACAATACAGGCAATCGACAATCTGTGAGCACTTTATTCGGCACTTATTAGACTAATTTTTTAGATGTATTGCTCTTCTACTGCTGTAGCCTATCCACTTAGAGGTTTGACACATTGTGTGTTCAGAGATGCTCTTCTGCATACTACTGTTGTAATGCATGGTTATTGCGTTACTGCCACCTTCCTGTCAGCTTTGATCGATAGAACATTACATATGGAAAAACAAGGTGCAAGCAAAGGAAGACGATAATGGTGCAAGATTGACATAATGTGTGAAGAAATTGGCTCTGACCACAGCTTGAGGAGTTCTGCAGAGTGTTTCACCTTGGCAAGCAATTGAGGCAAGTTGAGCAAGACAAGAAAGAACCTTTGGTCCATAGCTTCGGCTTCCGGCACGCACTCATGCAAAATACCGACCATCCAGCTGGGTTAAGTTCACAACAGCTTATTACAGAGTCAATGGCCAGCTCCTGTTTCATCCGTGTAGTTCTCGTTAGGGCTTAAGGTCTGCGCTCATGATTAGGCTTCCTTGGCTTTTGTCAAAGAAGTAGAACTTGAGCCCGTGGGAGGTCTGCAGAGTCCAGAGAGGTCAAATCAATGTTTTAGTAAGGAAGAGTACCCAGGGGAAGCTGGCTTAAAAGAACATGTTCAGATCATCTATACAACCAGCTGCATGCCTGTCGGTGATAAATAACACATACTGACGTTTCATGGACAAGAGGAGGGGGAACTGGGAATAGGAACCTTTATAAGTATTTTCTACAGGTGCTGTTTTCTTCTCCCACACGCATTTGAAACAGATATTTTCCCAGTACAGTACACTCTATACTGCATCACAACAAATACCTAAATACCTACGCACTAATTCTGTCTGAAAAGTTAATTTGACAGTTAGTATCCCAGTAATACTGTTCAATTGTAAAGAATGATACTGTGTATAATATGACAAATGCCCTTCCTGTAACTGATAACTATCAGTTTAATTCCATAAAATAAAAATGTCTCTGAATGTAATGTTTGTGTCAATGATTTTAAAAAGAAAAACATTACAAGTCGGGGCATGCACTCTAGGGGAGCCGAGAGTTTGTTTCAGACGATTATTTGTAGTATTGAAGTATTGATTTTTTCCGAATATGAATGTTGTACGAGTAATTGGATTCATTATCTGTGATCAGAAAATTGGCCAGCTTTATTTATTTATTTTTTGCATTGGCTGCAGTAGCTGTACATTAGTGATGATTTCGTAACATTAAGTTAACACTGTTTCATGATAGGCCAGTTCCTCCCTGGTTTGAATCTGTTAGATCAGTGAAACTACTTCCTGCTGTTACTTTCCTCACTTCTCTCTTGTGCATGATCCAATACTTTTCCTCACATAAAAACTGGGTGGTCTGATACAAAAGGTGCTAAGTTCTAAGTTGTTTAAGCAATCTAGATGAAAATACCAGGAAATAAAAGAAAAATTTAGTATCTGTAATCTCATGTACATCTTTTGACCTCAAACTCAATTGTCTTCAGTGTACAGCAAAACAAAGGAGTTGGAACTTGCTGCTCCAATACTTTTGGAGGGGACTGTAGATTTACAATTCCTGCACACGCCCCTGGTTACAAGTAATACTTTATACCTGGTATTACTAAATCTCAAATGAAAAAACCTTGCCTCTAACCATTCAAGGGAGGAAAAATGATCTATTTGGGACTCATGTTTCTTATGCAAAAGCAAAATATAGTAGTCAAGTGCTCCAGGCAGTGAAATATCTTTTTTCAGAAATAGATACTGGTGAGCACATAATGGTACATTTATCTGTAATAGGACGGTAATCGCTCTGTATCCATTTCAATTGTGAGATTCATGGTATGAAATTTTCAAGCATCCTTTTTCAATAGAAATGTATCTGATTAATATTTACAATAAGTAATTAGATATTAGTCACAGAAAAAGTAGCATGTGATGCTATGAAGATAAGTTTCATGGCCCAGAAATGGCACTTTGACTGGTCACCAAATGTAACAGAGTTCCTTGTGAGTGAGTCGAATGTCAGGGTCGAAAGGACATGTGAAAACAAAGGGCTCACAGGTCAAAGCTTCCATTATGTTCGCACACACCTGAAGAGTCACCGGTTGCTTGGTGTCTTCTCTGGCAGGACTGTATTGCAGCCATCTTTAGCTCATGCTTGTTTCTGGGGCTTGTCCCAGGGCTTGAACCACCGGCCAATGAGTTTTGAGGCATTCAGTTGAACTTGAGCAGATATGACGTCTATACACTTCAGAATTAATTTGGCTACTACCATCAGTAGTTGTATTATCAATAAAGGTAAGTGAGCCAGTACCTTTGGTAGCCATACTAATGTTGATCATGTGAGTGCCAGCTGTGGCCAGAGGGGTGGTGAATAATTAAGCACAGGGTCACCTCGGGAAGTCAGTAGGAAATCCTTCATTTCATTGTGCAAGAGAGACCCCTCTGGTCATGTGCATGTACAGCTTGCCTCTCCCAGCTGTTTACAAAGAGCAGTCCTCATGGGGACTGCATGGGGATAAGGAGTGGCTACACACACTTACTGTAAGGCAGGGCTACGTGTGAACAACAGACATCCTAAATCTGTCAGGAAGTGTAGCCAAAGTACTCTTATTAAAACAGCAGTTGAGGAGGACATGTACATCAGATCATGCAGCATAGACTGGGTACAGGCCTGAAGCAGCACTACCAAATTAAACTAGTTTTATGATTCCAATCTATTTTTTCAGCTTGCTGCATGGCACAGTAAAGTGTTTATACACATAAATTCACTTAAAAATTCTGGGTATAAATGACCTGGTTGACATTGCATCATTAATTTATTGCAGATGTGTCCTTAGTTCCCTTCTGCACTGATGAACTAACAGCAGCCAAATGTTTCGTAGAATTGATTAGTAAAGCCTAAGTGGTCAAGGAAATTATGAAAATGCAAACATGTCAATTTTACTTGTGCAGGCTGCAAGGGTTTCATTTCTTTTCTTATTTTTGTGTAGCTGAACTTTTGTTAACCCGTCTGCCTGTTTTCTGTCTTGTGATTGGCTACACCTTTGTGCCCGTTACTTTGTTTTAGAATAATGTCTAAGTTTGTAGGGGATTCAGTTTGTTTTTTTGGCTGTGAAGAGGGTTGGAGAAGGGACTGGTGGCAGTGCAGACACTGCAGATACAGAACCAGTGGGTGAGTTCCCAATTCAAGTTCTAGAATTTGGAGGTGAGAAAATCATGTTGAGATTTTCTACAGAACCAGCGGGCGAGTTTACAGCTGAAGGGTTAACCTTTCCAGAACAGCGATGGTTTGAGAAACTGTACAGCGAGTGAGTGCACAGCCGAATGTGCCATTTTTGGAGGACAGGGAAGTTTTACCTGACAGACTGCGCTTGAAACCTGGAGAGAAACTGGCCCTACATGGGATAGACCCCCTTTTCCCCAGGAAATTGTTTTAACCACAGAAATCTTCACTCTCCCTCTGAGAATTGTTTTTCAAGGTGCAAATTCGGAAGAGCCCAGAATTGCATTGTCTTACAAATATGGAAAATAAAATCTATTTAAATGGGAGCTAACCTGCACTGCAGCATTGTGAAATAGCAACACCTCTGTTTTCTTAACATCTGCTCTGCCATGTGTCTAAACTCTGACCACACACAATGAAAATGACTATGGCAGACAGGCTGTCAGCCTAAATATTTAGTTGTCAGGGAATGCACACAGCAGAGGTTTTTTCCCCTTGGCATCAGATTTGATAAGGTAAGACTTTCTGCTGCTGATGACAAATACAATATTTGCATTACTGTAACTATAGCCATATTCACTAATATTTCTACACTAAATACAAATATTCATTGTAATGTTAATGAGATCAGGCCATTTTCTATGACTGACATAGTTTAAAAAAAACTTGCAATCCAGATAGTGCTTCCCCAATGATTCATATACATACAATAAAGACAATAAAGTGATGAAGTCTTAAATGTGTGTTTCAGGATGTTGATTTTGAGGGTTTT